>NC_091622.1:27331629-27956629 GCF_027580195.1 Bos mutus | reverse complement strand
TTATCTAAATTTCTCATTTTCTACATGCTTATGTGTAGAAATACAGTGTTATACACAAATAAGTATTCTCCAATGCAATTTCCCTTTCCATAAATAACCACATTTAGGAAAAAAAAAGAAATGGCTGGTAGGGTGGTTCTTCACTCTTGGCTAAAAACAGTAGATTAGTAGTTGGCCTCATTGTCTCCCACTCACTAGATGAATGTACAGAAAGTATGTCCTAACAACAGCCAGAGCAAGAGATCAGTTTTTGCACATAACATAATTTAGTAGAGAAGTTACTGGTAACAAATATGAGATACCCTCTTGGGATTGCCAAAAACTGAATAGAGATATTTTACAAAGGCCTACTTAGATTTTCAGAACATTTTGGTGGATAGAAAGTGAAAGTGAAGTTGTTCAGTCCTGTCTGATTCTTTGTGACCTTATGGACTATAGCCCACCAGGCTTCCCCATCCATGGGATTCTCCAGGCAAGAGTACTGCAGTGGGTTGCCATTTCCTTCTCCAGGGGATCTTAGTACTAAAAATAGGGTTTATTGTTATTAATGTAACTCTGTTGCTTCCTTGATGGCTCAGTGGTAAAGAATCTGCCTGCCAATGCAGGAGATGTGAGTTCAAACTCTGGGTCAGGAAGATCCCCTGGAGAAGAAAATGGTAATCCACTCCAGGATTCTTGCCTGGGAAATCCCATGGACAAAGGAGCCTGGCGGCTCATGGGGTTACAAAGAGTCAGACAACTTAGTGACTAAACAACAACAATATTGAAACTCCACATGTATTTTAGAAATAGAATCAATATTTATGAAATCATTTAAAGTAAACAAAAAACAAATTCTATTTTTCTCCCCCTGGAGTTACCAGAAGGAAGCCTTGCTCATGCCTAAAACTGCTTACCTAGGAAAGCAATTTATCGTAACAATCTCAAAATAAAACTGTAAAGAAAAAAATATAAATATTCCTGATTTTAGATTATTAAAATTACTCTGAAATATAAAATGTATAGACTTGAGTCACTGGAAATTAAACAAGGGAAAAAACACTGGTTTCTAAATCATCATTCCTCTTGGAACAGACAATTTGGAAAACGTAAGCCAAAGAAGTGTCAAGTGTCAAATGTTTGATAAAGGACAGATGTTGCATGCCTGTATAAATTTGTTATTGACAGTTAAACAAGTTTAGTCTTAAGTTCATATAACAAATTATTTTTATGTGCAGTTCAGTTCAGTTCAATCGTTCAGTCATGTCCGACTCTTTACAACCCCATGAATCGCAGCACACCAGGCCTCCCTGTCCATCACCATCTCCTGGAGTTACACATGTATAAATTATGATTTCCTTATGTAATCTGGAAAAGATACCAATATTAAAACATAACACAAATAGCAAAGGAGTTCTTAAAATCACCTAAGTATCATATCGCTAAGTATTGCTGAGAAAGTTATATGAGTTCAGAAAAAAGATGAGTGTTTTTCATCATAAAAGTCAAATCTAGTATACATTAGAATCCTACTGTTTATTTGATGTCACAATACAATACCCAAAACTATACTTTAGGAATATATTCTATTGACTTCTATCAGAATATGTTTAAGGTAATAGACACAACGTCATTCTCAAGGAACCATATTTGATGGTTAGTACTAGATAAATCCAGAGAAGGCAATGGCACCCCACTCCAGTACTCTTGCCTGGAAAATCCCATGTATGAAGGAGCCTGGCGGGCTGCAGTCCATGGGGTCGCTAAGAGTCGGACACGACTGAGTGACTTTCCTTTCACTTTTCACTTTCAGGAGAAGGAAATGGCAACCCACTCCAGTGTTCTTGCCTGGAGAATCCCAGGGACAGAATCATTTTTGTAATGCAAGTTTAAAATATAAAATACTTTTTATGTTAAATACATGTGATAACACAACAGAAATAAAATCTTTCCATTCCTTAACTCTTACACTATAGAGAAGTAACATTTTAACAGCAGTGCAAAGAATAAACTTGAAAAAGGAAATTTTAAGATTTCGGTTCAGTTCAGTGGCTCAGTCGTGTCCGACTCTTTGTGACCCCATGAATCGCAGCACGCCAGGCCTCCCTGTCCATCACCAACTCCCGGAGTTCACTCAGACTCACGTCCATCGAGTCAGTGATGCCATCCAGTCATCTCATCCTCTGTCATCCCCTTCTTCTCCTGCCCCCAATCCCTCCCAGCATCAGAGTCTTTTCCAATGAGTCAACTCTTCGTATGAGGTGGCCAAAGTATTGGAGTTTCAGCTTTAGCATCATTCCTTCCAAAGAAATCCCAGGGCTGATCTCCTTCAGAATGGACTGGTTGGATCTCCTTGCAGTCCAAGGGACTCTCAAGAGTCTTCTCCAACACCACAGTTCAAAAGCATCAATTCTTCGGCACTCAGCCTTCTTCAGTCCAACTCTCACATCCATACATGACCACAGGAAAAACCATAGCCTTGACTAGCTGGACCTTTGTTGGCAAAGTAATGTCTCTGCTTTTGAATATGCTATCTAGGTTAGTCATAACTTTCCTTCCAAGGAGTAAGTGTCTTTTAATTTCATGGCTGCAGTCACCATCTGCAGTGATTTTGGAGCCCAGAAAAATAAAGTTTGATACTGTTTCCACTGTTTTCCATCTATTTGCCATGAAGTGATGGGACCGGATGCCATGATCTTCATTTTCTTAATGTTGAGCTTTAAGCCAACTTTTTCACTCTCCTCTTTCACTTTCATTAAGAGGCTTTTCAGTTCCTCTTCACTTTCTGCCATAAGGGTGGTGTCATCTGCATATCTGAGGTTATTGATATTTCTCCCAGCAATCTTGATTCCAGCTTGTGCTTCTTCCAGCCCAGCGTTTCTCATGATGTACTCTGCATCTAAGTTAAATAAGCAGGGTGACAATATACAGCCTTGATGTACTCCTTTTCCTATTCGGAACCAGTCTGTTGTTTTGGTGAAAGATAATGGGAGAGATCACTGGAAAATAAAATAAGAGAAAAAAATATTTGATTTTATGATGAGAATTGCCTTTCTGTTTCAAGACTGTCATTTAGCCCTCTGTACAGCATCTCATGTTTTGAATGTGATATGTTAATTCAAAGATCATTTTTAGTGATAGAACTAAATGTGCTTTAAGATCTTGGACCTCTTTCCCTACCTAAAATGTAAGCACTGTGAGACACAGAATGTCACCTCAAAATGATTTCCATAGAGCATGATACCCCTTTCCAAACAGTCAACAGCCCTTGCCTTTCTATAGCAAGTGCAAATGCTTTTGTATTTGGCCCCTATTTTTTTCAACACATAATTAAAATCAATTCTCCTGAAACTATGGAAGTTAATCATTGAGGTTTCACTGAAGCTCTCTTTCAATTTAGATTTATAGGCAGCCAGAATTTAGTATAAGAAATTTTTGTTCCCATGGACTTTTCCCATTAAAATAAAATCTCTTTGAAGAAGTAGTAATAATATTTTCCCCAAGTATTATGGGAGAAGGAAATGGCAGCCCACTTCAGTGTTCTTGCCTGGAGAATTTCATGGACAGAAGGGTACAGTCCATAGTGTCACAGAGTCAGACATGATTCAGCAACCAATGACAAACAAGTATTATATGTGTATCAATATAAGCTTGGCCAAAGTACTAACCTATCATATCTCTCCAGAAAGCAAGTTATAATTTTAATGTAACTAATTAAAATAATTTTAGTACTAACTTTCAAACAGTTTTGAAATATAATAAACCAACTATGCTGCTGCTGCTGCTGCTGCTGCTAAGTCGCTTCAGTCGTGTCCAACTCTGTGCAACCCCATAGACGGCAGCCCACTAGGCTCCTCTGTCCCTGGGATTCTCCAGGAAAGAACACTGGAGTGGGTTGCCATTTCCTTCTCCAACGCATGAAAGTGAAAAGTGAAAGTGAAGTTGCTCAGTCGTGTCCGACTCAGCAATCCCATGGACAGCAGCCCACCAGGCTCCTCCATCCATGGGATTTTCCAGGCAAGAGTACTGGAGTGGGGTGCCATTGCCTTCTCCCAAAATGAAAGTATATAAAAAGTATAATTTTTCCTACTCCGAACATAAATATTTAATCCAAAGTTCCCCTGTGAATATTGTCATGTACATGAATAATTTATATAGTTATTATCATCATGTACATTAATTTTGATTTCTGTTTCAATTAACACTATATTTATATACTATATATAAAACATATGCTAATATAATTATCTTGATAGTCATTTAATCATTTTAATTTATACAATTCAACATAATGAAATAATTTACATAAATATTCTCATAAATTATATAATTTATTAATTTTAACCACAGTATACATATATCATATGTAACTATCTTTGTGAATATAACTATTTTATTATTTTGAAAAGATTGCTAGGTTCCCAGAACATTTCTAGACATCATTCATTCATCTTTCTTGTTGTGAAGGGAAATAATACCTCCTAAGAAAATCTACCGAGAAAGAAGACTTGATAAACCTTAGAACTTGTTGCAACTAATTTTTTTTCAAAATCATTGTGCTGTTTCTCCATTAAACCACACTGTTCCCTCCTGTAGAAATAACATTTCTCGAAGTGGTTACACTGGAGTATCTGACCCAAGGTCAATTCCAATGCATATTAAATAGAGTGGAGATTCTCAAACTCCACTCTAGGTCTTCTGAAATAGAATTTCTAGGGTCAGGATTTGAAAATCTGCATTACTACAAGCTTTTCAGGTAATTTTTTGGCCACTGGTACTTGCAAAGTTACTTCTCTGTCATGTCTAAACGACTGGGAACTTCTCCCATTAGTAGGATTTGCCTCTCTTTACATAATTAGTTTTAACGTGCCTGCTACAAATCCTTAGAAAATATTCTAACATTTTCTCTGAAAATATAGACCCTGAAGTTTTCTCTTTTAATTTTCTTATCCAATTTTATTCAACGTGTATTAATGACATCATCTAGCCAATTCGCCTGTGAGCTTCTTCCCATACTGACATCTTGGTACAAATATCTTGAGGCAGTCCTGTCTCCTTGAATGGGTAGAAGGTTGTATTAACAACAATTTACATTGACTTCAGTAATGCTTTATTTTTTTTAGTTCTCCTTCATGCCAAGCTCCTCATGTTGGCAAGTGGACGTTTTCTTTGATAGCAGTTAAAAGTCTAAGTTCCTCTTCTGGAATACACTAGTTGGATTCCCAAAGGAAATAATCTGATGTGTTGCATATTACTGGGAGTATTTGGCAGAAATAAGAGGAATGCTATCCTTTGCCAATTTTAAGTGAATTGCTACTCAACTTTTAGGGCATATGCCTGCAATACAAATATATTTATTTAGATATGCTAAATATTATTCTTTGGATCAATATAAAACTTACATACTGAACAGTTTTAAGAGCTTTTAGCTATGTTTAGAATTCAGTGATTTATGGTAGGCCTTACACTATCAGTTTTCACTGATTCATGCTTAGCAAACAACTTTACAAGAACCAAAATTCTCATTAACGTAAAGATGTAGTTTAAAACCTACTCTAATATTTTAGGATAAGCCAAGAAAATATATTTTCCCTTCAGTCTAGCATCAAGAAAAAATATCTTGATCAATTATATATCCCTTTGCCTTACCCTTAAGACAATATTTGTTATGTGTACATGCATACTAGTCACTTCAGTCGTGTCCAACTCTGTGCGACCCTGCTAGGCTCCTCTGTCCATGGGATTCTCCAGGCAAGCATACTGGAGCAGATTGCCATGCCCTTCTCCAGAGGATATGCCCTATACAGGGATCGAACCCATGTCTCCTGCATTGCAGGAAGATTTTTTTTTTACCATTTATTGTATATTTTAGTGCGTGGGTATGTGCTAAGTCACTTCAGTCGTGTTTGACTCTTTGCGACTCCATGGACTGTAGCCCACCAGGTTCCTCTGTCCATGGGGTTCTCCAGGCAAGAATACTGGAGTGGGTTGCCATGCCCTTCTCCAATATATTTTAGTAAATAATATTAAATATTTTGTATAAGATTAAAAATAAATTATTTTTATTTATTTAAATTTATTTATTTTAATTGGAGGCTAATTACTTTACAATATTGTATTGGTTTTGCCATACATCAACATGAATCCACCACGGGTGTACACGTGTTCCCCATCCTCAACCCCCTCCCACCTCCCTCCCCATTCCTCTGGGTCATCCCAGTGCACCAGCCCCAAGCATCCTGTATCCTGCATCGAACCTGGACTGGCGTTTTTCACAAGTTACAAGAACACTTTTCTTTTTGCCCATTGACATTTTTTCAATTCATAATGATTCTAGAGAGAGTTGATCAAACTCAGTGTCCTTTAGCACATCTCAAGTACTGCTCTGAGCACTCCCTCATTTCAGTTCAGTTCAGTTCAGTCGCTCAATCATGTCTAAAATTATAAGTGTTTGAGCCTTAATAACACCGTCATTTCATTTTTTACTTAAAGATACCTTCATATTGTTTTGTTTTCTTTTACATTCTTTTGAATATTAGTGATATTAAATATTTTTGCTTTTATTTATGTGTGAGCTTTTTATTCATGTTCTTGTTTATTTTTGGCTATATATGTAGCACTAGATGGGCTTTCCAGGTGACGCTAGTGGTAAAGAATTTGCCTGCCAATGCAGGAGATGCAAGAGACGTGGGTTCAATCCCTGGGTTAGGAAGATTCCCTGGAGTAGAAAAAGGGCATCCCATTCCAGTATTCTTACCTAGAAAAATTCATGGGCAGAGGAGTCTGAGGGGCTACAGTCAATGGGGTCACAAATAATCAGATAGGACTGAGTGACTGAGCACCTACACACATATATACTAGATAGGAAGGTAGGTAGATAGATTGATTAGTAGTAGATATGGATAATTCAGATAAGATGCATATATTTGTCTTAACTGATGAAGTATATACCTACTAACTTATTAATTTAGTTTTTAAGTGTTCAATTTTCATTGAACAAAAGGTTTGCATTCTTATTCAAGTAAATATTTTCAGTTGTTATATATTAATGCTGGCTACTACAAAAATAATTCTCCATGATAGGCAAAACACTGTAGTTAAAAGCAGAAACCAATACAATAAAAAAAAAAGAACCCTGAAATTTATAGTATTCTGCTATACCATGAATTCAAATTCCTATGCATGATCAATAGAAACTGTTAGTAGACAGCTGCTTTACCCTATTATTTTTAAAAGGAATGCTGTTGTAGCAATCGTACTGGGTTGAGAAAAATCAATGTTTGAGTGTATGGAGTAAAAATGGCTACTATTTCATAAATGTTAAAGCCAATAAAGTACCCATAAAAAACTCAATGCTATATAAAGTGTATATAAATTTATGATGATGGATCTGCTATGTCTTCAGTGGAAACATAAATGTACTTCTTAAATGGAATGGGTCTTGCATACTAGTCTAGGCTGTCTGTGCTTTCTTTGATTTGTTGTTATAGGAGTACTGTTAATTAAGGCTCATAACAACATATGGGGATAAAATGGAAGATTTGTATGTCTGAGTGATTCTAAATTCATGAGTGATACTTTAACCATGACTTGAAATCAACTTCCTTGCACAAACCAACTTTGCAGCCACATTATATGCAACTGCAAGAAATAATGCACTAATTTAAGAAGCTCATCCTTTCCAAAATTCTGCCAAACAGTACCAAAATATTCTCCTAGTAATACTGGCTTCTCTAGTTACTATGCATGTTTCCGTCTATTTGTAGGTTGTGTGTCTTCAATGAAAAAAATTCTACAATCCTTAACACTGCAGACTAGAAGTTTAACCTTCCCTGGTTACTCTAGTTAAAACAACACTCCCCAGCCTCTAGTTGCCCTGTTGCTCACCCTTTCCTTTCTTGTGTATTTTTCTCTCTACCATATTAAAACCGTATTTTCATATATTTGCTTGTTTACATAAAACTTCCCTTGCTCATTGAAATACCAACTATAGAGCAGAGATGTAGTTTTCTTCTTATTCTATCCTCTGAGTATAAAACAGTGCTTGGTATTTAGTAAACACTCTATAAATGTTTGTTAAATGGATAAATAAATTCTCCAAATCTCTCCCAAGTGGGACAGGCTGTAGCACAGGATGGTTTTTATCCACCAGGCTCTGAATTGTGGCCCAGGGGTCCTCCATTGCACGATTCCCCTACATATGCTTCTGTTAATAAAGAATCCAATCTTCAGAGTTATAAGGGAAAACAATCTAGTGTAGTGAAGGGATTAATTCAAATCTTACCTAAACCAGATTCCTTAAACTATATACAACCACTAGCACTGGGAGGCCCCGATCCCTAATGATACTGATTTGAGACTTTTTGAATAAAATAATTTATAAAAATGAACAGGATAAGAGAGAATCCCTCACACTGAATATATCCAGTGACAAAAAAAGGAAGGAGGAAATAAAAAAATCTGAACACACACAAAAAAATATATTTAAAACAGAGATTCAACACTTGATCAAACTGGAAATCTAAAACTTGCTTAAAAATTTTACCAATACCAATTTAGCCAATATAAAAATTGATATTAATTGGGTTTTGCATCTCTATACTATAGGTTCTGAATGAACCTTAACATCAGCTGAAATACACTATTTTATAAGATTTCAGGGACTTAAATAATACTAGGACTTAAATTACAGTTATACCCAGGTATACCACTAAATTTAAGCATAATCTCCCTGTAATTTTCAGGGAATTTCTGAATATAAAATAGTAAATAGATAGGTATGCCTCACTTCACTATTGCATTATCTTAATTCCCCATAGTTATGGCACCCATTGTGCAAAAATAACCCACCATGGCCCTAGTTTAGTATAGAGACCTCAATATAGTTCCCTCAATTCTACTATTTAAGTTACAAAACAGCAACTGGACCTCTACTGACTGTCATTACTGTCACAGCCATTAATTAGTCTAAATTAAGGCTCCCTGGGGACATGCATTCCCTACTTCCATGGTACACACTGCCTTTATTGGACATTCTAAAGTTCAAATTTTTGACAAGCATTGCACCATGTAGCCCTTCTGACCAAGTGTCTACTTGGCTACTGAGAGAGTTAGTTCTTCCACTTCCTAAAAATACTAATATCACTAAAATATGTACTTAATGAGAAAGCATCAAATGTTTAATTGCAATATAAGGCCTAAAACTTCATATTTTGCCTCGACATCTTTGAACCTCACAGGGCCCCCTAACTGTGAGTTCTGCTCTCACCAGACATGTACCCACCAGGAGGAAAGGCTCCCCGTTTGGCTAGTTTCCCTGTCAGCTGGACCAACCTCAGTCCACCAATCCTCAACCTCAATGGGTTTCACTTTTCCGACAGACTTGTTTGGTCATTTCACACAAGTGAGGGCAGAGATCCTTCCCTCAGCAACTGGATGACTAAGAGGCAAACTATAGGTGTTTCTTATCAGTCATTTAAAAAAAAAGATGAAAAAGCTTTTCTTTAATAGTCAATGTGTCATTCTCTTTCTTTTTGAAATTGTATTTCCACCATACTTAGCTACACACTGGAAAAGGTATCAGGAATAACATTTCACAAACTCAATACACAAAATCATTTGCCCCTTGATACATTGAAAAACACAAAACTCTTCACCTATAAAGGCATATCTACATACATAAATATTTCTCCATAGAGAGTTTTATTTTTATTTTGTAAAATGTATTAATGTTTTAATTTGTTTTAATGTCCATGGGTTCAGACACAGAAAGTCCTAACAGTACAATATTATATAGGTACTGATGTATATTTTATTCTAGGAATAGTATTGTTTTATAAATCTTTAGTATATGCAGAATTTACTTTAGTGTAATATGTAAAACTGAGATCTAAATTACTTCTATGCTTTGTGTTCAGTTATGTCCAACTCTTTGTGAACCCATGGACTGTAGCCCACCAGGCTCCTTTGTGCATGGGATTTTCCAGATGAGAATACTGGAGTGGGTTGCCATTTTTCTTCTCCAGGGGATCTTCCTGACTCAGGAATCAACCCAGGTCTCCTGCATTGCAGGTGGATTCTTTACTAGATGAGCTACCAGAGAAGCCAAATGTAAAAGCGATTTTTAAGCAACTTAATCTTAAAAATCTCTTGCCCCATTGTTGCTTTAACTGACATTATTATATGAATGTATATTTCTATTAATTTTCACTGATTTGTTTCTGCATCAGTTCCATGTCATAATTTTCATAACTTCATATGTTTAAAATATAAAGTAAGCTAAGCACTTTACCCTTATATTTAAAAAATTTCCTTCCATACTTAAGTCTTTAAAAATATTCTTAGTGAAATTTTCCATACTTCTCTTTGTGCTGGAATTTCCTACTGTGTTCATAATATTTTGTCTCTGTTATGTAGTATAAATTTTTCAATAATATTTTTGTCTGATCTATGATTTTTCTTCAAGGTTGATCATGAATATTTAATGACAATATACTCTCAATCACAGTGAAAATAAAGCAGCATTTTACTAGACAAAATATAGCTAAAAGAAAATAAAAAAGAGAGCATTTATTGCAATCATAACCTGAGATATCACAAAGAATCTGTATGAGGTTCTAGGGGAAAGGTCTAACATACCACAAATTAATGACTGCCACAGGTCAAAGGATGGTTGTTCTCATGTTCCCCTTAATTATACACAGACAGTATCATTACTCAATTATAGAAGTGAATCTATCTGATAGCTGGTATCTTGATTCACCATTCTCTGCTGGAGCTAGAATTATTCTCTGCATCATCAATAAAAGCATTCTGATCATTCCTCTGATATATGTGTCCTAGTGACAATCATTTCCTATCACTCTCCTCTACTCTAAGGCACTATTTAGATACTAAATATTTGTTCAAACCTCAGGACACAATCTACCATTGCAAAATCACCTCAAATCAGTACCAGAAACGGAGATGCATTGATTTGAGAACAAAGATTATTATGGATGTTTTACAATAAGATGGAAGTAATACATTGATAATTCTTCACTTCTGGCTGAGCAACATCTCAATTGTATCTATGACCTTCTGCCCTTACATGTGGTTCTGCTATGCTGAAACTTCATTATAAAACACATACTGGCTAATACTTTGGATTAATAGCCTAATGGAACTGCCATTTTTCAGGTTGAAAATATTCAAACAGCAACAGCTGCTTGTTTCCTTTTAATATTGCAGTGCTCCTGAACATGTGTTTAATAGAAACTCTAACTTTATTTAATCAAATAGAAATAAAGAATAATTCAAGGGGGAAATCTCCCTTTATTCTAACTTGAACTTGAGAAAAAATGGAAATTTAAGACCTTTTAGATTTGCATGATCATAAATTATTACTGCATTCTATTTCCTTCTTCTTTCAGAGGATTCGTGAATCTAACATCGCTGTTATCCTGTATCTTCAAGGTGAACTATTTTTACTGATACTGCTCATCAGAAACGAGTGCAAGCAGATGAAAGTGTTTACTCTTGTCAAAAATTTAGTATCAAAAATATTTAAAATAATGTCATTTTTCACCACTTGTTAAATGTAATTTCACAATTACAGAAAGAAAACCAAAGAAAACCAAATAGCACCTGAGGAAGTGAAAAACACACTTATGCCCATTGTCTTAATTTTCTGCTGTTAAATGATGCAAGGCACTTGTCTACTGAGAATCACATTTAAGACAATTTCTGATATATTTTTCCCTTCACAGTAATTTTCCCTTCACTACTGAGCGACTTCACTTTCACTTTTCACTTTCACAGTAATACCTCTGTATTTTAATTAATTTAGCTTGCTTATAATTAAAAACAAATCTGTACTTAAATACTTTTGTTTGTGCTCAGATTCACCCTATTAAGTAATTGGGTAGTCAGTAATCAAGTGTGTCAGGCTTTTATTTATTTATTTTTTTCAGTTCTTTTTTTTTAATCTCAGTTTTATTTATTTAATTTTATTTTACTTTACAATACTGTATTGGTTTTGCCATAAATTGACATGAATCCGCCATGGGTGTACATGTGTTCCCCATCCTGAACCCCCCTCCTACTTCCCTCCCCATCCCATCCCTGTGGATCATCCCAGTGCACCAGCAGCTTTTAGAATAGCTTGATGTTTATAAGGTATCTGGACTGCCACATTTGGTAGGATTGTCTGACTAAAGATAATATGGATGGTATTAGTTGAATGCAGCTCTGGAAGAATGCTTTCAATTTTATTTTAAGGACTGCAACTCTCTATTACCTATAATCTATCCCTTAATTACCCACTGGAGGCAAGTATACACATTACATTTCAAAGTATAGAATGGGATCCATTTATATCTGAACAATACTTTTATAAAACATTTGAGATCCAGGTATTTTGAGAAGCTTCTATTTTTCGGCTGTGGCCATGTAAAAAGTATAAATGGAAGTCAGGAAAGACTGTCCTTGTTTTTCAGACTGAGGATGGTGCACACTAGAATAATTATCATCAACAGATACAGTGTTAACTCTTGGCAAATGAAAACAAACAATCATTTCAACTTCCTGTATCTATACTGCAAGTTAATCTTTGCTCCCACATTTTCAAACCATTTATTTTTGATGTGAACATGAAATCTCTAATGTTTTAAATGGCTGATAATATTTTTCAAATTAAAATGATGTAGTGAGCTTCCCTGATGGGTCCACTGTTTAAGAATCTGCCTTGCATGCAAGGGACACTGGTTCGATCCCTGGTCTAGAAAAACCTTCCATGCCACAGAGCAACTAAGCCTATGCACCACAACTCCTGTAAGCACTAAAGCCCATGTGCCTAGAGCCTGAGAGCCACAAGAGAAGCCACTGCAGTGAGAAGCCCATGCACTGCAACTAGAGAGCAGTGCCAGCTCACTGCAACTAGAGAAAGTTCATGCATAGCAACAAAGATCCAGCACAGCCAAAAAAATAAAATAAAGTATATTTTAAAATGTAAGGAAAATAAATGAAAAGAAGGGAGCTGATAGCAAAAACAACACATTAGCATGCCAAATCTGCTCACTAACCAAAAATTGAGACAGGTCATTTAAACTATGGGCCATCACTGCCAGTTCTGTTAACACAGATGTTGCCTAAGTTAAATCTCTTGAGAGTTCCTTTGCTTTGTTTTTAGAAGGTAGATAATATATTTATCTTTAATGTGGAAATTCTGATGATATTCATATTAGAATTTTCAACTAAGTTCTTGGCTCAAGATTTGTCACCCCTACTTGTCCCTGTGAGAACACATTAGCAACATCAATGCTAGCAAACCAGGCAAATAAATAAGCAAGCAAAACATTTCTCCAATATCACAAGGTTTTGCTTCCCAGTCACATAATTAGCAAAGAATCATACCTCTCTAAAAAGTCTCAATTGAAAACTTCTTCAGGGCACTGGATTCCAACCTATCAGTGTTTCTATTTACTTATTTTTATGTTATTCTCAAAGTATTTATTTTTAAATAAATACTTTACTCTAAAAAAATTCCTTTCAGTAGTCAAGCTAAAATACACATTTGCACACATATATACAATACAAATAAACCAACAATGCATTTAGATCCATTTTCTAATATCACACCACATTCTATTAAGTAGCACTAATTGCATTTGGAATGAAAATTAACTGAGAAGCCTTGCCTATTTTTACATAGCTGCTTGAACTTACACATTATCTTTGGAGCTCATTCTATGAGAGCAGTGTTCACATTTCATGACCTAATATGAAAAAATGTATGTGTAATTTGCCGGCATGTCATCACTGAAACACTGTGATTCAATATAGTCAGTGTACATAAAAATGACAATATAGTTATTTCCCAATTATCTTAAAGCAGCAGAGTAACCAACGTTTCAATATAGTGTATAATTGATTCCTAATTACTGTACTTTCACAGAGAGGCCACAGTCCATAACTTCATTAAATAGTGAAGACACAAATAACTATTCATAAGGGAAGAATTAGCATATACTATATGCTTTTTTACTTTCTAATCTGTAAATGTTTTACATTCTGGTCTGTGGAGAGGCTGCTCAGTTTGCAATACACCATTCAGATGTTCCTCGGGGAATAGGAAATCAGCCCACTGACATTCATTTGGGAGGGGGGAATAAAATACTGGCTTTTGATATCTGTTGCAGTCTGGAGGTTTTGGCCCAGTTCTTGACCCATTTCCAATACAGGGCTGTAGAAGAGCAAATATCCAAGTCTGTGAATTCAGAGTGCATTGACCATTATATACACTGAGGCTTGTTAGGACTCTTGTGGAGGATGGACGAGAAGAAATGGTAAAGTGACAGAGCATAAGGGACTAGGATCTATTTATGCCTCATGGGAGAAATGCATGAAGGGTGTAGCTTCTAATCACAAATGCTGCTGAAATAATTTCAGTTTTAGAGGGGTCCATGAGATAAAGGGAGGGGCAACATATACCTGTGTATATGAAGGTATATAAAGAAATGAGCAAACAAAATGGAATATAATGAGAGAAGCTATATAAAAATACCAAATGTTGACTTTTAGCAATGCAGAGCTGATTTTCCTACCTTTACATTTCCCTATTACAGAGCTTTATAAAGATGTTATTTTTGGTTAACTATAACTTAGCAAAAAAGGTTCAGGTGATCAGCAAATGTTGGACTATAATTAATTTAAAATATTTCCATTATGAAGTATTTGAATGATGATAGTAAATAAACACTATCATCAGATTTTAATTTTCAGCTGCCATAATTGCGTGTATTTGTGGAAGTAAATTGGTCACATATAATAAATGTCATCAATTAGAAAGACTGAAATCATTCACTGGTAATTTTTAGTCTCTAACCTGTGCACACCAGATCACATAAAATTGTGTAAGAAATATAATTGTATAATATAAACAGTCAGTATATCATGCATCTGCAATACTGAACTAAATAAATGTTAGGCAAGACAGAGGCTCTTAAATTTTGTGCAGAAACACAGTGCAGCCCAAATAGTCAAAGCAATGTTGACAAAGAAAAATAAAACTGGAGAAATCATGCTCCCTTGATTCAAACTATATTACAAAGCTATAGTCATCAAAAGAGTATGGTGTTGGCACAAAAACACATAGGTCTATGGAATAGGAGAGAATTTTCACATAAACACATGCATCCATGGCCACCTCATCTATGGTCACCTAATCTATGACAAAAGAGGCAAGAATATACAATGGGAGAAAGGAAAAAAAAAGACAACAGCCTCTTCAATACGTGGTGCTGGGAAAACTGGACAAATACCTGTGAAAGAATAAGACTAGAACACTCCTTAACACCATACACAAAAATAAACTCAAAATGAATTAAAAATCTAAATGTAATACTATAAAACTCTTAGAGGAAAACACCAGCAGAACATTCTTTGACATAGATTGCAACAAGATCTTTTTCCATCCACCTCCTAGAGAAATGAAAATTAAATAAATAAATAAATAAATGGACCTAAATAAACTCAAAAGATTTTGCACATCAAAGAAACTCATAAACAAGCAGAAAAGACAACCTTCAGAATAAGAGAAAATATTTGCAAATGAAGCATTTGACAAGGCATTAATCTCCAAAATACACAAACAGATCGTTCAGGTCAACATCAAGGAAACAAACAATCCAGTCAAAGAATGGGCAGAAGATCTAAACAAACATTTCTCCAAGAAGACATTTAGATGGCTATAAACCACATGAAAAATGTTCAACATGACTAATTATTCAGTTCAGTTCTGTTCAGTCACTCAGTCGTGTCCAACTCTGCGACCCCATGAATTGCAGCACGCCAGGCCTCCCTGTCCATCACCAACTCCCAGAGTTCACTCAGACTCACGTCCATCGAGTCAGTGATGCCATCCAGCCATCTCATCCTCTGTCATCCCCTTCTCCTCCTGCCCCTAATCCCTCCCAGCATCAGAGTCTTTTCCAATGAGTCAACTCTTTGCATGAGGTGGCCAAAGTACTGGAGTTTCAGCTCTAGCATCATTCCTTCCAAAGAAATCCCAGGGCTGATCTCCTTTAGAATGGACTGGTTGGATCTCCTTGCAGAGAAATGAAAATAAAACTACAGTGAATAATCACTGCACACCAGTCAGAAAGGTCATAATCAAAATATTTACAAACAAATGCTAGAAAGGCTGTGGAGAAAAAGGAACCCTCCTACATTGTTGGTGAGAATGTAAATTGGTATATTCACTATCAAGAACAGTATGGTGGATCTTTAAAAACTAAAATCAGAGTTATATATGATCCACCAGTCCCACTCCTGGGTATGTATCCAGAGAAAACCATAACTCAAAAAGACACATACACTCCAATATTTACTGCATCACTATTTACAATAGCCAGGACATGGGAGCAACATAAATGATCATTGACTGGAATGCATAAATATGTGGTACATATATACAATGGAATATTACCCACTAAAAAATAATACAATAATGCCATTTTCAGGAACATGAATGAACCTAGAGATTGTTATACTGAGTAAACTTAGAGAAAGACAAATATCTTATGATGTCATTTATATGCAGAATCTTAAAAAATGATACAAATGAATTGATTTAAAAACATAAACAGTCACATATGTATAAAACAAACTTATGTTTACTGGGGGGAAAGCAGAAGTGAAGTAAATTGGGACATTAAGACAGACATACACACACTACCATATATAAAATCAATAACTAATAAGTGCTTCCCAGGTGGCTCAGTGATAAAGAATATGCCTGCCAGTTCAGGAGATATGGGAGATGTGGTTTTGACCCTGGGTCAGGAAGATCCCCTGGAGAAGGAAATGGCAACCCTCTCTAATATTCTTGCCTGGACAATCCTATGGACCCAGGAGCCTGGGAAGTTATAGACCTTAGGGTCACAAAGAGTTGGATATAAATGAAAAACTGAGGATGTGTTCATGCACTTACTGAATAGCACAGGAAACTCTACTCAATATTCTGTAATGACTTACAAGGGCAAAGAATCTAAAAAATGTAGATATACGTGTATGTACAACTGAGTTTCATGAAACTAACACCAACTGTAAGTAAAATATATGCCAATAAAATTTTTTAAAAATAATAATTTGAAAGTTCCTCTAAGCTCTTTGTTCTATGATTGTTCTCTCATATCAGTTTGTATTTTCATAGAAATACAATGCCTTCCTGCATTTCTCAAGGGGTACTAATTTTTAATGTCCTCTTTTAGTGTCTGAATTATATCTGCTTCTTTCAGGGTCATTTGTTCTATGTACTCATTTTAGTCTATATATTTCCTGCTCACAGTTACTCTGAAAGTTTTGCTGATTCTTAGTTTATATTCATTAGTGAAAGATTAGATTGATTAAGTATGTGAATTGCCTCTAGAGTTGTAAAAGTGTATTTCACAAAACAGGATATCTTTTGAATGAAACAACTGACAGCTCACACTAAGTAAGTATGAGAAATCTGTCAGCAGGCTAGTATCCCTAAAGAGGACGTGTAGGCATTCTAGGGTAACTTTCCATCTCTTTAGAAGAGCATTATTCTGAAATTGGATTAATGCAGTGGAAGTTACATCTAGGCTGAGGTATTTTTTGGTTTTGTTGCTCAGATTCTAATATAGAAGCATTTCAGGCTTAAATATTTCTTTTTTTTTTTTTTTTTCTAATTTTATTTTATTTTTAAACTTTACATAATTGTATTAGTTTTGCCAAATATCAAAATGAATCCGCCACAGGTATACATGTGTTCCCCATCCCGAACCCTCCTCCCTCCTCCCTCCCCATACCATCCCTCTGGGCCGTCCAGTGCACCAGCCCCAAGCATCCAGCATCGTGCATCGAACCTGGACTGGCAACTCGTTTCCTACATGATATTTTACATGTTTCAATGCCATTCTCCCAAATCTTCCCACCCTCTCCCTCTCCCACAGAGTCCATAAGACTGTTCTATACATCAGTGTCTCTTTTGCTGTCTCATATACAGAGTTATTGTTACCATCTTTCTAAATTCCATATATATGCGTTAGTATACTGTATTTATGTTTTTCCTTCTGGCTTACTTCACTCTGTATAATAGGCTCCAGTTTCATCCACCTCATTAGAACTGATTCAAATGTATTCTTTTTATGGCTGAGTAATACTCCATTGTGTATATGTACCACAGCTTTCTTATCCATTCATCTGCTGATGGACATCTAGGTTGCTTCCATGTCCTGGCTATTATAAACAGTGCTGCGATGAACATTGGGGTACACGTGTCTCTTTCCCTTCTGGTTTCCTCAGTGTGTATGCCTAGCAGTGGGATTGCTGGATCATAAGGCAGTTCTATTTCCAGTTTTTTAAGGAATCTCCACACTGTTCTCCATAGTGGCTGTACTAGGTTGCATTCCCACCAACAGTGTAAGAGGGTTCCCTTTTCTCCACACCCTCTCCAGCATTTATTATTTGTAGACTTTTGGATCGCAGCCATTCTGACTGGTGTGAAATGGTACCTCATAGTGGTTTTGATTTGCATTTCTCTGATAATGAGTGATGTTGAGCATCTTTAATTCAGTGATTTTTATCATGAGAAACACTGGGCTGGAGGAAGCACAAGCTGGAATCAAGATTGCCAGGAGAAATATCAATAACCTCAGATGACAACCATGCTTATGGCAGAAAGTGAAGAGGAACTAAAAAACCTCTTGATGAAAGTGAAAGAGGAGAGTGAAAAAGTTGGCTTAAAGCTCAACATTCAGAAAACGAAGATCATGGCATCTGGTCCCATCACTTCATGGCAAATAGATGGGGAAACAGTGGAAATAGTGTCAGACTTTATTTATTTGGGCTCCAAAATCACTGCAGATGGTGATTGCAGCCATGAAATTAAAATATGCTTACTCCTTGGAAGGAAAGTTATGACCAACCTAGATAGCATATTCAAAAGCAGAGACATTACTTTGGCAACAAAGGTCCGTCTAGTCAAGGCTATGGTTTTCCCAGTGGTCATGTATGGATGTGAGAGTTGGACTGTGAAGAAAGCAGAGCACCGAAGAATTGATGCTTTTGAACTGTGGTGTTGGAAAAGACTTTTGAGAGTCCCTTGGACTGCAAGGACATCCAACCCGCCCATCCTAAAGGAGACCAGTCCTGGGTGTTCACTGGAAGGACTGATGCTGAAGCTGAAACTCCAATACTTTGGCCACCTCATGCCAAGAGTTGACTCATTGGAAAAGACCCTGATGCTGGGAGGGATTGGGGGCAGGAGGAAAAGGGGACGACAGAGGATGAGATGGCTGGATGGCATCACCGACTCGATGTACATGAGTTTGGGTAAACTCCGGGAGTTGGTGCTGGACAGGGAGGCCTGGCGTGCTGCGATTCATGGGGTCACAAAGAGTCGGACACAACTGAGCGACTGAACTGAACTGAACTGAAACCTTTAAATCCACATGTATCTTAGGCAGGCCTACTGCTAGCAATTTTATTTACACGGGAGAGGTAAAAATATGTAATTAACCCCAATCTTTAAATGGTGGTTCTTTAAATAGCCAGATGACTATCCTAAAGCCATTTTCTATTTGTTTAAATTTAAAATCAGTCTCAGTTATCTTTAAGAGTAGCTTACATAGGTCTGGTTTTTGGGTTCTGATTTTCTCTGATCGATGTTATATCTCAAGAAATATTGTCCTCTTTGACTCATATCTTCCAGAATTTCTCAATATTTTTACCCCTTAATAATAAGTTTACATTTATGGAGAACTGCCTCATGTTCACGTTTATTCTGGTTTTTCCATTTTTTTTACATTTATTGAATCTAACACTTTGAATCAGAATTCAAATGGCTAGTTTGTTTAACTTTCAGAGCTGACTTTAAATAAACTGAATGAGTCAACTTAGCACACTGAGGTTGCAAAGATCTGCACTTTATATTTTAGATAAATGTATTTCAGTAAAAAATTGAAATTTCCTATACAATTTTAAGTGAGTGCCTATAAAAATATGCAGAGGTAAGTATGTCAAATATATTAATAGTTGAAATGTCCACTATAGAAGAATTAGGAAAATATATTTTTCCAGATATTCAAAGTATAAAATGGCTGAAAACCTCTATGTTTTCTTAGGTCCACAAAATTTATTATTTTCTGACTAAGCTTCAATTATTAAGGAATAAGATGTTATTAGCTATTATTAATGAATTTCCTTCATTATTTAAAGCTTCTGGGATTTTTTAGTTAAAAATATAAGATTGCGTGGTGAGCTGTTACAGAAAAACATATGAGCTGCCAGGTACTTATCTCTCTCAATCAAGACTTATTTGCTAATATTTATAGAAACAAAGTCAAAACCAAAAACATACTAAAATGAAAGCTGATTTAAACCTTCAACTCTCATCCCACACCATAAAGTTCAAATTGCTTTATTCCTCAGCAAATTCTTGTGATTGTTTAGTTCAGTTGTGAATATTAGTAAAGACTATAAGTTTGTGATTATAAGTGTGTATATGTATTCTCACAAAAGAATGCAACTTTGTATTTTTTATGTATTGATACTCTATTTAGAATTTTCTTTTCAAACCTTAAAGTTGGTGATAATATTTAGTTTCTCTCATTCTCACTTTTTTAACAGTAAATCAATCTACTGTTTTGAAATAGTATGTTAGCTACTCAAGAAGTTAGCTACAGTCACCCCTCAGTATCTGCAAGCGATTGGTTCCAGGAGTCTCCACAAATACCAAAATCCAAGGATGCTCAAGTTCCTTACATAAAATGGCTTGGTACAGTGGACAGATTTAGTGCTCTGTCCGGATTTAGTCCAGTACAATGAACAGATTTAGTCTGCTGAAACCTACAGCTATGGATGACAAACTGTACTTTACAGCATCAGTTCTTCATAGAAAAGTCAAACTTATAACATTTTTGCTACTACAATCATGATAGAAAAAATCATTCATAGAACCTTGAGGCCTCAAATTATAATGTCTGTCACCAAATTTCCTATAGCACATAAGAGAAAATTCAAACACTGCCTTTTTAAACAATCAGTTAAAATCACTTGAGTAAAGGGCAGACTATTTTTCCTTGCAACTGAAGGATTAAATATCTTAGAATACTTAATAAGCTGATTTAAGAAATTTGAACTTTTCATGAGTTCATGAATATTCTTATCATATAAAGTTGTGGGATATTTTACAAAATACAAAAAAAAAACATATAGAGGTTATCACAGAGTGAATTTATCAATATCTCTTATGCTTTACATTCTAGAAAGTAAAATAAGAATGTTAAGTATGTGTTGACAGAGTTTAATTTCTGAAGAGTTATCAATGTGCAATTTAACAAATGCTTTTTTTTTTCCCTTGTGAAACAATTAAAATATGTCAGATAGTAAGGAATTGGCTCTTTAATGACAGTCTAATGAATCATTTCACTACAAACATTTTAATGAAATTTATATTTAATACACTAGTTTTCAGATATGCAAGAAAACAAAGCTTCTTTGTTTTATGAAAAAGCTCTCATCTTTCTCATGAACTCCACTGAGAACACATGTGAAGAATAGATTGCAATTTATTCTTTATATTAATAAATTTTCTTCTCTTTTGGTTTAAAATATCTTCCAAGGAACTCAATGTCTTTCAGGTAAATGAAATTGCTCTTTCTGGAGGCGTAATCATATATACAGGGAAAGGAGTATCTTGTATGATATAGTGGCTGTGGGTAGTTGATGCCTCAGCTATATGTACAAGTGTTCATGTCAACCTTCTTTTTTCACTGGTCTTTATGGAGAGTTACCCTGCAATTGTTCTTACTGGTATTACAGTGTCCCCAAATAGTTGATACTTCTACATCTTTCCTCTGGCTCAGGCTGTCCATTTCATAATTTTATTGTGTAGTTACTTTGCCCTCTTGGTCCTAATAGCAGAACTGCTGACTTTATTTATCTTCTGGAGACCTTATTTAACTATCTTCTGCATCCTCCAGGGAAGATCAAGGACTTCTGGATCCTTATGGAGCTCAAAGAGGCTCATGAGTGTGAGAACTGGTTTTCTCACTGCCCAAAACAGGCAGCCTAGGGAACACAGCTTAGCCATGAAGCAGCTACTGCTGATTAATGTGCAGCTTTCATGCTCGGTTTAGAAACCACTGTTGCTTGTCCTTGTTTTCATATAGGGTCACCATGTCTGCAAATCTCCAATAGTTACAAACTGAAGATAGAGTAGGGTCTTGAACTTTCCCCTCATTATAATGACCCATCTTGTCTTAACACTAAGATTTGTCCCAGTGTTGCAAGTCAGGACACATAATAATAAGCACATAAGCTTATTCATCTGCTTTCTGACATCTCTTTCCTCTTATTTGTGCATGAGGATGGTATCAGTTCAGTTCAGTTCAGTCGCTCAGTTGTGTCCAACTCTTTGCGACCCCATGAATCGCAGCACGCCAGGCCTCCCTGTCCATCACCAACTCCCGGAGTTCACTCAGACTCATGTCCATCGAGTCAGTGATGCCAACCAGCCATCTCATCCTCTGTCATCCCCTTCTCCTCTTGCCCCCAATCCCTCCCAGCATCAGAGCCTTTTCCAATGAGTCAACTCTTCGCATGAGGTGGCCACAGTACTGGAGTTTCAGCTTTAGCATCATTCCTTCCAAAGAAATCCCAGGGCTGATCTCCTTTAGAATGGACTGGTTGGATCTCCTTGCAGTCCAAGGGACACTCAAGAGTCGTATCCAATACCACAGTTCAAAAGCATCAATTCTTCAGCGCTCAGCCTTCTTCACAGTCCAACTCTCACATCCATACATGACCACAGGAAAAACCATAGCCTTGACTAGACGGACCTTTGTTGGCAAAGTAATGTCTCTGCTTTTCAATATACTATCTAGGTTGGTCATAACTTTCCTTCCAAGGAGGATGGTATAGGTGAACTGTATTTACTTTTACAGTATTCATACTAATTATCTTCACCTTTTATGTGGCTGAAAAAAAAAATCCCTATCTAATTAAAAAAAAATAGAAACTTATCTATATGAATAATTGGAGCTTTCCAGTTGGTGCTACTGGTAAAGAATCTGCCTGCTAATGCAGTAGACTTAAGAGATGCAGGTTCGATCCCTGGGTTGGGAAGATCCCCTGGAGGAGCACACGACAACCCAGTCTAGTATTCTTGCCTGGAGAATCCCATGGACAGAAGAACCTGGCTGGCTACGGTCCATAATGTCTCAAAGAGTCAGACATGACTGAAGTGACTTAGCATGTATGAATGCATTATTAGCCATATGAATATAGGACTTTCATAAATTCTCTGTAAACTAATATATATATATATATATGCCTTTTTAATTATTGTGGAAGTCTGCCAAATAATCTATATTCTTTTTGTAAACAAACTGGATAATTTTATTTCATCAGTTCTTTCTGATACCTATACTAATAGCCACTTTATAGCTTAAGGTTCTACAGAAAGATGGAACCAATAGCTGAAGGATAACAAGAGGGAGAGGAATAAAAGGAGAAATGGGAGGAGGGAGAGGAATGGTGAGAGAGGGAGACAGAAATGGAGATATACTTATTTTTATGAATTGGCTCACATGATTATGAGGGATGACAAATCAGGAAGCTGTAACCAGGCTGGCAGGAAACTCATTCAAGAATTTATTCTCATCTTAAACAATCTTGAGATATAATTTTCTTTCCCCTGGGAAACTTTAGTTTTTGCTCTTATGACTTTCAAATGATTTAATGATGCCCAATACATTATCAAGAGAAATCTTCTTTACTTAAAGTCAACTGATTGTAGATGCTAATCACATCTACAAAATAGATGAGGTTTACATTAACACAGAGATTGCTGTTTAGTTAAATAACTGATATTACAGTCTAACCAGTATGACACATAAAACAAAACATCATAACCACTGATTATAAGAAAATTATGCAATTTCAAGTACCTATTTCCCCTGTCATAAATTCTCAATAGCAATATACTAGATAATATTATATTCTGTGCTTGTTTAAAATTCATTGAAATAAAATGTACATATTTTCCTATGACACTGTATGTATTCATTAATATTCACACGTGAACTGGTAAAATATAAATAATGATTGTTATTAAAAACACAATTTATTATATATATATTTGCCAGAAGTATTTGATCATTACCTATGCTATTTAGAAACAATACAAAGACAGGGAGGCAGAAATCAAGACAACATTGTAAAGCAATTATCCTCCAATTAAAAAATATAAATAGTGGGTAATTGTTATATAATATGAGAATACAGAGAACTATGTCTTGTTTTGGAAACAGTGCCAGTATTTGAGATACATATTTTTTCTCAAACATTCAGTTTTCTATATTGTGGGGATTCAAAAAACACTTTTAGAAAAATATTCTTAAAATACTATGTTTATTGTTCTATGCTCTAGTTTACATGTGATAATAATCACATCTTACACTGAGTCTGTATCTCACATAAAACCTAATGCACATTTACTAACCTAATTTTGTAGGAATGATTATCTTGTTTTCTAAATGAAAAACTAGGACAGAAGAGCCTGATACTTCTTCTGAAAATAGAACTCTTTGAAATCAAAATTGTCCTCAGAAATCTAGGACATACAGTTGCTACTATTCATAGAGGAAACTTTTATACTAAGAATTCTAAAGTGGTTTAAGGCAACAAACTAGCTGGAATTTGTTAGACACTGAAAATATCTACATGATTTAGGTAGCTCATTGAATATATTTATTTTCATGATTTTATCTCAGTTCTTAAAGACTGAGCATATGTGTGTGCATGAGAGATTGTTGTTAATGAAAAATAAGGAACAGTTAAATGTAAGATATGCCACCAAAAATAAAACAAAGCCATGCAAAATCTACAGCATAATTATAAGTATGTAGCTATATTCCTTTTTCTACCTTGTCAAAATTACATAGAAATCACACCATACTATTCTAATTATAGTAAGTATAAATAGAAGGTAAAAAGCCAAACTTGAGCATTAAAAAAGAGGCATAGAGATGAAATATCGTACTGTGAAAAAAATCAGGAAAGAGAAATATAAGTTTAAAGGTCATGATAGAATTTCTGCCATAGGATTAAGTAACCACAGGATGCTCCTATCCATACTTCTCTAAAGTATGGAGAAATCAACAGTTTATTTTAATGATGAATTATTTTACTCTATCCTGGTGAACTGGTGGATAGAGAACATTCCCAACGGCTGGTGAGAATAGGTCAAATTTTCAATGTAGTGAGTCTAATTCAATGAATCTTAAAAGGTAAGTACAGATCCCCCTCAGGTAAAGTATCAACAGCAATGTTTGACATTCAGATCAGATCAGATCAGTCGCTCAGTCGTCCAGCCAAAATTGTCTAGTAGGAGTGTAAGCAACTTCAGCTGTCTTAGGGCAGCAGCCATATTTGTTTAACTTGACATTTATCATTAGCTAACCAAAGAATGTCTCTTACCTTAAAGGTGGCAAATAGAATTTATATTCTAGTATATTATATTATTTATATGTACTATATGTTGACCACCTGTTCAACCAGAATTTAGGCTTTATAGGAAAGATACTTATTGTTTCTCTTCTGTTCACTACTGTATCTGGTACACAGTAGGTTCATAATACATACTAACAGAGTGATTTCATTTACAAAATATATGGAACATTTTATTGAGTCTTCACCTCATAGAAGTATCAATACATTATTATGCTTATTTTTTTCTGCTCTGTGAGTACAGAATCCAAAGAAACCATGATTTTAAAAAATCTGCCTTATTGCCTTGGGTATAGACGAATACAGTGTAAAGAATGTTAATATACACTGCATATAGAGTAAGATTTGAATAGATAAAATAACTTCTTAAAGGAGTTTAAAATTTCTTCTCATATTTGTTTTGAGATAATATTTATGTTCTTCTCTCTGTATCAGGAATAAATACTAAGTTAAAGAAGATTCTCATAGAAAAAAAATGCAAAAAAGCAAAATGGCTGTCTGGGGAGGCCTTAGAAATAGCTGTGAACAGAAGAGACGCCAAAAGCAAAGGAGAAAAGGAAGATATAAACATCTGAATGCAGAGTTCCAAAAAATATCAAGAAGAGATAAGAAAACCTTCTTCAGTGATCAATGCAGGGAAATAGAGGGAAAAAAAACAGAATGGGAAAGACTAGGGACCTCTTCAAGAAAATCAGAGATACCAAAGGAACATTTCATACAAAGATGGGCTCGATAAAGGACAGAAATGGTATGGACCTAACAGAAGCAGAAGATACTAAGAAGAGAAGGCAAGAATACACAAAAGAACTGTACAAAAAAGATCTTCATGACCCAGATAATCACAATGGTGTGATCACTGACCTAGAGCCAGACATCCTAGAATGTGAAGTGGAGTGGGCCTTAGAAAGCATCACTATGAACAAAGCTAGTGGAGGTGATGGAATTTCAGTTGAACTATTCCAAATCCTGAAATATGATGCTGTGAAAGTGCTGCACTCAATATGCCAGCAAATGTGGAAAACTCAGCAGTGGCCACAGGACTGGAAAAGGTCAGTTTTCATTCCAATCCCAAAGAAAGGCAATGCCAAAGAATGCTCAAACTACCACACAGTTGCACTCATCTCACACGCTAGTAATGCTCAAAATTCTCCAAGCCAGGCTTCAGCAATATGTGAACCGTGAACTTCCTGATGTTCAAGCTGGTTTTAGAAAAGGCAGAGGAACCAGAGATCAAATAGCCAACATCCACTGGATCATAGAAAAAGCAAGAGAGTTCCAGAAAAACATCTATTTCTGCTTTATTGACTATGCCAAAGCTTTTGACTGTGTGAATCACAATAAACTGTGGAAAATTCTGAAAGACATGGGAATACCAGACCACCTGATCTGCCTCTTGAGAAATTTGTATGCAGGTCAGGAAACAACAGTTAGAACTGGACATGGAACAACAGACTGGTTCCAAATAGGAAAAGGAGTATGTCAAGGCTGTATATTGTCACCCTGTTTATTTAACTTATATGCAGAGTACATCATGAGAAACGCTGGACTGGAAGAAACACAAGCTGGAATCAAGATTGCCGGGAGAAATATCAATAACCTCAGATATGCAGATGACACCACTTATGGCAGAAAGTGAAGAGGAACTCAAAAGCCTCTTGATGAAAGTGAAAGTGGAGAGTGAAAAAGTTGGCTTAAAGCTCAACATTCAGAAAACGAAGATCATGGTATCCGGTCCCACCACTTGATGGCAAATAGATGGGGAAACAGTGGAAACAGTGTCAGACTTTATTTTTCTGGGCCCCAAAATCACTGCAGATGGTGACTGCAGCCATGAAATTAAAAGACGCTTACTCCTTGGAAGGAAAGTTATGACCAACCTAAATAGCATATTCAAAAGCAGAGACATTACTTTGCCAACAAAGGTTCGTCTAGTCAAGGCTATGGTTTTCCCAGTGGTCACGTATGGATGTGAGAGTTGGACTGTGAAGAAGGCTGAGCGCCGAAGAATTGATGCTTTTGAACTGTGGTGTTGGAGAAGACTCTTGAGAGTCCCTTGGACTCTCCAGTCCATTCTGAAGGAGATCAGCCCTGGGATTTCTTTGGAAGGAATGATGCTAAAGCTGAAACTCCAGTACTTTGGCCACCTCATGCGAAGAGTTGACTCATTGGAAAAGACTCTGATGCTGGGAGGGATTGGGAGCAGGAGGAGAAGGGGATGACAGAGGATGAGATGGCTGGATGGCATCACTGACTCGATAGACGTGAGTCTGAGTGAACTCCAGGAGTTGGTGATGGACAGGGAGGCCTGGGGTGCTGCAATTCATGGGGTCGCAAAGAGTCGGACACGACTGAGCGACAGATCTGATCTGAAAGGGACAGTTGGCATCAACACAGGCAGTAATTTCTAGGACAGTTAATTTAGTTTCTACTCCTTTGAATAAATTAAGGTAATACATAGATTGGAAAACATGTCAACAGGAAGAAATCTTGAAGTTCTTATAAGCACAAAGGAATACTTGTTATATTGACTCTGATCACTCTCTCTGTCACCACTGTCACCACAATATTTATGTATAAATAATAATTTAAGCAATATTTACACTGTAATACGTACAATTACAATCAGAAAAAAAGGATATATTTTTAAAATAATTCCCCAAAATACCATGCTTATTTTCTCTATTTGTAAATTCTGTCAAATCTGTTAGCCATACATAACAAAGCAATATAATAAGTGTTTAAATTTATGACAATACAATGAAATAAATAAAATACTTTAAAATATTTCTCAAATAGAATTTTTTAATTGATAAAAATGACTATACATAGTCAAAATAAAACTATTAATAAAAAACTATCAAAATAAAATTATTTAAAGCTGTTAATAAAAATAAATAATTTTTTAACTTACTGAAATAAAAGGTAAAGACAAATAACTAGAACATCATTCATTGATGCAAATTTAATATACAAAGTTGAATTAGTGGTACTTTGCCCATGCCTATGAAAACAGTCAAATAATTTAAAAGTCAAAGAAAAACAGTAATTGGTTAGTGAGAAAGGAAGAAGACTAGCATGATATCTGGCCATATTAAGAAAGCTACTAGGAATTCCACTTCTTCCATGATGTAATAATAGGAATCT
Organism: Bos mutus; assembly: GCF_027580195.1. NCBI lineage: Eukaryota > Metazoa > Chordata > Mammalia > Artiodactyla > Bovidae > Bos > Bos mutus. The sequence goes on along the minus strand of NC_091622.1, from coordinate 27,927,991 downwards.
GACTTACCCTTTTGCTTTAAAATATTAGACAACTCAACAAAATACATGAAATGAGTTGTCAGTCATTGGGCTAGCTAACCTAAGAAAGTAATATGTGAGAAAAAGAAGTAAACAAGGTTAATGCTAGGATTTCTTCAGAATGCAGCCACAGTGCAGAGGTGGACAATCCAGAGGCCATTGATCTACATATATCGCAGAGAGAAAGTGGAGTATTTGGGAATGCAAAGAGGTTAGGATTTCTCAGACAAAATGCCTGAGAGATTTCTAGAGTTCTATGGAGAGATCCCCTCAAGTTTTAGCTAAAGAATTGAAAAAAATAATAATGAATTTGAAGAATTAATAAGTGGAACTATCCTAAGTATCACCCAGTGAAAGGTGACGGAACAAAGGGAAGAGAGCATCAATGAACTTTGAGGCAATATTGAGTAGAATGACATTTGCAGTTGAAAGAAATGAAACGGTACACAAAGAGCATGAAATATAAAAGAAAATGCTAAATTAGACTTTATGAAAATTTTAACAATTGCCTCTGTAAAAGATACTCTTACTAGAATGAAAGACAAGTCACAGATTGAGAGAAAATATTTTTAAACTTTATATATAATAAATAAATTGTATTCAAAATATATAAAAGGACAGTGACTTAAGTAGGAGTCAGCAGGTATAGAAATCATAGGAAGCTAATTAGGTGGTTGCCTAACATTACATGTTTTATAAGAGTTATATTTTGGACTAAATCATATCTCCTTTTTTCACATCTCAGTAAGAGACTCTCTCTCTTTCTTTCCCTCTCCTCTCTAGGAAAGGTCCCCTTAGGCCTGGCAAGGAACAAGGTATCTTCAAACTCTGTAGGCTAGTTTTGCTCAATACTGCAAAATGCCCCGGCCCACCTATCCCAGTCTCCTTTACATGTAAAGGATCTTAAGAAGGTAGACCCCCCTCCTTAATCCTGTCACCCAACACTGCCTCTTACTCTTTCATAGGGGATGACTCCCAAAATAAAACTTGTGTAAATAAATGAAGCTAAACCAAACAAGAACAGAGGCTGCTTATTCAGAGCTTACTATATAAAGGGAATCAATCACTGCCACTTCTATTCGGCAGAAACTTAAAAGACAAAAAAGTGAAGTGGGAAAGTCGCACAGTAAAAAAATGAAGACTTCAAGTATGCTTTGATTGGACACTGATGGCATGTGGGAAGTAGATCATCGTATGTGATTGGTTTGGGAAACATATTTCCCTTCCTCTGGCTGGTTATGCGTTGGAAGTGAGAGCCAAAAAATAGGGAATAAGTCCTGAACTGACTGCTATAGAAGTTGGAGTAAGGGTTCTGCTGTCATAGATGCTCTAACTACTGTGCTTCTGTATATGCAATCTGTCACACTAAATACTTGCCAGCTTTGAACAACCCCTTGGAAACTCAGAGCGATTTCCTTGAAGTTTTGCAACCAGAAGAGAAATTGAGAAATTACTGTATTGCAACCCAATAGTTGCTTTGAGGTAGATGCATAACTTACTGAATAACAGACACAAAAGAAGGAAGGGTTGTGACTCCAATTATAATTATCTGTGGCAATATAGTTTATCTGTTTTTTAAGGACTATCTTTAATATGTCTTATGTTTTTAAGTTTAAAACTCATTTGAATTTGTTTCAGTAATACAGAAAAAAACAAATAAAAACTATAGTTTCATTTTTTGTGAAAGGCAAGACTAGATCATCTTTTAAAATAAAGAAAAGTAAAAGTGTTAGTTGCTCAGCTGAGTCCCACTCTGCAATAGGCTCCTCTGTCCATAGAATTCTCCAGGTATGAATAATGGAGTAGGTGGCCATTCCTATCTCCAGGGTATCTTCTCAACTTAGGGATTGAACCCTGGTCTCCTGCATTGCAGGTAGATTCTTTGCCATCTGAGCCACAGGGAGGGAGGGAAGGAGGGAAGGAAGGAAAGAAGGGAAAAAGGAAGAGTGGATGGATAGATAGATAAATATTATATATAGGGCTTCCCTGGTATCTCAGCTGGTGAAGAATCCTCCTGCAATGCAGGAGACCCTGGTTCAATTTCTGAGTCAGGAAGATCCCCTGGAGAAGGGATAGGCTACCCACTCCAGTTTTCTGGCCTGGAGAATTCCATGGACTGCATAGTCCATGGGGTCACAAGGAGCCAGACACGACTGAGTGACTATATTCCACATAAATATAAATAAATATAGTATGCCAAAATATTTAGACTGCTGATATATACATGCTATATATATTCAAACTTGAAAAGTTAAAAAGAAAAAAAGAAAAGTGAAGCAAAAATATTATGAACAAAGTACTATCATAGACTAGGAATAGGTAAGTCAGGAGAATATCTGCATTATATAAAATGTCAAATTGTCACTGACACTTTGAAAACAAAGAAGGAAACAATGAGGTTTTCAAAACAGTGTCAGTACTAAGAATTAGCAATTTCTAGTGACAAGGATATGATACAAAAAAATAGTTTATTAAAATGCTATACATTTAATTTAAAGGTTATATGCAAAAAAGGGACCATTATTTGGCATTTGGTTGATTTTCAATTCATACAGAAGAGGTTTAATACAAAGTCTGTTACATTGCTAATACTGTGGGCTTCTGTTTTTCAGTTTAAGCTTCCATTTTTACAGATCTAAAATGATATGACATCTATCTTACAATAACGGGATTTCAATGAGAATGCATATGAAAACACCTAAGAAAACTCCCTGTTTTCTATATTCTTCCCCTGAATATCTCACAAGTGTTCAATTTTCCACTTCTCTATATCCCCCTTCCAACCAACCAGTGCTAATCAGCTTTCCTTAGTCTGGACCATTACAATAGTCTTTTTTTATTTAAATTTATTTATTTTAATGATTACAATAGTCTTAAGTTCTCTTATTTCAATGTCTTTTCCAAATGACAGCCAAAATTGTCCTTTTAAATAATTCACATCCAATTTTTTCAATCTGATGCTTAAAATCCATTGATGGTTAACCCTTTTTCCTTAGAGTCTAAAACTATTAATGAAGTCTGCAGGGCTTTAAATGATCTAGATCAGATAACCTTTTTTTGTTCTTTATGTTCCAGTAATTCAGGACATTTTCTTCAAAAGTGCTTTGTTTTTCTCTCCCTTGAAGTGTTCACATTTGTTAGTTCTAATGTCTGAAAATTTTTTGTTTTTACTTTTTGGTTCTTTCTCTCAACTTTCCAAGTTAGACTTATCTGCCACATCCCCGAAGATTCTCCAAGTCTTCTCAACCAGTGTTAATGTCCCTGCTATCATTTTATATAATATCCTGTATTTCTGCAGAAAATTGATCATACTACTGACCACTGTGTCAACTGACTTACCCTTCATATCTTCTTATGCCACAGGATATGAAATGGTACTAATCAAAAATGGTATTTTTAATCAACTACTTATTGTGTTTTTTTTTTTCCAAAGGAACTACCTGAAATTAGAAATATATGTCACCCACAACTTAAATTTCTGCATACTTCCCTTTAGAGATAAAGGCAACTCAAAATAAATCTGTGTGAGTGTTCATGTGTGTGTTTTCTCTTCTGATCATAACATGAAAACAGGTTGCTGAAAGATTTCACTTTGAATCACCACAAAACAGACAATGCAAGAATGACATGAGTTCTCATTTTTTAGACTTTTGCATAAAAGCCTTTAAATTCATTGACAGTAGCAATATCTTTCATTTTCCCTACCTAAAAGCAAAGCACCATTTCTCAGTACACAAGCTTTCAGAAAACTCATATGTCTAGGTATATTTGATAGATAAATGAATAACATCAAAACTAATGCTCTGCTTAATGGATGCACAACTTTTCCAGCATCCATTCATTTGTGTATGAATGTACCATAAGTGTAGATGGTCTTCCAGTCAATTATACTTCAGCTGAGCATGACAGGATGAGTACACACAAAAACAGCCTCCTTGAGGAAGCAGTAATAGAGAATAACAGGACAGATAATCATGAGGGATTAGAACATTGCCACATAAATCTACAGTGGTGCTGACAAGATTTCAGCTCTAAGGATGACAAACCTTTCCTTCTATTCCTGCTATGGATTGAAAGATGCTAGGCTAATGGACTCATTCAGCCAAAGCTATCATCCAACCAAGGCATAATTTTCAAAAGGAAAATTTCTACATTGTTTCATATTCACCAAAATCATAGTGCTTGATCTTAATCCAAACTATTCTCATGGGATTTGAATAAATTCTAAAATAACAATTGTTGCTGTTAATTTCCAGAACTTATTTATTCTTCACTGGGCTTCTGTTCTACATTACTGTTCATAAAAATGTAGTCACAATCAGGCTAACCTTCCAGTTTAGGGAAATATTATCAATGTACCTGTAGTTCAGTGAACACATGCAAATCACTGGATGTGTGCTCAGAATAAACCTACATGTACTAAATTGCAAACACTTAAAAATCTAATCCTGAACCTGAGTTCCCAGTGTGAGGAAAATCTGATAAAGAGCCAGTATTTTCTAGACTGTGATATAAATTTATGGATTTTATCTGATTAATCTATATAATTATAATGATGATTAGCCAGTTATACAGCCAGTTCTGATCAGAGGTGCATTAAATGGGGGTGAGTAAAAGAAGCAGCCCAAAGTCAAACAGTTTCATTATGACTTTTCAAAGTATTCATGAGTTTGATACTCTGACTTTTGAAATTGTACTAAGCAAAATTAGGACATTAAATGATTGAATCAAAACACTCTGAACAAAGATCCAAACTTGTATTTAACTGAAAACATAATTCCAGTCACAAATTATTCATGAAGAATTGATATAAAACATGCAGAGACAGAAGGTAGGTCTGTCATGATGTAAGGCTAGAGGCAGGGATAAGGAGTCGCTGTAAATGAATAAAGGTTTCCTTCTTGGAAAGCAGGAAATGTTTTGAAAATGATTTCTGTGATGTGTGAACAATCCTGTTAATGTAATAAAAATCACTGAACTTTACATTGAAATTAATAAATTATACCTCAGTGAAGTTTTTGGGAATTCTCAGGTGGTCCTAGTGGTAAAGAACCCACTTGCTATGAATTAAAAAACAAAAAAACAAAAAACTGAGCATTTTGTCTTTTAAAGGGATGTGTGGCCATTGAGTTTTTCTAATAGCATGCATCAGTTTTCAATCTCATGCCTGGTAGAGGTTTTCTGTGAATCTACAGGGATTGACAGGTTAATATAAAGTGGATTTAAATGAGAACCCTTATTCTTCAGTACACTTTAAAAAGAGTGAGCTACACATTCCCTCATTTTTCAAAGGTATTGAAAGGGTTTTTGATGATCTCATACTGAATTACTATGCCAAATAATAGAGGCTTTTAAAATCTTCATGCTAACTTCAAACTCTAGCCAATGTGGAAAAGGATCAATTCTGCACAGTATGTGGTATATGGATGTATGCTGCTGCTGCTAAGTCCCTTCAGTCGTGTCCGACTCTGTGCGACCCCATAGACAGCAGCCCACCAGGCTCCCCCGTCCCTGGGATTCTCCAGGCAAGAACACTGGAGTGGGTTGCCATTTCCTTCTCCAATGCATGAAAGTGAAAAGTGAAAGTCAAGTCGCTCAGTCATGTCCGACTTTTCGCGACCCCATGGCCTGCAGCCTACCACGCTCCTCCACCCATGGGATTTTCCAGGCAAGAGTACTGGAGTGGGGTGCCATTGCCTTCTCCGATATAGATGTATACTATATACCATATTTTTGGTATGTTATATATAACATGTATATACATATATATGTTATGTATATCCATGCTATATATAATATTCTATGGTAAATTATATGTCACATTTTCTGCTATATGAACCTGCATTATATTCTGCTGTATATAAAAGAATTCCACACTGGCAAGCAACTGAGAATTTATGAGCCACAAGCTTTATCAGCAGTAAGAATCAACTCTTTATATGCAATTTAAATAAAAATTACAAATCATAGTTTAACTTTTAAAGTTTTATAAAAATGTTTAAACAACTGCTATTACAAGAGAGACCAGTTCAGTTCATTCAGTTGCTCAGCTGTGTCCAACTCTTTGCTACCCCAAGGACTGCAACACACCAGCCCCCTGTCCATCACCAGCTCCTGAAGTTTACTCAAATTCATGCCCATTGAGCCGGTGATGCCATCCAAACCTATCATCCTCTGTTGTCCCCTTCTTCTCCCCGCTTCAATCTTTCCCAGCATCAGGGTCTTTTCAATGAGTCAGCTCTTCTCATCAGGTGGCCAAAGTATTGGAGTTTCAACTTCAACATCAGTCTTTCCAAGGAACACTCACGACTGACTTCCTTTAGGATGGACTGGTTTGATCTCCCTGCAGTCCAAGGGATTCTCAAGAGTCTCTTCCAACACCACAGTTCAAAAGCATCAATTCTTCGGTGCTCAGCTTTCTTTATAGTCCCACTCTCACATGAATACATGACCGCTTGAAAAATTTAGCCTTGACTAGACAGACCTTTGTTGGCAAAGTAATGACTCTGCTTTTAAATATGCTATCTAGGTTGGTCATAACTTTCCTTCCAAGGACTAAGCGTCTTTTTAATTTCATGGCTGCTATCACCATCTGCAGTGATTTTGGAGTCCAGAAAAATAAAGGCTGCCATTGTTTCCACTGTTTCCAATCTATTTACATGTAGTGATGGGACCAGATGCCATGATCTTAGTTTTCTGAATGTTGAGTCTTAAACCAAGTTTTTCACTCTGCTCTTTCACTTTCATCAAGTGGAATTTTAGTTTTTCTTCACTTTCTGCTATAAGGGTGTTGTTATCTGCATATCTGAGGTTATTGATATTTCTCCTGGCAATTTTGATTCCAGCTTGTGCTTCTTCCAGCCCAGCATTTCTCATGATGTACTCTGCATATAAGTTAAATAAGCAGGGTGACAATATACAGCCTTGATGTACTCCTTTTCCTATTTGGAACCAGTCTGTTGCTCCATGTCCAGTTCTAGCTGTTGCTTCCTGACCTGCATATAGGTTTCTCAAGAGGCAGGTCAGGTGGTCTGGTATCCCCATCTTTTTCAGAATTTTTCACAGTTTATTGTGACCGCACTGTCAAAGGCTTTAGCATAGTCAATAAAGCAGAAATAGATGTTTTTCTGGAACTCTCTTGCATTTTCAATGATCAGTAGATGTTGGCAATTTGATCTCTGGTTCCTCTGCCTTTTCTAAAACCAGATTATACATCTGAAAGTTCATGATTTACATATTGTTGAAGCCTGGCTTAGAGAATTTTGAGCATTACTAACATGTGAGATGAGTGCAATTGTGTGGCAATTTGAGCATTCTTTGGCATTGCCTTTCTTTGGGATTGGAATGAAAACTGATCTTTTCCAATCCTGTGGCTACTGCTAAGTTTTCCAAATTTGCTGGCATATTGAGTGCGGCACTTTCAATGCATCATCTTTCAGGATTTGAAATAGCTCAACTGGAATTCCTTTACCTACACTAGCTTTGTTCGTTGTGATGCTTCCTAAGGCCCATATGACTTCGCATTCCAGGATGTCTGGATCTAGGTGAGTGGTCACACCATTGTGATTATCTGGGTTGTGAAGATCTTTTTTTGTACAGTTCTGTGTATTCTTGCCATCTCTTCTTAATATCTTCTGCTTCTGTTAGGTCCATACCATTCCTGTCCTTTATTGAGCCCATCTTTGCATGAAATGTTCCCTGATATCTCTAATTTTCTTGAAGTGATCTCTAGTCTCCTTTCTTATATCTCCTTGCTATTCTTTGGAACTCTGCATTCAAATGGATATATCTTTCTTTTTCTCCTTTGTTTTTTGCTTCTCTTCTTTTCACAGCTATTTGTAAGGCCTCCTCAGACAGTTTGCTTTTTTGCATTTCTTTCTCTTGGGGATGGTCTTGATCCCTGTCTCCTGTACAATGTCATGAACCTCTGTCCATAGTTCATCAGGCACTCTGTCTGTCAGATCTAGTCCCTGAAATCTATTTCTCACTTCCACTGTATAATCGTTAGGGATTTGATTTAGGTCATACCTGAATGGTCTAGTGGTTTTCCCTACTTTTTCAATTTATATATGAATTTGGCAATAAAGAGTTCATGATCTGAGTCACGGTTGGCTCCCAGGCTTTTTTTTTTTTTTGCTGACTGTTTATAGCTTCTCCATCTTTGGCTGTACTGACTGATTATAAAGCAACAGAGTGACGTCTGAATAGCTGATTAATAATCACCATCTTAAGGTAAATGTAATATTTAGAAATGTGTGGAATTCTCAGTGCAGAGTGCAAGTTTATTTTTCCCTTAGAAGTGTAATTTTTTTATTAAAGTAATACACACACATGGCTTATAAACCCAGTGCTACTCAAGGATGTATAAAGGAAAGCAAACAAGTTCCATTATTCCACTGCTCCTGTTTCCACATCTACAACTTTTTTTTTTAACAATTGTCTGTAATTGTTATTAAGTTGCTTACTTTGAAAACTCCATGATATATTTATGACATTGCACATTAATTCATTAACTGTGGATGTTATTTATTGATTTTGGCCATGACAAGTGAGGATTTAGCATTTCTAGACTGGGATAATTGGAGAAGGAAATGGCAACCCACTCCAGTGTTCTTGCCTGGAGAATCCCAGGGACCGGGGAGCCTGGGCTGCGGTCTATGGGGTCGCAGAGTCAGACACGACTGAAGCGACTTAGCAGCAGCAGCAGCAGACTAGGATAACAACATCTGGAGAGGACAATGGCACCCCACTCTAGCGCTCTTCCCTCAAGAATCCCATGGACGGAGGAGCCTGGTAGGCTGCAGTCCATGGGGTCGAGAAGAGTCGGATATGACTGAGCGACTTCACTTTAACTTTTCACTTTCATTCATTGGAGAAGGAAATGGCAACCCACTCCAGTGTTCTTGCCCGGAGAATTGCAGGGACGGGGGAGCCTGGTGGGCTGCCATCTGTGGGGTCGCACAGAGTTGGACACGACTGAAGCAACTTAGCAGCAGCAGCAGCAGCATAACAACCTCTTTATTCACATTCACCCTTATTGTTTTCGTTGTTTTCTGACCATCATTTTTAATAAGATTTGGGAAGAAAGAGGAAAATCACATACTCTCAGTCCATCTGACTGAGATGAAACCTGAAATACAAGTGTCATTTTCATAAAGGCAGTTCATTTCATCAAGCTATCTATTTAATGTGCCTACCCTGCTCTGTGATTCATCACTGCTTCGGTATCCTAGAGGAGTTCTTCAGTTACGGTTGACACTAGCTTTCCCTTTCACAGGTCTCCACACACCCAATCATAAATCTTACAGATTTTCCTCCTTTAAGTCTCTTAAGTTTCACCCTTTTGGTTTATTTATCTTATCTATCTAGCTGACATCTGTGCAATCTTAGTGTAATGACAAATAAAACTAATGTTCCCAAAACATTTCTAATAATGCCTCATAAAATATGACATCATAGATACTTCACAAGTTATTATTCATTGACTTAATTTAACTGAATAAATTTAATGGAAAGCAAACAACTGTGAATCCTATAAATAATAATTTTTTATCAAGAAATCAGATTGCTCCCATACCCATTATCTTTAAAACAGACAAGGTCTTACAGTATATAGTTATAATTTTTTTCAGTATAGCACTAAATGTCTAAATTTATCCCATTTTGTGGTGAGACGTCTCTTTCTCCTCAGAATGGATGGGATTTTGCCTTGCTGTTGTCTGTTCTTATCCACTAGTCCCTTCCCAGTACGTTCAAATGTATTAGAATAATTTAGGAGTAAAGTAAATCATAGATGTAAATGTCTTTGGAAAACATTAGACTGCATTTAAACGCCACACAGTCTTACATGAAACAAACTCTAGAATCATCTCTTCCTTTTTTTGTTTAACATATAGCATCAGTTGTCAAAACACTTAAATAAGGGCACCGATAAGTATCAGTGTATAAATGAAGATGGAAGAAGGAGTAAAAAAAGAGAAAGCGGACAGATTATTCATGAAACTGCATCCCTACTTCTGTTGCATTTGCATACAAATTGATGTGGAAATTCATAACTGACTCCATTAATGAGGTCAAGAACAACATGCAGACTTAATCAAATGTTGGTGTGGATTTGGTTGGTTAACTGTCTCTGGGGATGAAAATTCCAAAATATAAACCATTGCTTGCTACTGTATTTCTCTTCTTTCTAGAATAATTTCTACCATAATCTCATAATTAAATTTCATTTAGAAGTTCACTCACTTTTCATTTTTACTCCAAAACTATTGATGTGTGTCATACTTGTCACTTTAATTGAACTTTGAGACATAACTGACATATGGTGGAATCTGGAATGACAGTATAACAAGAATGCTTTATTTCAGAAATTTGAGCAAAAAGGGTGAGTCTTTGAACTGAAATCTTGCTAAGGAAATAGGGAGGAAATGTGAATACATTAATTTTCCCTCACTGTTCTACCTTTATTATTTCTATGAATTTGTGTCACAGATATCCTTTATTTGAAGACACTGTCAAACCAGACTCTGTAATATGACAATTAATTTAAAAAAGCATGTTCTACAATTTTCCTATTAGGTAATGTTTTAAAATATTGCCTTATGTAGTTCAAACAGTATTTAAGTGCCTTACCACATATTTACATAATGCGCAATGGAGCTGAGTGAACAAAAAGCTTTGGTAAAGGTTCCTCATGCTGTGCATATTAGCTTTTCCTTTCCGATCCTAACTTTTCTCTGCCTGTGTCTTTTTGCCATATATTATGATACTAAAACTTGCTACGTGCCCTAACAAGATTTTTTTTGTGGACAATAAGATGAATATGTGATAAAATTTAATTTGTTCTTAGCAGTCCTGACTCTTCTTTAAGTAAGGTGATATTGTTGAATTAAAATATGGACGACTAGATGAATTCATCCCTGGTCTGTTTTACAGTATTTCTGATTTCTCTACTTTATGTTACTTTGTAAATATAAGGTTTATATACCAGAATTTAAACAACCTGAAGGATACTATCTGAATCTGGATACCTATAAAAACTAAATACTATGCAAGTTTATGAATATTAAAATTAACTTTAAGTTTTTCTTAATTTCATATACATATTCAAAATATGTTTCTAAACTGATTGAGTAGCCAAGGACACCATTTTACCTCTTCATTAGTTTCCCACTTCTCCCAAACTTCTTTTGGTTGAGTTACTAAAGGAAAATGTGTCATATCATTTATAATAATGATTCTATTAGAAGTACCTAAAATTCATTAGACACTAACATAATAACAGTGATGACAATATCAGTGTATCATCCATGTTTTCCATTCAATACTCTTAAGTCTAGACTTCTTGAATTAAATTTCTCAAAGCTAGAACTTTATTAATAGAGAATTTTTTGGTCTGTTTCATATGTCATAACTAGAAAATAAAAGATATGCTGGTGTGGAGTACCAGCTGGAGGTTACATGAAATCATGTGTTACTGATATATGAACAAACAATAAGAAAGAAATAGTCATTTCTATGAGTGTATCTTATGTAACAGCTGTGTCACACTTAACAGACATTACTTGTTCATTAAATCTCAACCTGTGACTGATGCTATTACTCCATATTATGATATTCTAGAATCCTGTGTAGTGTAACAGAATGTGTCACCTCGAAATATGACACATCACCCTAATACATGCTGCTTTGGTTATATTGATTATTTTGAGCTGTAGGCATTTGAAACCAGCAGATGCAGGGAGAGGATTTTTCTGGACTTCCCTTATCTGTCTAAAGGCAAATCCTCCAAAAAGAATTCAATTGCTGTAAATCCCCTTCCTAGGAGTTTCATCAAGCAAGGAATACTGACTCTTATCACAGGAGAGTAAGTGACAAGTCAACACCACAACCAGACAAACTATCACAAACTATCATAGCTCTAATCTGTTCTTCTAAGGCCCTCTCCATCTTTCCTAAAAATCATTTACTCTACCCTAGGAAGCCTACATCCTCTCTCCCCTTTCCCTATTAAGATGGCATGTGAGTCTCAATTTAATCCACTACAGGAATAACACTTTTTCCCCTGGTTATCACTCAAGAATAAATGATGTATGTATATTAATAAACTTGTTTTTCTCTTATTAAGCTATCTTTTGTGAAAGAGGTTTCAACTAAGAACTCGGAAAGGTATTATTTTTTCTCTTCTATACCCCCTTCAGTTTGAATTTTGCTATTAGGAGGAAAAGACAGATCACAGTCTTGTTATGAATTCAAAGCCTGTAAAGCATAGACATGCCTGCAATTCTAAATGAGCAGCTATATAAACGGTACTCATGACTACTGCCAACAGGAATGGCACTGCATGGGAATGTGCTGTGCACAGCCGGCACAACCATATGTGGCAGCCCTGAGCATCACCACATCATCTTTGTGGGAGAATTTTACCATTAGCCTTTCGAGATCATTCTCTGCCTTATGATTTTGCTCCAGGAGACTGACATTGATGAATGTCATTTTCAGGGTCTCATGTGCTTTAGCTTCCTTCCCAAGAAGGGCACTAGCAGAAGTTTGTAGTATCATGGGAAAGAAAGATCAGGGTGCTCTTTTTCCCAGCTCTCTTTCTACTGGGACTTTAAAATATCAGTCACTCTATTATTCTTTCTGTTGGCACAGCTAGAGTCACGCAGGCCGGTTCTGGGTTCTGGTAATACTTCTTTGCCTTGACCCTTAACGTCTAGGAGCTTTAATACTTCCTGCTCTTATAACCCTTTGGGTGATTTAATATCTCTTCTTGAGTCCATCATTTCCTATTACTTCTTTCAATAGTCTCTTCAATATTTGTCAAAATTAATATTCTAATTTTGTTTTAAATTTGTTTCATTTTGGCTGTGCTGGGTTGTCACTGCTGCATGAGGACTTTCTCTGGTTGTGACAATCTGGGATACTCTCTAGTTGCAGTGTGTGGGCTTTTCGTTGTGGTGTATTTGTTTGTTGCAGAGCCCCAGCTCTGGGGTGCACGGGCTCAGCACGCGGTGCAGAGGTTTAGGTGCCCCACAGCATGTGGGATGTTCTTGGGCCAGGAATCAAACCAGTGTGCCCTGTATTTCAAGGCAGATTCTTATAAAGAGACATTTCTCTAGGAAAGCATATAAGTAGTTCTTTTGTTAAATGTTTTATCACAACAATGACTACTTTCATGGAAGGTGTGATTTCCAGATAAATTCTGAATATGGGTCAGCAGGTACACTTATGTATTCTCCACTGCCTCTCTCTGTGTCCCCAGTAGAGCCATCTATCCAGTCACTGCTCCTTCCAGCTGTGTTAAGATGTGACCTTAAAATCATAACTGGCAAAGTGCTCCAGATAGTCTCTCCTAATCAATAGTCTGAGGTCTACAATTTCCTAGACTACATTCACCCATCAATGTAAGCTGAGTACTTTTGCTTTTAAATTCAGCAGATATATACTTCAAAGTGAATGTTGAGGTCTGTTTTCATTGGTCATTGAACAAAGTATAACCAATCCTAGTGTTTAATCTTCTTGCACACTATCCTCTCATAATGCATTATACTTTCTTCATTTACCCAAATGATTTCCTTTGCTTACCTTTCAAACTCTTCCACAGAGATATCTGGATCTCTATCTTTTTAACCAACCCTGTAACTTCAACTAAGCCTCTTCAAGTACATTTGTATTTGTTCCACTTCTCTGTTTTGACTGATATGGATATGTAGATCTCCCTTGAAAATGTTCTTTTTTCTTTTCTAGAACTATCTCAAATGTGTGATAGGTATATACTCTTATCCTCATCCTTGTAAGGCCAGGTATTAAGGATGTGCCCCTCTTAGATCCACATAATCTCTTCCAGACTTTACATATCATTGCTTTCATCAAAACTGCCTAATTGCAGCTTATTCCATGCCAATTCAGCAGCCCTTTTCTGGGCTGTCACCTGAATTAGAGCCACTTTCCCTTATTCACTGAAAAGTTTAGCACTTTGACTATAGTCTTTCTTCTACCACAAATACCAATATCTTGGATGACTTTAGCACCCACAATGACTTAGGCATTTCAAAGAAGCAGTGTAGGTCAGGTGCAAACATAGACTGTGTAGGCTGCCTGCCCTCTTGTTTTCTGAAGCAGGTAACTTTGATCCCAAGGCAAGTTACTAACTGTTTAGTGACTTAACTTCCTCATCTGTAAGAGAGAGTTGGTATAATAACTCATTTTACAACTGTTGAGAGAAAAAAAAACAGTCAATAAAATACTCCCTGGTTTATCATAAGTCATCAGTAAATGTAAACTATTATCATTAATCCCTTCCTCACCATCAATACCTTTGAACACTCGCAGCCTCATCTTGAATGTCATCATCACTCAAAATTGCTAAACCTGCATCACAAACTCAAGAATCAATCTCTGATTACAACCTCCTTCCTTTCAACATTCTTGCTCAATGATGATCCTATGGTTTCATTCATCTTGACGGAAGCTGTCAGTGACTGACTCCATTGAAAGTGAAAGTGAAAGTCGTTCGGTCGTGTCTGACTCTTTGCCACCCCACGGACTATACAGCCCATGTAATTCTCCAGGCCAGACTATTGGAGTGGGTAGCCGTTCCCTTCTCCAGGGGACCTTTGCAACCCAGGGATCAAACCCAGGTCTCCGGCATTGCAGGTGGATTCTTTACCAGCTGAGCCACAAGGGAAGACCCCATTATTTCAGGTGACTTCTCAAGAAATAGACCTTTTTATTCCATTCTAAATACATTTGGATTAGACTCCTATGAGCATTATTTTAAAAAGCATTCTTAAATACTGTCCCAAACGACCTTAATTCTTCATCTTTTTATAAATTACACTTGCCTGGGCAAAACCCATAACTTTCAATGAAACCAAATACCTACTCTAGCCAGCCCTGCTTCTAAGAAGCTGAGGGTGGTTGGATATAATTATAAAAGAAGTAGACTGGGTCGACTGTTAACTAACAATCATCAACTTCCATTAGGCCCTTCAGATGACTTTGCATCTTACCAAAAAAAAAAAAAAAAAAGAAATAGAAATCTTATGACAGAGGTACAGTTTAAAATTATTAAAATTATCCTTCATCTTCCCCCGTAGTTACTATAAGAGAGGAGCGGCGCATGTGCCTCAAGCCAATTTCTACAGGTGCTGGGAACTACCTTCATTTCTTTTCAGGGCCCTTACACCATCAACTATTTCATTACTCTTGCTTTGCAACCTCTTCTTCTCCCTTGAGTCTTTCCATCCAATTCCAGCCTTTAAACACATCCAATTTCTTGGACCCCAGCAGTTCCCTCAATTATAGTCCTCTATTTTTCCACACAACCATACTGTTTGAAAAAGCGATTAAATACATGTTAGAAATGCTTGCACATTCTATACTATATTGGCTGTGTGCATTCTTTTACAATGTTCCATGGTTGTAAAGAAAGCTGAGTGCAGAAGAATTGATGCTTTGAACTGTGGTGTTGGAGAAGACTCTTGAGAGTCCCTTGGACTGCAAGGAGATCCAACTAGTCCATTCTAAAGGAGATCAGTCCTGGGTGTTCATTGGAGGGACTGATGTTGAAGCTGGAACTCCAATACTTTGGCCAACTGATGTCGAGAGCTGACTCATTTGAAAAGACCAATGCTGGGAAAGATTGAGGGCAGGAGGAGAAGGGGACGACAGAGGATGAGATGGTTGGATGGCATGACCAACACGATGGACATGGGTTTTGGTGGACTCCAAAAGTTGGTGATGGACAGAGAAGCCTGGCATACTGCGGTTCAGGGGGTCACAAAGAGTTGAACACGACTGAGAGACTGCTGAACTGAACTGATGGCTATATTCAACACATCTCTGACTTAATGTGGCTTTAAACTTTTTTGAATATTTCATTTGATCCTCTTGCTATTGGTCCTTCATCCCTATGACAATGTTTAGAAACTGGTAACTTCTTCCATACCCCACTTGCTTGATCCCTATCAGCCATCAACACTTTAATGCTCTGTTTTTGAAACAGTCTTTTCTTTTTGAAACTGATGGGACACTGTCTTGCTTTCCTCCCACCTCTACAACTAGTTTTCTCAGACACCTTTATGTTTCCCTTCTTCTGTTGAATCATTCATTTTATGAATCCCTGAAGGCTGTTGTATACCACTTAGGATATAATCTCTCCTGAGGCCACTTCGACCATAACTAGCCTTTCAACTCTACATTTTATGACAAATTTAACCTGAGGGGCAGATTTTACATTTTGGCAATAATCTCAAATTTTAAAAGTTGAAAGAGAAGCATTTCATAATATACTGTGATAAAAATTCAAAAGCTCAAAACAGGTTGCTACTTCTAAAAATAAACAGACTGTGTTGCAATGACGGCACATTCCAAAGTGACACACTGAATAGGCAAAGAAAAAGGAGACACATTCTTTTGAAAATGAGCACAAAGACCAGTGGACAGACTCAAACGTAAACACTTGTTCCAAAAGAAACTCAAAGATTGTAAAAGTGGAAGCTCATTTGTTACACTCTAAAGTCACGGCACACGCATTTGCTTCCTCATCTCATTCAACTTCATACACAATGTATCATTCCCTTTCAGCTCTGTTTTCACTAAAAACAGAAAGTAGAATCATCAAGAATACAGAGAAAAGTGACGGTTGTTTAGTGAATACCTTTGGCTTTGTGAAATGAGATGAGTGTTAGTGGAATGAGGAGAAGATACCACAGTGTTTGCCGAAGACCAGCTTTCAGACAGACCAGTTAAAGTTGTACAACCCCTTTTTACCACAATGTATTCTTTAGTGTGTTCTATAAATTCAGCATATTTGAGGAAAAAGTGATAGCTAAAGATGACATGTGTAACTACCATTTCCATCTGTGTACTAGGCCTATGTTTAGAAAAAAAGTCATATAGCACAGTAATTTGTAATCTATAAAGAATATTCTTTGCACTTGCTATCTAATTGAAGAATTTGAATTAGTTTACCTGATCCTCATTTCATAGTTTCTCTATTACCTCAACCTAAAAGGATCTGTGTGTGGACTCAGTTGTGTCTGATTCTTTGTGGCCCCATGGATAGTAGCCGACCTCTGACCAAGGAATTTTCCAGACAGGAATACTCAAATGGGTTACCGTCCTTATTCCTGTATTCAGGTTACTTTGGGGCTATAATCCTTACTTGGCTCACCAAAAAGAAACCCCTGCTGTCTTCCTTTCTATCAATACAACCAACCCAACTCTGGTTTAATATAAATGACAGTCTGCTATACAATTTACACTCTTGCTGTTTAAAGACAGATCCACGAATATGCTGTTCTCATCATTGCATAATCTTCCCAGTGTTAGCTTAGCAGTCACTGCTTGGAGAAATCTTCCTTGAACTTCTAAAATTGCCTAATAATCTCTCTCTTTCTCTCCCTTCTCTATTTGATTGATATCAAATAGATATAAAACATTATGTTCAAGTGTACAACATAATGTTTTGATATTTGTATACATTGTGCAATGATGATGCAAAGAACTGAATCATTGAAAAAGACCCTGATGCTGGGAAAGATTGAAGGCAGGAGGAGAAGGGGAAGACAGAGGATGATATGGTTGGATGGCATCACCGACTCGATGGGCATGAGTTTGAGCAAGCTCCAGAAGTTGATGATGGACAGAGAAGCCTGGCATGCTGCAGTCCGTGGGGTCGCAAAGAGTCAGACACGACTGAGCAACTGAACTGAACTGAGCATAAGTCTAGTAAACAGCTGTCAATTTCCAGTTACAATTATTTCCCCCTTGGGATGATAATTTTTCAGATCTACTCTCTGAGAAACTTTCAAATATGTAATACAGTATCATTAACTATAGTCACCAAGCTACATATTAAACACTCTCTTTTTCATGCATGAATCTTCTCCCTACACACACACACACATACACATGCACTCATACACACACATTAATGTAGCTCTGAGCCTATCAGGCCTGACCTATGGGGTAAGGTTAGGAGCCTTCACAGCAACCTCCACAGTCCTGTTATCATAGCAAATCACAAAATCACACTGTAAAGGCTAATTGTCCATCACTCTACAACTGCAACTTCCATGAACTCAAGACTGTTAACTTCCCTACATTTGAATCAGCAGTGCCTTCTCGATTTATACATTTATTTCACTACACATTTAAATCTCAGGGAAATAAGTTAAAGGGCTTTTTAAAACTGAAAGAATAATTTTTTTCAGGAAAATAATAGCCAAAATTATAATTGTTGGCTGGAAAGAACTCTTTTATCTTTTCAGTACAGTTTTACTCACATTAAGTCATAGCTAACAATACTCGCAATACAATGGACTAAAATTCCAAACATCTAAGACCCGGGCTACTCTATAGTTTTAATCCTAATTAGTTTACTTTGTGACTCTGATTTTCTTTAATTCATCTGGACTTGAATTTTCCCAACTGAAGATTTAACAGGGTTGAAGTAGACTATTGGTTACTATTACTGGTGTTTATTAGTTTCCTTGAGAATCCAGTTCAGATCTGAAGGCCTAAGGAACTAGGAACACAGAGTCAAAGAAAAGATCAATGTCGCAGTTTAAGCAATCAGGCAGGAAAGGCTGAATTATTTCTTCCTTCAGATTCTTATTCTTTTCAGGCCAACAGGTAATTAGATGATGCCTAGCCATACTGGGCAGGGCAAATTGCCCTACTGAGCCCGTCCATTTGAGTACTAATTTCACCAGAAACATTCTTACAGACACATACAAAAATGTTTAGCCAAATATCAGGATACCCTGTGATCAGTGACCTTGACACATAAAATGAAACATCATGTAAATTTAGGGCTATTTCTTATTCAGCTCTATATTACCAAAACAGATAATGATAACAATAGAAGCAATAGGAAACATTTATTTTGTGCTGTGCTAGGGACTGTTCTAATTGTGTGGAATTTTATGTAATCCTCACAATATACCAATGAAATACACGTAATTCTCATTTACGTTTAAAGTTGTGAAAAATAAAGCACAGGGAGGTTAAGTAATTTAACCAAAGTTATCAATACATAAACTTTTTCTCTTTTGTTTTCAAAATAAAAATCAGCTAATTGTTTCATAATTTTATCATTTAAATATTGACTCTATTGGCTAAGATAATTCTATATAGAAAATTTTCTTTGGACTTATAAGCAAATTACAATAGCGTATGCTGTTTATTGACAACTTTTTCCATAATGAAGCTTGCCTACAGGCTTCTAAATATTTTAAGGAGCTGAGAGTACATCATTGCCACTGTTAAAATTGTCAAAGTAAGGGTTTGTGTTTTCAACCTTAACTTTTTTGTTCATAGACTGTGATCCTTTGACATATTAACAAATCTTCAAGAAAATTAGCTAAGTAACAATTCATTCCAAAAATGCAGCTGATGAGCTGCAGACTTTCCAAACACTAATGTTTAAGAAAATTTACACAACAAATTCACTTATTGAAAGCTGAGATTGGAATTAAAAATAAAAATAAAAATAATAATAAATAAATCACCAAATGCAGGAAGTGCAGAAGGAATTGAAAACAAAAGTGAGGGCTCCATATGAAACCTCTGACAAAACATGGGGAGAGGCTAGAGAAGTAGAGGTGGTGGGCACGTTAGTTCATTAGCTCTGTCACATGAAGTTGGGAGGTAAGACCTATCTTAACCTGTGAAATGCACAAATTTGAATTGAGAAACGCAATGGCACCCCACTCCAGTACTCTTGCCTGGAAAATCCCATGGACGGAGGAGTCTGGTGGGCTGCAGTCCATGGGGTCACTAAGAGTCGAGCAAGACCGAGCGACTTCACTTTCACTTTTCACTTTCATGCATTGGAGAAGGAAATGGCAACCCACTCCAGTGTTCTTGCCTGGAGAATCCCAGGGACGGGGGAGCCTGGTGGGCTGCCGTTTATGGGGTCGCACAGAGTCAGACACAACTGAAGTGACTTAGCAGCAGACATAAAAAAAAAGCATTTGAAGAGTTACAATATTAAACTACTAAATGTATAAAGTGAAAAAACATAATTTGTACAATGGTACTCATACTTACAAAGGGAATCTTGTCTGTCTCTCACAGGATCCAAGTGCAGAAAATAAAGTCAGTGAGAATTCATAGTCATGCTCTGTACCTTACATGCTTTATGTCTGAAGTGACCAGTACTTCCTAAACTTCCAACTTTTACTTTCCTAACTTTTTTCAGAAAACATCATAAAAGATGGTCCTGCACTACTGATACCGCTGAGCTGCCTGGTAAAATCAAACACAGATAGCTCAGGTCACAAGATAACTACTGATACATCCTACTGAAGAAGAGCTCCACAAGGAAATTCATGAGGAAAGCCAACATCTACAGTGAGAATCAGAGGGACCATAATCCTCAAATATTTGCATAACAAAAATTACTTGAATAATATGAGGAATTTATCTGAAATGAACAGATATAAAGATTTCAAAATTATGATGGAGAAATTAAGAAACATGATGAATAAAGTGAGCAGCTTAAAAACAGAAATTCTTTTAGGAATTACAAAAGTAGATATCATCAGGAGATAGAAAATGGTAATATTTGAAGAAATGTTCACTGAAAAATGTCCAGAATTCTTGAATGACTTTTACAGTTTAGGACTTGGAAACGGGGGTAGATTTATTCAGAAAAGAGATATAATCAAAGTCATGTGGGGGAAAAAGATGACCTGAAAAGTCTCTGCTTCTATACTGCAGGTATAAAAATAGTGATAAAAGGCATTAAAAAACTAGCCATAATGATCCTAAAACAGATAATGGTGGACATACAAGACAGAGTGGACTGCATTGCATAGGAAAATTCCAGGGCTCCTGCTGACAGAAGTTGCGCAGTTACATGGAGGCTGGTTGCACTGAAGTTTCTAACTTCTACAGTGGAAGGGTGGAGGATGGCAAAGGGCACTATTCTCCAAATCAGATGACAACCAAGGCTCTTCGTTTATATTTGGTGACGGAAACAGTTGGCAAAATATCAAAAATCTACAATAATTTTTAAAAGTGGCTTTGGCATGCAGCTGGAAAAATAGAAAACTGAACAAAGAAATCTCAAAAATTGACAAATGTAGGCATGGGGATGTTATATATGATAGAGAAAGCAATACAAATCAGTGAGGAAAGACTGCATAGATTAAAAATTTATAAAAAGAAAAATAAGATCCCTATACCACCTGGTATGCAAAATTAAATTCCTGATGAATTAAAGACATACCTGTGAAAAAAAAATGTTTTAAAATAGAGCATAAGAAACTTAGAGGATTCATAGGATTTTGCCAATTATGTAAAGTATAAAAATTCATCATGGATGAAAAAGAAAAACAATCTCTTACAAAACTACAAAATCAACTTGTAATAAGTTGCTTCATTGGATTTAAGCAAACTAGTAAAATATATACTTGTGCTTAAGTAGTCATGATGATTTTAACACTCACCCTCAAAAAAAAAAAAGTAATATCTTGATTACATCAGTGTAGGGACATATTTACTTTGGCCACATCATGCAAAGAGTTGACTCACTGGAAAAGACCCTGATGCTGGGAGGGATTGGGGGCAGGAGGAGAAGGGGATGACAGAGGATGAGATGGCTGGATGGCATCACTGACTCGATGGACATGAGTTTGGGTGAACTCCGGGAGTTGGTGCTGGACAGGGAGGCCCGGCATGCTGCGATTCATGGGGTTGCAAAGAGTCGGACATGACCGAGCAACTGAACTGAACTGAACTGAAGGGACATATTTGTTAAACAAGACTAACAGGACAAAGAAACTAAGAATTAAAGAACTACCACAAATCAGTAAAAAAGGAAAGATGAAATATTGGGAAAATGGAAAAAAAAAAAAACCATACAGACTCATTCTTACCAGAAATGGAGAAAATGCAAATTAGAACATTTAAATATCATTTCATAACCATCATATTGACCAAAATTAATGTTTGACAGCATTTGGTGTTATTTGAGTGTACAAAGAGACAGGACCTTTTATAGCTTTCCTTATGAGAGTTAAAATGTTAGAAACAATTTTGAAATTAATTTAGCAATATAATATCAAGAAAAATGATTATTCATATATACTTTGACCAGAAAATAAACATTTCTGTATCACCCTGTGAATAAAGAGACAAAAAGAATATTAATTATGGGAGTCTCATTTTAAATAGAAAACAGAAAATAACTCCATTGGTACAAAAAAAAAAGGACAAAATGACATTCAGTTCTGTTCAGTTGCTCAGTCATGTCCAAATCTTTGCGACCGCATGGACTTCAGCACACCAGGCTTCTCTGTCCATCACCAACTCCTGGAGCTTGCTCAAACTCACATCCATCGAGTCAGGAGGCTACAGTCCATGGGGTCGCTAAGAGTCGGACACAACTGAGTCCGACCATCAAACCATCTCATCCTCTGTATTCCCCTTCTCCTCCTGCCTTCAATCTTTCCCAGTATCAAGGTCTTTTCCAATGAGTCAGTTCTTTGCATTACATGGCCAAAGTATTGGAGTTTCAGCTTCAGCATCAGTCTTTCCAATGAATATTCAGGGCTGATTTCCTTGAGGATTGACCAGTTTGATCTCCTTATAGTCCAAGGGACTGTCAAGAGTTTTCTTCAACACCACAGTTCAAAAGCATCCATTCTCTGGTGCTCAGATTTTTTTACAGTCCAACTCTCACATCCATACATGACTACTAGAAAAACCATAGCTTTGACTACATGGTCCTTTGTCAGCAAAGTAAAATGACATTTAATGTAATGTAAAACTACAAAGTAGTGTGAATAAATGATACATATATCACTATGAAGATTTTATCACTATAAAGCCAGTGAATAATAATACACACCATAAAAATCTATATACATTTTTAAATGTTAATATACAATGATAAATATATAAGTTTTAATAGATAAATATAAAAAGAATATGTCAACTCTGCATATTCATCTCTGAGAAAGGAAGCAATGAAAGAAACAACAGGGGATCATTAGTTATGGCAGTATCATTTTAATTCTCTCTTTTCCTTAGCTCACTTTTTAATTAGATGTTTAGAAGGAAAAATGTTTATTCTTATTTAATTTTAATAGTGGATACACTGTACCTATTTTCTTATTATTCTTTTAATATATATGAGATTCTAATTTTAAACAAAATAACTTTTTAGGGGAAAATATTAAAATGTTTGGTTAGGAGTAAAATGGTAATTCAAGAATATTCCATAATTGTGATTGAAATATACTATAAATTAGGTAAAGTGAAAGTGAAGTCACTCAGTTGTGTCTGACTCTTAGCGACCCCATGGACTGTAGCCTACCAGACTCCTCCGTCCATGGGATTTCCCAGGCAAGAGTACTGGAGTGGGGTGCCACTGCACATATTAACATAAAACTAATCATTTTTCTATGCAAGGATCAGTAATGTTTCAACCTAGGGCTACGTAGGATATTACTGGAATCCTTAAATAGGTTAATGGTGGTATATGAAACAATTTCTACTGTGTATACAAACATACACAAAATAACATTTTATTCCATTACAATGATTTTCCAGAATGATATAATATTTGGTATAAAATGTTGCAGTGATAAACAGTGCCCTAGTATTATAATATACACATAAGATTAAAGGGGCTGATGTGTTTAAGTGGTTCAGTGTATAACTATTTTCCTTCCAAATGTGAACACATCCATGGGCCATGCTAGGGGGAACACGTGTATACCTGTGGTGGATTCATGTTGATGTATGGCAAAACCAACACAATATTGTAAAGTAATTAACCTCCAATTAAAATAAATAAATTTATATTAAAAAATAAATAAAACTTTACTTGGAAGTTTCAATAAATAAACAAATTTACATTAAAAAAATGAAATTCATAGCATAAGCTTACTTTTGCAATGACTGGACTGCCAACACATAGCTGGCTTCTCTCTCTCCACTGTTGTATGGAAAAGGTAAAGGGTACTTAAAGGAAGTCTATGTGCAGTGTTTTAAGAACACTCTCCTCTCTGACACCACAGGTAGGAGGAAACATGTCCACTCTCCTGCCCCAGTCTGACTCTGCCTGTTATTTTACCTAATTAGAGTCTAGAACCACCTCCTGTTTCCACATGTTATCAGAAGGCACACTGCTCATCACTGCAGCCTGTGACCGCAGCCACTAAATTAGGAGATGCTTTCTTCTTGGAAGAAAAACTATGACAACTCTAGACAGCACATTAAAAAGCAGAGACCTCACTTT
The DNA here is from genome assembly GCF_027580195.1 of Bos mutus. Lineage (NCBI taxonomy): Eukaryota > Metazoa > Chordata > Mammalia > Artiodactyla > Bovidae > Bos > Bos mutus. Next base: position 27,903,711 of record NC_091622.1, on the reverse strand, counting down.
GTTGACAAAGGTCCATACAGTCAAAGCTATGATTTCCCAGTAGTCATGTATGGACATGAGGGGTGTACCATAAAGAAGCCCAAGTGCTAAAGAATTGATGTCTTTGAATTGCGGTGCTAGAGAAGACTCCCTTGGACTGCAAGGAGATGCAACCAGGTAATCCTAAACAAACCCAATCCTTAATATTCATTGTAAATACTGATGTTTAAGCAGAAGCTCCAATACTTTGTTCACTTGAAGCAAAAAGTTGACTCACGGGAAAAGACCCTGATACTGGGAAAGATTGAGGGCAGGAGGAGAAAGGGGTGACAGAGGATGAGATAGTTGGATGGCATCACAGACTCAATGGGTATGAGTTTGAGAAAACTTCAGGAGATAGTGAAGGACAGGGAAACCTGGCATGCTATAGTCCATGGGACTGCAAAGACATGGACATAACTTAACATGTCATGTCTGAACAACAACACTGCTCCTCCTTCAAGGCAGAAGTTGAGCTTCCTTCTCTCTCCTGGATTTCCACACTGACTCCTGTGGAGCATAATGAGGTGGGCTATCTTCTCTTTAATTGGGGTTAGGTTAGTCAGTGCCTGCTTAGAGGACAGGCCATATTTTCTCTTTCCTCACAGGCAGGTTTGACTTCTTTGTACCAAGATTTAGAATCAAGGAAGAAGAAGTATAAAACTGTATTAGCGTTCAAGTTAAAGCCACACAATCAGTTTAGCTTATGTCAGTGAGCCCTGCATTGCTGCTGATTTGGATGGACACAAATAATCATAAAGTGTACTTTGATTCCCACTTGGCTATGCACAGGGCTCCCTTACGGACCCCTCAGGGGTAGAAGGATGACTGACAGGGAATATTTTATATAGCTGACAGAGAATTATTTTAATACCATTCAAATATTGCCAGTATTTTCTGCAGACACCATATGACTAAGCCCCTAGTCTCTATGCAGGAAAATGTATTACAGAATTTAACATAGGCACCAAAAATATTAAAATGACAATCCCCAGAGAAGAAAGTCTCTAGTAAAGCTTATATATTAACAATAAATTTACATTCACTGAGTTATTTTTAGTAATGGCAGAAGAATGTCATTTTGTATGTTCAATTTTTTCTTGATTGTTTTTATTTTTCCCCCAGGAAGCCCAACTAACCAGAGTAGGAATTACTTTCAAATGGGAATATTTATTGTTTGTTTAGTTATGCTTCTTTTTAATTAGATTATCATGATCTGTTAATTAAATTCCCTTGGAAAACAAAGCTTAGATTATTAGGAGGTATATTTCCACAAATCGTTTTACCACTTCTGCCACTTAGAAAAATATTAAGAAGATTTTCAAAATTCTTCAGCAGAACTGGGAAGTATTAGGCTTTCTATACATGCAAATTCTTTAGAGAATTTATGAAATGATGAATAGGTTTACATTTGTTTCTTTGTTTCCAATGTAGCAAATCCAAAACCACTGGACACATAGAGTCATTTTCCTACAGGCATAAGAAGTGTAAATATTTTCTGTCTGATTCTAGAGCAGGAAAAGGGGTGGCATGCTAACTATGACAGAACAGAGTAGGCTAGGAGAGTCAGATTATAGAATCTGTCCCAGCACTGGGTCACACAGACCACAGACACTGTGACAGGTGCCAGGATAAAGTCTAGCCACATCAGTGAAACATAATATCAAAAAGATACATCATAGACTATAGTATAATTCCATGTAGAGTTTTACTTCAGAGAGCTCCATGGGACACAAAGTTTCTCAAACAGGCAAGTAAAGACTCCAGAAATAAGTTATATTTAGAAGATCATACCAATAATCAGGAAATCAACATCAGGAAATGTTCAGAGGTGGAGGAACAGAAACTGATCCACATAGAGAGTGTCAGGCATTATAATGGCAAGTGATGCATATTGATCCATTTAATCCTCGATAATCTCAAATAGTTTTCATTTTGTGTAAAATAAAACTGTGGACCAGATAGGTTAATTATAGCTGGTAATGATATTCAAACTTTGACTGACTCCAAATCCTTAACCCACTAAAACTGAAACATATGTTGTATTTAATTATCACATGAATCCATAGTTACTACCAGGCTGGGCAATTTGGGTGAATAAATATAAACTGTTTCAAATAACATGAGTATCAAAATGTTCAAAGGTCTCACTCTATTCTGTCATTAATTTTTACTTTTTATAACTACATAGGTGATATTAAACACTTTTCTTAAGGCCATGGGGGAAAATGAGGCATTGAAATGTAACTAGGCAGCATGTGAATGTGCTGTTGGGCATTCAGGAAGACTGTTCCTACGTGATTAAAGTCCCAGTTAAAATTGTTGATAGACATTATTTAGGAAAAACTAGTGATTTTTTGGTTTGGTGGTCACAATGCTATATACAATTTAACCAAAACTCCTTTAACATTATACCTTCCTGTATACATACATAGAAAACCATGCATACAGTATATAGAATTTACCAAATTTGTCTGAAAATAGAAACATCTGTCTGTGCTGAATCAGCCTGAGAGATCAGTTGCTCTAGGAATATATTTTGATAAGCAATGTTCTTTAGCGGGTGAAGGGGAGATTGATGGAGAGAAGCTTTCCTGGGGCAAAATCTGGCAAGACAAAGAATTAGAGTCCTGAAATAACTGGGATCCAAAGTAATGATCCAAACTGTCTCAAAAGAAAATTATAAAGTTGAATTTTTGGAACAGAGATAAGTATGTCTGAATTAGTCAGGCAGGAAGAGTGTCTTAACACTGAGTTCCAGAGGGTTATAGCCCCTCTGCCTAAAATTGGGATCATTCTATATTCTGTGCAGCTGATGAGTAACTAGAGTGTGTACAAATCTGTACAATGGGTGTGACTGGATTCACTCTGAGAAGAAGAATACAACAGAGTATCAGTCCAGCTGAAATTGAAGAAAAAAATCAAGGTAAAAATATTCCTTTTGGTCTTAAGTCTATATCCTGGATTAAAATAATATGACATAGTCAAATTGCATAAAATGATAGTATGATAGATTAGGGTGATAAATGAGATTCTTTGAAAGTATGAAGCACATCTGCTACACAGAACAAAATAATCTTGTGAGAAAAATATACACCAATAAATAAAACAATTAATCTGCTAATTGTGTGTGTTCCTTCGGGTACTAAGATTTGGAAACATTTGGTAATTTTCTATCAAGAAGTATACACGAATTCAGTCTCTAGATAATCCTCAAGCGGACCATGGAAAAAATAGGTCATGTCAAATAAAATAAGTCTCTAGGTAGAGCCGGGGCTTTGTCTCACTTTTTAGTTTCCAATTCCAGTAATTCTATGACATTATTCTTATCTCTTCTATATATGGCAAGGTTATTCTCCTCACTTGCACATTCACTGAAGCAGTAAATCAGTGATTAATTGTACTTCACATTCTCCATGTTAAGTGTGGTTTGTGATGATTTACATTATTTAGAACTATAAAAATGAGATTAAACCATTACCATCAATGATTACAGTAAAGGGCACAGTAGGAAATTGGAGCATTTTCCTGAAAGGGTAACTTCTGCTCGGAGGCAATGTCACTGCTTCATGGCTCTCCTGGTGTTGTTCCTAACGTGTCACCCTTAAGGGTCGGGGCAATTACGACAATTCTCTCTGGAATCAATATTTTGCGATGTTTTATCATCTCAATATTGATGCATTTAAAAATGGTGCAATGTCATCACTGCCACGACAAAAGGTAAGCCTTCAGGTAAAATGCAGCATTTTAAGTTTTTATTACGTTCTAAGTGTGAAATCTGTCATTTGTACCTTGCAATGTCACCACAAGTTTCTTAAACATAGAACATATTTTTAAAAATTAGAAAATAATTGCTTGTTTCCTTTCCACCACGCAATATGCTTCAAAACTAACTCGACCAAATTGGTAAAAACATGATTGCCCTCAAATAGAACATTTTCCGTATCTTATACACCCACCATCACAGTAAATGAAGTGATTCCTCTTTTATGCCTTTAACCTTTATACTGCCTTGAAAGTGAAAGTGAAAGTCACTCAATCATGTTCAACTCTTTGCTGTCCCATGGACTATACAGCCCATGGAATTCTCCAGGCCAGAATACTGGAGTGGGTAGCCTTTCACTTCTTCAGGAGATCTTTACAACCCAGGGATCGAATCAGGGTCTCCTGCATTGCAGGCGGATTATTTACCAACTAAGCTATCAGAGAACCCCTATAGTGCCTTCAGTTCAGTTCAGTCACTCAGTCATGTCCAACTCTTTGTGACCCCATAAACCGCAGCATTCCAGGCCTCCCTGTCCAGCACCAACTCCTGTGGTTCACTCAAACTCACGTCCATAGAGTCAGTGATGCCATCCAGCCATCTCACCCTCTGTTGTCCCTTTCTCCTCCTGTCCCCAATCCCTCCCAGCATCAGGGTCTTTTCAATGAGTCAACTCTTCGCATGAGGTGGCCAAAGGACTGCAGTTTCAGCTTTAGCATCATTCCTTCCAAAGAACAACCAGGGCTGATCTCCTATAGGATGGACTAGTTGGATCTCCTTGCAGTCCAAGGGACTCTCAAGAGTCTTCTCCAACACCACAGTTCAAAAACATCAATTCTTCAGCACTCAGCTTTCTTCACAGTCCAACTCTCACATCCATACATGACCACTGGAAAAACCACAGCCTTGACTAGACAGACCTTTATTGTCAAAGTAATGTCTGCTTTTTTATATGCTGTCTAGGTTGGTCATAAATTTCCCTCCAAGGAACAAGCGTCTTTTAATTTCATGGCTTCAGTCACCATCTGCAGTGATTTTGGAGCCCCAAAATATAAAGTCTGACACTGTTTCCACTGTTTCCCCATCTATTTCCCATGAAGTGATGGGACCAGATCCATGATCTTTGTTTACTGAATGTGGAGCTTTAAGCTAACTTTTTCACTTTCCTCTTTCACTTTCATCAAGAGGCTTTTGAGTTCCTCTTCACTTTCTGCCATAAGGGTGCTGTCATCTGCACATCTGAGGTTATTGATATTTCTCCCGGCAATCCTGCCCAGCAATCCAGCCCAGTGTTTCTCATGATGTTCTCTGCATAGAAGTTAAATAAGCAGGGTGACAATATACAGCCTTGACGTACTCCTGTTCCTATTTGGAACCAGTCTGTTGTTCCATGTCCAGTTCTAACTGTTGCTTCCTGACCTGCATACAGATTTCTCAAGAGGCAGGTCTGGTGGTCTGGTATTCCCATCTCTTGAAGAATTTTCCAGAGTTTCTTGTGATCCACACAGTCAAAGGCTTTGGCATAGTCAATAAAGCAGAAATAGATGTTTTTCTGGAACTCTCCTGCTTTTTCCATGATCCAGAGGATGTTGGCAATTTGATCTCTGTTTCCTCTGCCTTTTCTAAAACCAGCTTGAACATCTGGAAGTTCATGGTTCACGTATTGCTGAAGCCTGGCTTGCAGACTTTTGAGCATTACAGCCATATTTGCAAATTTTATTTCTATAGTTTACCCATCTACACACTACTACTGAAGGAAGAAAAGATCATAAACATGGGCAGTAGAAAAACTTTTTAAGTTAAATGGAGGTTCCCATCACTCATATGTGTAATGTTTAATTAGTAGAAATCACAAGACATTGAGGAATATTATCTTGCCTTAAAGTGTAGAAGGTAATATTGTGATCTTACAACAAGTATTAAGAACAACAGAATTAAAAGAGCTATGGAGATAAAAAGAATCACTGGTAAGCCTAAACCCTCTCCATCCTCAGTACTCATCATGGATCTGTTTACCTGAAGGACTGATAGAAAATATGGGAAGAATCTCACTCTAAGAGAAAATAGATGCATTTGGTTCACAGAAAATGTGTCAGTATCAGAGGGGAGTAATTAAGCAATCAGTGATTCTACCTTAAATTGTCTAAAACCTTCTACTCTCCCTTTCAAGATCATCTCTAAATTTAGAGAAGAGGGTACAATAAATACCAAGTCAGACATGAGACACACTGTGCACTTATCAGAACTGCTTTTAGTATATGTCATGGAGGGAAGCAGAAAGAGGCAAAGGAAGGGTGCAGCTTGTTTTACCCTTGAGGGATCTACAGGACCACGTTGGAGTGTGAAACACACAGAGTGGCTTAGATATGAAATAGAATATTACCAGTACCCCCAGAATCTCCTTGTGCCCCCTCCAGTCACAATGTACCTCTATCCCTCAATGGTAAACACTATTCTGACCTAAATCAAATCCCTTATGATTATACAGTGGAAGTGAGAAATAGATTTAAGGGCCTAGATCTGATAGATAGAGTGCCTGATGAACTATGGACTGAGGTTCGTGACATTGTACAGGAGACAGGGATCAAGACCATCCCCATGGAAAAGAAACGCAAAAAAGCAAAATGGCTGTCTGGGGAGGCCTTACAAATAGCTGTGAAGAGAAGAGAAGCGAAAAGCAAAGGAGAAAAGGAAAGATATAAACATCTGAACGCAGAGTTCCAAAGAATAGCAAGAAGAGATAAGAAAGCCTTCTTCAGCGATCAATGCAAAGAAATAGAGGAAAATAAAAGAATGGGAAAGACTAGAGATCTCTTCAAGAAAATTGAGACACCAATGGAACATTTCATGCAAAGATGGGCTCGATAAAGGAGAGAAATGGTATGGACCTAACAGAAACAGAAGATATTAGGAAGAGGTGGCAAGAATACACAGAAGAACTGTACAAAAAAGATCTTCACGACCCAGATAATCATGATGGTGTGATCACTGACCTAGAGCCAGACATCCTGGAATGTGAAGTCATATGGGCCTTAGAAAGCATCACTACAAACAAAGCTGGTGGAGGTGATAGAATTCCAGTTGAGCTATTTCAAGTCCTGAAAGATGAGGCTGTGAAAGTGCTGCACTCAGTATGCCAGCAAATCTGGAAAACTCAGCAGTGGCCATAGGACTGGAAAAGGTCAGTTTTCATTCCAATCTCAAAGAAAGGCAATGCCAAAGAATGCTCAAACTACTGCACAATTGCACTCATCTCATACGCTAGTAAAGTAATGCTCAAAATTCTCCAAGCCAGGCTTCAGCAATATATGAACCGTGAACTTCCAGGTGTTCAAGCTGGTTTTAGAAAAGGAGGAGGAAATAGAGATCAAATTGCCAACATCCGCTGGATCATGAAAAAAGCAGGAGAGTTCCAGAAAAACATCTATTTCTGCTTTATTGACTATGCCAAAGCCTTTGACTGTGTGGATCACAATAAACTGTGGAAAATTCTGAAAGAGATGGGAATACCAGACCACCTGACCTGCCTCTTGAGAAATTTGTATGCAGGTCAGGAAGCAACAGTTAGAACTGGACATGAAACAACAGACTGGTTCCAAATAGGAAAAGGAGTATGTCAAGACCGTATATTGTCACCCTGCTTATTTAACTTAGATGCAGAGTACATCATGAGAAACACTGGACTGGAACAGAAGCTGGAATCAAGATTGCGGGGAGAAATATCAATAACCTCAGATATGCAGATGACAGCACCCTTATGGCAGAAAGTGAAGAGGAACTCAAAAGCCTCTTGATGAAAGTGAAAGTGGAGAGTGAAAAAGTTGGCTTAAAGCTCAACATTCAGAAAACGAAGATCATGGCATCCGGTCCCATCACTTCATGGGAAATAGATGGGGAAACAGTGGAAACAGTATCAGACTTTATTTTGGGGGGCTCCAAAATCACTGCAGATGGTGACTGTAGCCATGCAATTAAAAGATGCTTGCTCCTTGGAAGGAAAGTTATGTCCAACCTAGATAGCATATTCTAAAGCAGAGACATTACTTTGGCAACAAAGGTCCATCTAGTCAAGGCTATGGTTTTTCCTGTGGTCATGTATGGATGTGAGAGTTGGACTGTGAAGAAGGCTGAGTGCCGAAGAATTGATGTTTTTGAACTGTGGTGTCGGAGAAGACTCTTGAGAGTCCCTTGGACTGCAAGGAGATCCAACCAGTCCATTCTGAAGGAGATCAGCCCTGGGATTTGTTTGGAAGGAATGATGCTAAAGCTGAAACTCCAGTCCTTTGGCCACCTCCTGTGAAGAGTTGACTCATTGGAAAAGACTCTGATGCTGGGAGGGATTGGGGGCAGGAGGAGAAGGGGACGACAGAGGATGAGATGGCTGAATGGCAACACTGACTCGATGGACATGAGTCTGGGTGAACTCCAGGAGTTGGTGATGGACAGGGAGGCCTGGCGTGCTGTGATTCACGGGGTTGCAAAGAGTTGGACACAACTGAGCAACTGAACTGAACTGAACTGATTCTGACTTCTAGCATATGCATCTGTATGATCCATCTTTAGTTTTAGGTTGATAATGCCATATTCAGACCATTTAAGAGACACAAGGTATCTCTTATAAGGAGAAGCTGAAGAAGTTTTCTATCTTTCTTTTCTATTTCCCAAGTCAGGATAAAAAAAAAAAATTAGATTTTCACCTTTAAAAAATTATTTAAATTCTGAAAAGTAAAATCTAGACATTTGACAGCAAATCAGACTAAGCAATCATGAGAAATCCTTAGCAATATATCTTGGGAATTACCTCTACCTGTGTAATCTGTAGATTCAAAGGAGATTGAAAGAACAAAGAAAGGTGTGTAAATAGAATAATGAATAAATGTAGGGAGAAAGAAATGAAAAGGATATATGACACATGAAAGAGAAATAATTTTAGTTTCTATTTTGAATTTATTAGTTTTAACTTTTTATTTAATGGATACTAAATTATTTAAATAGCCCAAAATTTAACATTCATTAGGGATTTTTAAAATCTTATTCTGCTAATTTTTTATTCAAATTGTGTTTTACAGCTTCTTATTTGAATCTTAAGTTAATATACCACCTTACAAAAAATCTTCACATACCTTTAAAAATAAGGAATAAGATTCACAATCATCAATATAAACACAATATAAAATCTATAATGGGAATACTTTTTTCTATACATTATAATGCTTGACAGCAAATATTTTATAAAGTACACTGTGAAAAAACTTTGCAGTTTCATTATGAAGGGACAATCAAAATAACAGGAATCATCAGATTAGAATTACTTCATCTTCCAGTCAACAAATCTAATAACCCAGTCATAAATGTTTCCATAAAACCTGCCTTCCTCCAACCACAATATATGTGCAACATTTGCTCTATTTGCCTCACAAGAATTTTGTTGTTGAAATTATTCTCTCATCTATATCATCAAATTTTCACCTGCTACTGAATTGTTTTCCTTTAGTTCACAGACACATCTCAAATATTTCTCAACTTAAAATAATATCAAAGCAACAGACCACAACAATCTCTTGATCCCACCCTGCCTATCAGCATAGCAAATTCCACAATATGTACTGTATTTGTTACTTTGTCCTCATCTTGCATTCTGTCCTCAGCTTATCCTAAACATCTTTGTTCATCACAGCTCCTCTGAAAATATTATTCCACGGTCACCTTCACCTTGCCACACCTAGTGGTTAAATTCTCAGTTCTTATCTTTCTCTTGCAAATGGACTGTACACCATTGACCAATTTCCCCTTGAATCAGTCTCTTCCCTGGATTCTGAGTGAGCTGCATCCTACTGGTTTTCTTTATGAAACAATGACTGTTCCTTTTAGATAGCCTTTTCTGATTGTTCCTTTTTTTCTGATTTAGATTTTTTACAGTGTCTGTTGATTGAATTCTCAGAAATCTTCAGTCTCCACACTCACTTTCTAGATATTCTCATATCATCCCTTGACTTTAAACACTATCTCTGTCCCAATGCAATCCAAATGTCTATCTGAAGCATTTCAAACATGTGCTTCCAGTTCTAATCTTTTTCCTAAGTATCAGACTCATATATCCAACTATATAATGAACACTTCCAATATTGTTGTACAATACCTAAATCTTGTTTTCCCTTCTATGATCATCCTCACACTTGACCAATCATGCTTTTATTCTTCAGTAATGTAAACTTACTAGTTACTCAGGCCAACGCTTAGAAATTATCCCAACTCCTCTTTTTCAAAATGGTTCTTTATCTGCTATTGACTGACTTGTGTCATACTCTCTAAAAATATTCATATGATAAAGTCCTAACTCCCAGTAACTCAGAATATAACCATATTTGGTCACAGGATCTTTGTAGAGGCTATTAAGAAAAATTACATCATTAGAGTGGGTCTTAATTCAATATAATAGTTGTTCATGCAAGAAGAAAAAATTTGGAAAAATACAGGTATAGAAAAATGGTGAAGAGAAGGTACAGAGAGAAAACTGCAATCTACAACTCAAAGATAAAGGCCCAGATAGAACTTTCTTTCACAGCCCTCAGAACTAACCAACCTTGATATCAGATTTCTAGCCTTCAGAAATTTGAGAAAATAAATCTCTGTTGTTTGAGCCACTTAGTCTGTTGCTTTGGCAGCCTAAATATAGTAATATCCACCCCATCAACTTATAAGTTCTACCTTCAACAATATCCCAACTCTGACCATATTTAGTCCTGAGCTCATTCCCTGAACCACTTCTCCTGTTGAGGTAAATGAGAGCCTTGACCCCAAAACTCAATGTCTAGAATCATATTTTAAGAATGCAAACCTCATTTTGCTTCTCAAACCACTCATGTGCTTCCCATCTAATATGAAATTAATGCAGACATCTTACCTCAAGCTACAGTGTCTTAAAGGATCTTGCCTCTGGCCAACTTCTTGACTGCAACTTCTATAACCTTGGACTTGGTTCTCACTTGCCTTCTTGCTGTTAATTAAATACACTAAGATTTTCCCAACACCAGGTCATTTGAAAATGCTCTTCTGTCTTCCTTTCCCATGATATTTACAAGGTGTTCTCTTAAATACCTTCCTGTCTGGCTGAAGGACACCTAGTAAGTTACTTTGGCATTGCCTTTCTGTGGAATTAGAATGAAACTGACCTTTTCCAGTCTGGTGGCCACTGCTGAGTTTTCCAAATTTGCTGGCATACTGAGTGTAGCATTTTAACAGCATCATCTTTTAGGATTTGTAATAACTCAATTGGAAATCCAATACCTCCACTAGAGTACACCCTAAAATATGTACTCTCTATTTACTGGTAATTATAAGAGTTGACTCATTGGAAAAGACTCTGATGCTGGGAGGGATTGGGAGCAGGAGGAAAAGGGGACGACAGAGGATGAGATGGCTGGATGGCACCACTGACTCGATGCACATGAGTTTGAGTGAACTCCGGGAGATGGTGATGGACAGGGAGCCCTGGCGTGCTGCAATTCATGGGGTCGCAAGGAGTCAGACACGACTGAGCGACTGAACTGAACTTATATTATAAACCACTTGTTTATATTTTCCTATATTTCTTTCCCCCAGTAGAAGGTAAGCTTCTTGAGAGCAAAGGCTTTGTTTGTACAAGTGTACCATTAGAACCTTGGGAAAAGTCAATATCTGTTGCATGAGTCAATGTGTGGAATCACTGCCTTATCCCACAAAGATGCCTCATAGAGTACTAGGGCCCCTGAAACAAGTTCTAATATTCAGTACTAAAATATGTCTTACTCTAAACATTTATAATGCTGCATTACACAAAGAACAAAAATATAACTTCAAGGACCCACCCATGTGTTTTTCTTCACTTTCTTTGGTCCTTACAATCTTTATGTTCAAGAAAAATTACAGAGATCAAGATCTTACTACCCATTTGTCTCCACTATACTTCTCAGTTTTCAGGTTAATATTTGTTAAACTTCCCATATGAAAAAAAATTTTTTTGACAAAGAAATAGAATATTTCAAAATCATTTGAAGGTTTCCATTTCTGACACATTTGGATAGGTCTCAGAGTGCAATTTTCCTGAGAGACCTATTTCTTCATTCAGTACATATTCTACCTCCCACTAGGCCTAGCTTCAGTGAAAGTCCTTTTGATTAGAATTTTCTTTTCATTCTGGTAAGATGAATGCTTTAGGATACATCAAAGTATACTTGATCAGCTGAGGATATTCTTTACAAAAATAGTTTTGTGTGCCTTTTTCTTAATGAGTAAAACAAGATTTCAAAACAAGCATGCTGTTTTAGAATAGATCTCTTCACTGTTAATTTTCTGAGGGTAAATCAAGGTCATCTTTACATTGGATGAAAAAGTTTTAGATTTTCTTAAAACACGTGAAATAAATCTAGACAAGCAGTAAGTAACTCCTAAGGTCTTCTGAGGAAAACATATTGTTACACACTTTACAACTCAGAATTTATTGTACTTTATATGTGTCATGTTTTGGTTTTGGAAGAGTCAATCATTAATATATAATTTAGTTCAATAAAACTTACTGAGCATCAAATAAGGCACACACAATGCCAGGCACTGAGCACCCCAAGGTGAAACTGGTATATCCTCTGCTCTCTAGAAACTCAGAAGTTGCTCAGGAAGATGTCCATTAACACACAAGTATAATGTAACCTAATAATAATTACGATGATGCTAGTCATTTGTTAATATTAATTTTGTGGATTATTTATTCCACAGATTGCGATGCTCTTAGCATGCAGTTAGGGCTTGCCTTGTAGCTCAGTTAGTAAAGAATCTGCCTGCAATCCAGGAGACTCGGGTTTGGTCCGTGGGACAGGAAGATCTCTTGGAGAAGGATATGGCAACCCACTCCAGTATTCTTGCCTGGGGAATTCCATGGACAGAGGAGCCTGACGGGCTACAGTCCATGGGGTCACAAAGAGTCAAATATGACTTAGCAACTAAATCACCTAACATGCAAGTAAACTCTGAGAGTAAGTAGAGATAGTCAGAAAGTAACATTTGTGTTGTGTTTTGAATAATTAACAAGAGGATGCAGGAAAAAAATGAATATCCAGGGAAATGATCACTAGCAGAAGAAACGCCTCTCTGTACAGTCATGGAACCAAAGTAAAAATTCAGTTGCCATCTTGAAAAACTGAGACTTTCAGTTTTCCTGAGAAAGAAGCTTGTGGAGAAAGCAGGGAGGATTCTATCTGGTATAAAATGGAAGAAGTAAATTGAGTCCAGTTGTGTGCCAGTTTGGCTGCCTTCTACATCATATGGTAGTATTCAATTTTATTTAATGAAGGCAGTGATGAACCAACAGAAATCTTTGAATTAGAAAAAAATGCAATTAAGACATTTTTATGAAGATTAAAGAAAATGCACTGGTCATAACAAACACCCTCTTCCAACAACACAAGAGAAGACGCTATACAAGGATATCACCAGATGGTCAACACCGAAATCAGACTGATTATATTCTTTGCAGCCAAAGATGGAGAAGCTCTATACAGTCAGCAAAAACAAGACCAGGAGCTGACTGTGGCTCAGACCATGAACTCCTTATTGCCAAATTCAGACTTAAATGGAAGAAAGTAGGGAAAACCACTAGACCATTCAGGTATGACCTAAATAAAATCCCTTATAATTACACAGTGGAAGTGAGAAATAGATTTAAGGGCCTAGATCTGATAGATAGAGTGCCTGATGAACTATGGACTGAGGTTCGTGACATTGTACAGGAGACAGGGATCAAGACCATCCCCATGGAAAAGAAATGCAAAAAAGCACAATGGCCGTCTGGGGAGGCCTTAAAAATAGCTGTGAAAAGAAGAGAAGTGAAAAGCAAAGGAGAAAAGGAAAGATATAAACATCTGAATGCAGAGTTCCAAAGAATAGCAAGAAGAGATAAGAAAGCCTTCTTCAGCGATCAATGCAAAGAAATAGAGGAAAACAACAGAATGGGAAAGACTAGGTATCTCTTCAAGAAAATCAGAGATACCAAAGGAACATTTCATGCAAAGATGGGCTCGATAAAGGACAGAAATGGTATGGACCTAACAGAAGCAGAAAATATTAAGAAGAGATGGCAAGAATACACAGAAGAACTGTACAAAAAAGATCTTCCTGACCCAGATAATCACGATGGTGTGATCACTGACCTAGAGCCAGACATCCTGGAATGTGAAGTCAAATGGGCCTTAGAAAGCATCACTACGAACAAAGCTAGTGGAAGTTATGGAATTCCAGTTGAGCTATTTCAAATCCTGAAAGATGATGCTGTGAAAGTGCTGCACTCAATATGCAAGCAGATTTGGAAAACTCAGCAGGGGCCACAGGACTGGAAAAGGTCAGTTTTCATTCCAATCACAAAGAAAGGCAATGCCAAAGAATGCTCAAACTACTACACAATTGCACTCATGTCACACGCTAGTAAAGTAATGCTCAAAATTCTCCAAGCCAGGCTTCAGCAATATGTGAACCGTGAACTTCCTGATGTTCAAGCTGGTTTTAGAAAAGGCTGAGGAACCAGAGATCAAATTGCCAACATCCGCTGGATCATAGAAAAAGCAAGAGAGTTCCAGAAAAACATCTATTTCTGCTTTATTGCCTATGCCAAAGCCTTTGACTGTGTGGATCACAACAAACTGTGGAAAATTCTGAAAGAGATGGGAGTACCAGACCACCTGACCTGCCTCTTGAGAAATTTGTATGCAGGTCAGGAAGCAACCGTTAGAACTGGACAAGGAACAACAGACTGGTTCCAAATAGGAAAAGGAGTTCGTCAAGGCTGTATATTGTCACCCTGCTTATTTAACTTCTTTGCAGAGTACATCATGAGAAATGCTGGGCTGGAAGAAGCACAAGCTGGAATCAAGATTGCCAGGAGAAATATCAATAACCTCAGATATGCAGATGACACAACCTTACGGCCAAAAGTGAAAAGGAACTAAAGAGCCTCTTGATGAAAGTGAAAGAGGAGACTGAAAAAGTTGGCTTAAAGATCAACATTCAGAAAACGAAGATCATGGCATCTGGTCCCATCACTTCATGGGAAATAGGTGGGGAAACAGTGGAAACAGTGTCAGACTTTATTTTTTGGGGCTCCAAAATCACAGCAGACGGTGATTGCAGCCATGAAATTAAAAGACGCTTACTCCTTGGAAGGAAAGTTATGACCAACCTAGATAGCATATTCAAAAGCAGAGACATTACTTTGCCAACAAAGGTTCGTCTAGTCAAGGCTATGGTTTTTCCAGTGGTCATGTACGGTTGTGAGCATTGGACTGTGAAGAAAGCTGAGTGCTGAAGAATTGATGCTTTTGAACTGTGATGTTGGAGAAGACTCTTGAGAGTCCCTTGGACTGCAAGGAGATCCAAGCAGTCCACTCTATAGGAGTCGGTCCTGGGATTTCTTTAGAAGGAATGATGCTGAAGCTGAAACTCCAGTACTTTGGCCACCTCATGCGAAGAGTTGACTCATTGGAAAAGACTCTGATGCTGGGAGGGATTGGGGGCAGGAGAAGAAGGGGACGACAGAGGATGAGATGGCTGGATGGCATCACTGACTCGATGGACGTGAGTCTGAGTGAACTCCGGGAGTTGATGATGGACAGGGAGGCCTGGCGTGCTGTGATTCACGGGGTTGCAAAGAATCGGACACACTGCATGCCTGAACTGAACTGAACTGAAGAGCATTGAGAAGTTCCAACTTCCCAAATCCCTGAGAATAGTCCTTTATAATTTTGCCTCATCAAACTGAAAATGATGTGCTTCCCCCTATGGAAATGAATTAACCTTTCTCCTCATACCATACTCCTCACACTATTTATAACACAACATAAATTCAAACATAACATAAATTCAAATAAAGCAAATCTGGAATCAGTAAAGTGAAATCACAATAGTTAAAGAATTCAATCCAAAGGATTTGCATATGGTTTGAGGAGTAGATTATGATTCATCACTGAGCTTTGAGGATGAGAGCATACTTACTCTTGTTAACATGAAATCTAAGATGGTAACATGGCTGTAACCTTCCCTGATTCATTGTGCTGTGAAACTAAGAATGTGTAACCACCCTGTGGCATCAGAGAAACCTGGCACATCTAAGGGAGGCCTGGGCAGCGTTGGAAGGAACACTGTATTAGCAAGTTAGTATTTCTTAAGTGCCTTGAATACATACCACTTCCTCATCACCAACTACTGAAATCAGAAGAGTGCCTCAGATTAATTAACTAAGCAATGCAAAATATCTTGCCCAAACTACAGATGGTTCTGAAAATATGCAGACGACAGCAACAAGAGGGCAACTGGAATATAACAGCCTCATTAATAAGAAATCCCTAAGGACAAAAGGGAAATTCTCTGATTAGGCAAAAATTTCAATCATTACATTTTCTTTACTACTTCGCTTAAAAGGAGTGATGGCCTGGGGTCAAGATCTACACTAATTCATGCATTGTGACTAATGGACTAGAAAATTAGGATCTTAAAATGTTTTAGACTGGAGAATTGGACAGTAAGCTCAGTCTTTCCTCTTCATTTCCACTACAATAAACAACTACAGAATCTCAGTGCCTTACAAAACAAGTGTTTATGTTCATGCTCAGGAGTCTGCAAGTAAGCTCTGGCTCTGGCTTCTCTGATCTAGGCTGGGTTTGGCTGCACTTAACCTGAACTTGACTTGGAGTACGTTGATTAATGAATTTGGCACTGAGAGACATGGACTAATTCTAGATTCAGAATATAAATGGAGGCTTCAATTTCATGTGCCCAATCTGAGTTTGATAACTAATTCCAAATATCTCATGTTTCATAAGGATCTTTTCTGCAACTCCTCTCTAATGTCCGGTCTTGTATCACTTAAGTTATTCAGTTATCATAATCTTGGGAAATATTTTTGTTTTAACACTGACTCCTCCATAAATCCATAACATTTCTTAAAGATATTGGATTTGGAGAAAAGAAGCCTTGTGACACCGGCCTTTGTAGGCTTTAGCTAAGCATTCTTTTAAGGTTGTCTCTGACAAATCAGTGAATTGGTTTGCTATTATAAGTAGGTCAGTTTTATGAAAAGTGACATTTTTGGAAGTGAATACATATAGGGAAAAAATTTGTGTGCATGTGTGTGCACATCTGTATGGGGCGGGGGGAGAGACAGAGACCGAGAGAGAGAGGTGTATCAAGAAAGCAAAGCAAAACAATAAGAAATAGATAAATAAGTTGTTGATTATTATCAGTTAAAGCTCAATTTTCTTGAGATAACTTCTCCCACCCAAAGTGATTCTAGTAAAGCTACCAACCACCAAAAAATCTGGGCTCCTGTATAAGAGAGGATGTATGTGTGACTCAGACTGGGCCAGGACTTTTACTAAACCAGATATGTTTGGCAATGAAAGGTCTTTAGTTATTATATATATATAAAAAAAAGATGCAGTCCTCTGAAAAGTATGAATGACTTTTTAAAAAATCCCTGTAATTTCTAGAGTTTCATGATTTCTGCCTTTTTAAGGTCTGCTTTTATGTTTTTAACTTTTTTATCCGTTGAAAAAATGATCTTTTGCCTTGCTCTAACTTAAGGCTAAACACAATTCATCAGGATTCTTGGAAAAGCAGCTTGGAAAGTTTGTCATGAATACAAATAAAACTATGCATATTTCTAAACACATAAAGTAAATATTTTATTATAATGTAACTATAAGTAAGGAAATTGTTAATTAATTGAGTTATAAATAATAGAATATTCAACTGTACTTAAAAATTGAACAAATTCAACATTTAACGATGTGTCAGAGAAGGCACATCCCTTCCTGATGACAAGGCATGAAGGGCACTGAAAGGATAGCCGTGTATTCTGTATCCAGTGTCTACAGCAGAAGACATTCAGGTGGATAATTTAGTTAGCCCCCTTTGTTTACCTAAGAATCAGCTCAAACATCGACCTCCATTCAATATAATTCAAGTGGGATGATGGTAAGCAGTTTTTTGGGAATAAAATTTGAAGAAATTTAATCAAAATCTCCTTCATTTTTTCTGTCATGATAGAGCACAATCCAATTTTCCCATTCATCCCTGGATACACAAAACAAATTTATCTAGAATTCTGAAGTTTCTTGGATTTAGAATGAGTTGAGGTGACAGAATGAATCATCTCATGCCCAAATATATATATAAATGCACTCTAGTTCTGCAAAAATCATAGCCCCTGGCTTAACTTGGCCTAGAAGTCAACTCATAAAACAAGTTCCTGACAATCATTTACTGAACTCTATAGAAAAGGACCCACCTTCAATGATGTTATTCCAATAGCAACCTACCTGGCTGTTACCGTGGTGATAAGAGGAGGATGTACTTGGGAGAACTGTGAATTATGTACATATGGTGAGCATTCAGCCTTTCTATCTATGCTGGCAAACTCCATATTTTAATTGAAAAAATAAAACATACTAAAGTCAACTGTATATGAAATTGCATTAGAATCAATTTAATCCATATATTAAAAAAGCAAATATGCTTGAAACTGCAATATTTTAAACTACTTTTTATTTAAATTGTTTCTGGAAAGTCAGAAATTGAATAAATTATAAAATTAT
Source organism: Bos mutus (assembly GCF_027580195.1). Lineage (NCBI taxonomy): Eukaryota > Metazoa > Chordata > Mammalia > Artiodactyla > Bovidae > Bos > Bos mutus. The sequence goes on along the minus strand of NC_091622.1, from coordinate 27,885,315 downwards.
TTTTTATAACAACACAAAATTGATAATCATAACAGTTCAGTTCAGTCGCTTAATACCACTCTACTCTTTGCGACCTCATGGACTGCAGCACAGCAGGCTGCTCTGTCCATCACCAACTTCCGGAGCTTAATCAAACTCATGTCCATTGAGTTGGTGATGCCATCCAACCATCTCATCCTCTGTTGGCCCCTTCTCCCGCCTTCAATCTTTCCCAGCATCAGGGTCTTTTCAAATGAATAAGTTCTTTGCATCAAGTGGCCAAAGTTTTGAGTTTCAGCTTCAGCATTAGTCCTTCCAATGAGTATTCAGGACAGATTTCCTTTAGGATGGACTGGTTGGATCTCTTTGCAGTTCAAGGGACTCTCAAGAGTCTCCTCCAACACCACAGTTCAAAAGCATCAATTCTTCAGTGCTCAGCTTTCTTCACAGTCCAACTCTCACATCCATACAGGACTACTGGAAAAACAATAGCTTTGGTTAGACAGACCTTTGTTGGCAGTGTAATGTCTCTGCATTTTAATATGCTGTCTAGGTTGGTCATAGCTTTTCTTCCAAGGAGCAAGCATCTTTTAATTTCATGGCCGCAGTCACCATCTGCAGTGATTTTGGGGCCCAAAAAAGTAAAGTCTGACACTGTTTCCATTATTTCCTCATCTATTTGCCATGAAGTAATGGGAGCAGATGACATGATCTTAGTTTTCTTAATGTTGAGTCTTAAATCAACTTTTTTCACTCTCCTCTTTCACTTTCATTAAGGGCTCTTTAGTTCTTCTTTGCTTTCTGCCATAAGGGTGGTGCCATCTGCGTATCTGAGGTTATTGCTATTTCTCCCAGCAATCTTGTTTCCAGCTTGTGCTTCATCCAGCCTGGCATTTCACATGATGTACTCTGCATATAAGTTAAATAAGCAGGGTGACAATATATAGACTTGATGTTCTTCTTTCCCAATTTGGAACCAGTCTGTTGTTCCATGTTCAGTTCTAACTCTTATTTCTTGACCTGCATACAGATTTCTCAGGAGGCAGGTCAGGTGGTCTGGTACTCCCATCTCTTTCAGAATTTTCCACATTTTGTTGTGATCCACAAAGGCCTTGGCATAGTCAATAAAAAAGAATTAGATGTTTTTCTGGAACTCTCTTGCTTTTCCCATGATCCAACGGATGTTGGGGATTTGATCATATAGCAATATACTAACATTAATTAAATATTCACATTTTTACTGTTGACCTAGAGAAAAAGAATTACGTAGGCAAAATTTTAGTGGTAACAGAATTATAATATCTATTCTCTTGGCCAAAATTATGACCTCTGAAAGAGTGAAAAAAATGGTTTACATGTAAGGATAGTAGTGGTTAATGACTATAAAATATGATAAAGTTTTCCACATATGAAAATCTGCCTTTTAGTATTATAATCATGTATCTAGTTGAGTGGCTTCATAAACTTATTAAAGGCATATAAAACTCCAAACACTTTTGAAACCTGTTCTTTAACTGATGACCTACCAGAGTGGGTTCCACAACTTCAGTATACCAACACTTATGGTTGTCTTTACAACCAACTTTATATAGTATTCTCTTTGCATGTGTCTTATTAAATGTAGACTATTACACAAGGTTTACTATCTATCATTCTTCAACATCCTCGAAACCCTTGGCCGGCACTCAAGGTGTAAGATTTTTCCATAAGTTATTCTGTCACGTTCCAGCAATAAACACATGCAATGCTTTATTTCTTCTTAATCTTGCTCCCAAATATCTCCACTGTGAATTTTGAAAATCATTCCACTGCAGTCTCATCCTCTCACTTTAAATTTGTGGCCTTGTGGAAACAGATTTCTTTGCAGAACATTCAAGAGGAATTTACCACGTTCTTACACTGCTGCATAGGTAATAGCTGAGATTGGTGTAGTCTTGGTTCCTCGGTGGCTTTTCCAAGCTATTATTGATGATTTCTCATGTAAAAAAATCACTCCACTGCTTTTGGAGGCCTATCCAGTTAGCTATACAACCAGCTACCTTTCCTCATGCTTTCATTCCTCATTCTTATCATTTTCCTATTTTCCACTGATAACTTTGCTACCAGCTTTTCTCATCTTACTACATTCAAATCCTTACTGTCATACTGAGTCAATACATGGCCCTATTAAAAATTACATGCAGCACTTCCAGTTCCTTGACCCAACATTCTGAATGACCATCATATTTGTTCCACCTGAAAAACCCATCTCCATAGCAATATTCTAAACTTGGTCATTCCTCAAGATATTTTAACTCTAAGGTAATTATATATATATATATATATATATATATATATATATATATATATGAATATGCTTGATTTCTAAAAAAAATTCCAAACTGTGTTTCTCGTAACTTTCTCCTACTTCATATGGGTAATACCAGGATGCATCATCTTGATAAGAAAGGAAATCCCATTAAAAAAAAAAAAAAAATTTGTGGTGGCAGAGAGGGACACATCATGCAGCTTCTGAGATCATAGATCTCTTACCGGGAATCCAATCCTGGGTCCTCGGAATTGAAATCATGAAGTCCTAACAATTGGACCACCAGAGAATTCCCCACAAATCCCCTGTTATGAACAAGCTGTCCCATCAGTGTCTGAAATTTGTGAGATGGCTTCCACACTGAACAGTGTCTCTGTGCAGACAGACTGTGCATGGGACAACAGATTGGTTTGCTAGTGATCCCCTGATGTCACTCTATCAGACCATTAATTCACTTTCTAATCTCAAAGGCTGGCAGTTACAGATCTATCTTCCATATGATCTGTACCCTCTCTTAATATTCCCTCTGTATTTTGCACTAAAGAGATTATGATAATGGAGGGACCATTTCCCAGACCCAGCCATATATCTGAGGCCTATTTTATTCTTGATTTCCTTTATCCAGGGCATACAATGCAGTGGTACTACTATAGCATCCTGGACTAATCGATCCAATTGTGGGAAGATATTAGGAGCATAAGGTTTTCTCTGTATTGGATAAGATCAACTAGTAGCCTTGGCTCAATACGCATTTCTTTACATTTATTTGTTTACTTCTCCTCACCCACTTTGCTATGAGTAAAATATAGACCATCATTGCTCTTATTATTAAGATTACTACAGTAAATTCTTACCTATTTAACTACTTCTAGGCTGTTCTGTGTGATTTCTAGGCCTTTGTGTTATGTTGATGTTCTACCTGCCATCTTGGAGCACTCGCTCCTCTTGACTAAATACTTATATCATTACTGTCAAGTGAGGATACCTATTCCCCTGGACTCATGCCTTATCTACCTCTCCTCTATAGCTTTCCCTCCCATTACCTCAATCAGCCCCTTATTTGCACACCTACACATCAGGCAGTTACCTCATCCCAGCAGGCAACTAATCATTTGATGATTCCTTCTTCAACTGAAACCCAAGAATACTGGAGTGGGCAGCCTATCCCTTCTTCAGTGGATCTTCATGACCCAGGAAGTGAACCAGGATCTCCTGCATTGCAGGCAGATTTTTTACCAGCTGAGCTACCAGGGAAGCCCCAGATCCTCCTCAGGGCTCTTGAATTTCCACAAAGGCATGAGTATGTATGTCCTGTGTCCTGTTGTATTACCATACCTAACAGTATCATAATAATTGCTTGTTTAAAGAATTAAAAAGTAGATGACTGAGTAACCAAAAGCTTTGAACCATAAGATTGAAAATTCTATATAATTTCATTAGACTTTTCAGTTACCATGCAAGCAGCCATAGTCCTTACTACAATCATAAGTAGGATATATAATTCCCAAAATACTCATAAAAAGGGAAGCCATGTGGATCTGAATGGGAAGATGGTATAATTCTTCTATTACACCTAGTCCCATAATAAAAAAAACAAAACAAGCAAAAGGTCAATGGCGGGGATGGATTATATCATCAGGAACAGTAGACGTTGCTTGAAATTCAATGTGAATGGGCCAATAAGAAATTAGCTAATACTTTGTAGCATAAGATCTCCTGTGATGAATTATTTAAATTTTATTGCTTTAGGTGATCAGCTTAAGGAAATCTAATGCCACTATCTAAATACTACACTTCAATAATTAATAGTCATTCAATTGCTGTTGTGAATGAACTATTATGAAATTCTGTTTAAACAACCAGCTATTTAATTGATGCCCATTATCCCTTCTTTCCTCTAATCCTTCTGGATCATGTTGTATCACTACAACATGTTCCTAAATTCTGCGTATCTTTATGTCTAAAGGCTGTTAACCTAAAACATATAAACATCCACACATTCTGACTCATGTGAATTAAATGCTTCCCTTTGTTTTTCACCTCCAATCCCCAGCTTCTGACTTTTCTCACTTCAGTTGCTTTCTAAGATTCTTGGAAAAAACTTAATCCACATTTTCACATCCAGTATTATTGAGTCTCTACAGAAAATTAAACTCAGTCCATTTTCTTTTTTGTTATTTTATTTACAATTAAATCTTATTCTTTGCCACATATTTTACTACTTTTCTTAGTTTTTCTTTAACATCTCTAACAATTCTTTTTTTATTTTTTCCCATCTATCTCATGATAACTTCTTTCTCCAGCTCTTGTTTAAATACTGAGGTTTCCAGACTCCTGTCTTTGGTTTCCCGACCTTTCTATAAATCTCCACATTTCTCATGGCTTTAACTAGCATCCATGTGCAGTAGACAACAAAATCGTTATCTCTTCCTTGCTTTTCATTTGTGCTTCAGACTTGTGTGTTTACTCAAATTTATGAACACATTTATTTGACACATTCCTGTCAAGTTTATTGAATGAACGGAGCTCTGTAGGGAAAAAAATTAGAAAGCAACTCTGTTTTTCCCCTTTCCTTATCAAACACACTCTCTAATCTCATTCTTTCCTCTTTTATCAAGCATGGCCCATCAATTTTTTAGTCCTTTATGGTGCAAGGGTACACCTCCGTTTCAATTGTTTAAAAATCATTTCCTATCCAAAAGTCCAACTGACCTGCTTGAGTTCTTTTCCTTCTACATCTCAGGCCTGCCACGGACAAGTGTAGCACAGTGTGACACCCACCTCCTCATTCTCTTAGCAGAGTGGCTATCACACGCCCGTATGAATCAGCATGAATCAACTGTATGGTGTATTAGAGAGGTTGCTGCATCTAAGTCCGAAAATTTCGCCTCCAGTCAGTCTGATGAGGTCTAAGAAAGATTTCTAATTAGTTCCCTGATGGCACTGTTGCTGCTGCTTGTCAGGGACCATACTTAGAAAACCACTTCTCCTCTGTCTCATGTGCTGGCTTTTATTGGGTTACTATGGCTTCAAGATCTTCATAGAACCGTTCAACTTTAGCTTCTTCAGTGTTGCAGGTGGGGGCATAGACTTGGACTATTGTGATATTGAAAGGTTTGCCTTGGAAATGAACAGAGAAAATTCTGTTGTTTTTGAGATTCCATCCAAGAACTGCATTTCGGACTCTTTTGTGGACTATGATGGCTACTCCATTTCTTCTAAGGGATTCCTGTCCACAGTAGTAGATATAATGATAATCTGAGTTAAGTTAACCCATTCCAGTCCATTTTAGTTCATTAATTCCTAAAATGTCAATGTTCCATCTTGCCATCTCCTTTGAGCACTTCCAATTTGCCTTGATTCATGGACCTAACATTCCAGGTTCCTATGCAATATTGCCCATTACAGCATCAGACCTTGCTCCATCACCAGTCACATCCACAACTGGGTGCTGTTTTTGCTTTGGCTCCGTCTCTTCATTCTTTCCGGAGTTATTTCTCTGCTGATCTCCAGTAGCATATTGGGCACCTACCAACCTGGGGAGTTCCTCTTTCTGTGTCCTATCTTTTTGCCTTTTCATACTGTTCATGTTCATGTTCGTACTGTTCCAGAAAAACATCTATTTCTGCTTTATTGACTATGCCAAAGCCTTTGACTGTGTGGATAACAATAAACTGTGGAAAATTCTTAAACAGATGGGAACACCAGACCACCTGACCTGCCTCTTGAGAAACCTGTATGCAAGTCAGGAAGCAACAGTTAGAACTGGACATGGAACAACAGACTGGTTCCAAATAGGAAAAGGAGTATGTCAAGGCTGTATATTGTCACCCTGCTTATTTAACTTCTATGCAGAGTACATCATGAGAAACGCTGGACTGGAAGAAACACAAGCTGGAATTAAGATTGCCAGGAGAAATATCAATAACCTCAGATATGCAGACGACACCACCCTTATAGCAGAAAGTGAAGAGGAACTAAAATGCCTCTTGATGAAGGTGAAAGTGGAGAGTGAAAAAGTTGGCTTAAAGCTCAACATTCAGAAAACGAAGATCATGGCATCTGGTCCCATCACTTCATGGCAAATAGATGGGGAAACAGTGTCAGACTTTATTTTTCTGGGCTCCAAAATCACTGCAGATGGGGACTGCAGCCATGAAATTAAAAGACGCTTACTCCTTGGAAGGAAAGTTATGTCCAACCTAGATAGCATATTCAAAAGCAGAGACATTACTTTGCCAACAAAGGTTCATCTAGTCAAGGCTATGGTTTTTCCTGTGGTCATGTATGGATGTGAGAGTTGGACTGTGAAGAAGGCTGAGCGCCGAAGAATTGATGCTTTTGAACCGTGGTGTTGGAGAAGACTGTTGGAGAAGACTCTTGAGAGTCCCTTGGACTGCAGGGAGATCCAACCAGTCCATTCTGAAGGAAATCAGCCCTGGGATTTCTTTGGAAGGAATAAGGCAAAAGCTCAAACTCCAGTACTTTGGCCACCTCATGCGAAGAGTTGACTCATTGGAAAAGACTCTAATGCTGGGAGGGATTGGGGGCAGGAGGAGAAGGGGATGACAGAGGATGAGATGGCTGGATGGCATCACTGACTCGATGGATATGAGTCTGAGTGAACTCCGGGAGTTGGTGATGGACAGAGAGGCCTGCGTGCTGCGATTCATGGGGTCGCAGAGTCGGACACGACTGAGTGACTGATCTGATCTGATCTTTTTGTCTTTTCATACTGTTCATGTGCTTCTTAAGGTAAGAATACTGAAGTAGCTTGCCATTCCCTTCTCCAGTGGACTACATTTTGTCGGAACTCTCCACCATGACATGACCATCCTGAGTGGCCCTACATGGCATGGCTTAGTTTCATTGAGTTAGACAAGGCTGTAGTCCATGTGATTAGATTGGTTAGTTTTCTGTGATTGTGTTTGCTGTGATTATAAAAGCAAGAGAGTTCCAAAAAAACATCTATTTCTGCTTTATTGACTATGCCAAAGCCTTTGACTGTGTGGATCACAATAAACTGTGGAAAATTCTTAAACAGATGGGAAACCAGACCACCTGATCTGCCTCTTGAGAAACCTGTATGCAGGTCAGGAAGCAACAGTTAGAACTGGACATGGAACAACAGACTGGTTCCAAATCAGGAAAGGAGTACATCAAGGCTGTATATTGTCACCCTGATTATTTAACTTTTATGTAGAGTACATCTTGAGAAACACCAGGCTGGATGAAGCATAAGCTAGAATCAAGATTGCCAGGAGAAATATCAATAACCTCAGATATGCAAATGACACCACCCTTACGGCAGAAAGTGAAGAAGAACTAAAGAGCCTCTTGATGAAATTGAAAGAGGAAAGTGAAAAAGTTGGGTTAAAGCTCAACATTCAGAAAACTAAGATCATGGCAAATAGATGGGGAAACAGTGGGAAAAGTGGCTGACTTTGTTTTGGAGGGGGCTCCAAAATCACTGAGGATGGTGACTACAGCCATGAAATTAAAAGACACTTACTCCTTGGAAGGAAAGTTATGACCAAACTAGACAGCATATTAAAAAGCAGAGACAGTACTTTGCTAACAAAGGTCCGTCTAGTCAAGGCTATGGTTTTTCCAGTGGTCATGTATGGTTGTGAGAGTTGGACTGTGAAGAAAGCTGAGTGATGAACAATCAATGCTTTTGGACTACAGTGTTCGGAGAGACTCTTGAAAGTCCCTTGGACTGCAAGGAAATCCAACCAGTCCATACTAAAGGAAATCAGTCCTGAGTGTTCATTGGAAGGACTGATATTGCAGCTGAAACTACAATATTTTGGCCACCTTTTATGTAGAACTGACTCATTGGAAAAGACCCTGATGATGGGAAAGATTGAAGGCAGGAGAAGAAGCGGCCGACAGAGGATGAGATGGTTGGATGGCATCACCGATTCAATGGACATGAGTTTGAGTAAACTCCGGGAGTTGGTGATGGACAGGGAAGCCTGGTGTGCTGTGATCCATGGGGTTACAAAGAGTTGGACACAACTGAGTGACTGAACTGAACTGAACTGAGGGTTGCAAGAGAGACAAGAGATAGCAAAGACCTCACTAGGTTGGTAAACTCGTAATTTGTTTTCAGTGCTATCAGGGTGACAAAGGAATAACTTTTGGCCTTCTCTTATGGGATTTATGTGAGTTCCTCAGAGACCCTCCCAATGGAACTTGTACCTATAATCCTCTTGACATCCATCCATTCCCTTTTTTACCAATTCCTCCTCAGGCTGTGGTCTGCACATACTCATCCTTCTTATAGAAATCACTTACTCAATTTAGGACTGTTGCTTAGGTGACCCTAGGCCAATCACCTTCCAAAATCTCATCAGGTCCTAACACACTCATTTGCAATACTTCCAGAAGAAATGTAGCTTCCTCGATCATAGTCCTCTCTTACTTTATTTTGATGGTTGAAACATAATTAAAGTGTTTTTACCTTTTACTTCTCATAGAGGAGAAAGATACCAGACTTCAATATCCCCGAGTTTTCAGAAGACTCATATCAAGCTCTCCAAACTATTTCCTTGAATCCCCATTCATCTTACCTGAGGTGACAGAGATGAACTTTATTTTCTTCGTCCAAAAGTTAGGGACAGCAAATGTCACATCACTCCAACAATCATTCCCCCAAAGTTACCACACCCTTTCTTGTACAATACCCCAATCCCATTTATAAAAATAACAATAAGGAAAAAGAGAAGTGAATTAATGCTGGTAATATCTTATTACTATGTCTTCACACATCTTACAAAAGTGTTTAGAACCATTAGAATGATGGAGCAATGAGCCTTCATAAACATTTTGAGAAAACAGCTTGATTACACTTATTACTTATCGGACAATGCATGAGATTCTGTGAATTAAAAACATTCATATCTTGATTTTGAGGGCTCTAAATTTAGTAAACTAACTGAAGTGAGGTAAAATATTATGCTGCTGTTGCTGCTGCTAAGTCGCTTCAGTCGTGTCTGACTCTGTGCGACCCCACAGATAGCAGCCCACCAGGCTCCCCGTCCCTGGGATTCTCCAGGCAAGAACACTGGAGTGGGTTGCCATTTCCTTCTCCAATGCATGAAAGTGAAAAGTGAAAGTGAAGTCGCTCAGTCGTGTCCGACTCTGAGCGACCCCATGGACTGCAGCCTACAGGCCTCCTCCATCCATGGGATTTTCCAGGCAAGAGTACTGGAGTGGGGTGCCATCGCCTTCTCCGAAAATACTATGGATATTATGATAAAAATTTAGAGAACATCTGGGCATAAAGAAAGTAATGGGCAACTGTACTGGGGATGTATAACCACCAATATTATCATGAAGTGAAGTGAAGTCAAGTTGCTCAGTCGTGTCTGACTCTTTGTGACCCCATGGACTGTAGCCTACCAGGCTCCTCTGTCCATGGGATTTTCCAGGCAATAGTACTGGAGTGGGTTGCCATTTCCTTCTCCAGGGGATCGTCACGACCCAGGGATTGAACCTGGGTCTCCTGCATTGTAGACAGACGCTTTACCGTCTGAGCCACCAGGGAAGTCTATATGATGAATATTATCATAGTCATCTGAAACTCAGAAAGCTAATGCAGAACCCACTTTTCTTCCCCTCAGACCTGCTGGCCCTCCTAAGTTCTTTACCTTTAACAAAAGCCTATGACACACTGTCACTTAAGGGAAAAAAAAAAAAACACTAACCTAGGCCGCTCACATTCCTTCTCGGTGTTGCTGTTCGGTCTCTAAGTCGTGTCTGACTCTTTGCCACCCTATGAACTGTAGCAAGCCAGGGTTCCCTGTCCTTTAAATCAAATTCCTTAACTCACTACAAATGATCAATATATTCTCAAAAAACACAGCCAGGTGTTTATTCTGGATGAAAAGGGAAGTGAAGGGGATCTGAGGGCATTAGATTTAGAAACATTCACATCTCTTAGACAAAGGTAATCTCTTTTAACATGACAGAGATAGGGGGTGATAATGAAGAAGAGAGGAGAGATTTTTTGCCCCTCATAATGTGCTATCACGTTACTTACTGTCTCCATAGTTCCATTCATACTATTCCTTCTTTGTGGGAAGTCTCTTCCTTTAAATGGGTGGAACCTTGTGGGGGAGGTTGATTAAAAGTTTACTATATTTTAGAAATAATGGAATAAAACAAGTGATATTTCTACTGTTATTGTTACATCAAGGGTTGGCAGATTCTTAGTATTTATTTCAAAGAAGTGTGTTTGTGTGTCTGGTGACCTAGAAATGTTTTTTAAAGTATCCTCAAATTTTTCTTATGCATACTTCAGCCTGGAAAAATCTGCTAACAGGCCCCCCAGATTAGAGATATCTAGCTAGGAGTCAGACCTATCTTAACCTGTGAAATGCACAAATTTGAATTGAGAAACGCAATGGCACCCCACTCCAGTACTCTTGCCTGGAAAATCCCATGGACGGAGGAGTCTGGTGGGCTGCAGTCCATGGGGTCGCTAAGAGTCACTTTCACTTTTCACTTTCATGCATTGGAGAAGGAAATGGCAACCCACTCCAGTGTTCTTGCCTGGAGAATCCCAGGGACGGCGGAGCCTGGTGGGCTGCCATCTATGGGGTCGCACAGAGTCAGACACGACTGAAGCGACTTCGCAGCAGCAGTGTCTGTGTGTAAGTGTATGTGCAGGTGATGTCTTGTATGTGCAACTGTATATGTGAGCATGTTCAATTATACGTGGGCTTGTGTGTGTGATGTCTTGGGTGTGCTTGATATTGGGAAGGACTGCTGCTTGGTAACCATTCCTGACTTTTGTGAATGAAATTACATAAAAGAGTATCCCAGAAATGTACTCTTATTCTTGAATTTTCACTCTGATATAATTTCACTTAGAAGTTATATCCACTCAATAATGCATTTCCTACTCTTCATATTTTGAAAAATCAATACTTTTACATCTACATTATCTTTTATGGATGTAGTACATTTCTTTAAGTGTCTTAAACAGGGGCACCTATGTTATATAAAGACAGCTGTTTTATTATAATAGCACTTACAATGGGTTTTGAATTCAGATTGATTTTTCTCATATTGTTTTAAATGGTTTTTATTAAGCAAACATATAATGGTATGGTTTTCTATTGTCAAAATATCAAAGTAAAAAATGTTAAAAAGAAACTATATGAGGCATTTAGAGAGAAAGCCATGTCCATGCCCCTTTAAGTGGCCTTTGGGACTTTCTGTTTAAAAATGTTAATGTGCTTTATAAGTTTTGATTTATAGATATTTTTAACATTGTACCTTTAAGGTGTCAACTCTCAATAAATTAACTGTGCACCTCAATTCTTTCAAATCATGAAGGCTTCTGTGTATATATACCTTAAGGGCATTAAAAACAAAATGAGTAGGAATTTGGTTTATTAATAAGATTTGATCTGAAATAGAAAAGAGAAGTAAAATAATATTTTGAACTTGAATAACATGTTCACTAACAGCAACAGAAAGGAACATCAATTCAAACAGAAAGGGAGGAAGCTAAAATCATATTACATAATCCAAATCACAGTGTAGCTCCAGGACTAGAGAGAGCGACGAGGATAGCACATCACTTTACAGAGCATCTGATCCAGACTCTGTGGTCCCGCCCAATGTAGCTTTTTCTAATACTTATAATCTCTGTCACTTCAGGGGTAGAAAAAAAAAATCTGACAACTTGAACATAAACCCAAAGGAAAAATGATGTCTGAAGCAACAAACAGAAAAATACACTCTTCTCTCTTTTGTCCATGGAGCTTTTACAAAAATTTTCTATATGAGTAACAAAGATAGCCCTCAGTAGATGTTAAAAACAGTGATTTTTAGAGACCATGTTCTCAGATGTTAATGCAAAAACACAGAAGTTAACAAAAAGAACTTAATATTAAACTAAATTTTAAAGTGGAAATCATCTGTAAATTAAAAGAGACTTCTTAAGAAATTATCAGTTCAGTTCAGTCATTGAGTTGAGTCCGACTCTGTAATTTCATGGACTGCACCAAGCCAGGGCTCCCTGTCCATCACTGACTCCTGGAGTTTACCCAAACTCATGTCCATTGAGTCGGTGATGCCATCCAACCATCTCATCTATTGTCATCCCCTTCTCCTCATGCCCTCAATCTTTCTCAACATCAAGGTCTTTTCCAATCAGTCATCTCTTTGCATCAGGTGGCCAAAGTATTGGAGTTTCAGCTTCAACATCAGTCCTTCCAATGAACACCCAGAATGATCTCCTTTAGGATGGACTGGTCGGATCTCCTTGCAGTCCAAGGGACTTTCAAGAGTCTTCTCCAACACCACAGTTTAAAAGCATCAATTCTTCGGCGCTCAGCCTTCTTCACAGTCCAACTCTCACATCCATGCACGACCACTGGAAAAACCATAGCCTTGACTAGACGGACCTTTGTTGGCAAAGTAATGTCTCTGCTTTTTAATATGCTGTCTAGGTTGGTCATAACTTTCCTTCCAAGAAATAAGCGTGTTTTAATTTCATGGCTGCAATCACCATCTGCAGTGATTCTGGAACCCCCAAAAATAAAGTCTGCCACTGTTTCCCCATCTGTTTGCCATGAAGTAATTGGACCAGGTGGATTGATCTTAGTTTTCTGAATGTTGAGCTTTAAGCCAACTTTTTCACTCTCCTCTTTCAATTTCATCAAGAGGCTTTTTAGTTCCTCTTCACTTTCTGCCATAAGAGTGGTGTCATTTGCATATCTCAGGTTATTGATACTTCTCCCGGCAATCTTGATTCCAGCTTGTGTTTCTTCCAGCCCAGCATTTCCCATGATGTACTGTGCATATAACTTAAATAAGCAGAGTGACAATATACAGCCTTGATGTACTCCTTTTCTTATTTGGAACCAGTCTGTTGTTCATGTCCAGTTCTAACTGTTGCTTCCTGACCTGCATACAGGTTTCTCAAGAGGCAGGTCACGTGGTCTGGTATTCCCATCTCTTTCAGAATTTTCCACAGTTCATTGTAATACACACATAAAAGGCATTAGCATTGTCAATAAAGCAGAAATAGATATTTTTCTTGAACTCTCTTAATTTTTCAATGATCCAACGCATGTTGGCAATTGTTCTCTGATTCTTCTATCTTTTCTAAAACCAGCTTAAACATCTAGAAGTTCATGGTTCACATATTGCTGAAGCCTGGCTTGGAGAATTTTGAGCATTATCTTACTAGCATATAAGATGAGTGCAATTCTGCGGCTGTTTGAGCATTTTTTGTCATTACCTTTCTTTGCAATTGGAACTTTTCCATTTCCGTGGCCACTGCTGAATTTTCCAATTTTTCTGGCATATTGAGTGCAGCACTTTCACAGCATCATCTTTTAGGATATGAAATAGCTCAACTGGAATTCCATCACCTCCACTAACTTTGTTTGTAGTGCTGCTTCCTAAGGCCCATTTGACTTCACATTCTAGGATATCTGGCTATAGTTGAGTGATCACACCATTGTGATTATATGGGCATGAGGATCTTTTTTGTCCAGTTCTGTGTATTCTCGCCAGCTCTTCATAATATCTTCTGTTTCTGTTAGGTCCATACCATTTCTGTCCTTTTTGAGCCCATCTTTGCATGAAATGTTCCCTTGGTATCTCTAATTTTCTTGAAGAGATCTCTAGTCTTTCCCATTCTATTATTTTCCTCTATTTCTTTGCATTGATTGCTGAGGAAGGCTTTCTTATCTCCCCTTGCTATACTTTGGAACTCTGCATCAAATGGGAATATCTTTCCTTTTCTCCTTTGCTTTTCACTTCTCTTCTTTTAATTTTAAGGCCTCCTCAGACAGCCATTTTGCTTTCTTGCATTTCTTTTTTGGGGATTATCTCTCTCCCTGTCTCCTGTACATGTCACAAACCCCCATCCATAGTTCATCAGGCACTGTGTCTATCAGATCTAGTCCCTTAAATTCATTTCTCACTTCCACTGTATAATCTTAGGAATTTGATTTAGGTCATACCTGAATGGTCTAGGGCTTTTCCCTACTTTTTCAATTTAAGTCTGAATTTGGCAATAAGAAACAATATATCCTATCAAAGCTTCTTTAAGAAATCGATTATATTCATCTAAATGCTTCCTTTTCAGAAATAAAAGAAACTACATGTGCCATATTAAGTTTATAAAAGGAAAGAAGCAACATAAACTAAAAATTGCCTTAGTATAATCATTAAGTTTAGATTAAGTTAAAGTAAAAAAAAAAATGAGTATGAAACTCTCAGTAGAGTCACCTTCTCTTTTCTTAAAAAGACCACTTCTCATTAAGAGTAAAAAAGGAAAGAAAAAAAAAAAAGATACTAATATGTACAACCTCAGAGTTGAGAATGAAGATAGAACTGTGGGCTTCAAAGGGATTAAAATTATTATAAGTGACAGTTCTATGCTAATTCATGACAACTTTCATAATTTTCTAGCAAAATATATATCATAATAACTGCTCTAAGAAGAGATCAAAGATTCAACATTCTAAATCATTAGAAGAAAAGATTTTCAAAGGTACATGACTGTAAAAGACACAAGTTCCAGGTAGTTATACTTGTGAATTTTAACATACACTCAGATGACAAACAAACCCTTCATATTTTACAAAACTTCACAGCAGAATGACATGAAAAACCCTTCAGCTTATTTTATTATACTGGGATGATCCTGTCACCAAAACCTTATTTTAAAAATTGTAGAAGTACTCACACACAATAGAAAAATACACTTTTCTTTTAGATGTCTAAATAAATGAGGAAAGGCATAACATTATAAACAGTTATAAAGCCACATAAAGATTTGTGTTTAATATCAACATTAATTACAGATTATATTAATTACAGAATCACATTAATGCTGGAATTACAAAGGGCTTTTTTATTGAAAATGATTCTAAAGTATATATGGGAGAATAAATATGAAATTGCTAAACAAACTTTTTAAATGAATAAGTAATAAAAATACAAAATACAAAAAAGATCTTCATAACCCAAATAAACACGGTGGTGTGATAACTCACCTAGAGCCAGACATCCTGGAATGTGAAGTCAAGTAAGACTTAGGAATTATCACTACAAACAAAGCTAGTGGAGGTGATGGAATTCTAGTTAAGGTATTTCAAATCCTGAAAGATGATGCTGTGAAAGTGCTGCACTCAATATGCCAAAAAATTTGGAAAATTCAGCAGTGGCCACAAGACTGGAAAAGCTCAGTTTTCATTCCAATCCCAAAGAAAGGCAATGCCAAAGAATGCTCAAACTACCACACAGTTGCACTCATCTCACACGCTAGTAAAGTAATGCTCAAAATTCTCCAAGCCAGGCTTCAACAATACATGAACTGTGAACTTCCTGATGTTCAAGCTGGTTTTAGAAAAGGCAGAGGAACCAGAGGTCAAACTGGCAACATCCACTAGATCAGGGAAAAAGCAAGAGAGTTCCAGAAAAACATCTATTTCTGCTTTATTGACTATGCCAAAGCCTTTGACTGTGTGGATCACAATAAACCATGGAAAATTCTGAAATAGATGGGAATACCAGACCACCTGACTTGCCTCTTGAGAAGCCTATATGCAGGTCAGGAAGCAACAGTTAGAACTGGACATGGAACAACGGACTGGTTCCAAATACAATATGGAGTACATCAAGGCTGTATATTGTCACCTTGCTTATTTAACTTATATGCAGAGTACATCTTCAGAAATCTTGGGCTGGAAGAAGCACAAGCTGGAATCAAGATTGCTGTGAGAAATACCAATAACCTCAGATATGCAGATGACACTACCATTATGGCAGAATGTGAAGAACTAAAGAGCCTCTTGATGAAATTGAAAGAAGAAAGTAAAAAAGTTGGCTTAAAGCTCAACATTCAGAAAACTAAGATCATGGCATCCGGTCCTATCACTTCATGGCAAATAGATGGGGAAACAGTGTCAGACTTTATTTTTCTGGGCTCCAAAATCACTGCAGATGGTGACTTCAGCCATGAAATTAAAAGATGCTTGTTCCTTGGAGGGAAATTTATGACCAACTTAGACAGCATATTAAAAAGCAGACATCACTTTGCCAACAAAGGTCCATCTAGTCAAGGCTATGGTTTTTCCAGTAGTCATGTATGGTTGTGATTTGGACTATAAAGAAAGCTGAGAGCTGAAGATGATGCTTTGAACTGTGGTGTTGGAGAACACTCTTGAGAGTCCCTTAGACTGCAAGGAGATCCAACCAATCTGTCCTAAAGGAAATCAGTCCTGTGTGTTCACTGGGAGGACTGATGCTGAAGCTGAAACTCCAATATTTTGGTCACCTGATGTGAAGTGCTGACTAATTTGAAAAGACCCTGATGTTGGTAAAGATTGAAGTCAGGAGGAGAATGGGACGACAGAGGATGAGATGGTTAGATGGCATCACCAACTCAATGGACATGAGTTTGGGTAAACTCTGGGAGTTGGTGATAGACAGGGAGGCCTGGCGTGCTGTGGTTCATGGAGTCACAAAGAGTTGGACATGACTGAGCAATTGAACTGAACTGTACCTGTCCATTACCTATCAAGCTTCTTTAATTAGAATAGTGTATATTTGTACAATAAAAGTCTAAGAAGTTAATGAAATGATAGAAAGTGAAGCAGTTGATTAAAGTAGTTTTGTGAAAATAATATAAATGTAATAATAATATGCCCCAAGTAGGGAACAATGGTATTCCAAAAATGGTGTTAGGGTGCTGGATATTTTATTTAGAAGAAAATAAATGTAAGGTTTCATTTCATAACATACAACAAAATTGATTTAAATTAACTAAAGGTCTAAATTTAAATTTAGAATAGCACTAATTAGAAGAACATATGAGAATGCTTCTATAATTAGAAGGTAGAGAAAAATATATTTAAGTAATTTAGGTAAATCAAGTTAGGAATGAAGATTTTCAGAGAACAGATTGTATAATATGAAAAAATATTTTTGACAAGTGAGAGCAGATACAAAGATAATATACTATATGCATACAATCTTAATTTGCAACCTGATTCTCCATTTTAATCTGACTCACATTCATAATAAAATCCCAAATCCATTCCAGATCACACATATAAGCCCCTAACTAGTCTGATCCATGGCTACCCATCAGTATTCCTATTACATAAAACATTGCTGCTAATTACTTAATAATTAAAAGATAAAAGCAGTTATTTATTTGTCATGAGAATGTTCATTTTCCAAAGGAACAAACTATAAAGATATTAAGAATTAGATTACAGGTATAGAGAACATTGTTGAGGATTTTCAAATATAGTGATTTTCAATACTGTGATTTGGTGATTAAAGCTGTGATACAAAACACATATACACACAAAAAAATCAAAGGAGCATGAGGAAACTTATGGAGGTACAGTTATGTTTATTACCTTGATCATGTTGATAGTTTCACAGGTGTATGCATATATCCAAACTCATCAAATTGGATACATATATGCTAAATATGTGCAAGTTTTTTTTATATGTAAAACAAAGCTATAAAGCTGTTTTAAAAGATCATAAGGAAAAAGAAAAATTATGATTTGATTATTTGAAGACTTTTTTCTCATCTAAATATCGATACTTTCAAGGTAAATGTTTCTGTCCTTCTAAAATAGATATTTTAAAACCAACTTTTGATTTTGAAATAACTAGACTTACATGCTATTGTAAAAACAATACAGAGAAATTCTGTGTGTTCTTTACCCAATTTTACTAGGGGTTAACATATTTTTTCAATTTTTTTTTTCATTTGGGTCTACTTTATGGCTTCTATTTCTTTACTGAGACTTCCTACTTTTTAATTTGTTCTTTATTCAGTCTTTACTGATGTTGGTTAGGGTTGGGCAGACTATATCTAATGGAATCCCCACAAGAAACATATATGGCATACTCATATAAGGTGACTGAAAAAGAGTTTAATAAAATGATGTTTTACAGTTGTCTGGACACATTTATAGGACACCAAAAAAGAAGGTGAAGAATCCTAAGAATGGACAACAGCTGGTGACATATGTTTCTCTGGACATGGCAAGACTTAGAGTTACAGAAGGTGTAGCCCATCTGGAGCTGTGGCTTACAGTAAAGGAACCAGCCATGGGTAACAACAGACTAACAAAAGGAGATAGAAATTTAAATGCAAAGGCAGTTTTGTCTTCACATTCACCCATCTCCCACTGGAATTTTCTACTGGACAAATGTAACTTTAAGGGATAGATAGGGAGTGTAGGTAAATAAAATATTGGTACACTTAGTAGGGTAAAGAAGGGCAGAAAGTGAAACTCGATGGCTACCTACTATGAGAAGATGCTTCATGAGGCCAAATTACGTGCATGTGATCAAAATGAGAAGGCTGACCTGTCTAGAGAAGAATTCAAAGAAGAAAGATATTGTATATAAGATGAGATCATAGAGAGAGTCATGAAGGTGGGATCAGTAGCTTCAAATAAGGCAAAGGGAATTTAAGTAATTCAGGGGCTAAACAGTTAAAGTATATTTACATAGTGAAAGTGATAAGAAGGAAAAGCTTTAAATATTCAGTACTGAGCTCATTTTTAATAAACATCTTTTTCATTATTTAAGGCAACAGAATACAAGATAAATTTAATTATCACAGGAAACATGGTAATTTCACTGTAAAGGTGTTTAATTAAATTAGAATGATAGCAGAAGGGTTGAAAGGATTGATTGGACATTTTGCAGAGATGAATCTATTGTGAGGAATATAAGATTCAGATTGAAATACTGCGAAAGTGCCATTTTATTTCAAGGATTTGTGTGAGTATGGCATTTTTCTCATTTATATAAACATTTTATACTGAAAATAAATCTCAGCCAGAAATCTGCCTTCAAATGAGAGACAATAACCACCTAATCACTACCCTTATTCTTCCCAATACAATTAGGGTCATCAGAACCACATCTTCCTAAAAGGGAAAGAAACAGCCAACATCTTAGCAGGTGCTGCATAATCATGCCTCAGATAAAAAAAAAAAAAAGTAGCATTTGCTAGCATAAGTGAATATATCTGCCTGAGTTGTTTTCCTACAGATGTTATCCTGGGAATAGAAACAAATTGTTCATTCACTAGCAGCTTTCAAGAAGCACCATGATCTGGGGCAACAAAGAACCAGCAATAAAAGACAGACATTCACAATTCTGGAAGAAAACATTGGTGTGGAAAATACATAAAATGGCTGTCTGGTCTCAAGACTGCCTGAATTATTATCCAGCTATACTGGATATTCTAATTCCTGTTTCTCAGAAGACTGAAAGAGAGTGTGTGTGTGTGTGGTGTGTGAGTGTGTGTGTTGTGTGTGTATGTGTGTGTGTGTGTACACATACTGACTTATACCTACTTATCAATAGATAATACTGTCAAATGGCAGTTTTCATTGAGAGTGTTTGTATGAAGTTCTCTGCACTAAGAGCATCTACTAAATTATAAATACTTAAGAGCAGAGACAGCTTCTTATTCACTCTGTATTCCCAAATTGAGCCTTGTACATATGCAGTATCGTTCATGCTTTCGACATCAAAGATCCTTTATATCCAAGGTATATATATATACAGCTCATAGCAACTAAACAGTAGGAATTTATTATAATATCGTGGTGGTTTAGTCACTAAGTCATGTCCAATTCTTGTGACCCCATGGATGCAAGTTGAGTAATTTATTGAGCAATAACTTGAGTAACATATTGAGTAATAACTAAATTACTCAATTACTATAACTAACTTAATTAAACCAGTTGTAAGATTAATTTTTGTATATCAACTTGGCTAGATCAGGGAATGCCTACATAACTGGTTAATCATTATTTTTGGAAGTGCTTGTGAGTGTGCCCAGGTGAGATATGAATTTGAATCTGTTGACTCAGTAACGTATGTAGCTCTACCCTCTGTGAGGGGGCATCATTCAATCTGTTGAATGTCTGAACAGAACAAAAAGGTCAACGAAAGAAGAAATGTTCCTCTGCTTCAACTGGGACATCTCATCATCTCCTGGCCTTGGTCTGAGATTTACATCAATGCCCTGCTTCTCTAGTCTCTGGACTTGAGCTAAATTAAGCCACCGGTTTTCTGGATCTCCAGCTTACAGACAGAGAATCGTGGGACGTCTCAGGCTCTATAGTCACAGGAGCCAATATCTCATAATCAATTGTCCTTTGTACCCTATTGGTTCTGTTTCTCTAAAGAACCCTTACTAGTGCACTAAACAAATTGTATCCTCACATATTCCATTGCCAGTAGATTATGCTTTCAAAATAATACTGCATTTTGGATTCTGATTCAGCTACAACTGTTCATTTACTGTACAGAACTGTTGTGCTTTATTTATGCTTACTAAAAACTTCTCTCTTGGTCAGACACACTTATTCTTGAAACGAGTATTTATATAGTGCCTAGTATATGGGTAAAGGCTTATGCTTGATAATGAAGTTGTCAAAAAGGCAAGTTATTTCCAAATAAACAAGATTCAGATTTCATATTGTAGTGTACTAGTTTGATTTCCTATATCATCCTTTAAAATATGTATCCATGTTTATATTTTATGTATACTAACAAGCAATAATAAGTCTACTCTATTTCTATACATTACTATTATAATAATTTGTAGGATATTTTCTCAATAAGATGAACAAATAGAGTGAATGATTTGTGAATGAATACATTGAATTTTGAAAATATATACTCAATTTTTTAGCTAATTTTCCATTGACTTCAGTTCAGTTCAGTCGTTCAGTCATGTCCGACTCTTTGCGACCCCATTGACTTACTTTCCTCCAAATTATAGGTATTTAAACAGGTATGATGATAGACTATACAATGGCACTGATTTCAATGTAGACCAAATGAAGCCATAGTCTCAAGATGTGACAAGATTTGGTCAGACAGATACTCATCATGATACTCATTGATTAATCCTGTTTTGAGTAGCTTCACAGCCAGAAGCAAGAAATGAGTGTGGACTAGATTCTGGACTTAGAGAGGACTAATGATAACTTTCAGCAGTGACAGGACTCCAGCTGAACAGCTTGATATTTATGTTGGTGAGTAATGAGTGCACTGAACCAGAACCTAAGGAAGTCACATTGTGTAGTAGATAAATAAAACTGTGACATATGTCCAAAGTGCCCACCCAGGTGCCAGGGAAGGCACAAAGCAACAGAATGATTTCTAGCCCACACTCACTTGCAGAGTTCTTCTCCCAATGCTCTTTCTGACCTAGGTGATTGTCTTATGTACTACATTAGCCAATATCAGGAGGTATAAGCTCTGAACTCCACTGTACAAAACAGGGAACAATAAGGCTTTTTCAAGTTGTGACTAGAGAAATAAAAAGACGAGATACTTTGTCCACATTCTAAACGTATTTCCAACACTTTTCTGCTCTTTAACCCTCTTCATTGGTTCTCAATTGCTTTCCAGAACAATATTAAAGCAATATCCTCTCCTATACTATGCGACTGATCTGATCTGATCTGATACTATGCATATTTAAACATATATTTTGTTTCACTTTGTGATTTCATTTCAATACATTGTTCAATTTGTGTCTAGTCGATTTGTCTTAAAGTTAGTTTCATATCTCCGCATGATCAAGAATAATCTACAATATATTCTACAAAAATTTTATTTCTCTGTTCCAATAACTTTCAAAATATGCATTTTATTGACCTTTATTTCCAGTTGTTCTATACTCTACTAAGATATAAAAATAGTTACTCCAATATTAAGTGTACATGTACAACTTTTGCTCCAAGCTGTGAGATCCATTGAGTTCAGTATATGAACTCTGAAGGAAACTGCAATCAATGTCTGTCTCATTCTGTCATCTGCTTGGTATACCTTTGTTCTCAACAGATCTTTATGTATATCATGAGAATTACAATGATTAACTGTGTGTCTATTCTGCTGCTGCTGCTACTGCTAAGTTGCTTCAGTCGTGTCCGACTCTGTGCAACCCCATAGACGGCAGCCCACCAGGCTCCCTCCTCCCTGGGATTCTCCAGGCAAGAACACTGGAGTGGGTTGCCATTTCCTTCTCCAGTGCATGAAAGTGAAAAGTGAAAGTGAAGTTGCTCAGTCGTATCCAACCCTCAGTGACCCCATGGGCTGCAGCCTTCCAGACTCCTCCACCCATGGGATTTTCCAGGCAAGAGTACTGGAGTGGGGTGCCATTGCCTTCTCCATTTGTCTATTCTACATTTTATTTAACATCATGTCTGTCCTCCAGAAACAGGTCATCTAGGAAGGAAGATAAAGTTCATGTGCAAATAACTAGGACAGAAGGTAAAATAAGATAAGTACCTCATAAGGTGCATGCACAGCATGCTACAGAAGTTCAGAAAAGAAAGAGACCTAGTTGAACAGGAAGAGCTTTATTTAATGTATTACATTTTATTTGGTTTTCATAGCACAGAGAATATTTTTAAATGAATATATTTAGACACTATTTAGTTTTTGAGTTTTAAGAGAGAGCAATGCCATATTTGGGGGTTGCTATTAGCAAAAAGTTCATCAAGGTCGCTGAAACCATCATCAAGGTTGCTGAAACCAAAGTATTAATTACTCAAAAAGGTAAAATTAGCGCCTGAGGGTCCCCCTCCAAAATAGTACAAACACTATTTTTTTTCTGAAAAGTAACGACATGCCAGATACCTAAGGTTTCCTAAACATATGAGTCACTGACATGTGGGACTTTTGATCTACTGTCTCTGGATTCAAGGCCACCTAACACATTACAGTATCTTGGTCACAAAAGTCACAGTACGTCTTACAAGTTTTACTTCACACCTACCGAAAACCACCGAGAACACTGTCGTTACACTCTTTATTCTCTTGAAACATTTTTTATAATAAGAGCTTTATTATGGAATGTAAATCAATACTCAATTCCAGAACTTAGAGTCACTGTAAACGCAGCCTTTGGGTTCAGTTCATTAAATCCTTTATCAAAGTCCCAACTAGGCAGTAACTTGGTAATCACTTCCATGCATTTTTAATGTAGATTTCCTAATAACTTCTCTCTCTCCCTGTTACATCAAACAGGGAGATTTTTCTCTCTCTCCCAAGCCCTCCTGGTTTTCTTTTCTCCTAGAATTCACAGGCAAAGCGTTCTGTTTTTATTTTTTCCTCCCCATTCTTTTCCTATGCTTTTTTCCCCCAACAACTACAAATAATTATTTTATCTTCTGCCTTCTTCTCATCCAGTGTCTGCTTCATGCCTGTTCCTCTCTGCCTGAAGAGTAGCAGGTAGGAGTGAATTACCTATAACCATCGCCAAGTTTCCTGTATTCCCAACATCCTTGTTCTCCACGCAGTCTGCACATGTTGTCCACATGAAATTTCCTTCCTTTTCTTTTATACCAGCTGCTTTGCAAACTAGCTGCCTAATGAACTAGCTGCCTCCCCCTCCTTTGGAGCTGATCTTTGCCTGATCCTACTATCAGATATGACTGATCTCCAATTTAAGAATCATAAATTGAGAATCAGAGAATTTGAAACTTTCTCAAGGTGTCTAAAAAGGGAGTAACAGAGCTGGCTTCAATGGTGGCTCAGCGGATAAAGAACCTGCCTGCAATGCAGGAGACCCTGGTTCGATTCCTGGGTCAAGAAGATCCCCTGGTGAAGGGATAGGCTACCCACTCCAGTATGACAGAGGAGCTTGGTGGGCTACAGTCCACAGGGTCACAAAGAATCGGCTACAGTCCACAGGGTCACAAAGAATCGAACGCGACAGCACTCAGAGCACAGAACTGAAACTGGAGCCCAGGTCCACATTCCAAGTCTAGAGTTCTTTCTACTGCCAACCACTATCTTATATAAAACATAGGTAAATTACACACTGTTTCTATACTTATAGTTTCCACTGCAACAAATACAATTTCTCAGGAAAGAAATAAAACTAAAAATTTCATAAAGACAATCACAACTAGTAGAAGTAAAAAAGTTAAAGAAAGATGGGAGAAGAGACTCAGAAAGACTTCAACAAACTTAAAGCCTGAATCTGGTAGGAAACTGAACTACAGAAAAAATTTTCTTTCTTTTTTTTTAAAGTTATAAAACTTTTATTTTTTTAATTTTAATTTATTTATTTTAATTGGAGGCTAATTACTTTACAATATTGTATTGGTTTTGCCATACATCAACATGAATCCACCACGGGTGTACACGCGTTCCGTATCCTGAACCCCCCTCCCACACCTCCCTCCCCATACCGTTCCTCTGGGTCATCCCAGTGCACCAGCCCCAAACATCCTGTATCCTGCATCATTTTCTATTGTTTCTTAAAAAGACCTTGGCCTTTCTCCAAATGGTATCACATCCATTTATAGTCATTTAATTAAGTGCATATTTCACACTGCTTGGTGTTCAGTACAAACTAACATGCTATTCTAACCACAATGTAAAACTCGCTGTGTAAGAATCAGCTGGGGAATTTGTTAGTTTTAAAGATTCCTGGGTCTATTTTATAAGTCTTTATTTAATAAGGTTGCTGTATAGTCCAGGAATCTGTATTGTTAAAAGCTTCCCCATGATACTGACGTGCAGTCCATGAGGGAACAATTAATCACACTATGTACTATCAAGGATTCGTAAAAGTATGGTTTTTAAAAGAGGAGAATTTATTGAATTTCTAGAAATTAATTTATGGATTTCCTGGAGACTATTTCCATCATTTTCCTAAACTGCTCTTTTTTCTTATTATTTTTCAGGAAAACTTATAGTAGAAAGAGAGGAGATATTGAAAATATGTATTCATGCCATCTATTCACTTATCCAACCCATAGTAAATATTCATGTGGAGCCAATTACAGGAGTGGGGAGGGGGAAAAATAAAAATCTAATGAAAGTTAATCAAAGAGAAGAACTTCCTTCAGGCTGGTCATGCATGTCTGCGGTTTGTCTGTCATTTATAATGCTGCAGCCTCTGGTTCATAGTCAAGCTGTAATTCTGCCAGTTAATGTATCCAATTAACCCCACTAATGAGCTAATCAACAGTGTAAAATCTGTGTAAAATCACTGAGGGTGTATGATGAATGGAAAATGCACTGAACTCTCCCAATATAAAAAGTGTTTTATTGCACTTGTTAAAGTGGCACTGTCTTATCCCTCTCCAAAGGGTAATTTATCACTAGGGTCCATAACAGTGCCATGCCCTGATAAGGCAGAGGTGGCAATAAACCCATCAGAAAATGATTACTCAGGAATGTAGAGCAATTACAATGTCTCAGTGTATCAGAGTCATAGGCTACAGAGTAAATGTGTTTTCCTGTTGATGCAGAGTTCAAATGAAGAACCAGCAGTAAACTTGAAGGTGATCCACAACTTGTAAATGGATGGTATTTTTATATATGTGCATATTCATTTCTAATACTCTGAAGCAAGTATTTCTGGTATCTCAAGTCTCTGTTGTAGAGGAGGATGATGGTTCTTAAGGGAAACCCTTTCTCATCTAAGGGTAGGGCAACACAAGGTTGGATACCCTGTAGAAACTACCTATGTCCTCTAAAACCAATCATCTCTTACAGAAGGACTTCTACCAGCTAATTAACAGTCCTCAGTTCTTGCTTGTATACCAAGAAAACATTCTGGAAAGGTTGATTCTTGTGTTGATAAAGCAAAGTGTTCTCTGTGGTGTGTAATTCAAAGTCATCCTCTTGGATACCAAAGCAAAATCCAGTATTTTTGTTCTTTTATTCATCCACCCTTTGATGGCACAGTCTCTGGGTGTTTAATATATATGAAACTAGTCGTAAAACAAGGAGGAGGAGAATGGAAGAAGTGGCAGAAGGAAGTAGCATTGTTTATTCATTTCTGGATAATTATCTACCTTATTTGCTCCTTTGACTGACCTATTGCCTTACCATTATTTCTCTATATCTGGCCCCTTTCCTCTTAATTATCATTTTCAAAACATAAATTTCCCACTTTTCACCTAAAATATTTCTGCATTTTTTCCTGTCATTTTATTTTCAACAAAGTCATGGCCTACCTTCATTCTAACTTTTTTTTTTTTTAATTTTCACCCCAGATTTTAATCTGTTTATTGTTTGACCTGGTAATTCACAATTATAAAAGTAAAATGTTCCAAAGAGTAAACACAGAAAAGTAAATCTCCCATCTCCTAACCTCCATGTCCAGTCCACCCAACCCCTCTCCCTAGATGTTTTTAGTTCCTTGTTTCTATTCTCAGAGATATTCTATGCACACAGAAGCATAGATACATACATACATATGTTGTATACAACATACATATCCATACATACATATGCACACAAACACATACATATATACCCATAAATATTTAAAATAATTTTTAACTTTTCATTCTGAAATATATACTATTTTTAACAAAAATATTACATGCGCTATTCATTTCCTTAAAGTTTTGTATACTTGGGATTGTTCCATGTAAGTACATATAATGCTGCTTCATCCTTTTTTTTTTAATTAATTTATTTTTAATTGAATGATAATTGGTTTACAGTATTGTGTTAGTGAAGTAAGTCAGAAAGAGAAAAACAAACATCATATACTAATGCATATATAAGGAATCTAGAAAGATGGTACTGATGAAATTATTTGAAGGAAAGCAATGGAGACGTCTAATGCTAACTCTTTTTCTCCCCTGTTGGCATTTGTATCCTTGCTGTATCCATTAGTTGTTTGCTTTTCAGTGTCTCCTTCTCCCCAGCTCCCCTGTAGTCATCAAATATGCTCCCCCATCAATACTACTTAAGATCCTTCTCTTTCATTCTGAGTTTTCCCTCCAGTTACCATCTTTCTCTGTCTTTCACTTAAATTACTTCTCCCTTGCTATCTCCTCTCTGTCCATGTACATATTAACCTGATAATCTCATCCCTCTTTCATCTCTACTATTTAAATTAAAATTGCTTTCTCAAAGCTCCTCACTGTCAAGCCCACTGGTTTTATCATAATTAATCTCTTTGAAAACAATTGACACAATTGGCAATGTATTGCTTCCATAAAATACTTAACCACTCCTTAGAGCCATATGACACTACATTTTTGGTTCTCCTTCACATCTTGGAATACCTTTCTTGAAATTTTCTTCCATGGACTTTACTCAGCTGTTCTTCACATGTATGTATTCTACAATATTGTTTTATAAACATACTGAAAATACTCCTACCATGCCTGGGCATACACACTGAGCAATTCTCCTTCTTGACTAATGATTTCACTATGTCCTCTCTATTTCAAACTAGGAAACTATAGTTTTGAGCTTATTAACAAATTCCAGGTCCGAATCTCCAAAATTTGCTGATGTTTTTGACATCCCACTGTTAATATTTGCGAAGTTTAGCTGATTATATTTTACTACTCAATCATCCAGGCTTATTTAGATTACACAAATTCCACTTTAATTAATTTAGGCTAAGGAAAGATTCATTAGAAACATCCTGGCATGTGATTGGACTAACCAGTCAGAAGTCTGCACAGTTGCCTTCTCTGATTTGTTCCAGGTGCTGGTTTTATTATGTGTAATAAAATCCCACACTGGCCACAGGACAGGGAAGAAAGTTATCAAACCTCCTGATTCTCATACTTGAAGCTTCCAGTTCTGAAGCTTTGACTGAATCTTCTTCCCTCCATTCACAGCCACGTTTCTGTGCTAGCTTTTAAGATAAAAATAAAAAACAATTTTATGACAAAATTCCTTAGAAAAGCTAATATTGCCTGTCTTCAATTCCTCAACTCTGTTCTCTCAAGAAACTAGTGGAGGTTTTCAGCCCCATCCAATCCATTCACCAATAACTCATAATCACCAAAGACAGGCATCATACTAGGTCCACTATCTGCTATATATCTGTCTCCTTTTTAATCAAATCTCAGCAGTATTTGATACAGATGATGAATGCCTATTCTTGGTTACTTTCATCTTGCCTTTTTAATTTCCATTTTCTAGCTCATTTTCTACCCCATAGATATCTTTTTTCTTTTACTGAAGTATAATCATCATACTTTATACTAGTTTCAAGGAGACAGTATACTGACTTGATAGTTACACGTATTGTAAAATGATCACAATTAGTCTAGTTAACATCCCCCACCACATAGGGCTACAATTTTGTTTTTGTTATAAGAACACGGTCCGTCTAGTCAAGGCTATGGTTTTTCCAGTAGTCATGTACAGATGTGAGAGTTGGACTATAAAGAAAGCTGAGCACTGAAGAATTGATGCTTTTGAACTCTGGTGTTGCAGAAGACTCTTGAGAGGCCCTTGGACTGCAAGGAAATCCAACCAGTCCATCCTAAAAGAAATCAGTCCTGAATATTCACTGGAAGGACTGATGCTGAAGCTGAAACTCCAATAGTTTGGCCACCTGATGCGAAGAACTGACTCATTGGAAAAGACCCTGATGCTGGGAAAGATTGAAGGCAGGAGGAGCAAGAGACAACAGAGGATGAGATGGTTGGATGGCATCATTGACTCAATGGACATGAGTTTGAGTAAACCCTGGGAGTTGGTGATGGACAGGGAGGCCTGGCGTGCTGCAGTCCATGGGGTTGCAAAGAGTCGGACACAACTGAGCGACTTAACTGACCCAATGTGAACATTTACACAGATGTCTTCTTTTCATTGTCTACTGCTAGATCTACGTGCTCTTCCCAAACTCCAAACACTGGTATACTCCAGGGTTAAGTCCTCAGGCTTCATTTTCTTCCTTGTTCAAACTTTCTCCCTAGATTAGTTATGCAGCTTCCTCTGCCCTCTGTTAACTAACTATAAATTCATCACCAACAGCACACATATACTACAACCCTCTGGTGTATTCATAATTTCTATGATACTTTTGTGTTTCTGTAACATTCCCTGTGCTCTCACATAGTTAACGCTGTTCAAGTTTGCCATTCACTGCCTCTGATGCCACCACTATCATCCCTAGGCCCAATTCAACGCTACCTCTCCTACGAAACTTCTCCTGTTATCACCACCCAACTTAGCTCAGATAAATTATTCTAGTTTTCTGGCTATGTGTGGTTTGCATCTCTTTTTAACACATTTCATCCTGTATCCTTTTATAATCTGCTATTAAGTTTTTGATGACCCCACTTAGATTGCAGTTCCATGAATGAATGCAATATTCTGTTCTGGCATGCCATCAAGGCACTCTGTAGCTAACCTGTCTATGAATACATAACTCAGATCCAGCAGACAAGCTGAACTTTTGATCCCTACCTAGGGCAGACTAACTGAATGTGTCTTCTCAGCAAGTTCTACCTGTGTTTACACAGCTCTGGTTTGCTCCCTAGAACTAGTTATATTCAATTTTTATTCTCGTCACTTACAAGGTACAGGTATAGAATTTAAAACGTTACATTTATTCACTGTATTTAATTTTAACTTTTGTTACTGACATAAAATTTAAATGTGGTTGCATACTTAAATTTACCTTTAAAAAATTCTCTTTAGCTCTGTCCAAATGAAAATTAAAAAAAAAAAATTCAGAAGTTAGATTAACTTGCTTAAGGTCACAGGCCAATGAGGGAAAAGTTAAAATTACTTGAATTCATTTTAGTTAACTCCAAAGCTCAAACTCGAAGATTCCCCCCTTCTTTTCATCAGTCACCTCCATTCCCTTTTCTCTTAGCCTACTTGCTCTAGCAGAGTGCCCACCCCACACACAGTAGGGGCTCTGTAAATATTTGTTGAATTGACTATAACTTTTGTAGACAGCAGTGGTTTTGTTATGAAAAAGCTTGGAGGCAGAGAAGGTTAACTGAATATGAGTCTCAAGGTGTCTGTGTTATGGCTTTCCTCAGTACTAGCTGGCAAACTGTATTTTTCTCCTTACGCAATTGCCTGTTATAACCAGCCACAGGGGGCCTGCAAAGCTTGAGGCTGTCAAATAACACAGTCAACCCATTCTAGGGAGCCTCTGCCAGAAATTTACAGGACTGAGGTGCTAGAAAAGAGATCACAGAGCCAGAAAAAAGAATAAGACTGGCTTTAAGTGCAGCAATACAAGTGCAGGACTTGATGGTAAGAATGCAACCTAGTTACTTTCCAGTATTTGAATTATTTACAGTAAGTGTATATTAAATAGGAGAAGGCAATGGCAACCCTCTCCAGTACTCTTGCCTGGAAAATCCCATGGATGGAGGAGCCTGGTATGTTGCAGTCCACGGGGTTACTAAGAGTCGGACAGGATTGAGCAACTTCGCTTTCACTTTTCACTTTCATGCATTGTAGAAGGAGATGGCAACCCACTCCAGTGTTCTTGCCTGGAGAATCCCAGGGACAGGGGAGCCTGGTGGGTTGCCGTCTATGGGGTCGCATAGAGTTGGACACGACTGAAGCGATTTAGTAGCAGCAGTATATTAAATATGGGTTTTCTAAGAGATTTACTGAAATCCAAAATACTAAAAAACAAATAAGAAAAAGCATAAGCATAGTGTCTTTATATATTTGTCCCTTTATCACACTTTTGTCATTTTACTTAACTTTATAAAATGTAACCAAAGATGCTAGGATTAATGATCAAATAGTGAAAGAGGTTCAGAGTCAAAAGCTACAAATCACTTGGCATAAGCAGACAAAATAATATTGCAAAGCAATGCTTAAAGTTTTCATCAAAAAGGATTTCTAACTGATCTACCTGCTAAATGAACATAAAACCATTTCATATATTTAAAAATCATTATGTCAGACATATTTTTAAAACGACGAATGCTGCTGCTGCTGCTAAGTGGCTCCAGTCGTGTCCCACTCTGTGCGACCCCACAGATGTTAGCCCACCAGGCTCCCCCGTCCCTGGGATTCTCCAGGCAAGAACACTGGAGTGGGTTGCCATTTCCTTCTCCAATGCATGAAAGTGAAAAGTGAAAGTGAAGTCGCTTAGTCATGCCCGACTCTCCATGACCCCATGAACTGTAGCCTACCAGGCTCCTCCGTCCATGGGATAACCTCTTCCATTTTCAAATAAGTCTTATGCTCCAAAATTGTTTATGTGGTTACTTTATCTATAGGTATATAGACTCTGATAAAAATAGAGAAAAATAGTTGAATATTTCTTATAAATGATCTTGAAGTAGAAGAAAGCTTCTGATCACAGTCCTTTTTAGAATTAACACAAAGCTGCAGCATTAGGTAAATTTCAAACATGAAATCTTTATATCACTGACACTATGCCTGCTCATTTCTGACTCCTCTGATCTAAATTCTCAGGAAAGGTTTGTATTTTTTTTTCCTTTCTCCTTACGCAGTAATATATCAATTAACCATAACATGTATTCTGTTCTATTACTTGGTCCAATTAACCCCTCCAATTCATCCTTAGATTTGTATCCCTGGTGCCATTTACTCTATGAAGCTCTTTCCAATCACCCCATGGAAACAGATTGTGTTAGGTAAAAAACGAAATAATTTTAATCTGAAGCCCTTCAGCTAAAAATGCTTTTAGCTATCTCATACATTTTAGTTATTTTGCAGAACATTACATAATGTGGATTTGTCTAATGGTATCCTCATAATGAAATCAGGTTAAAGGTTCTTGTCAGAAATAGTGATGCTGTATTAATCTCCGTGAAGCATATCAGGAGGCATATGGTTTATATTCAATATTTGGCAATGAAAAATGTGATCATTTGATTAAAGCATTATCCTTTATATTTCTCCACCACAAAGGTACCTTCCCTCCTCCTGTAAAGAAAAAGCAATTCATGCAGTGAATCTTTGAACTATTTGAATATCCTTTTACTCACTGAACTTTTCCCAATTTTCTTTTCAATAAAGTTTTTATTCTAGAACAGTTTTATATTTACAGATATATAATGCTTTATTGACTATGCCAAAGTCTTTGACTGTGTGGATCACAAGAAACTGTGGAAAATTTTGAAAGAGATGGGAATACCAGACCACCTGATCTGCCTCTTGAGAAATCTGTATGCAGGTCAGGAAGCAACAGTTAGAACTGGACATGGAACCACAGACTGATTCCAAATAGGAAAAGGAGGTTGTCAAGGCTGTATATTGTCACCCTGCTTATTTACCTTATATGCAGAGTACATCATGAGAAACGCTGGACTGGAAGAAACACAAGCTGGAATCAAGATCGCCAGGAGAAATATCAATAACCTCAGATATGCAGATGACACCACCCTTATGGCAGAAAGTGAAGAGGAACTCAAAAGCCTCTTGATGAAAGTGAAAGTGGAGAGTGAAAAAGTTGGCTTAAAGCTCAACATTCAGAAAACGAAGATCATGGCATCCGGTCCCACCACTTCATGGGAAATAGATGGGGAAACAGTGGAAACAGTGTCAGACTTTATTTTTCTGGGCTCCAAAGTCACTGCAGATAGTGACTGCAGCCATGAAATTAAAAGACGCTTACTCCTTGGAAGGAAAGTTAGGACTAACCTAGATAGCATATTCAAAAGCAGAGACATTACTTTGCCAACAAAGTTTGTCTAGTCAAGGCTATGGTTTTTCCTGTGGTCATGTATGGATGTGAGAGTTGGACTATGA
The DNA here is from genome assembly GCF_027580195.1 of Bos mutus. NCBI lineage: Eukaryota > Metazoa > Chordata > Mammalia > Artiodactyla > Bovidae > Bos > Bos mutus. The sequence continues at coordinate 27,852,506 of NC_091622.1, read as the reverse complement.
AGAAGGCTGAGCGCCGAAGAATTGATGCTTTTGAACTGTGGTGTTGGAGAAGACTCTTGAGAGTCCCTTGGACTGCAAGGAGATCCAACCAGTCCATTCTGAAGGAGATCAGCCCTGGGATTTCTTTGGAAGGAATGATGCTAAAGCTGAAACTACAGTACTTTGGCCACCTCATGCGAAGAGTTGACTCATTGGAAAAGACTCTGATGCTGGGAGGGATTGGGGGCAGGAGGAGAAGGGGACGACAGAGGATGAGATGGCTGGATGGCATCACTGACTTGATGGACGTGAGTCTGAGTGAACTCTGGGAGTTGGTGATGGACAGGGAGGCCTGGTATGCTACGATTCATGGGGTTGCAAAGAGTCAGACATGACTGAGCGACTGATCTCATCTGATCTGATATATATATATAAAGATAATACAGAAGGTTCTTATATTTACCATAAGCAGACTGCCCAGTTTCTAACATCCTGCATTGAATGATATAACTAATGAACCAATATTGATGTATTATTAGCTCAAGTCCATACTTTAGTTGCATTATTTTATTTTTATCTAATGTTATTTTTTCTGGATTCAGAAACCCATCCAGGATATCACATTACATTTAGTCATCATGTTTCCTTAGATTTCTTTAGATGACAGTTTCTCATACTTTTCTTGTATGACAAGACAGTTGACAGTTTTGAGGAGGACTAATCAAGTATTTTGCAGAATGTCTCTGGTTTGGCTGATGTTTTCTTATGGTTACACTGGAATTATTGATTTGGGGAAAGAAAAGCCACAGAGGTAATGTGCATCACACCATATCAGGGATTCATGCTATCAACATGACTTATGACTGTGGATATGAGCCTTGATCACATGGCTAGGGTAGTGTTTGTCAGGTTTCACCACTGAAATTTACTCCTTTCCCTTCTTTCTATATTCTACTGTTTGTTAGGAAATCACTATGGGCAGCCCACACTTAAGCAATGGATTTCTATGTTCCACCTCCTGAAAAAAGGAGTATCTTCATAAGTTATTTTTTATTTCTTTATATGAAGATTTGTCTATTCTCTCCATTTCATATATTTATTCAATCACTTACTTGTATAACCACAGGCTTAAAGATATTTATTTTTACCTTACACTCTAGTTATCTATATGCATTATTTTCTTGTTCAAATTGTTCCAGGTTTGGTCACATTAGGAGCCAATTCAATTGCGCTTCTCTGACATGATCCATTACTTCGTGGTACAAGATGGTCCAGGCTTATGTTCATTTCCTGTCCCAGACTTATAATCATACATTTCTACAAGGAGTCCTCATTTCTTCTACTAGAGGGAATTTTGGGTTCTGGGTATCTTTATTGCTACTTAGGTGTCATTGCTTCCAGGCTTTTTGAGAATACAGAACTTCAAAATAAATCTATGAGGACTTCCCTAGTAGGTCCCATGCTAAAGAATCCTCCTGACAATGCACGCAACATGGGTTGTAACCCTCGTTAGGTAAGATCCCACACACAACAAGGCAACTAAGCCTGTGCGCCACAACTGAGCCTGCACTCTGGAGCCCACGAGCTGCAGCTTCTGAGCCTGCACACCCTACAGTCTGTGCTGCACAACAAGAGAAGCCAGCTCAACGAGAAGCCCACACGCGACAACTGGAGAGCACCATGCGCCCCCGTGCACTGCAAATAGAGAAAGCCCCTGCACAGCAATAACGACACAGCACAGCCAAAAGCAAATAAATAAATGAAATACTTCTCTGTATATGCAATATTATAATAATAATCTATTAGTAAATTATATATATTATATAAACATAATGTACAAACCCGTATTTATAATTATTTCTATATCTACTTTCCTTTGTGTATTAAGCCAATATTAAGCCAAACATGAGTCCATACTGATGTCTTCAACTTAAGTCAGTTTTAATTGTTTCATCTAGCCTTGCTGTCTTGCTTGTAACCTTGCACTCCTACAATGAGAAATCTGACTACCAACATCCATAATTCATTTATGTATTGTACTTCTTCCGTCTCAGTATACGTCTACAGTTGTTTCATTCAGACTTGCTATCTCACAGATGTGTGAGAAAAAACTTCCCTCACTGTAGTACAGTTCTTATGTTCCGTTCCTTTTGTCTTTAGTTTTCCAGTCTCCACTTCGGTCAGCATATTTCCTCCTTACCGCCTTTAGTGATGTCATACTTGTATAATGCAATTAATTATTTTATCACAATTTGCATTTCATCTTGGGATCCTCTGGCATCTAATTTAAATGTAAACATTAAGTTTTGCTATTCAGCTATAAAATTCTACAGGTTTGACAAATCAACGGTGTAATATATGTATCACTATAGTATAATACTGAAAAGTTGCACATTTCTGAAATAAAATCCCCTGGCAAATCCTGATGTTTTCCATCTTCATATTTTTACCTTTTCCAAAGTGTCATATAAATGGAATGCTATATAATCTTTTCATGCAGGCTTGTTTCATTTAGTGATGCACTTTTACACTTCATTCATGCCATTGCAATCATTTCTCTTTATCAATGAACTATGTTCTATTGTATGACAGTATGACAGGGTTTTTTATTCATTTAGTTTTGAAGAATATTTTGGCTGATTCATTTTGGATGATAACGTCATAAATATTTGCATGTAGAATTTTGGTAAACATAAGCTTTCAAATCAGTTGGCTAAACAATGTGCAACTGCCGGATCCTGCCAAATTGTCTCCAAAAGTAGCTATACCATTTTTCAATCCCAGAAGCAACCAATGAGATTTCCTGTTGCTCCACCTCCTTGCCAGTAATTGTTACTTTTTTCAAATTATTCTAACAAGTATCTTATCATATCTGATTGCTGTTTTGACTCAGCAATGTTTTTTCTCATTCATTGATGATCTATTTTCTAAGTTAAATTGGGAGTTGTGAAACAACAATATTTTAATTCTATAATTTATTTAGTAATATTTCTTTTTTGCTAAGGCTTTGTATTAAAAGAAGAGTGCCCTCCCCTCTTTTTTAGTGTCTTCCATAGACTCATCCATGTCTTTATTTTAATAATGTTATAACATACCATTGCCATTGTATTATTTTAAGAGATGCTTAAATTATCCCAAGTTGGCTTATAAGAGCCCATTTATGTTTATTCCTCTTCCTTTTGACATCTTCAGTACTGACAAGTTTCTAAACAAATAAGTAAAATAATCAAGGGCAATTAAAATGTGTAGTGGGAAAAAAGTCAGAATACAGAGTTATTTACTATACACACACACACACACACACACACACATATATATATATACAAAAAGAAACAACAAAGAAAAAAAAAAACCTGAGGTATTTACTATATTACCTAAAATAGCTTTTTTCAACGAAACCTCACAAGACAAAGAGAAAAGTATGACTCATATTCAGAAACAGGTCAGTCTATAACAGGGACCAGATGTTGGATTCAGCCTAATAAGACCTTTTAAGGCTCTTATAACTATGTTCAAAGAACTAAAGGGAATTATTTTTAAAGAATTAAAGAATGATGACATAACTCAGCAAATAGTTAATGTGAATAGGTACTTAGTAACATATGAGAAAAGAATCAAATGAAAATTCCAGGATTGAAAAATATAATAAATGAAATGGAAAATGTACTAGATGAGCTTCTTAGTGTATTTGCCATGACAGAAAAGCAAATCAACAAATTTGATCAAAAGAAACTATTTAATCTTAAGGATGAGGAAAAACAAAGATTTAAGAAAAATATACATAAGTTTGGAAATCTGTGAGCAAATATTAAACACATAAAGGTGTATGTGACTGCCGGTTAGACAGAAATAAGATAAGGCTGTAGTAAAAATATTTAAACAAATAAGTTACAAAAATTTCCCACATTTAATGTCATAAATATTAATTTACAGATCCAAGAAGATCAACAAGCCTATGTAAAATAAACACAAATATATCTAAACCTAGATATATCAAAGCTAAATTGCTGAAAGATAAAGAAAACTTTCAATATTCAATATAGCCAGAGAAAAACATGTACAGAGAAACAAAATTACAATTAACAAAGGATTTTGCATTAGAAACAACAAAGGCTAGAAAGCAGTGGATTCACACATTTCCTGCAGATATTTCATAGATCTTTGAGCCAGAAATTCCATTGTTTCCCTAATATGATCACATCTGTGAATGTCTTCCCTACCTTATCTAGGATTCTCTCTCATACACAAATAAATTATTTTCACTATCCTGATTTTCTTTCTATCCTCATGTATTGATTTTTGAGTTTCAAAAAATTTCATTCACTTTTCATTTGAACAGTCAATGAATTCTAGATACTCCTCTTCAGTGTTAGAGGTAAACTGGAAATAGTTATTTAGTGTACTATTTTTAGTGCAAAGAATGATAGCCTCACTTTCCAATCTCTTCAGAAGGAAAGATAATTTTTTTGAAGATGGGGTTCTAAAATACTGAGCACAGCCAAATTAATTTTGGATGACCAATATTTCAAGAATTTTATGATTTTGAGATTTTCTTGCTCCTTGTGGAGAAAACGTCATCTGACAGACTTCAGTATACCCGTCCAAACATCACTGCACTTTAGTTTTATTAAACAGAGCACCCTTTGAGAGGCTTTACTTCTGGAATACTTGTCTCAATATTAGTTTTAACCTAATTACCATATATCGTGAAAGTGAAAGTGTTAAGGCACTCAGTCATGTCCCACTCTTTGTGACCCCATGGACTGTAGCCCTCCAGGCTCCTCTGTCCATGGGATTCTTCAGGCAAGAATATTGGAGAGGGTTGACATTTTCCTCTCCTAGGGATGTAACCAACCCGGGGATTGAACCCAGGTTTCTTGCATTGCAGCCAGATTCTTTACTATCTGAGCCACTAGGGAGATCACATATATTCTAGACTAGAAATATATAGTTTCTACACTAAGTATTTTGAACAATAAAATCATTTGAAGAAAAAGCAGTCAAGAGAACAAATTCATTTAACTTACACTGAACTAGATTACTAAGAACTTGGAAAAGTGTAAACTTGATTAATAGCGGCTAACTTTGAAAAGGAGGGAAGGTCATGCTTTAAAATGATCTCTTTATTACTGTTCCCAAAGAAATTCAGCTATATGCATGTGTGCACAGTTATTTAGCTGTATCTGACTCTGTGACCCCATGGACTGCAGCCAGTCTGGCTCCTCTGTCCATGGAATTTTCCAGGCAAGAATACTAGAGTGGGTTGCCATTCCCTCTTCCTGGGGATCTTTCTGACACAGGTATCTAATCTACATCTGCTGTGTCTCCTGCATTGGAAGGCAAATTCTTTACCACTGAGCCATCAGGGAAGCTCCCATTTTCATAATAGTTCCACTGATTATATCCTTCTGAACAAGAACATATGATCTTATATATGATCAGACCATGAGTCTTAATAATGACAAAGAATTTATGAAATTATTAGAGGTTACTCTTGCCTGGAAAATCCCATGGATGGAGGAGCCTGGTAGGCTGCAGTCCATGGGGTCGCTAAGAGTCGGACACAACTGAGCAACTTCACTTTGACTTTTCACTTTCATGCATTGGAGAAGGAAATGTCAACCCACTCCAGTGTTCTTGCCTGGAGAATCCCATGGAGAGAGGAGCCTGGTGGGCTGCCATCTATGGGGTTGGACAGAGTCGGACACGACTGAAGCGACTTAGCAGCAGCAGCAGCAGCAGCAGCCGCACATCTTTTCAGGCCCTTAACTTCTTTTGTATAGCTTTTTTTTTCTCTATGGCATTTTGTATATATCTGCCCACCATTAACATTTTATAATACTCAGGTAGATGGTAAGCTATCAAAATAGGAAAAAATTGGCAGCCGGGACGGCGCCACGCTGGGGCCGAGCAGGACGCCGGCGGGGACGCAGGCCCGGGCAGCCGATGGTTTTGACGGCATCTTAAGGTTGCCGCCCATCCCCTCTTCTCCTGCTACCTCTTGTCCTCCCCCTCCCCATCACCACCACCCTGGCTTCCCCCCTCCCTGACCGCCTGGATCCTCCTTCCTGTCAGCCTGTCAGCATTCTCCATCACTGGCCTATAGACTGTGTATGCCATGGCTGATGAACCACCACGTGTGCCCGTGGAGAAAATGGTATGGCGCACTCTACAGACAGCCTCACTCTAAAGCTCCCTTCATCTCTGTTCCCTCTTGGGCCGGGCTGCCTCGAGCCAGACGGAGACACTGGGTCTCACTGCTCTTCTCTGACATTGGCAGCGCCTGCCCCCCTCCTCAGGTCTTACAACGAATCTTGCTCTCCTGACCCCACGGAGCAAGGGGGCCCCAAGACCTGCTGCACCCTGGATGACATCCCCTCATCAGCAAGTGTGGCTCAGACCCCCTGGAGAGCTGCCTCTTCAGCCTCATTGGCAACCTGGGTGCTTTCATGGGTGGACCACGCTAAGTCTCTGCACTATGTCGGAACCGGTGTAGCCTTCACTGCTGGCCTGCTCTTCGTTTGCCTGCACTGTGCCCTCTCCTACCACGGGGCCACAGCCCCCAGGACCTGGCTGTGGCCTACCTGCGGATTGTGCTGGCAACCATCGCTTTTGTCACTCTGATCCTCAGTGGGGTCTTCTTCATCCACGAGAGCTCTCAGCTGCAGCATGGGGCAGCCCTGTGAGTGGGTGTTCGTCATTGACATTCTCATCTTCTCGGCACCTTCAGCTATGAGTTTGGGGCGGTCTCTCGGACACACTGGTGGCGCTGCAGCCCACCCCTGGCCGGGCCTGCAAGTCCTCTGGGAGCAGCAGCACCTCCACCCACCTCAACTGTAGTCCTGAGAGTGTCGCCATGATCTGAGGTCTGGGGAGAGTGGCTGGCCCTGCCTCCGCAGCTCCCTGCATCTCCTTTGCATTTCTTTTGTACCAAAAAAACCCGATTTTGTGAAAAGTATTCTGTTGGGACACAGGCTGCCTCGTTCCTGGAGGAGGGGCCATCCCACACCTGTGCCATAGAGGAGTGGGCCTCTTGGCAGGCTGCCCAAGCCACACAGCCCGCTCCCCACACCGCAGTTTGTCTTTGTTTTAAAGGTCACGTGTCATTCACCCAGCCAGCCCTTCAGGTGCCTTCTACTCCCTCAGTGCCAAGGCTGGACCACTGGGGTCTCCTGCTGCAGGAATTGGGGGCTGGGAACAGCGAGAGGGCTACCAGTCTCGGGGGTGGGGGTGAGCACTCCTTAGTCTATGGGAAGGCCCCCTATGGGCCCACTGAACTGCACTGGGATTCTTCACTCTGCCCCTTTCTTTAGGGCAAATAACACAGCAGAACCACGTGGGTATTTTAGTACTTTTTTTTATATATATCTATTAAAAGAATTCTAATTTGCAAAAAAAAAAAACAAAACAAAATAGGAAAAAATTGCTTCTAAGATACCAAGCTTTTCATATATATCCTAGTTTTCCCTTCATTTTTCATTTCTTGTCTGGCTTTCAAAATTTCTTTCTTTCAAAATCTTTCTTGTCCTAATTTTTTATACCAAGGTAACAAACAAACAAAAACAAGGCAGTGTTATCTTTTCTTATAGCATTTGCATTTTCACAATTAACTACATTTTAATCAATATGTATGATACTCACCACAGATTCTGAAATTGAAATAAATATCCAGGCTAATGCTTCTCAATGCAGATATGAGAGTAAAACAAAATGTCTAAGGCAACTGTATCAGGATGTATGTAGGTGAGGAGGAGATAGAATTGGCCAGGCACGAATATCTTGAAGCACTCCTTGGACAACTGCAAATGTTCTTCTATATCACACTTCGTGACTGAGAAACACTCATCTAAGTTTCTGCCTCCTCATCCATCCCTGAAACCAACCTGAACCACTGCCATCAAACTTCAGCTGCTGCCTGTCACCTCTGCTCTTGCTATTCACAGTTCTGGTCCAGATCATGATGAATCTTTGCCAGGTGAATTTTAGTAGCTAGTATGGGATGTGAAGATGAGTCAAATAACACGTGTTATAGGAGAAGGGACTTGCTTCACTATTTCATACAGCATATTATTTTAGGACAATTCTGATTAAACTCATAGGGCTGATTTCTTTCCATTCAGATGAGGTGTACAGCAATATTTCTCAACGTTCAATGTATATTAGAATCATGTTGAGGGCTTGTAAAAACATCAGTGTCTGGCCTCAACCCAAAGATCTCCATTCAGTTGATTTAGGAATGGTTCTGGACATTGATTGTTTAAGTTTCCAGATTCTCACATGCAGCTAATGTCTAGAATATTGAGGTGCCAAAAAAGCTACAGGACAAATAATGTTTATTATTTTAAAAGGCAGTGTATATTTGCTTTGGTACATTCTTAAATCTTATTCATACATGATCTTTTCCCTTTATCCCAAAATATAATATATGACCTGGAGAAGGAAATGGCAATTCACTCCAATTATCTTGCCTGGAGAATTCCATGAACAGAGGAGCCTGGTGGGCTACAGCCCATAGAGTCAGAAAGAGTCGGACACGACTGAGTCACTAACACACACACACACACACACACACATACACACACATACACATAATATATGAAGGTGGTTTGAAGCATACAAAAAGAAAGAGTTAATTGAGTAAATTAGGCCACAAATGTGGCCAGATACTGACATCTAAAACAGTATTATGCACCGTTGGCCGCCAATTTTTTCTAAAGAAATATGTTTCTTAAGTAGATTTCTCTTGAATACTGATCCTGCTGCTGCTGCTAAGTTGCTTTAGTCGTGTCCAACTCTGTGCGACCCCATAGACACCAGCCCACCAGGCTCCCCCGTCCCTGGGATTCTCCAGGCAAGAACACTGGAGTGGGTTGCCATTTCCTTCTCCAATGCATGAAAGTGAAAAGTGAAAATGAAGTCGCTCAGTCGTGTCCGACTCTTAGCGACCCCGTGGACTGCAGCCTACCAGGCTCTTCTGTCCATGGGATTTTCCAGGCAAGAGTACTGGAGTGGGGTGCCATTGCCTTCTCCGGAATACTGATCCTATGTCACCTAAAATTGTATATTGGTCCAAGAAGCTTAGAAAACATTTTAAAAACATACCCTGGTTTTGAATATTTTAAAACAAAGTTGGTTATTTTAAATGCTCTTGGAGTTTCCACAGTGCAAGAACTCATTTAAAGTGATTAATTCTACATTTTATTAGCCTACTTGACTGTAAACTGTTTTGTGGTAACATAGTAATATTTTGCAAATTTTAATCTTCTGCCAAACACACATTGAAAATCACTGTACTGTATCATATTGTCATATATATATAATAAACCACATAAGGAATCTTAGTAAAATCCTATGAATAATATCTTCTGAAATTCAGATGACTAGAAAAGAAGCTCTATTTTACTATAAAAGAGTTACTGTAAATTCCACAATACTCTGATAAGGTCCTTTAACATGTGGAAAGGATTGCAGATCTACTGAATATACTATCTAGTGTTAATAGAATGATTTTAGTGTAACCGCAGTAGAAAAGAAATTATTTAAATTTGGCTCTTTATATTAGATAGAACATAATGGATTAGCAATTATTTATCTATTTCATGACTAATTTATTTTATCAGTTTCTAAAATATACAGCTACAGTTTAAGTCTATTTTCTGGTAATTCAGAGGTTTCTAATATACCAACTTTAAAATATTACTTTTCAGCTTCAACCATTACTCTTCAGAGGAATTCATGAATCAAACAACTAGAAAGCAACTGCCTTCTCTTTTTGCAGTGAAAGTATTTGGAGTAGTAATTTACATGTTGTGCATCTAATAAGATGACCCTATTGACTCATATTTGCTAAAGCATGGATTTACTTTGAGACTGCTAATTTTTTTGTGTGTATTTTAAGAAGGCTACTTAACCAAACTCTTATACTCACACATTCACATTTTATTAACCATTATATTTTTTCATTACACTATGAACTTAAAAGCATAGTCTGTAGATTTCAAGTTTTTGGTCTTGTTTTCATTGATTAAGTTACTGGCCCATGGCATTATTCATGGCCAAGTCTATATATGTAAAGATCATCTAATTTGAGTGATTTCTAGTTTTAAATCAAATGACTTTTTGTCTATGTGCTTCTAGACTTCCTCTTTGTCATCAATTTGAAGCAATGCTTTTTTTCATGGCTGTCTGGGGAGTCCTTACAAATAGCTGTGAAAAGAAGAGAAGCGAAAAGCAAAGGAGAAAAGAAAAGATATATCTGAATGCAGAGTTCCAAAGAATAACAAGAAGAGATAAGAAAGCCTTCTTCAGCGATCAATGCAAAGAAATAGAGGAAAACAACAGAATGGGAAAGACTAGGGATCTCTTCAAGAAAATCACAGATACCAAAGGAACATTTCATGCAAAGATGAGCTTGATAAAGGACAGAAATGGTATGGACCTAACATAAGCAGAAGATATTAAGAAGAGATGGCAAGAATACACAGAAGAACTGTACAAAAAAGATCTTCACGACCCAGATAATCCGGATGGTGTGATCACTGACCTAGAGCCAGACATCCTGGAATGTGAAGTCAAGTGAGCCTCAGGAAGCATCACTACGAACAAAGCTAGTGGAGGTGATGGAACTCCAGTTGAGCTATTCCAAATCTTGAAAGATGATGCTGTGAAAGTGCTGCACTCAATATGCCAGCAAATTTGGAAAACTCAGCAGGGGCCACAGGACTGGAAAAGGTCAGTTTTCATTCCAATCCCAAAGAAAGGCAATGCCAAAGAATGCTCAAACTACCACACAATTGCACTCAACTCACATGCTAATAAAGTAATGCTCAAAATTCTCCAAGCCAGGCTTCAGCAATATGTGAACTGTGAACTTCCTGATGTTCAAGCTGGTTTTAGAAAGGCAGAAGAACCAGAGATCAAATTGCCAACATCCACTGGATCATGGAAAAAACAAAAGAGTTCCAGAAAAACATCTATTTCTGCTTTATTGACTATGCCAAAGCCTTTGACTGTGTGGATAACAATAAACTGTGGAAAATTCTTCAAGAGATGGGAATACCAGAACACCTGATCTGCCTCTTGAGAAATTTGTATGCAGGTCAGGAAACAACAGTTAGAACTGGACATGGAACAACAGACTGGTTCCAAATAGGAAAAGGAGTACGTCAAGGCTGTATATTGTCACCCTGTTTATTTAACTTATATGCAGAGTACATCATGAGAAACGCTGGACTGGAAGAAACACAAGCTGGAATCAAGATTGCCTGGAGAAATATCAATAACCTCAGATATGCAGATGACACCACCCTTATGGCAGAAAGTGAAGAGGAACTCAAAAGCCTCTTGATGAAAGTGAAAGTGGAGAGTGAAAAAGTTGGCTTAAAGCTCAACATTCAGAAAACGAAGATCATGGCATCCGGTCCCACCACTTCATGGGAAATAGATGGGGAAACAGTGGAAACAGTGTCAGACTTTATTTTTGGGGGCTACAAAATCACTGCAGATGGTGACTGCAGCCATGAAATTAAAAGACGCTTACTCCTTGGAAGGAAAGTTATGACCAACCTAGATAGCATATTCAAAAGCAGAGACATTACTTTGCCAACAAAGGTTCGTCTAGTCAAGGCTATGGTTTTTCCTGTGGTCATGTATGGATGTGAGAGTTAGACTGTGAAGAAGGCTGAGCGCCGAAGAATTGATGCTTTTGAACTGTGGTGTTGGAGAAGACTCTTGAGAGTCCCTCGGACTGCAAGGAGATCCAACCAGTCCATTCTGAAGGAGATCAGCCCTGGGATTTCTTTGGAAGAAATGATGCTAAAGCTGAAACTCCAGTACTTTGGCCACCTCATGCGAAGAGTTGACTCATTGGAAAAGACTCTGATGCTGGGAGGGATTGGGGGCAGGAGGAGAAGGGGACCACAGAGGATGAGATGGCTGGATGGCATCGCTGACTCGATGGACGTGAGTCTCAGTGAACTCCGGGAGTTGGTGATGGACAGGGAGGCCTGGCATGCTGCGATTCATGGGGTCGCAAAGAGTTGGACACGACTGAGTAACTGATCTGATCTGATCTGAATGGTAATAAATGGAAAATTATGATTTATTATGAGAGAATTACATCCAAAGGAACATTGAAATCTTGCTGTAGACTATCTAATATTGGCTATACATAATTTTTATAAGTATATTTTTAAAATACTAGCAATGGTTCTTATACTTTATTCTTCTTATAATATTTGTTTATATAAGAAATTTCATATTTTAAATGTTTTTCTTAGCAAAATTTTATTCCTGTAAACAATTAGCAGTCTGCTTAAAAGATTAACAGAAAGAAATTTTGTGAGAAAAAAAGAAGGCTATAAATAGAAAAATAATATTTAAAAGTTATTGGCAATTCTTGTCATGGTATCTCCTATTTTTAGTACCCTAAAGTAAGCTCACTGAAATGAAACAATAAGATACAGTGTCATGTTTCTTTCCCTTGGACACTTTAAACTGCAGGAGGGAGCCAACTGATTGTCAGATGGCTTTTGTCGCTGCTGAATACCAAAGAAGTAAAGAATTGTAATTTAAGCTAAATTTGGTTCTAGAGGCCTAGTTCAAAAATTCTCAAACTACCCATTTTCTTTTGCTATACATCTAACTTCAATATCTTCCTCATTTGCCTCTCAGTTTCCTTTTAGCCCTGGCAGATTTGATGGTACTGAATTTAAAACCTCTTCATTAGGAGGCTGATCCAATTATATTCACTGACACCTTCTTTTGTCATGTAACATAATACCTTTAAAAGACAGTCAAGCACCTGAAGGCTTACAACATTATCCCCATTGTTGAGTCAAATCAGCCAATTTTATAGTGATTTATTTAGCTTTTATTTGCTTCAATCAGTACTCTGAAAATATTAATTTGATAACATATTAACTAAACAGAAGAAAATACATTAATTCCAAAATGTCATCTTTCATTCCACTAAAGACCTTTCTGATATTAATTTACTTAACTATGGAGACAGGAATCTTCTTTTCGAAAATGAGTTTAACCTAGAATTCTAGAATTTAATCTTCTAATATCTGTGCCACTGAAGTTACTTGTTTATGTTTTCTATTAGTAAATTCCTTCATTTGTAAAATGACATATTAGGATCTGATTATTATGAAGTCTTTCTCTAAAAGGCATAGTATACACTCAGTATTCAATATAAAATATGCATTTCATAATGTTAAAAAATATATATTGCACTTTTAGTTTCAAACTAATGTATCTAGCAAGATGCTCCTGATCTTAAGCAAGAAATAATGGCAGAGTTGACTTCCTATGATATCTTTAGCCAAATATAAGTCAGTAGTTTTGTCTTACTTAGAATATTTATTTTTAAATGAAGCTAATGTGTTTGAATAGCGAAGCTACTATACAGCAAAACTCCATTATTAATTAGTAATATTTTCAACAGATTGTTTCTACCTGGAATATGGGGGTTCTAGCCAAATAAATTCACCATATCAATTTTATTTGTATGCTGTTTCTGTATAAGAAATGAAAAATACTTCATGGGAGTGGAAGACTTTGCCTCTTATGGATAATCTGAGTAGATAATCACTTTATAAGAATATTGAAAGTTTTAATTGTATCTTTTAATGTATTGATAGTCCTGATATTCTTAATTTCTGATTCAATGTCATAATTAGGTTGCATGAACACACAACACAAATGCACTCACACACATATACCTGCTAAATATTCCCAAATTGTTTGGCTAAATGAGAAAAACTCAACCGATAGTAAAAATGTTACCAGAGCTGGTATTATGAAAGTGGGGTATCCATGTGATACTTTCCTCCTGTCTTACTTTGTTCTGTTTAAGTTTCACTAATAGGGTCTTGTACAAGAGTTGGAAAGAAGTCAAATGTTCTTGTGCCACTAATGTTTTATTGTGGGTTCTTCATCAACATTCTAGAAGAACTTACACTAACAATCTAATTGTTAATCTTAAAATTTGCCTTAAGATATTCCCCTTATACTTGAGCTCATTAAGACCAGAGTCTTTGTTCAGAAATATGTTCCTCCAAGCTGTCAGGATTCTGAAAAGACTATTAATAGTAGTACATAGTTCACTTTAAGAAAACAAGTCTCTTAACATTGATTAAAATTGTTAAGATATTTAAAAACTGCATATTTAGTTCTGCTTCTACCTATACATATCCCAAATAATGATGTAGCTTCTGCCTTTCAGGAATAAAAAAACTTAAAAGATAAACAAAACTACTTCAGGTAAACTGACAAATATCTGCAACCTGAAGAATGTTTCTAGGTGCTTATAATACTTCTAGAAAGTCTGTATTAATAAGTGCCTTCTATATTTCTAACATATACTATTTTGTTGGGTGTTCATTTATGTTAGGATATAATGTCTATATTCTTATATATAAACCCCCTTTATTATCATCCTATATAATGGGAACTATATTAAATTGATTAATTCTTATGATTACTTGGTCATGTCTGAGACTTACAACCTTAAGGTTAAATGCTCTTTTTTGCATTTGTTTGTCTATTAGTCCACCCATGCATTATAGCTTCATACAGCATACAGTGTCTCAAAAGCACTTTTACCTCAATTACACCAATGGCTAAGAGGAACTGAGAGAAAGTGTAGTAAAGTCCAACTTTGTGTGCCCTCATAAGCTATAGAAAATGCTAGAAGTTTCAGTGATTGATGACTGGAGAAATTAAGTCACAATGTCCAAGGCAATTATAACATATATACTAGGTCTGTGACTTTTCTCTTCAGAATTCAGTTGACCTTCCTTTATTTCCCTTGTTTTTTTCTTTCTCCTTCCTCTTCTTATTCTCTCTCTCCTTTGAATATCTTGCTGACAAAAATCACATGTTAGAAACAAAAATAATCGCTAACTTTTACGCTTTACAGATACTGAACAAAAATAAGAATTCCATAATAAAAATAGAAGAGAGGCTTAATTCAATTCATGTTAATCACTACTATACTATTACAGTATGGAGTATGGATATAAAGCCTGATCTACCTATTAGATTACATAATTTATGATTTAATTTTAATGTATCTTAATGGATTTGGGAGGCTTCCCTAGCAGTTCAGATGGTAAAGAATCTGTCTGCAATGCAGGAGACCCCGGTTTGATCCCTGACTCAGGAAGATCCCCTAGAGAAGGGAATTGCAACCCACTCCCAGTGTTCTTGCCTGGAGAATCCCATGGACAGAGGAGTCCAGCTGGCTACAGTCCATGGAGTCAAAAGAGCCAGACATGATGGAGCAACTAACACTTTCACACTTCAATGGATTTTTAAAATTAAAACATAGCAAATGAAGCTGAAAAAAAACTCTGAAGTATTGAGGAGTTCTTCCTCTTCCTGGTCCCCACATAAATAAGGATGTGATTTTACTTTCGAAGAACCAGTTCATTTATCACAGTGATATTGAGAATATTTGAATATTAATGTTGAAGATATGATCTGGTTTATGAGTAACAATCTAAGGAATCTGATGCAAAGTTTGAAGAAAAAATAATGATGCAAATTGAATTTTAATCTAGTTAGGTCATATGTACCTGTAATCTATGAAAGCTATTTAATCTCTGTGGCCTAGTTTTGGCCTTGTAAAATAATGTTCTAACATGCTGAGCAGTTTTCTCTAATTATTATTTAAATAAATTAAATCATATATTATCCCATTACAAATCTTAATCTGATATTTTAGATTAGAGGGTGGCCACCATCCTCAATCAAAGGAAAACAGAAGCAGGGAAGAATAAGGAGAAAAGAGATACAAAATTATTAAATATCTATTATATGTTTCCCAGTATTCAAGGTATTTTATGATTACAGTTCCATTTAATTCTCATAACTACTTTATGTGTAAAAGTTACTCAAATTTAAAGGCTGGAGATTTTGTGCTTGACTAGTAGTTTGGCTAGTAAAAAAAAATTATTGCTGTGGGTGTACACTGATGTGACTCTCACTCAAAGAGTCACATTTGAAAGTGACACAGTGTAAACAAGCTAAAAGTATATCCTTACCTCCCACGACCACTCTACATACACACATGCACTGAGGCAAGAGCTCTATGCAAATACATTTTATTAGCAAATTTATGAATTTACAATATAATAACTATCGTATGTTTCCCATAGAACTCCAGGCACTAGTGTCACTGCATTCTTAGGAAGTCTGTGCTTTGTGCCCTATATTTACACTGCTCACTCTAATTTTCTAATTCTATCTATAAAACCATTCCTTAGTGTTACACATTTCTTTAGGTTGTTCTTGCCTCAGCAGAGGGAAAGGAACAAGTATCTTGGTCTTTTGTAAAGTAAAATAATATATCAAGACAAATATTTATTTTTGCTTTTGTTGGGATAAAAAATGCACTTATTGGCATTTGATTCTAGTTTGATTGTATCTCATTACCACATATTTAGCGCTATGCTTCTCCCAAATTCAGAGTTCTGTTGTATTCCCCACTTGAGTTATATGAAAGCAAACAGGATTCACTGCAACCTTTTAAGGGCTTCCCTGGCGGCTCAGTGGTGAAGAATCTGCCTGCCGATGTAGGGGACACGGCTTCGATCTCTGGGTTGGGGAGATCCCCTGGAGGAGGGCATGGCGACCTACTCTAGTATTCTTGCCTAGAGAATCACAGGGACAGAGGAGCCTGGTGGGCTAGAGTCCATGGGGTCAAGAAGAGTCAGGCACGACTGAGCACAGCATGGCACCAAACTTTTAAACTGTATTTCAAAAAACATACAGTTTATTATCTCCTGGTAGACCTTGGCAGAATAATTCAGATACTAATTCAGTATCTACTGAGTTCTATTGTCTTATCTGCTATTTAGAGAATACACATAGCAGTATGTGTATTATGGAGAAACCACAGACAAAAAGAAAATAATCTAACATAGCAACAATGTTAATTCTCTTCTCTAATCATGAGAGAATATATACAAATGATCAAAATAAGAAATCACTGACCATACTTTATACTATGCTGCTGCTGCTGCTGCTGCTGCTAAGTCGCTTCAGTCATGTCTGACTCTGTGCGACCCCATAGACGGCAGCCTAACAGGCTCCCCCGTCCCTGGGATTCTCCAGGCAAGAATACAGGAGTGGGTTGCCATTTCCTTCTCCAATGCATGAAAGTGAAAAGTGAAAGTGAAGTTGCTCAGTCGTGTCCAACTCTTAGCGACCCCATGGACTACAGCCCACCAGGCCCTCTGTCCATGGGATTTTCCAGGCAAGAGTACTGGAGTGGGGTGCCATTGCCTTCTCCGTTATACTATGCTATATAATATTAAAAAGGAATAAGTGAAAGTGACGTCGCTCAGTCGTGTCCGACTCTTTGCGACCCCGTGGACTGTAGCCCACCAGGCTCCTCCGTCCTTGGGATTCTCTAGGCAAGATTACTAGAGTGGGTTGCCATTTCCTTCTCCAGGGGATCTTCCCGACGCAGGGATCGAACCTAGGTCTCCCTCATTGCAGGCAGATGCTTTAACCTCTGAGCAACCAGGGAAGCCCTAAAAAATAATAGTGGTTTGCAAATAAATGTTTTTAGAGATTTGTTTGTTCATATCACTTCAGTACTTGATATATCAATAATAGTGATATGGCATGGAAATAAAATATATTTTAAAGCAAACTTCTTAATAGCTGCTGTTATAAAATACAGGTTGCTATGTGTTGATTTTAAAAAGTTAGAAATTATATAGAAAATCAATGCAAAGTTATTGTGATATACATAGCATAATTTTTGGAGACAGAAATAGCAAACCACTCCAGTATTCTTCCCTGGAAAACTCCACAGACAGAGGGGCCTTGTGGGCTACAGTCCATTGGGTCACAAAGAGTTGGACACAACTGAGCAACTAATACACACACACAGCATAATTTTTAAGGCATTGTACATCAGCGACCCTCATTTGCATTTATTCATTATTATAGCCCATGGACCAAAGCAAACAAGCCAAAACTACTAATGTAGCATAACTGTGAGGGAGAAAAACACCAAATTAATTAATTAATAATTTTATTTTATTTTAATTTTTTACAGCAATTATTTTTTTTTCCTTTATTAAAAACTTTTTAACTTTACAATATTGTATTGATTTTGCCATATATCAACATGAATCTGCCACAGGTATACATGTGTTCCCCATCCTGAACCCTCCTCCCTCCTCCCTCCCCATACCATCCCTCTGGGTCGTCCCAGTGCACCAGCCCCAAGCATCCAGTATCATGCATCGAACCTGGACTGGTGACTCGTTTCATATATGATATTATACATGTTTCAATGCCATTCTCCCAAATCATCCCACCCTCTCCCTCAGAGTCCCAAAGACTATTCTATTTTAATATAATTATTCTGTCCACACTTGAAATCACATGACATGATTTCCTATAATAGCTGGTTTTTTGTAAGATGAGGATAACTCCATGATAAATTCATTGTATTCATAATCTTCCCTATTAAGTTATTTTTGTTAATCATATATCTACACCTCTGTAAAACGTGTAAAAATATATATATATAAGAAAAATCAGTTTGTAACTTAAAGAATTAATATGTTTTTCTTCAATAAATTTTGAATGCATTATAAACATGAATTAAAATACCTAATTCACTATATCTTGAATTAGTAAATTTCAGGTTTAAACAAAGTTTAATAAGAAGTTGAAACATTTATGATTAAACATTAAAGCTTTTTTTTAAAAAGCACGATTACACAAAGTATTCATATTTTTTTTCTTACAAAACAGCATTGCAAAGCAGACGAAACAGAATAGAAAGCAAAGTATTGACATTGCAAATAACAAGTCAGGGAATGCTCAGGAATAGAGTGCTACTTAAGCACACCATTGAGCATGCTATAGATCATCATTTTAATAATTTTTTTCAAAAGTCACTGAGGGTAGAGAACTTAATTGAAAATAATGAGTGCAGTAGCTTCCTGTGTTATTTCAATTCTGATGATGTTACTAAGAGAAGTGTGTGTTAGTCTCTCAGTTGTGTCCTACTTTTTGCAATCCCATGGATGGTAGTCTGCCAGGCTCCTTTGTTTATAGAATTCTCCAGGCAAGAATACTGGAGTGTTATTCCCTTCTCCCAGGGATCTTCCCAAGCCAAGGATTGAACTTGTGTCTGCTATATTGCAGGCAGATTCTTTACCACTAACTCCATCATTGAGAGCTTGTTGCTGAGTTCTTCACTATTCAATCTCACAATTCTTTTTTTACATCTTATTCATTTCTGGTTTTCTGGAGTGATTTTTTTTATTTATAATTTTTCATGGTGTTTCTTAAGAATTGGAGGTCATATAGGAAGGGAATATAATACAGTAATATCTACTGTAGAGTTTGATGCTATTTCTGTAACGGGTTTATCTTTTGTAGATATGCTACCTAAAAAGTAGAGTAGTGAAAATCTATTACTATCAGTTACATGACCTTAGAGCAAGTAATTAATTGCTCTGATTCTCAATTTTATCATCTATAAAATGGGATTAATAATGATGAAACGAATAGTTACCTGATACGATATTCATACAAATAGCAAAGAGGATATACATAATGGTAAATGAAAGCATGAAAAATGTTCAAAATCATTTGTCATTGAGAAATGTCAAATAAAAACACAATGAGATGAGATCCTATTTATCTATTTGAAAGGCCAAAACAGGAGGAAGGGAAAAGCTGACAAGAGGAAATGCTGGTAAGGATGAGGAACAACAGAATTTAATTTATGTATTTTTTTAATTGGAGGATAACTGCTTTACAATGTTGTATTGGTTTCTGCCATACAATAAAGCAAACCAGTCATAATTGTATACACAGCTCTTCCCCCCTGAGCCTCCCTCGCCCTCCCAACCCACCCCTCTAGGTCTTCACAGAGGGCCAGGCTGGGCTCCACGTGCTGTACAGCTGCTTCCCAGTAGCTAGTTATATTACACCACGTCAATACTTTCTCAATTTGTCCCATCATCTCCTTCCCCTGCTATGTCCACACTTGATTTTCTAAGTCTGTGTCTACATTCCTTCCTGCAAATAAGTACCATCAGTACTATTTTTCTAGATTCCATATATAGACATTAATATATGATACGTGTTTTTCTCTTTGACTTACTTCTTACTTCACACCAGGCTCTAGGTTCATCCACTTGACTAGAGCTGATTCAAATTTGTTCCTTCATATGGCTGAGTAATATTCCATTTTATATATAACCATATGGTCTTTATCCATTCATTAATGATGGGATTATGGGGTGGAGCCACTTCAGAAGAGAGCTGGGTGGATTTTTGTAAGTTAAAGACATACCATGTAACATAGGAATCACTCTACTAGGCCTTTATCCAAGAAATCTGAAAGCTTATATTCACAGAAAATCTGTATGAGAATATTGAGAGCAGCTTTATCCCTAATAACCAAAAATTTGACCAAATCAATATGCTCTTCTATTGGAGAATTGATAAATTATGGAACAGCCATATAATGTAATTACATCTGAGATAAAAAGAATGAGCTATTGATGAATGCAATGACATGGGCAAATATTAGATACATTTCAGTAACTGAAAGAAGACAGACCTTCAAATATACATGATACAAAGTTCCATTCATATAATATTGTGGAAAAGGCAAAAATTATAAAGATAGAAAACATATTAGCAGTTGCCAGGAATGGGAGGAGTGAAGATCAGCTGGCTACAAGAGAATGTGCAGTATAATTTTTAAGGTGAAGAACTGTTCTGCATAGTACTGGAATATCACATACATGACTATTCATGTGTCAAAACTTATAGATCATATACATCACAAACCATACAATATAAGCAATACATCACAGAGAGTGAACTTTAATGTATGCTGAAAGTGAAAGTGAAAGTAAAGGTCGTTCAGTCATGTCTTACTCTTTGCGACCCCACGGACCATACAGTCCATGGAATTCTCCAGGCCAGAATACTGGAGTGGGTAGCCTTTCCCTTCTCCAGGGGAATCTTCTGGACCCAGGGATCAAACTCAGGTCTCCTGTTCTGCGGGCAAATTCTTTACCAGCTGAGCCACAAGGGAAGCCTTTAATGTATGCTAGATTTCAGTCAATAGTAACATACCTATGACAGTTTCTTAGTTTCATCAAATGAACCTTAGTAATATAAGATGTTAAACTGGATGAGAGGTGTATTGGAACTCTATGTACCATCTGTGTAACTTTTCTATAAACATAAAGTGTAAATGTAAAAATGTGAATTCTCCCCAAATAAAAACAATATTTTCTTTATAGGGTTATCAAAAGTATTTAGTAATTTAACATATGTAAATTGTATATATTAGGTTGGTGTAAATGTAATTGTGGTTTCAGATGGTGAATTTTAAGTTAGTGTGTGTGTGTGCTCAGTCGCTTCACTCATGTTCGATTCTTTGCAACCCTATGAACGGTAGCCCTCCAGTTTCCTCTATCCATGGGATTCTTGCAGCAACAATACTGGAGAGGAGCCTTGCCTGCTTCCAGTGATCTTCCTGACCTAGGGATCGAATCCATGTTTTTTTACATCTCTTCTGCAATGGCAGGCAGATTCTTTATGACTAGTGCCACCTGGGAAGCTCTTTTAAATCATTATAGCTAGGCTCAAACACATTTTTATTGACCAAAATAGGAACCACTACAATCAACATATTTGCCAATAAGAAATAAGCTTGTTTATTCCTGTAGCATGAAAATCCATGCTTTGGGATTCTTGACGAAAGCACTGGACAAAAGAAAACACTTGGAAAGCATTTCCTGTCTCCTGCTGCTTGTGGAAGCATTTGCTCTGCAAAAACTGTCAAGATGCTGCAAGAAGTGGTAGTCAGTTGGCAAGAGGTCAGGTAAATATACATGGCAGATGAACCAAAACTTTGTAGCCAATTCGTTCAACTTCTGAAGTATCGGTTGTGCAGTGTTTGGTTGGGTGTGGTCAAGGAGAAGATTTGGGCCCTTTGTGTTGACCAATGCCAGCTGCAGGTGCTACACTTTTCTATGTATCTCATCAATCTGTTGAGCACAACTTCTCAGATGTAATGGTCTCACTGAGATTCAGAAAGCTGTAGTGGATCAGGCCAGCAGCAGATCACCAAACATTGACCATGACCTTTTCTGGTGCAAGTTTGGCTTTGGAAAGTGCTCTGGAACTTCCTCTCGGTCCAATTACTGGCTGTTGCATAAAACTCGATTTTTATCACAAGTCACAATCCAATCAAGAAATGGTTCCTTATTGTTGGGTAGAATAAGAGAAGAAAACACTTCAATTATTTTGATTTGTGGTCAGCTGATAAGAAACTGAGCTATTGAGCTTTTTCAACATTCCAAAATTCCAAGGAAGGTAAGGGTGGGTTGACTGAGAACGTAGCATTGTCATATATACATGGTCATGTGTAAAATAGATAGATAGTAGAAAGTTGCTAAGGAGAAGGCAATGGCACCCCATTCCATTACTCATGCCTGGACAATCCCATGGACGGAGGAGCCTGGAAGGCTGCAGTCCATGGGTTCACTGAGGGTCAGACACAACTGAGCGACTTCACTTTCACTTTTAACTTTCATGCATTGGAGAAGGAAATGGTAACCCACTCCAGTGTTCTTGTCTGGAGAATCCCAGGGATGGGGGAGCCTGGTGGGCTGCTGTCTATGGGGTCGCACAGAGTCGGACATGACTGAAGTGACTTAGCAGCAGAAAATTGCTAAATAACACAGGGAGCCTGGCCTGGCACTCTGTGATGGCCTAGAAGGCTGAGAGGGAGGCTGAGGAAGAAAGGGATATATATATAACGACTGAATTGCTTTGTTGTACAAAAGAAACCAACACAAAATGGTAAAGCAATTTCCTACCAGTTAAAAAAATTTTTTAAATAATTTAAAAAGACAATTATCAAAGTTTTAGATAATCAGTTATTGATATATCTGAACCAAAGAACAAAAAGGACATGGTGATAATACTTCCTTGTTTTACCAAAAAGCTAACAAAAATATTTAGAGATGACAGAGGATTGTGTTTACATCATGCTTTCGAGTAAGGGAGAGAAGGTGATGAAGCAAACATGGAAAATGTTAACTGGAGGGTCTGAATGAATGAAAATTTGGGCATCTGTGAGTTCTTTGTACTATTCTGGCTACTTTTCTGTATTTATGAAATTATTTTAAAAGAAATAATTGTTTTAAATAAAACAAAGTTAGAATAAAGTGTTCTATGTTTACTGAAGAGGGATGAGTGACTTGATCTACATAATAAGCTGAATAATATTTATAATGTGCTTATGATTATATGAAGACCTGTAAGATAACTAGGGGAAGAATTGTTTATGGTCTTCTTTCTATGTGAAGAAATAAAATTAATTTTGATGTTAATTGCTACATTTTGAGATACTGAAATCTTCATTTACTTACTGTCTTATTCTTTGTCTTAAAAGAAAGTGGAAGTGTTGGTCATTCAGTTGTGTCCAACTCTGCAACCCCATGGACTGTAGCCCACCTGACTCCTCTGTCCATG
Organism: Bos mutus; assembly: GCF_027580195.1. Lineage (NCBI taxonomy): Eukaryota > Metazoa > Chordata > Mammalia > Artiodactyla > Bovidae > Bos > Bos mutus. The sequence continues at coordinate 27,828,980 of NC_091622.1, read as the reverse complement.
GGATTCTCCAGGCAAGAATTCTACGGGTAGGCACTCCCTTCTCCATGGAATCTTCCTGCCCCAGGAATCGAACCCAGGTCTCCTGCATTGTAGGCTGTTCTTTACCAACTGAGCTATCAGGGTCTTATGCCACAAATATTTAAAATTCACTTATAAAATTCATGTGATAAACAAGTTGAATTATAAGTAAAATAATAATTATATAATATATAATACATATTACATAATCTATTAAGTAAAACCTGCACATATATGTTAGATAAATTATGAGTTAAAAATAAGAAATAAGGAATTTTATAAAAGCAGCCTAATAATGTATATCAGTAAGATATAATTTTGTAGTTTTTAACAAATATATCATTGTAGAAGAGTATGAGATTAAATATAAAATAAATATTATTATTATCCTCAGTTAAATATAAAATAATTCAATTGTGATTTTTGAATGTAAATGTTCTAATGTTTAAAATAATTTCAGTTGAATTAAATTCAGAAAAATTTTGAAAGCTAGTTGGAAAGAGATTGAAAAATAGTAAGGTTACAGGCACCTTGACAATCAGGTTTGATTCAAAAGAATGTAGTATCATAATAATCCTAAGTTAAGAAAATACAAATCAGATTTCCGAAATGAAGCAAAGGATGCTGTTCATTCATTCAGCTCCTTTAAGGCAAAGGTAGTTCATACTTTTCACCTCTGAGCTTGTCATTGTTTTCAGTATCTCGGTAGGATCAGTTAAAGTGTTTGTATGTAATGGGCATATCATTTTGAAAAATAGGATATTAATAAATGAATTCTTTCCTCCGTTTTCCTGTTTACAGTAAGTTTAAAAGTCATTTCTTTGTTATAATTTGCCTCACCTGCACAAGGCAAAAGTAAAAAATACAGGAGACCAGGAAACACAATCTCCATGTGTAAAGGCTGCTTCGATCTCTACTTTTGTTTAAATTACTGTGTGTAGAAAAAGCAAGTCCGTTCCTGCACTCAGCACCCTTTCTTAGGTCCCTGAAAGGCTGGAATTGCAGTGCACCACCCCATGTCGTCTACATCCCACTTCTATGGTTGCTGCTTTTATGGTGTGCTAAATTGCTTAATTAAATTTTACTGGTTTATTCTGCTTGCTCATTCATATCCTACTTAATCCAGCCTACAACATTTTCTTCCTTAAAATGAACATATGAAAACTTATGATGTATTTTTAGAAGTGGATTTGGGCTGTGAAAATGGTTTACTGTGTAGGATGCTTTTTGTTGAAAAAAATAACTGAATACTTGAGTATAAAAGTCATAAACAACATTAGCATGTCGGGTTTAACAAAGCTTTTAGAGGAGTAAATACTGGATTAAATTGTCTGCTTTCACTGGATGTCATTTTGGTTCATTTCTAAGCTTTTGTTCCATCTTATATGTTTGGAAACCTATTCCTGAAACTAAGAATTGTACATATAATACTCTCTGTAACAAAACCCCTGTTTATAGACTGTAAGAAGAGGAAGCACTAATGTTTTCTTTATCAGAATCCCTTCATAATTGAAGGTGCCTGGTACATGATGAAGGACTGGAATGTTTCCAAACAATTCACTTCAGCATTAGTACTTCAAAAACTTTTCAATTCCTCTTGGAATGATTTTTCTCTTTTCAGATGACCTCGTTTCTTTAAATTTAAAACTGTGACCATTTAAAATAAATATATTCATTGTTTATTTTTCATAAATTAAAGATTAGCTGTAGCTTTGCTTGAATTCCTCTCCTTTATGCCTATCACCAATGATAATTTTTCATGGTACCGATTCATGTCTCAATTTCTGGTGAATTAGCAATAATTAAATTCACTGTTCTAATACTCCTTATATCATGCCTAATATTTAATATATTCATTCTATTATTTACCATGTACAAACTCATATTTTGTTTGAAAGTATATATAAACAGGTTGGAACTTTTCCTCCAGATGAGACTAGAGGCACTGAAACAACTATTCAAGTGGAGATTGTTTCTAGCTGGTGGAGTCAAACTGAAACTCTGTCATTTTAGTTAATGACATTATTATTAATAATCTCAATATATCTCATTTGTAAAATTATAGTTATCAACCCCTGGTGGCCTAGGGACTCACATAGTAAAGAGTCTGCCCAAAATGTGGGAGACCTAGATTCAATCCCAGGGGTAGGAAGATTGCCTGGAGAAGAAAATGGTAACCCACTCCAATATTCTTGCCTGGAAAACCCCACGGATGGAGAAGCCTGGTGAGCTACAGTCCATAAGGTTGCAAAGAGTCTGACATGGCTAAGAGACCTCACTTTTACTTTTTGGGCTTCCCTGATAACTCAGTTGGTAAAGAATACACCTGCAATGCAGGAGACCCAGATTGGATTCCTGGATTGGGAAGATCCCCTAGAGAAGGGACGGGCTACCCACTCCAGTATTCTGGCCTAGAGAATTCCATAGAGTCCATGGGGTTGCAAAGAGCCAGACACGACTGAGCAATTTTCACTTTCAATATAATTGAGAAATTGCAGCACTCAAGTGAGCTAATATATGTTTAAGGCATGGCCTTATATTGGATCTCATTTTGCTAATACATTTCATAGTGTTGATAGACAAAAATAATTAGGTGTTCTACAGTTTAATCAGTGTCTCCCAGTTGCATTAAGTGGCATTATTCATATTAGGTGTCCCCTCCCATGGCTCCTAACACTGCTGCCTACAGAACTGAAGCCGATCACATATTCTATGAGCACCTACTAATGAGGATGGATATATGTAACTCAGAGTTAGGATACAGATGGATAAAATGTGACTGATTCAAGCTTTAACCTGCAATTAAGTTGCTGGATTCCAGAAAGTTAGATGGAACAGAGGCAGTTGGGATCTAGATTTGTGTTAATAGGGACCATCATTTAAGGACTTAAAGCAGAAGCAAATTTTCAATTCCAGAGAATATATTTCAATAATTTTACTGACTGTACTGGGGCTGTCTGAATATCATTCTTTCTTTTCCTTAATGCTAACTACTCAAATATTAGTGATCAAACCATCAGCAGATGTAGGGTCATGTCACACTGAAGTTTATTCCTCTTTCTCATACAATTTAAGTATAATTCACTGCATCAGATACTTCTTTCTCCTTAAAAACTGCAGAGATTTTTTCTATTAGGAAAACAAAAAGGGAATCCACAACCACTCAAACTGATATCTTAGCCCATTCCTTTTCAGGGATGCTAGATTTTACTTTTGGTTTCTTTTCTCAGTATGGTCTCTGGGCAGAATGCCATTAAGCACTGACCAGTCAGCACTTTGTGGTGGTGTGTTGACTTTAATGAAATCATTATTTGAATACAAATGGAGTTCAACAGAGCCAGTGAAAAGTAGAATGGAACTCTAGATCCAAGTCTCAACTATTTTCTCAATCTATATATCTTCCAAATACTTTACTGTGGACTTAGCTGTGGACTTGGCATCCTGAGATCCACCATGCTGTGCTAAATCTCTTCAGTTGTATTCGACTCTGCAACCCTACAGACTGTAGCCTGCCAGGCTCCTCTGTCCATAGGATTCTCCAGGGAAGAATACTGGAGTGGGTTATTGTGCCCTGCCGTGCCCTGCTCTAGGGGATCTTCCTGACCCAGAGTTCGAACCCACATCTCTTATGTCTCCTGCACTGGCAGGCAGGTTCTTTGTGCTAATAGTAAAGAACCTGCCAGCTAGTGCAGGGAAGCCCCCTATATGCTGCTGCTGCTAAGTCGCTTCAGTCGTGTCCTACTCTGTGCGACCCCATAGACGGCAGCCCACCAGGCTCCACCGTCCCTGGGATTCTCCAGGCAAGAACACTGGAGTGGGCTGCCATTTCCTTCTCCAGCCCCCTATATACACATACATATATATGGTATACAGATATATATATATACCTGGGAAGCTGCCAGGGTCCAGCCCCGGCTGATCCAGGGAGTTCGAAGCGGGGACGGCGTCGGCGAGGATCAGGATACAATAGCTTTAATTAGATATTAATTAGAGATATAAAGAGTAATAGAATGAGGATAGCTCAGTAGGAAAATTCAGTGGAGAAAAGAGGCTGAGTAGCTTGGTTTACGCAGGAGACCAATAAAACTTCAAGACAAGAAGTTTGCACCACTTACATAGGTCACAGGCATCCTTCCGTTCTCCGGAAGGAGAGGAGACACTGAGGCCTCCCGGGTCGGATCTTAGAAGCCCAGGCATAATTAGTAAGCATGGCAGGTTCCACGCTCCAGATGGAGACTCAGCCAGAGTTTGAGAGAGAGAGAGAGACATGGGGAGACCAGTCTTTCGAGGAACTGATCCCAATTCTTTATTTTCCATGGTCTACTTTTATACACTGAGATGTTATGCAAAAGTCACGCGGGGTCAGCAGTCCTGACTTTTATCAAAGTCAGGTGCTTCATACAAATGTATACATAGGTCTTAGGGATGTTACATCATCTTCTGGCCAGGGGGCCTGCTGACAATTTATGACCCTCTCCTTGTGACAGCCGGTCAGTCAACCAGGACACTTATTTCTCCAGAGGTGATTATTCTTAAAACAGATGCCACCCAAATAAAGTTACATTCCTATAGGGTGAGGGTGTAGTGGGTTTTAATTAAGGAAAGAATTTACTTAGCCTAAGGTCTAACGTGATTTATATCAAAGGTTAATATTTATTTCTTCTATATATTCATTAATGTGTGTAAGGACAGGGGATGTGGAGACTTAGCAACAAACATTGGCTCAACAAATGAAAAACCTTTCACCAATACAATTTCTAATCAGCCCACTATACTTATCCTAATGGTTTTCTAACTTTTCTAAGGAACCTGTTTTTAGAAGGTTTAAAGCATCTCGTGCCTCTCACGGTTGGGAGGCTGTGAGCAATCACATGTGGCTGGACAAGCCTTTCAGGCAGGCTAGAGAATCTTCAGAGGAGTTTGTAGGTTAAAACACTCTTGTCACGCCCCGGAGTTTTTATTAACTGGAGCTCTAAGTTAACTCCTCCGAAAGAGGTGGTGGGGGACAGCACCCTGTAAAGTCAGAGGTGTAGGTGAGAGCACAAAGTAGTAAAGTAGGCAGGCTCTGGTTATGGGGGTAGATGCTCGAGGATTTCCAGGGGGACTCCTGAGGCTCCATTCCGCCTTTGCGTATGTTGAGCCTCCTTCCTCATGACCTTTGCCATGGGCGGACTGCCTCACGCTGGCCCCCAGCAAGAAGCCATATATATATATATATATATATATATATATATATATATATGATACACATATCTGTATCTATATATAGATATATATGATAGATATATCTGTGTGTATATATACACACACATATATATGCATCATCTTTTCAAATTAATATCCTATTGTTGCTTCCAATATTTCTGAAATATATCATGCATGTACTTAGACATTTCCCTGCATTTTCTATCTCTATTGTTGTTGTCTATTTGCTAAGTCATGTCCAACTCTTTTGCAACCCCAGGGACTTTAACCTGCCAGGCTCTAGTGTCCATGAAATTTCTCAGGCAAGAATACTGGAGTGGGTTGATATTTCCTTCTCCAGAGGATCTTCCTGACCCAAGGATTGAACTGGCATTTCCTGTGTTGGCGGGCAGATTCTTTACCACTGAGCCACCTGGGACGCCCTTAAGGAGGTGTTAACAGAAATAGAGGACTTTGCTGGTGGCTCAGTGGTAAAGATGGAGAAGGCAATGGCACCCTACTCCAGTACTCTTGCCTGGAAAATCCCATGGACAGAGGAGTCTGGTAGGCTGCAGTCCACGGGGTCACTAGGAGTCAGACATGACTGAGCAACTTCACTTTCACTTTTCCCTTTCATGCATTGGAGAAGGAAATAGAAACCCACTCCTGTGTTCTTGCCTGGAAAATCTCAGGGATGGGGGAGACTGGTGGGCTGTCATCTATGGGTTCACACAGAGTCAGACACGACTGAAGCGACTTAGCAGCAGCAGCAGCAGTGGTAAAGAATCCTCCTGCCAACACAGAAGATGCAGGATACTCGGATTCAATCCCTGAGTGGGGAAGACCCCCTGGAGTAGGAAATGGAAACCTGTTCCAGTATTCTTGCCTGGAAGATTCCATGGACTGAGGAGCCTGGAAAGCAGCAGTCCATGGGGTCACAAAGAGTTGGACATGACTGAGCATACACATACACATTCTATGCAGGATGGGAATTTTGTCATCATCTTTGTTCACTCTCTCTGCCCTTTTCCCTATGTTGAATTAGTTTTATGTTTTCATTACATTAATCTCTTAAACATTTAGTTTTTAAAATTCTTACTTGTAAATCACTGTTCAGATTCTCATTAACATTTTCTTGAACTGTCTAATGTTCTAACGTGCATTTTTCTAGCTTACATCCTTTTTAATGCAACTAACTCAGGTATCTTTCTTGAGTTCTAGACCTTAATACCCTGCAACACTAGACATCACTATTTGGATATTTCATAGCCAGTTCAGACATAATAAGGCAAAATTATAATCCTGAATTCTACATGTGTACATATGCACTTTGCCCTTCCTATAAAGCTTTGCACCTGAGTTGCTGCTGCTGCTAAGTCACTTCAGTCGTGTCTGACTCTGTGTGATCCCACAGACGGCAGCCACCAGGCTCCCCCGTCCCTGGGATTCTCCAGGCAAGAATACTGGAGGGGGTTGCCATTTCCTTCTCCAATGCGTGAAAGGGAAATGTGAAAGGGAAGTCGCTCAGTCGTGTCTGACTCTTAGCGACCCCATGGACTGCAGCCTACCAGGCTCCTCCATCCATGGGATTTTCCAGGCAAAGTACTGGAGTGGGGTGCCATTGCCTTCTCCACTCCACCTGAGTACATGGCCCTTTATTAACACTTCTGATCAAGGTACATAATCTGAATGTTATCCTTGAATCATCATCACCAATATATAATTCATCACCATGTCCTATCAAAATTACACATCTGGGACATGCCTCATATTGAAATCTTATTAAAATTTGGATTTTGTTTGTGTGGGTTTAGGTGGAACTAAAGGCCATGGATTTTAAAAAGATTCCAAGTGATACCTGTGCTGATGGTTTGAGAAGTACACTTTGAACAACATGAACCTACAAAATCCTACATAGTTGACCTCCTTGCAGCCTCTGAAAATCCATCACCCAACACTCTGCATCTGATCTACATGGCTCCAAGCACCTTGACTTCCTGTATTTTCTTAGAACATCAACCTTTATATGCCCATGCTTTTTCAATGTAGAGCTTAATCTGTTCAGAATCCTCTTTACTACTTTTTATACTACTAATTCCCTACATTCTTTGCATCTCAACTTCTCCCATTCATCTGACAAACATTTATTGAGTGTGATGATTATTTTTATGTGCAACTTGATGAGCCATAGGATACCAAGATATTTGGTAAATAGTGTTCTGGGTGTGTATTTGAGGATATTTCTGGATGAGATTAACATGTGATTCTGTAAACTGAGTCAAGCAGATTGCTCTCACTAATGTGGGTGGGTTTCATCCAATCCATCAAAGAAGTCCTGACCAGAATAAAGAAGGTGGAATAGGGAAAAATTTGTTCTCTCTGCCTGACTGTCTTTGAGCTGGTGCATCAGTCTTGTCCTGCATTTGGATTTAGTATCAACATGGAACTTATTCCTACAGGTTCTCTTGGCCTTAAGCCATTCTGGCTAAAACCATACCATAAATTCTCCTGGATTTCTAGTGTACTGACTGCAGATCTCAGGACTTTTCATTCTCCATAATCACACCAAGCCAACTCCTTCTTTTTTTTTAAAAAAAATTTTATTTTATTTTTAAACTTTACATAATTGTATTAGTTTTGCCAAATATCAAAATGAATCCGCCACAGGTATACATGTGTTCCCCATCCTGAACCCTCCTCCCTCCTCCCTCCCCATACCATCCCTCTGGGTCGTTCCAGTGCACTAGCCCCAAGCATCCAGTATCGTGTATCGAACCTGGACTGGCAACTCGTTTCTTACATGATATTTTACATGTTTCAATATCATTCTCCCAAATCTTCCCACCCTCTCCCTCTCCCACAGAGTCCATAAGACTGTTCTATACATCAGTGTCTCTTTTGCTGTCTCGTACACAGGGTTATTGTTACCATCTTTCTAAATTCCATATATATGCGTTAGTGTAGTGTATTTATGTTTTTCCTTCTGGCTTACTTCACTCTGTATAATAGGCTCCAGTTTCATCCACCTCATTAGAACTGATTCAAATGTATTCTTTTTAATGGCTGAGTAATACTCCATTGTGTATATGTACCACAGCTTTCTTATCCATTCATCTGCTGATGGACATTTAGGTTGCTTCCATGTCCTGGCTATTATAAACAGTGCTGCGATGAACACTGGGGTACACGTGTCTCTTTCCCTTCTGGTTTCCTCAGTGTGTATGCCCAGCAGTGGGATTGCTGGATCATAAAGCAGTTCTAGTTCCAGTTTTTAAGGAATCTCCACACTGTTCTCCAGAGTGGCTGTACTAGTTTGCATTCCCACCAACAGTGTAAGAGGGTTCCCTTTTCTCCACACCCTCTCCAGCATTTATTATTTGTAGACTTTTGGATCGCAGCCATTCTGACTGGTGTGAAATGGTACCTCATAGTGGTTTTGATTTGCATTTCTCTGATAATGAGTGATGTTGAGCATCTTTTCATGTGTTTGTTAGCCATCTGAATGTCTTCTTTGGAGAAATGTCTATTTAGTTCTTTAGCCCATTTTTTGATTGGGTCATTTATTTTTCTGGAGTTGAGCTGTAGGAGTTGCTTGTATATTTTTGAGATTAGTTGTTTGTCAGTTGCTTCATTTGCTATTATTTTCTCCCATTCTGAAGGCTGTCTTTTCACCTTGCTAATAGTTTCCTTTGATGTGCAGAAGCTTTTAAGATTAATTGGGTCCCATTTGTTTATTTTTGATTTTATTTCCAATATTCTGGGAGGTGGGTCATAGAGGATCCTGCTGTGATGTATGTCAGAGAGTGTTTTGCCTATGTTCTCCTCTAGGAGTTTTATAGTTTCTGGTCTTACGTTTAGATCTTTAATCCATTTTGAGTTTATTTTTCTGTATGGTGTTAGAAAGTGGTCTAGTTTCATTCTTTTACAAGTGGTTGACCAGATTTCCCAGCACCACTTGTTAAAGAGATTGTCTTTAATTCATTGTATATTCTTGTCTCCTTTGTCAAAGATAAGGTGTCCATATGTGCGTGGATTTATCTCTGGGCTTTCTATTTTATTCCATTGATCTATATTTCTGTCTTTGTGCCAGTACCATACTGTCTTGATAACTGTGGCTTTGTAGTAGAGCCTGAAGTCAGGTAGGTTGATTCCTCCAGTTCCATTCTTCTTTCTCAAGATTGCTTTGGGTATTCGAGGTTTTTGTTTTTCCATACAAATTGTGAAATTATTTGTTCTAGCTCTGTGAAGAATACTGTTGGTAGCTTGATAGGGATTGCGTTGAATCTATAAATTGCTTTGGGTAGTATACTCATTTTCACTATATTGATTCTTCCAATCCATGAACATGGTATATTTCTCCATCTATTAGTGTCCTCTTTGATTTCTTTCACCAGTGTTTTATAATTTTCTATATATAGGTCTTTAGTTTCTTTAGGTAGATATATTCCTAAGTATTTTATTCTTTCCGTTGCAATGGTGAATGGAATTGTTTCCTTAATTTCTCTTTCTGTTTTCTCATTATTAGTGTATAGGAATGCAAGGGATTTCTGTGTGTTGATTTTATATCCTGCAACTTTACTATAATCATTGATTATTTCTAGTAATTTTCTGGTGGAGTCTTTAGGGTTTTCTAGGTAGAGGATCATGTCATCTGCAAACAGTGAGAGTTTTACTTCTTCTTTTTTTCCAATTTGGATTCCTTTTGTTTCTTTTTCTGCTCTGATTGCTGTGGCCAAAACTTCCAAAACTATGTTGAATAGTAATGGTGAAAGTGGGCACCCTTGTCTTGTTCCTGACTTTAGGGAATGCTTTCAATTTTTCACCATTGAGGATAATCTTTGCTGTGGGTTTGTCATATATAGCTTTTATTATGTTGAGGTATGTTCCTTCTATTCCTGCTTTCTGGAGAGTTTTTATCATAAATGGATGTTGAATTTTGTCAAAGGCTTTCTCTGCATCTATTGAGATAATCATATGGTTTTATTTTTCAATTTGTTAATGTGGTGTATAACATTGATTGATTTGCAGATATTGAAGAATCCTTGCATCCCTGGGATAAAGCCCACTTGATCATGGTGTATGATCTTTTAATGTGTTGTTGGATTCTGATTGCTAGAATTTTGTTAAGGATTTTTGCATCTATGTTCATCAGTGATATTGGCCTGTAGTTTTCTTTTTTTGTGGCATCTTTTTCAGGTTTTGGTATTAGGGTGATGTGGCCTCATAGAATGAGTTTGGAAGTTTACCTTCCTCTGCAATTTTGGAAGAGTTTGAGCAGGATAGGTGTCAGCTCTTCTCTAAAGTTTTGGTAGAATTCAGCTGTGAAGCCGTCTGGACCGGGCTTTTGTTTGCTGGAAGATTTTTGATTACAGTTTCAATTTCCATGCTTGTGATGGGTCTGTTAAGATTTTCTATTTCTTCCTGGTCGAGTTTTGGAAAGTTGTACTTTTCTAAGAATTTGTCCATTTCTTCCACGTTGTCCATTTTATTGGCATATAATTGTTGATAGTAGTCTCTTATGATCCTTTGTATTTCTGTGTTGTCTGTTGTGATCTCTCCATTTTCGTTTCTAATTTTGTTGATTTGATTTTTCTCCCTTTGTTTCTTGATGAGTCTGGCTAATGGTTTGTCAATTTTATTTATCCTTTCAAAGAACCAGCTTTTGGTTTTGTTGATTTTTGCTATGGTCTCTTTTGTTTCTTTTGCATTTATTTCTGCTCTAATTTTTAAGATTTCTTTTCTTCTACTAACCCTGGGGTTCTTCATTTCTTCCTTTTCTAGTTGCTTTAGGTGTAGAGTTAGGTTATTTATTTGACTTTTTTCTTGTTTCTTGAGGTGTGCCTGTATTGCTATGAACTTTCCCCTTAGGACTGCTTTTACCGTGTCCCACAGGTTTTGGGTTGTTGTGTTTTCATTTTCATTCGTTTCTATGCAAATTTTGATTTCTTTTTTTCGATTTCTTCTGTGATTTGTTGGTTATTCAGCAGCGTGTTGTTCAGCCTTCATACGTTGGAATTTTTAATAGTTTTTCTCCTGTAATTGAGATCTAATCTTCTTAACACACATATACACACATATTTGTACATCTTATTGATCTGCTTTCTCTAGACAATGCTTACTTAAAACACTGAGTGTATATTATCTACTAATAAATCCTCACATAAATATTCTGACAGCATAGCAGAGAGTGTATAAAAGGAAAAAAATACAATGTAATGCAAGAAAGAAATATAGTTATGTAAGTAGTCAGAAAAGTTCCTTAAGAGGAGAATTTTAACTGAAACTTGAAGAGATAGTAGACAAAGAGTAGAAAAAAATTATCTCATGCAGATGGAACATCCTTTGTGAATGTGTTGAAATAGTGACAGCAAGAAATCAGCATGTCTGGAGTAGTGAGCAAGAAGATTTTTATTAGGTATTAGGAGTCAGGAGCTAAGGCAGAACCCAGAACCTAATAGGTCTTGATACAGAACTGAATACAATGTGTATTCAGTGAGATATTTAATCAAGAAAGAGGAATGACCTAATTTGTATTCATTACAAGTTACTATATGGTGGGACCCCTACTTTCAATCACAACTGAATAAATGATACCAGATTTGATTTCTTCACAAAAACCATCATAAAACAGGGTAAATAGCTATATGACAAAATATTTCAAGTACAGGACAATAGGCAGAGGAGATCTGTGATTGTGGAGAGAAAGGAAACACAGGGAGGTAGCCAGATGATTGTGCCCCAAGGACCCCGACTCTCAGTCTGGAAGCATTTGTGTGCTGCAGAATAAGGGGACAAACGAGTAGTGACATTGCTAAGCTGAGGAGGAAGACATCAGAGGACATCAGATTTGGCTTCTAGAATAGGCGAAATATACAGGGTAAGAAGAGGGAATTGGGAGAAGGGGGGCTCCATACACCTCTGGAGGGAATCATCATGGGTCCTTGGATGAGGGCTGAGTGGTTCACTTCAGATGGACATTTGAGTCTCCTGCTAATCAGAATGGAAAAACCCCTGCGAGTGCACTGAGCATTCAGTCAACATTCCACAAAATGCCCTGGCCTCAAAGTAAGGACCATACCATGTTGTAAGTGCCATATCCGGATACTAAGAACAATGCAGAACTAGAATCTCTTTAACACAGACTTAGCTCGACATAGATCAAATTTAACAGGACTAAAGTTATCAATATAAACCAATAACTTATATACCTGGCAAAATAAAATACAATGCCCTTTAATGGGGGAAAGAAAATCAATGAATATTATATACTTGGTATGCATGGAATACAGCAAGAAGAGAACAGTAAAAATAAAGACAGAATCTCTGCTGTGATGGAGCTTATATTCTGATGGGAAGAGTCCTAAAGGCACAAGAGAAACAAAGTTAGTATGTATCTATAATCAATACATTTCTGTATCAACTGCTTGCCTTGGGGACATTATTTTGTGCACCAAACTAATTCATGCAACAAATATATTTATTGATGTGACATTTCAATCTGTAATACAGAATATTCTTGATATTATTAATGTAAGGGGAACCTATTTAACGATTATTTTACAATCAAATTAGAAGTATTTGTTTGTTAATATTTTAGTGCAGTATTGTAGTGTCGATGGTTAAAATAAACTCCTTTGCTTTACTGAAGTTATACTTTAAGACTAATGATAACATCAGGGACACAATGCTAACATATCCTTGTAAACAATTCCTAAATTTTTTATTATGTGATGCAGCTCCAGAGGTTCTGGACAGTTTACATGGATCAAAGCAGTGGCAATCAGTAAGTCATCTAGAGCCAAATAACCCAGTACCCATAGTCTGACTAAGTGATTTTTAGGGTTTTGTATTTTTTTTGCACAGAGCACGGTTTTAAAAGCCATGCCTACATTTTCAAGAAAATTAGAGAAACCAAGGGAACATTCCATGCAAAGATGAGCTCGATAAAGGACAGAAACGGTATGGACCTAACAGAAGAAGAAGATATTAAGAAGAGGTGGCAAGGATACACAGAAGTACTGTACAAAAAAGATCTTCATGACCCAGATAATCACAATTGTGTGATCACTGACCTAGAGCCAGGCATCCTGGAATGTGAAGTCAAGTGGGCCTTAGAAAGCATCACTACGAACAAAGCTAGTGGAAGTGATGGAATTCCAGTTGAACTATTTCAAATCCTGAAAGATGATGCTGTGAAAGTGCTGCACTCAATATGCCAGCAAATTTGGAAAATTCAGCAGTGGCCACAGGACTGGAAAAGGTCAGTTTTTATTCCAATCTCAAAGAAAGGCAATGCCAAAGAATGGTCAAACTACCACACAATTGCACTCATCTCACACACTAGTAAAGTAACGCTCAAAATTCTCCAAGCCAGGCTTCAGCAGTACGTGAACCATGAACTTCCAGGTGTTCAGTCTGGTTTTAGGAAAGGCAGAGGAACCAGACATCAAATTGCCAACATCTGCTGGATCATCAAAAAAGCAAGAGAGTTCCAGAAAAATATCTATTTCTGCTTTATTGACTATGCCAAAGTGCCGGGAGCAGGAGCTCCTCCCGTGGCAAAGGTCATGAGGAAGGAGGCTCGGCCTACGCAAAGGCGGGATCGAGCCTCAGGAGTTCCCCTGGAAATTCTCGAGCATCTACCCCCAAAACTAGAGTCTGACTACTTTCTGCTTTGTGCTCTCACCTAAACCTCTGACTTTACAGGGGGCTGTCCTCCACTACGTCTCTCTGAAAAAAGAGTTAACTTACAGCTCCAGTTAATAATTCCTGGGTGTGACAGTGTTTCAACCTACAGACTCCTTTGGAAGTCCTCTAGGCTGCCTGAATAGGTTTTTCCGGCCACATGTGATTGCTCAGAGCCTCCCAACTGTGAGAGGCATGAGATGTTCTAAACTGTCTAAATATAGATTCCTTTGAGCAGTTAAAAGATTGATTAGAAATTGTATTGGTGAAGGGTTTTTCACTTGTTGGGCCAATGTTTGCTACTAAGTTTCCATATCCCTTACCTGCTGTGTCCCTGGCAGTGTATTGATTAATATAATTGGTGTAAGTAGTAGCTTTAATGTTTGTAACCTTGGATGCTTGAGTTAATTCTTTTTCTTGTTGTAGCCCACCACACCTTTGCCCTATAGGAATGCAACTTTATCTGATGCTTTTAGAGGGTGGCGCCTGACTAATCAATCACCTTTCGAAAAAAATAAGTTTTCTGAAGAAAGAGTCTTAAAATGTTAACAGGCCTCCAGGCAAGAAGATGATGCAAATCACCTAAACTTTTGCATATGGTAAGTTTGCAGGAAGAAATCCTGGCTTACTGCAAGAGTCAACCCCTTCCCCCATTATCCTCTATGCATAACTTAAGGTATAAAAACTACTTTGGAAAATAAAGTGGGGGCCTTGTTCACCGAAACTTGGTCTTCCCATGTCGTTCTTTCTCTCACCTTCTGGCTGAATTATTCAGCCTCTTTTCTCCACTAAATTTTCTCACTGAGCTATCCTTATTTAACCCCTCTTTATATCTTTAATTAACATTTAAATAAGCTGTTGTTTCCTGATCTCCGATGCCGTCTCCCATTCGAATTCCCTGGATCCACTGGGGCTGGACCCCAGCACCAAAGCCTTTGACTGTGTGGATCACAATAAACTGTGGAAAATTCTTCAAGAGATGGGAATACCAGACCACCTGACCTGCCTCTTGAGAAACCTATATGCAGGTGAGGAAGCAACAGTTAGAACTGGACATGGAACAACAGACTGGTTCCAAATAGGAAAAAGAGTATGTCAAGGCTGTATATTGTCACCCTGCTTATTTAACTTCTATGCAGAGTACATCATGAGAAATGCTGGGCTGGAAGAAGCACAAGCTGGAATCAAGATTGCCGGGAGAAATATCAATAACCTCACATAGGCAGATGACACCACCCTTATGGCAGAAAGTGAAGAGGAACTAAAAAGCCTCTTGATGAAAGTGAAAGAGGAGAGTGAAAAGGTTGGCTTAAAGCTCAACATTCAGAAAACAAAGATCATGGCATCTGGTCCCATCACTTCATGCCAAATAGATGGGGAAACAGTGGAAACAGTGTCAGACATTATTTTTAGGGCTCCAAAATCACTGCAGATGGTGATTGCAGCCATGAAATTAAAAGACACTTACCCTTGGAAGAAAAGTTATGACCAACCTAGATAGCATATTCAAAAGCAGAGACATTACTTTGCCAACAAAGATCCGTCTAGTCAAGGCTATGGTTTTTCCAGTGGTCATGTATGGATGTGAGAGTTGGACTGTGAAGAAAGCTGAGCACTGAAGAATTGATGCTTTTGAACTGTGGTGCTGGAGAAGACTCTTGAGAGTCCCTTGGACTGTAAGGAGATCCAACCAGTCCATTCTAAAGGGGATCAGCCCTGGGTGTTCTTTGGAAGGAATGATGCTAAAGCTGAAACTCCAATACTTTGGCCACCTCATGCAAAGAGTTGACTCATTGGAAAAGACTCTGATGCTGGGAGGGATTGAGGCCAAGAGGAAGACGGGAAGACAGAGGATGAGATGGCTGGATGGCATCACCGACTCGATGGATGTGAGTTTGAGTGAACTCCAGAAGATGGTGATGGACAGGGAGGCCTGGCGTGCTGTGATTCATGGGGTCGCAAAGAGTCAGACATAACTGAGCAACTGAACTGACAGAATTGACTGCTTTTTATGGCATACATTACTCAAATAATCATAACTAAGATATTGAAGATTTTCTTCAGAATTCCAAACTTCAAATAATCTAATTTTAGGATAAAAATATCTAAGAGCTAATCCAATTCAATATTGCTACACTTAAAAAAGGGGGAAAATTATGGCCAATGTTGTAAAATGTTTCATATTTTTGAAACTAATTAATTGCAGGAGAACTAGGACTTGAATCATCCCCAAATCTCCCAATTTCTACCATTTATAAACTTGTAAGTAGCATTTAAGCTTCTTTGTTTCCTATCATTAACATTTTAAATTGGTGTGAAGGGAGTCCTTCATCTTTAAAGAATTGCTGTATGTTACTTTTGATAGACATTACCCTATTTTTTTTTTTAATTTTATCAGGAGACTACATGACTTTCAATGTAATATTGAGTTTTCTAGTTTGGCCAATCTTTTATTTATTTATTTATTTTTGTAATTGTTGGAAATAGTTTTATATAGAGAGCTGAATATCACTCATGGAATTTCTAGGACATATTCAAGTATTTCTTATCTCTCACAAATGTTTTCAGTGCTAATACAAGAATAAGGAATTTTACTTCCTTCTTTCTTATTCAACAAAATGAGATTAATAAACTGTTAGGCAATCAGGTATATTAAGTTAGTAAATTGATAATTCGTTTCTCTGTGTATGTATATATGTTTGTATGCACACACAGGATCAACGTAGAGTTGAAAATAAAGGCATCTCGGATTTTTGTCTGTTCATGGAAATCATTTAACAAATAGAAAATTAAGTTATATTTTGATTCATTCCAGCAATGGATTTGACCAAGTTTGCTAAATAGGAGTAATCCTGTACTTAAATTGCAAAATGTCATGTATGCAAGCCTTTGGCTTAACTCTCCTTCAGAAGCATCTCAGTTTTCAAAAGAATATTACGCAATGAAAGGCATAAAAGCTCAGGAAATAAGAGAACAGATTGTTTAACAGCAATATTCCCTGTACAAGAGAACATGATATGAAGCAATAAAACAGTCTTCCATATTGTCACTCCTCACCATGTGGTCTCGGCATGTCTGTGAGAGAATCAGACATTTATTACTTCATATGTCCTCTGATACTTTGGGATTATCACTTAATTAACTTGGTATAAATAGATTGAACAAGTGGTGTAAATCCCAGTGGACACAACACTTAGAATTCTATGATGGATCCTCAAAAGAAATCCTGGAAAATGAACTAACAAGAAATAGAGAAGCAGCACCCACTTCAGATCAAGATTTGAGATGACAAACACTTTTTACTATTCTGCACACATATTTTTAGTCTGGCTCACACATTTACAAGTTATAAACAGACAAACATTCACTGAAATATTATATGGTCTGTTCCATACTTCTCAGTTTGGGGAATTGTTAAAGGATGAGAGGTTAGTTTAATTCCCAGACACAATTTTAACATTGCTCTATTATGGCTGAGTTTAAGATAATTCAACAAAATCATTAGTTGATGATGGAGACATACTTTTATGTCTCCAGAAAACAAACAGCATGATGCATTATTTGCTGTAAAATATACAATAGATATAGCTAATGTCACTGAGGCTTATAATTTTTTAAAGGTCTCCTTAAGAGTGAGCTTAAACATCTTAATCAAATCTCTCTGTGACCATTCAGGAATCTAATTCAACCCTTTTTGATAGTACCCAACATATTATATTTTATAAATTTATTTGGTCAGATCAAAGATTAGTACTGGATATTTTAACCCAAATTCCATCTAAAAGCAAGCATCAAAAAAAAAAAAACAACTATAATGCAATTTTAGCCAAACTATATCTTATATGCCTGTTATATGAATAACTTTTCCTGGACCTGTTAGCGATCTTTGAAAATGGAAATAAATATTCATATCATTGTTATTAAAAGTACACTAGACATTTTATAGTTTAATATATTTTAAAGTACATGAAGAATAACAAACTGAAGCATACTTTTGCTGACCCTGCCATCAAATATCTTAAAGCTTAAATAAACAAATCCATTTGTGTTTTGCATCCAGAGACAGAAATGTGGCTTAATAAAAGAAGCCTTTCGTAAGGGGCATCTCAGCTCCATGAAAGTCACTCCTAAATCCTTACAAGATGTTTCAGATACAGATTAACTGAATACATCACATTATATAAAGACTTATTCTTTCCTGCTGTTACTAAATAAAAGTACTCAGTTTAAAAAACTAAGATGCTTTAAAAGGGTTTCTGAGAGTGTGTTTTGCTGGGTCAAAACTTCCCGGATGCTGACACGCATGAACTTTGGAGTGCTTTCTATCTCAGTAACCTGTTTGTATTTATTCATTCCAATGATCACAGGCTTTCATTCAAAGTAAATGTAGGGTCATCATCAAATGGTGATGTGAAAAGGTTTTTCTGGAAATATACAAAAAAAAAATCTAAATGCTGTTATAATTTTTTAATAAAAGTTATCTTTACTTCCATGAATTTTAGTACACTCTCATTTTTCCATACCTTGTTTCTTGACTTACATACATAAGTTATATATAAGATGGGCTTTATTGGGTTATGTAAACATTAACACAGTAAAAGACATTCGTCTTTATGCACTTTTTTTTTTTCCCTTCTCAAGTACATCAGGGGAAGTATTCATGGGAGTGCTACCTATAGCAAAAGACACTTTCTATTAGAAATGGCATAAAGAATCAGTTTATGGTTAAGGCTGAGAATGGAAGGAAACTCTCATTCTCAATTCATTACCTGGAGGTTCATGTGTCTGGAGGAAAGAATCTGACTATCCACGTGGCTACTTAAATACTGAAGACAAGCTAATGGCATAGCCTGGTACCCACAACAAAGATAAATTCTTACAATAGCTTTTTAAACCCCGTGTCTTTGTATTCTCAAGCTGAGAGTTAACCAAATTGATGACCATATATAGGCTGAGACCTGCTGCCAGAGAAATGTCTTGATTGTAGGTAACCGGGAGTAATTTTCATGTTCCTTCAGTCCTCCCATTGACTTCTTACAAATTTTATTTCTCTGGTGAATGACTTTTATTTTCTCAATCCCCATTATATTGCTGGTGGCCTTATTTCTAACAATACACCTGTCTGAACTTTAAGCACTTTCAAGACACTGAGATTATGATATCATGAGGTAGCTTTGACAAACACCAGGATAACAAGTATTTATAATTATAATGATTGTACAGAGAAATAACTAATAATTTGTTAGGTATAATTAAATGTTTTTATATTCAATACTGCTTTACTTTCTTATTCTTGGGATGATGTACATATTTGGAATTACTTAATTAATTTCAATCACACAAACTCTTCACTAAAAAAAAACCAGCTTAGATTTTTGCCCCACCCTTTTTAACTTTTAGTCTTGGATGTCCTGTTGTGTCTTCTGATTTTTGGTCCTATCCTTGTTGGTCTGTTTGACAACCTTTTGAACATACTTTGCTTATAACAACATGCTGAAACTGGACATACTTCAACTTCTAATTAAGATGTGATTTCCACAGGTTCTTAGCAATCAATAGTTTCCAGCAATGTAATTTTTTTAAAAATAGGTATCTTTCACTTTGCAAAATGATAAATACAGCTTTTCAAGGATCTCTGTAAAATAAATAATAGCAATCGAGTGATTTTCTCTAAGATACAGAGGAACTTCTGCCTCATTCTAAATGGAATAAGTATCATAAATTTATAATTAGTGTCAAAAGCCTATTTCCAGCTCTATTTCCATTAATTTATGATATTTGTTGAGTTTTTTGTTTGTTTGCTTGCTTGTTTTTTGTTTTCTGAAAAGAAGCAAGAATTGTGACTTATTTGTTAACTGGGTCATTAATTCAAAATAACGGCAATAATGAAAAAAATTAAAGTGCATTTTTTATTGCGTGTGTCTACAATGCACCATGCATTGTGTTAGGTGATGATAGATAATCTAACATTATTCTCACAATAATTTTAATATTGAGGAAAGGGAAAATCACGTTTAAATATAGCATATCTAGTACGAATTACAGGCAGCATTAAATTCTGAGTCTATATAACTGCAAAAGAACCAAAAGTTAGGTTCTTTCCACTGTACCCAACATTTCAAACTAGGACTCAGTCATCTCTTTGAGGGTAAGGAGGCGACCCCCAGGTGACAGTACATTAAGACAAAACCAAGATTATGAGTGCTGTTGCTGCTGCTAAGTCACTTCAGCCGTGTCTGACTCTGTGCGACCCCATAAACAGCAGCCCACCAGGCTCCCCCATCCCTGGGATTCTCCAGGCAAGAACACTGGAGTGGGCTGCCATTTCCTTCTCCAGTGCATGAAAGGGAAAAGTGAAAACCCTATGACTACAGACTTAAGAAAATCTACATCTGTTAGCTATTTAGTACTGAATGGATTATTGCCAGAAAAAAAAGAACATGTGTGTGTGTGTGTGTGTTTGTGTGTATACGCTTTCACCTTTGGAAAACTTGAAAACAGAAATGAGGCAGGGAATTTTATGGGCTAAATATCATCTATTTATCTTTTTACAAATAAAAACAGTCTAATCAATGAACTTGAAAATTGACCAGTGAGTTAAATAAGTTGTTTGCTATTAATAAAGTTAATTCTTGATCACATATACATTTCTTATTAAACTTTTTATACATGTATATTTTAATATAAAGATTGTGATAGTGATATAATGTAGTTAGGATGGTTTTTTTTTTAGGAAATGTTAGCAATGTTGAGGATTACTACTTCTTTCTTTCATGTTTTGAACTGATTGAGAAAGAAAGCAATCTGAGAATGAAATGAGGATATAAATGATGAATGATTTTTATTTGTGTTAAAGTTGAATTGACAACAGCCTGGACTACGGTTATGTGTGGTCTACCAGACCATTCTGTGAATTGTACTTAACTTTTAACTTGTACATAGAGCAGCTGTTCAGAAAATAAGTGAAAGAGAGAGAAGGAGAAGGCATAAATCAGTTAGTCTATGAATGAGTAGTGTTCTTTAACGTATTGACTCAACAACAGGATAGTAAATGAATGTCACTTTTTCTCGCTTGAAGTGGATATGAGAAAAAATATATCGAATGCCTGGAAATATTACATTATTCCTGTTTCTTCTTGGAGAATGGAAAGGACATCTATGCCTAGAAATATACAAAAGAATAATAATGTTTTTGATATTTGGCAAAACCAATACAATATTGTAAAGTTTAAAAATAAAATAAAATTTAGAAAAAAGAATTTGATTATGTTAATAGATATAGGACTATTTAGATTTTTCTGTTTCTTGTGTCATTATTGGTAAACTTATTTTTAAGAAATTTCTCCATTTCATATATGTTGCCAAAAATTTTGTAATAAAGTTATCTATAAGTTTTTTCATAAAAAAAAATAAAAAATATGTTTCCAAAAAAATTTGGTGGAAATTAAAATGGTAAAGATCTAAAATACTGTAAGTAAGAAATGAGATCATACACGGAAAATAAACAGAGTGAGGTTTATTGGGCACTGAAGAACAAAAACTAAAACTGGCAATGAACAAACTAAATTTCCTAACTAGCTGCAATACACACAAATATAAAGAAGGCTTAGTTGACTCTCTGTGATAGCTGTAAGGGGTAGTAGATAGCTCAATATAAGTGGGAAGTCCATAGAGTCACAAAACGTCAGAAATATTAAAATAATAATAAAAATAAACTAAGGGTGGAAACAGAAGGAATGCACTAAGGACCATTAATACAGGAACAGGGTAGGCTTTCCTAAAATCACAAATATATGCAATGGCAAGAAGTAATTTTGACCCAGACATCTTAATATTAAGTAAAAGACCACCTCTCATATAGGTAGCAAACAGAAACAGCTTACACACAATGACGGAGAAGGATTTTCTCACAAAACTATGCGGATCTATCCCAAGATGTTTAATAGCATAGCACTGCTTTATTTTGTCCAAACTCTGTGCTTCAGTTTTGCAGGCTTAGAAACTGCCTTTGCCAGCTCACCAAGATTATCTTCATTTCTCTCTCAAGGGCTACTTAAGTGAGCAAAAAAGTAAGATGTGCAGTATTTACAAAGGAACAAAATTCAACTGGCTACCTTAAATGATAAATATGTAGAATACAACCAGATGGCTATATCTTCCAGTCAAATTTTCTCATAATTATGAGAAATCATATTATAATCAATAGGCTGTGCTTGGTAAGAGAGGAAGAATTAGATAATTCAATATTTAATGGCATCTGACTGAATTGCCTAACATATTCCTCCCCTCTGGATGAAAATAAGGAAGCATGACAAAATTCTAAGAAGTTCAGAACTTGAACCAGGGCATTACCCATCCTGTCTCTGTAATATCGCTCTAAATTTTAAACACACGCTCTCACCCATCACCTGCTAATTTTAGAATTTAACACTAAAAATGTTTTATTTCTTCTTATTCTTTTTTTTTTTTTTAATCTGAGATGACTATGTGGGGATTTACACAACTTACTGAAAGTGCTGGTAAACTCTTGACTAGAATGATTAATTATTGATTCTCTTAAGACAATGATGAAGAGAACAGTTCTTCTAATTCCAAATCTAAATATAAAAAAAACTGAAGCCTAATTTAAACTTTTAATGTTCCCTTTTAGAAAAATACCTGGCATCCTGCTGCTGCTGCTAAGTCACTTCAGTCATGTCCGACTCTGTGCGACCCCACAGACGGCAGCCCACCAGGTTCCCCCGTCCCTGGGATTCTCCAGGCAAGAACACTGGAGTGGGTTGCCATTTCCTTCTCCAACCTGGCTCCCTACTTTATATCAAATCATGTGAAAGACTTCAAAGAAACAGCCTCCAAAGCCAGAGCTTTTCAAAGATAAAATAGACAGAGATGGGCAACAGAAGCACTCCACAATGAAATGCTTATAATTTAAAATACCAAAAAGAGGAACAAAAGAAGGGAGTGTAGGAAAACCAAACTGGCCCTTTAATGAATTCATATCTTTGGGGTATTTAAATGAATAAAAGGAAAGAAGAGACTACATGTACCATAACTGGGGAATTTAAGGTTTAAACCAAATTGCTGAAAAACTGAATCATGGGCAAAGGAAAGATAAGCCCTGAAAATAACAAGGGAAAATCTGGCCGGCCCACTGTCGTTTGTCCTGCCCAGTTCATTTTCCACAGTCAGATGCCCCAAATTGTTACATATGTGGAAGCAAACGTTGTGAGGGCTTCCCTGGTAGCTCAGCAGGTAAAGAATCTGCCTGTAGTGAAGGAGATTCCTGGGTCAGGAAGATCCCCTGGATAAGGGATAGGCTACCCACTCCAGTCTTCTTGGGCTTCCCTGTTGGCTCAGCTGGTAAAGAATCCACCTCCTGTGTGGAAGATGTGGTTTTAATCCCTGGTTCAAAAGATCCCCTGGAGAAGGGAACGGCCACCCGCTCCAGTATTCTGGCCTAGAGAATTCCATGGACTTATTATAGTCCATGGGGTAACAAAGAGTCGGACATGACTGAGCGACTTTCACTTTCAAAGCTTATGAAATACCAGTATCCTACAGGCTTTTATTATTAAAATATTTAGAAAGTCCAACTCTTATTTGTCTGGGTAACTAGTCAATTTCAAATATTTTGAGACATTTTTACACCTTAAAGACTCTTTCTCCGAAAACATTTTATTTCTAGTAATTTATGCTTAAGAAGCATTCATAGTAGTCTTCAGAAATTTCTTTCACTGCACTTATGTCATTGTTCTTTGATTCCATTGTGTGTGCCTGTGTTTACTGCATGCATTAAGCAAATTAATACCTGCCAATATTAATTTCTGCTAGTGTTTTCTTAGATATTGATATTCTGACAGGAGTGAACAACAAAGGGAATTGGATGAGACAGAATGTTATTGAACTCCATTAAGTTTTACTTTTTAAGATAATTTTAAAATGTAAACATGAAACAAAAGGATAAATTGAACACTGGTATCACCATTATGATAAAATTTCACTTTTGTTTCCAAGCAAATCATGATTGTCCACTTTGGATAGTCAACAATTGGTTGATTATTGAGCAAGTTATAAATAGCACACTATTTAAGAACTGTAAATTAGCAGGTATTCTTTATTCAGCAGTGCAAAAATGCTGGCTCTAATTGTTTTCTTTTTCAGTGATTAACTGTATAAATAGACTATGAGCAAGACACATAAGTTAAAACCCCAACCCAGATACATTACAGGTATATAATCACATTTACTCTATCCCCTAATTTGTTCCCAGACTCTCCAGGGAGTCTATTTACTGACCTTAATACTTAGTGTGACAGCTATTCACTTTGCTACCAGACTTCTTCCTATAGAAGCCATAATTTTTAATGTAGGCAATCTGAATCTTAATAAATCCACTGATTATCTATCACTTTGTCTCTCACTGAATTCTTTCTGTGATGAGACATCAAGAACCTGAGCTTCATTAGGTCCTGAAACCAGGTATCATAGGTTTTGGCTGGGTTTGAGTCCCAGCCACGTGGGTTCAAGTCCCAAGCAGGGATTTGGCTGGGTTTGAGTCCCAAGCAAGATTTTGGCGGGATTTGAATCCTAGCCGTGTGGGTTCATGTCCCAAGCAGGGTTTTGGCTGGGTTCACGTCACAGCCACGTGTGTTTGAGTCCCAGCCACGTACGTTCAAGTCCCAAACTGAGTTTCGGCTAGGTTTGAGTTCCAGCACATGGGTTCAAGTCTCAATCTATGGTAAATGGTTTGACATGGAAATCAGGATACAATCTTAGTTGCATGAGTATAGCATGCCAGGTGCACTAAGAGAGGAATCACATTCAACGTGAAGGGAACAACATATACATTGTTCATGGGAAAGGTGAATCATTCCTTTTCTGAGTGGATAGCCATAGGCTCAAATTCCCATGTGGTCCTAGAATCATTAATGTGCATAAGCAGACATCTGCAGTAAGGATACTCAGATTAATTTACTTCAAGTCAATTTCCAATTAAACTGGTCATAACACACAGGTTTTCCCAGAGGTGTCAATGATAATACAGCAACATAATTTTAACAGCTTTTTCTTTCCATTTTTCAAAATGATAGATCAATATTTCCAAAAGAAAGGTGTCTCTTTAAGCCTAACTCTGTGTTCCATAAACACTTTGCATATTTTATATACACATGTATGTGTGTGTGTGTGTGTGTGTGTGTGTGTGTACACAGCCCACTCACATATTTTTTGCTTTCTGACATCTTTTCCAAACTGGTACATTTGATAAGTGGCTATCTCTGTATTTTTGCAGTCAAGGTCCTTTATTTGCCAGCTGTTTAGGAAAGAAAGAGGCAAAGGTTGATTTGCTTCTCCCTTGAAACAAATCTGTCATATCACTGATGTTCCACTGCACTAGCCTTGTGGGGCTAGTGAGGCCAGTCCTCCTCTTTTAGGGCACCTCCTGCTCAAATACAACATTTTTTTTTTTTTTTCTAGATGAATAGAACATCAGAATGGCAATGAAGTCTTGCTATGTTAGAAAGAAGTAGTCACAAAACTTGCCTAGATATTTTCAATAATCAGAGTATTTTAAGAAGCTTCTTATAATACATTCTCATGCATCAGGATTTTCTGGCTGCTATTGGTGCAAGAGTCCTATTTCAGAAAGCAAAACTGCAAAGCTGAGTGATCAAAAGCATCAGAGCTTCTCTGGTAGAAATAAATGCGGTTCAAACATTAGTAAATATGTATGTGATAATGAAAATATCTTTTTATAATACATTTCCCCAGTCTCAGTTATGAATTTCCATGGGAATTATTTCCAAAGACAAGCTGCAGGGAAAACATCAATTAATCTGCTGAATGAATTCTTGAATCCATTCTCAATGCTGAGACCCCCTCCTGGTGCTTGGTAATTACCCCAATATTTTCTGCACGCTTGTTTAAATGGCTTCCTCTTGGGTTTCCCGTGAAGAGGGCCTTTCTTTCCGCTGATCTGAGAGGCAGCTTGCCTTATCACTCTGCCTCATTCCATCTGCAACTCGTGGGGGGTCCCGCTAATCATTGTCATTGGAACATTGGATGAGCAGTCTGGGGACATAGATAGATGTGACACCAAAGGAGACCAGGGACTTTCCAACTGAGTACTCATCTCAGTAAATGCTTCATGCCCTCCCAGATTCAACACACGAGATGAACTATTTTTAAAGCAAAAGCCTGCACCTTAATTATACAAATACAATGATCAAAGCCATTATCATCCTTTTCAAAGGGCAAGGATTATTTAGAATAACGTTTTATTACCTTTGACAGAGAATATTTGGTCCTTGTGAAGAGCAAAAGTAACAGAGAAAAATGCAATAGGGGAGGAAATAAAACAAGAGGAAAGGAAAATTGGTTTTAAACAAAAACTGGTGTTGCTAGAGAAATATAATGAAAGCAGTTGATGCAAAAGAGAGATAAAAGTTGTAAAGTGTTGAATTTTGAAAGAATTTCAAAGTGTATTCAAATGTCACATTGTCTTTTCTTAAATCCTTAAGTAGTAAGTTTCAAAAGATAAATGTAATCCACAATTTATCCACACAAGATTCATCTATAGAGAAAATAAAGCACAGTGATTCTTCCATATACAAGTATGCTATTGTAAATATTTATTATTTACATTTCTTAATAAAGATGACTTTCATAGCTTTGGAGACTAACATGCGTGAATATAATTTCCTATATAAGTTAGTTGAGAGTTTCTTTGAAACTGTCTCTGAAGTATCAGAAGACAAGCTTTGCAACTTTGTTTATAATGTGTAATGTGTATAATTTAACTCAAAAACTAAAAGATATAATCTAACCAATATGAGAAATGCAAGATTTTCATGCACAAGTATTTGAACAAAAGAAAATTTGGTATAAAGCTGAGGCAAAATAAATAATTCCTTTTAATATTAATATATAAAAATCTCTGTTCAATTAATTTATCTGAATGGTCTGATTCTTAATATTTAATATTTTAAAAGTTTGAGATAGCTTCCCATTTATAATGCTAGTTATTTCTAGGACATAAACTTGTAATAAGTATCACAGTTCCACTTGCTATCCCCCAAATAAAGAAAATATTTAGAAAGCCTCTATATTTAGAATATTTAGAAAACTTCTATCAATATTTACTTTATCTATACATCAGAGTTTAAAAATTTAACAATAAAATAGATCTAGTCATAATAATATACTGGAGTCTAAAAACCAAGAATAAATCTCAGGTAACTAAGATTCAAAGGTCTATACTGATCTTTAATTTATCTCTTCTTCTAATTCTCTCTTGAGAATCCACACTAATCAGGAATGTTATCAAGTTGTTCCCTGTTGCTAAAATCCAGTGGTCGATTCTCATCTGAGCTGACCTGGTAGTGACATTGTCATGGTTTCTCAGGCCCTTTCTACTTGAACATTGTCCCTGATTTTCTTTTTTTTTCTTTTTCTAATTTTATTTTATTTTTAAACTTTACATAATTGTATTAGTTTTGCCAAATATCAAAATGAATCTGCCACAGGTATACATGTGTTCCCCATCCTGAACCCTCCTCCCTCCTCCCTCCCCATACCATCCCTCTGGGTCGTCCCAGTGCACTAGCCCCAAGCATCCAGTATCGTGCATCGAACCTGGACTGGCAATTCGTTTCTTACATGATATTTTACATGTTTCAATGCCATTCTCCCAAATCTTCCCACCCTCCCCCTCTCCCACAGAGTCCATAAGACTGTTCTATACATCAGTGTCTCTTTTGCTTAGATCACTGACTCATTCTTCTGCTTTATTGTGAGTTTTTTGGATTATCTGCATTCCCCTGATTTCTAATCATTTACATATCTTGCTGCTCAGTCCTTACATATTTCCCATCTATCTACACTGATTATCAGTCTCAGAGTCTTAAATCCTTTCTACATGCCTATGACTCAGAAACTGAGCCTTTCATCCTGCATATCTAGACTGTACTCCCAACTTTTATATCTAACTTTTAACCTTAATTTTAATGAATGATAAACATCCCAAACTTACACTCAAAACAAAACTCCTGTTCCTCCTCAGGTTTCCTAAATCTAATAAATGGAACATCCATTTTATCATTATTGAAGCACAAAGCCTTGGATTCATCTGATTCCTCGGGTTCTTTAACTCTCCACACTCGATATATTAGCGATGTGTTAATACAACTGCCCGAATGATCATTTTATAATTCAAGGAATATCATGGCATTCTTGTATTCCAAATTATCAATGGCATCCCATATTGCTCAAATGTAAAAACCATGTTTTCTCTCACCGGGCTACAAGATAAAGTTTGCTGCTACTTTTCTGAATTCACTTTTGCTTTGCTCACTACAACTGTCACTATCAACTTCAGTTCCTAGATAACGTCCAATATGCTGTCATCTTTGCTTTTCTGATCCTTCTGTTTTGAAAGCTCATCCTTCAAATTTCTACTTATGTTACTCCATCATTTCCTGCACGATGTAATTGATTATTCCCTTGATAGTGGCTGCATGTGACCTTGGGTAAACTATCCTAATTTTCTGGTATGATGTTAGTGCTAGTCATTCAGTTGTGTCCAACTCTTTGCAACCCCATGGACTGTATCCCACCAGGCTCCTCTGTCTGAAGGGATTTTCTAGGCAAGAATACTAGCATAGGTTGACAGTCCCTTCTCCAAAGGACCTTCCTGACCCAGGGATCAAACCTTGGTCTCCTGCATTGCAGGCAGATTCTTTACCGTATGAGTTATAGGGAAGTCCCAATTTTCGGGTATACATTTTTCTAACATGTACAATATTGCTCAAATTTATTTTACAGAGTCACTGTAAGATTTAAATGAGATAGCACAAGATCATTAATAAAAGCTGTATGGATGATACCTATCTCAGTCCACAATAAAATATGCTACTTCTGGTATATAAAAACAGAGTATATAAAACCAAAATGATCCTAAAATAAAGTTCATATCAGCACTCCTACACCCCTTAAAACATGATGACAAATTTATCTCTGTAGAAAACAACTAGTAAAGGAAAGCATAGTAGCAATACAGACAAATAGTCAAAGTATTTGACTAGACTAGAAAAATACATGTTATGTGTAAAAGCATAAATCATATTAAAGTCTAAAGATGGTATTCCTTAAAGTGAGGTCTCTGAGAAGAGTCCAGTGCCAAATTGGCTCAAATCAAATTCTTAGACTGTTTCAGAACCAACTCTGTTCCCAGAGTTATCACCCACTGCTGCTGCTACTAAGTCGCTTCAGTCATGTCTGACTCTGTGCGACCCCATAGACGGAAGCCCATGAGGCTCCTCTGTCCCTGGGATTCTCCAGGCAAGAACACTGGAGTGGGTTGCCATTTCCTTCTCCAATGCATGAAAGTGAAAAGTGAAAGTGAAGTCTCTCAGTCATGTCTGACTCAGTGACCCCATGGACTGTAGCCTACCAGGCTCCTCTGCCCATGGGATTTTCCAGGCAAGAGTACTGGAGTGGGGTGCCATTGCCTTCTCCAGTTATCACCTACAAAAGTAGTCAAAGTTGAGAAGAAGCACTATAGTGGATGGCATGGACTGTGGTGCTTGATCATTTGGGCTCAAATCAAGTCTTCCACTTACTAGAAGATGAGTATAACATGGATCCATGTTGAGATAGTTATTCAATCTCTCTGGTTACCTAAGTTCTCTTCATTTAACATTCAGATTTGAAAACCAGGAAGAACTGACTGCATCTCCTTTTTGTAAGAATTAAACAATCGATGATAGAACAGTGCCTAGATTATAGGAAGTGGTCAATGGTTATTAGTTATTAGTAATATTAACCCAGAGCCACATCTTTTGTGGAGCTCTGGATGGAGAATACAGTAGTTCCAAGGTACAGGACAATAGATACAGGTAGACTCTAAAGTAAATAGATGATATCTCCCAGAATCACATGTCCCTAGCTACAAGTGTTTTCTACGGCTCCAGTGATCCCAATGTATCAAAATCACTGACAAGAAGGAAGATAAGGACTTATTAAGCTGCATTTTATCTGTCTCTTTTCAGTGTCCCCAGAGTCTCCACTTCTCAAGTCTGGACAGAGTCAGCTGGAGTCAAAAGTTGAACTCATTGCATTGAATAGTCCTAGATGCAGATCTGAACCAAATTCCATTGAGGGACCAAGAAATGTAAAAAAATTTAAAAAAGACATGGATTAGCTTTGAAGCGCCCTGAAACTTAAAATTACCCTTTAGACCACTGCAGAATTTAGAACTCTTTAATTATGACAGCTTCTTGGTGAGGCACTTAAATCTACCTGTTCTAAATTTCTGTCCTAATGATTTCTCAGGGACAGTTTCTTTTCCATGAGCCTGCTTTTCTAAGAAGCAATCAAAATGATCCATTTCATTCTAGACCAAAATTGGGGGGCAATATATAAATCAGCTGAACCCTGAAGTGTTTGCTTCTCACTAGCAACTGAATTTTGATAAAGGATAAAAAGGGAATGGCTGAAATCTGTGGATACAGATAATTTTTCTTTTTCAAGCAGCTCTATCATAGATCCAACCTCTCCTCACCAATTATGTGTTCAGAACACAGATTTTAATTAGTTTAAGATTATATTTTATATCTAGTGTTATCAAAATGCAAATTTTTTACTCCCATTTCTTATTATCCTAACATTTTACCATGTCATTGTTCTCTTTTATGAGGCCTCCGTGTCTTCTGGCTAGGATTCTTGGCCCTGGGTCTATGTGTGAGTGTGTATGTAACTGAATTGTAGGAGTATAAGGCATCATTACCACTTTTGCTTTCATATAAACCATGCACCATTGTAATTTTTAATAAATTGCATACTTCTTTACAACTCTTATTCAGTAATTGGCTTTAGTATTTTATATATGCTATGAAAATTACTCTTTTATGATTTGTTACCATAAAAAAAAAAAAACTAAAGTGAAATAGTCACAGGTCTAGGTACAACTGTCCAATGATTTATAAACTTTACTGAAGAGTTGAAAGTATGTTGATCAGGGCACATGAGCATACTCTTTAGGTAAATTCATACTACTGAAATGAATTTAGGAAAACTCTGAAATGATGAATTTGAAGGATATATTGCCTGTATTGTTTCCTCTATTTCAATTTTATCCAAAGATAATTATATATTTAAAGTTTTATGTTCTTATAGTAATAATCTTTTCTGAAATACTGACTGTTGAGTGACATAAAAGATATTCTCTTTTTAACAAATAAGGGTCTCAGAACATGCTCTCGGTTATTCATTCTATTCATGCATATAATTGGGAACTTGCAGGCTACAAAATACTCCTTTTTTCCTTAGAAGTTTGAAGCTAACTATTGATAGTTTTCTAAAGAAACTGTAAGTTTGTGTCCAAAGAAGTCTTTGTAGAGTGTTTTTGACAGGCAGAGAAACAGGAAATGAAAGCATTTTGATATCTTGCAATGACTTATATATATTTATATGTCATATATGTGTATCATAAATATAAATATATGTCATAAAAATACAGATAAATAGAATGTGTTCTTAAGCCATATGATTTTTTCTTTTTAAAATGTAAAACGTTTCACAAAATGCCTAAAAATTTTCTGAATAATGAAGGAATCTTTGTGATGATGATGGACTCAGAAGTTACTTCCAAACTAATCAATTTATACAAAAATAGAAAACAAAAAAGAAAGTGCCAGTTGTATAATTGAAAAATATGTGTTGAATGAAATAAGGGTCAGTAAATTTTATCTCACAGAACAGACAGACAGAGCATCACATCTTTGTGAATGCTAGTTTAGAATGGACATATTTTCTTTGGGGCTGTCATTGTCTTCTCTCCAACTCAATTTGTAACTTATCCTATACAACTGTATGATTTGAATGGGAATTTCATAATCTCACTGTACTGTAAACTACCATCTTGTGTCCTGTTATCACTTATACAGACGTGTTTTTAAATTTTCGTTATTTTGATATAGTCTGAAGAAATGCTTTGGTGAGACAAAATTTCTTTTTAAAATGTTGGATACTGCTTCTTTTGAAAACAGAAAACACTACACAAGGACAAAAGTATGTTCTCATTTATTGTTCATTCCTTTAACGTTATTCAGAATTTATTATATATAGGATGGTCTCTGACACACACTGGAGGAAGGGTAGCTCTGTAAAATTGTATCTTTTCCTTCAAGAAATCTTACCAAGATGACAAGAAAATAGTTGCTGTTGATTCACAACCACTCTGGTCTGGCCCAGCACTTCCAGGCATACTGCTAAAATCAAACCAGAAGTATTCCATCTCTCCCTGTCATAGGTGAAGACTCTTGCAAGATGAGCTACAGATCTACCTATTTAATTATTGAATCTTTTGAAACACACACACAAACACACCCACTTATAAACATACACCCTTTATCACTCTTGGGCACTGGATATTGCTAATAGGACATTGGCAGAGTTACTGAAGCCCATTTTGAGAAAGGAAATGTTTCTCTAACTTGCTTACATTCAGAAAGACATTGTCAAAATAAAGTTTATTCCTCTGCACTTTATCGCTTCCTTATGTTGAATATGCTGACCTAAGAATTAGGGTTTGTTATCATTTGGCTATACCCTTGACTTTCCAATGAATGTTTTAAAAACCTCATTTTAGTCAAAACTGATTTTTTCACAGAATCTTTTTTCCTGAGTCTTTCTATTATACACAATGGTAGGGAGCACAACAAGTGAGACAATGTAGGGCATAGCGCTGTTAAATGACTCACTGCCTACACTAGTTTCTGAGCTGCAAATGGCTAACTCTGGGACATTAAGCAGAAATCTCAATTAGAAGCCCAGTATGGACCAAGAGACAGAACACTATAGTGTACTGTCTCTTCCCTAGACATGGGACTTGGGAATGGAGGGTATCATTAATCATCCTCCTAAAAACCCAAGGATTGACTTAATCTCAAATGTCTCAAATTTGGAAAAGTGTACTCCTAAAGGACTACACTAATATTTGCATTTCTATAAATGTGGTGTCAATTATTAGAAGAGCATTATGCAGTTTGGACGTGAGAAAAGAAAGGTCATACCTTATCAGAACAGTTAGGAAATTGAATGTTTCCTCATGTGGAAACCTTTTGATGAAAAATGCTAATTCCTTAGATTCTCTTTTTACAAACTCTCAGGAAAGTTCACTTTAAGGAACAGCATGCCAGCTGTACAATGGGAAATGGCAAAACTAGACACGGTAGAAAAAGAATGCATAGTGCCAGGAAAACATCAAAGTACAAAACTAAAGACCAAATCTTCTCCGCTTACCCTAAACAGCAAGCAGAGCTGATGTTGAAAGATAAACAAAAGAAGAGTTACAGGTTATACCATTCTAGCATGGTATGGCTCTGATAATCACTAACCATCATACATCACTTGGCTATTCACCTAGAAGATGACCAAAGATGCTTGTATGCTAAACGAATACCAACATGCACCAAAAAATGACTGCTATTTGAAGAGACTGTCTCCTCTACCTCATAACTTAGATTACATATTTGAAATCTGGATTTAGGACTTTGCCCATATATTGATGCTATAATAAGCAGAGAGAAATAATGATGTAAACATATGCACATGAGTATAAAAATTAAGATACATGCCATGCATTTGCAAATAATTTTCTGTCATCACAATTAACTTCATATATGATACGTTTTACAGTGAATAATTTAGGGAAAGGTTGAAGTTATTTTTCAGTTCAGTTCAGTTCAGTCACTCAGTCATGTCCGACTCCTTGCGACCCCATGAATCGCAGCATGCCAGGCCTCCCTGTCCATCACCAACTCCCGGAGTTCACTCAGACTCACGTCCATTGAGTCGGTGATGCCATCCAGCCATCTCATCCTTTGTCGTCCCCTTCTCCTCCTGCCCCCAATCCCTCCCAGCATCAGAGTCTTTTCCAATGAGTCAACTCTTCGCATGAGGTGGCCAAAGTACTGGAGTTTCAGCTTTAACATCATTCCTTCCAAAGAAATCCCAGGGCTGATCTCCTTCAGAATGGACTGGTTGGATCTCCTTGCAGTCCAAGGGACTCTCAAGAGTCTTCTCCAACACCGCAGTTCAAAAGCATCAATTCTTTGGCGCTCAGCCTTCTTCACAGTCCAACTCTCACATCCATACATGACCACTGGAAAAACCATAGCCTTATTTTTACTTAGATAATATATGTTCACTATAGTGGAAGATGTTGTGACTGGTTTACACTGACAATTAGATTTCATTGATTTAGTCTTACTGGGTACAGTCAATCAACTTCCATAAAACCTGCATTAACTCTGCCTTCCATGTGGCAATGTAAAGTTTTATATAGTCACACCAGTAATTTTGATTTAACATCACCACCATGTTTGTTTATCTGTGAAAGCTACCTTTAACATAAAATATAAAGTGAATGGCACCTGGTCAAACTGTTCAACAGGGCAGGAAAGCAAATCATGCAAGTTGCCAAAATGTGACAAGGACTTTGCAATATAAATTACTTACCTGATTAATTAGGAAAAGGGAGATTTTTCTGGCTGATCAGCCTATAGCCAAACTTCTGCAAGTGCTTTGAAACTGCTAGATTTTTCATTGAAGACTATGATACATGTTAAAAATTCCAACTAAAAGGAACTTTAGAAGTTCCTCTGGTTAACATTAAGTGACTTCCTTGAACTAAAAATATTTCCTACTCTTCTGAGCAAAAACATCTATAACTAGCTCCATAAATTTGAAAATGTGCTAAAATGGTCCTTCGAACATTTGCTTTTGATAAGTCCATCATATTTCATAATCTTTCGACACACATACTTATTCCTACTTGAAAATAACCTTAAGGTATAACTTACATTAAGAAGTATGAACTAACAACAAGTTCACATTTACTGATTTTTAAGAAGCAGAAACAGCCGAAAACAAAATCCAAAACAAGAAACAGGACACTACCCACATTTCAGAACTCCCCTATGCCCTCTCCCAACAGTAGCCCTCCTGATCAGAGGTGATCATTTTCCTAAATGTTAGATTATTCAAATAGACTTTTACAGCGTATATCCTGTTATGTATGGCTCCGAAATAACTGTGATATCAAACTATGTTGTTGCACGTGGCTGCCATTTGTTTCCTTTCATTTTTATATCCACTGTAAAAATATGACACAATTTATTCACCCCCTCATATTCTTGTAAACAATTTTGTTGTTTCCAGTTTGGGACCATTTCAAATAATGTTGCTACATACATTTTTGAACATGTCTTCTGGTACACATAGAGATGTTTTTTGTTACTATACTTAGAATTGAAATTGATTGGGGTACTTATGGGAGAAGGCAATGGCACTCCACTCGAGTACTGTTGTCTGCAAAATCCCATGGATGGAGGAGCCTGGTGGGCTGCAGTCTGTGGGGTCACTAAGAGTCACACACGACTGAGCGACTTCACTTTCACTTTTCACTTTCATGCACTGGAGAAGGAAATGGCAACCCACTCCAGTGTTCTTGCCTGGAGAATCCCAGGGACGGGGGAGCCTGGTAGGCTGCAGTCCACGGGGTCGCACAGAGTCGGACACGACTGAAGCGACTTAGCAGCGGGGGTACTCATATGCTTGTGTTTAGTAGATACTGGCAAAAAAATCCAAAAAATCATTATAATACCAGCCCAAAGTTTGTAACGCTATCTATTGCTTAGTAACTTGTGTTATCTTCTTACTGTTTTTCTTCAAACAGTGTTCACGCACCAGTGCCTTTCACTTTCCCCTTTGTTACTCTAATTATAAATACTAAATTCTTTTTTACCTTGCCCCAAACATGTCTTATTCCTTTATCTGTATTTTCAAAACTGTTTCATCTCTGTGTGTTTCAATTTG
This sequence comes from Bos mutus, assembly GCF_027580195.1. Taxonomy (NCBI): domain Eukaryota; kingdom Metazoa; phylum Chordata; class Mammalia; order Artiodactyla; family Bovidae; genus Bos; species Bos mutus. Next base: position 27,793,217 of record NC_091622.1, on the reverse strand, counting down.
CTTATTTTTACTGACTTATCTTTCAGATTGTAAGTCCTCAATTGGGCTATGTGTAATGTACTATTAAATCTATTTATTAAGTTTTTAACTCTATATAGTATATTTTTCTAATGTTACAGTTTATTTTTGAACTATTTTTCTACATATAATTTTATGCTAAAATTTTCCTTCTATCAGTTCAGTTCAGTTCAGTTGCTCAGTGGTGTCCAACTCTTTGTGACCCCATGAATCGCAGCACATCAGGCCTCCCCGTCCATCACCAACTCCCGGAGTTCACTCAGACTCACGTCCATCGAGTCAGTGATGCTAACAAGCCATCTCATCCTCTGTCGTCCCCTTCTCCTCCTGCCCCCAATCCCTTCCAGCATCAGCGTCTTTTCCAATGAGGCAACTCTTTGCATGAGTTTCAGCTTTAGCATCATTCCTCCCAAAGAAATCCCAGGGCTGATCTCCCTCAGAATGGACTGGCTGGATCTCCTTGCAGTCCAAGGGACTCTCAAGAGTCTTCTCCAGCACCACAGTTCAAAAGCATCAATTCTTCGGCTCTCAGCTTTCTTCACAGTCCAACTCTCACATCCATACATGACCACTGGAAAAACCATAGCCTTGACTAGATGGACCTTTGTTGGCAAAGTAATGTCTCTGCTTTAGACTGAGATATAAACTTGAGTTATTTGAAAACTTATGGCTGATAATTCCACTATTTATTTTTCCCTATAGGTCTGTTTCTATAGTGTGATTTTTCAATTAGTTTTAAATACTTTTGGGATCCTGGAATTCCTTTTTTTTTTTTTTTTTAATACCAAGTATCATATATAAAAACATGGAGAGGTTACTTGTGAGTGTATAAAACATTAGTTTTCTTTTCTTTTGTTCCTAAAAAGAAGTTACATTATGGGGAGACTGCTTTAATCTTAACATGAGTTGAATTCTTTTGAGGCTAGGTTTCTGTTTTCATGAGAACCACTTACATTCTCTCTGGCCATTCTCCTTGGGCAAACTCTTTCAGAAACCTCAACTAAAATCCTAAATGTATTCCAGAACTCACTACCGGCCCCAAGTCCCCAAGAGACTACTTAATGCTTTTCTCAACTCCTCAGCATTTCTTCTGCTACTTAGATTTAGGACAGATCATCATGGTATAATCAGGGCAGAGCTGTTTGAAGTTTAAGGTCTGGCTGCAGCTTGAAAATAAGCAACTCCAAAGCAAGAGAAAATTCCAATATTAAACTCACTTCTTATTGTTTGTTATCACTCTAAGATACTGACCTCTAAAATTTTGGCTAACTTGATGGTTTTCTGATGTTATTACATTATTTTTTTTAATATTTTATTCACTTTTCTAGTTTTTTTCAGTAGAAGAGTTGGCCCGATTGACCATAGTCAAACACTGAAATTTTATATACTCACTCAAACCATGCTCAAAACTTACTCAAACCATGCTGCTTTACGTATGTTTTATTCAAAAAGGATACCAATACAGTGGGAGGTATATAAAACTTTTGGTTTAATTTATAAACATGCCCTTTTATCAGTTCAATAAAACATTTGAAACGTAAGAACTGATATTAAAAGCACACATTTATTATTAATATATGTAGACTTCTTTATTTTCCTAATATCATATTTGGGTTTTGTTTCTAGAATTTTTTGAGACTGCAACCTAAACATAAAATTAAATAATATCTTCATAGAGTAGTCTCTATTAGGTATATAAATGTAACCATAAGATGGTATTAGTTTTTATATGGAAATTCACAAATGTTCTATATAATTTCAGGTTGTTTTTATATGATTATATTTTCCCTTAGTTAAGGATAAACCCATTGAATAATTATAAAATAAAATAATTTATTTTCCTTTGGTTTTAGAAATAGTAATTTCATTAAATTAGAAATAATGAAATCATGTACTTAAGAGAGTTTTTGGTGATAATGTTCACCCACAGATATACAAAATTATATGTATTTTTACTCACAAAGTCTATCTCAATTTTAAAGGTGTCAAGGTTTTTAGTTTACTTTATTGCTGGCTCAAAAACCTGAAGGCAACTATTTTCTTCACAATTTGAGAACAAATGAATATTTCTAGTGGAAATATAATATGATTATAGGTTGCCAGAATATCCTTCCCCATAATTGTGGAATAAAAAAATAAGCCCATCAATTAATATTTAATTATTCATATGTGAGCACATACATGTTGATGTTTACTTAAGTATGTGTCTTCTCACTTCATTTTCTACTTGTATTGGTAAAAATGAAAAAAAAAACTGTACTCATTACACTAATAATATTGAATAAAAAAGAAGTGAAATATGCTATACTGATTAAACATTTGTCAGTTCTGCTTCATTTGTGTTCTCATCCCCCATCCATTCCTAGAAAAAAAATTGTGCTGCTAGATATTTCCATATGATGGCTTTTTAATAGCTCAACCATTTTTATTCAAACTATATTTTCTGAGCAGCTACAAAATGCCCCTCCTCAGGCTGACTGGGGAAGGGTACCCCAGGGCTAAACAGGCAACTCTGAACTGCCTGCCAAACCAAAGGGCATGTATTTCCATCCTTCCTCTATTCTGGTCCTTTCATCCATATCCCAATAGTCCTGCTCAAGTCACTGTGCAAGCAGGCTGGGTAGCTTCTTAATCTTGGTAATAAAAGGTCCTGATTCTGATCTGGGCCTTTAGAATATGGTTAGAATCTGGATCCCATCCCCATCTGGATCTACAAACTATCCTTGCTCTGATTCCCACATACACTCATACTATTGTATGGCCAGATCTAGAAGAATTAGACTTCTGCTAAAGTAGGACGATTCTCTTCCTTTGTGTCAGGACAAATCACTACTGTGCATTTCTCTTTTCTGCTGTGCTTTCTGCCATTTGCCTGGATCATGGCCAGAAAAATTGCCTCTTTCACTTGAGTATGTCTTCCAGCCTGGGGCTCCTCATACACCAGCATCTGGGCACTGGGGCTTGTTCCATGGTATATCAAGCCAGGTGGCACTAGTGGTAAAGAAGCTTCCTACCAACACAGGAAGACATAAGAGACACAGGTTCTATTCATGGGTTGGGAAGATGGCCTGGAGATGGGCATGGCAACCCACTCCAGTATTCTTGCCTGGAGAATCCCATGGACAGAGGAGCCTGTAGGGTTACAGTCCATAGGGTTGCAAAAAGTCGGAAACAACTGAAGTGACTTAGCATGCACCTATATCAAGCCACGGCCTCTTTTTTGACTTCACAGTTATTTGTTACTAATTAGCTCCCATGTTCCTTCAGGAATTCAGAGACACAACAAATCTCATATAAGCAATCCTTTGCTGTGCCATAGAGTTGACCCCCCCCTTTTTTTTTTCTATTAAAGGATACATTTCTTTTCCAATTATAGGGACAAGTTTATCACATCAAAATATTGGTCAAATATTATTCTGTGAATCTTAAAAATAAACAAATATAATTTATTTCCTAATATATAAAGGAAATTATAAACCATAAGGAAATGAACATTCAGAAAATATTCCTTCCAGATAACATTACATGCTAGCAACAAGACCCTGGTAATTTACGAATTTTACTATTACCAACAATATTAATAATCACCAAAATTAAATATGTAATCCAGTCCCATATTAAAAATATATGACTTAAGTCATTCCATTTGATTCACATCATAGCTTGAGGTGGTGTATAAGTAGAAGAGTAAGAAAGAAGCGTATACACTCCGGTGGGTCTACCTTTAATCAAGGAGTGAAAAGATTCTACAATATGATCATCGTCATTTACAAAATATAAGGCTTTACAAATTAGTTAGTTAATACAGCAATGCATCCTTCCCCACAAAACTGAAATTTATGAATAATGGTTACATAATATTTAGAAACAGATTCTTATACTAATACTCATTTTCAATGAAATTCATTTTACTTAACTGTTTCATAAGATCATTCTGATGAGTGATAACTTTCAATGAGGTAAATTAAGAAAACTAAGTTTTTAGTCATTTTTATTGCCAAGTAATATGAAAGCATATGTTCCCACCTCGTCTGAATATTACCCTGTCACTCACTACCTCTAGAAGTTTAGAATGAGCTGAGACTCAGAAATCAGCCAAACCAAATATAAAAGTTTAAGACCTTTCAGTTCATTTCAGTCACTAAGTCGTGTCCGACTCTTTGCAACCCCATGAACTGCAGCATGCCAGGCCTCCCTGTCCATCACCAACTCCCAGAGTTCACACAAACTCACGTCCATCAAGTCGGTGATGCCATCCAGCTATCTCATCCTCTGTCATCCCCTTTTTCTCCTGCCTCCAATCCCTCCCAGCATCAGGGTCTTTTCCAATAAGTCAACTCTTTGCAAGAGGTGGCCAAAGCACTGGAGTTTCAGCTTTAGCATCAGTCCTTCCAAAGAACACCAAGGATTGATCTCCCTCAGAATGGACTAGTTAGATCTCCTTGCAGTCCAAGGGACTCTCAAGAGTCTTTTCCAACACCACACTTCAAAAGCATCAATTCTTTGGTGCTCAGCTTTCTTCACAGTCCAACTCTCACATCCATACATGACTACTGGAAAAACCATAGCCTTGACTAGATGGACCTTTGTTGGCAAAGTAATGTCTTTGCTTTTGAATATGCTGTCTAGGTTGGTCATAACTTTTCTTCCAAGGAATAAGCGTGTTTTAATTTCATGGCTGTATTCACCACCTGCAGTGGTTTTGGAGCCCAGAAAAATAAAGTCTGACACTGTTTCCACTGTTTCCCCATCTATTTGCCATGAAGCGATGGGACCAGATACCATGATTTTAGTTTTCTGAATGTTGAGCTTTAAGCCAACTTTTTCACTCTCCTCTTTCACTTTCATCAAGAGGATTTTTAGTTCCACTTCACTTTCTGCCATAAGGGTGGTGTCATCTTCATATCTGAGGTTATTGATATTTCTCCCGGCAATCTTGATTCCAGCTTGTGCTTCTTCAAGACCATAGAAAGGATTAAAATGGGGAAAAGCTTATGAATGAGTCAGAGTGAGGAACAAAGAGGAGATGAGACATAAAGTTGAGATACAAAGTTCTGAATGAGTACTTATAGAATACTTTGTAGTACAAAAATAGCCTTTAAATATTACTTATGGACAAATTGTTACAATATAATGTTTTTTTCAATCAACCATATCACATGTCCTGTTTTACCACAAACATAAGAAGGTGTGTAATGAGGGACTCCCCTAAGTATTGTCCAAGTGTTAAAATAATAAAATATACAAATAGAGATTTGTGTATAAGTAACCATAACTAAATGAGTAACTAAATACAGAAAAAAATCAAAGTTTAGGCAAGGAAGGGACTTCCCTAATGGCTCTGTGGTAAAGAATCCACCTGCCAATGAGGAGACATGGGTTCAATCCCTGAACTGGGAAGATTTCCACAAGCCTGTGGGCCACAACTCCTGAGCCTGTGCTCCAGAGCCCAGGAACCACAACTGCTGAACCCTCGTGCCACAGTTGCTGAAGCCCTCACACTCCAGAGCGCATACTCCGCAACAATCGCAGCCACTGCAATGGGGAGATCACTCACAAGCTAGAGAGTAGCCCCACTGTCCACAAGTAGAGAGAAGTCCACACAGCAAGAAAGACCCAGTGCAGCCAATAAATACATTAAAACACATAGGTATATCCAAAAAAAAAAAAAAAAGTAATCCAGTGGAAGGGGATAATGGGAAGAATAAAGATGAAATAAATTGGTTAAAAAAAAAGAGAAAGAAAGAAAAGAGACAAAGTTTAGGCAAAATAGCTAGTGGAAGTCTCAGTAGAGCAGGATGAGCAGGTGAGTTTGAATAAAGCTTAATTGTCATTGATTTCACTATTCCTCAGAGGAAAACTGTGTTAACAGAAAATGTTTCAAAGGATCTCAGAGAGCAGGCATTCACAAGACTGGACTCTGACCACGTGACCTCACATCTATCTAGTCTAGGAAAAGGTCTGTGTGGCCCAAACAAGACAGAACTGCCTCAGGCTATCCGATCATGATGATACCAGCCATTTCAATTATAAAACTAATTATCTTCGAACTGGTTTTGTACCCACTAAACTAACTCCTGTTTGAAATTGGGCTTCTCACGGAAAACTTTCCTATAAAGAATGGATAGACACTGTGAACACTGCAGTTACATTGCTCAGTACAAATCAATATTGTGTGGTTCTGGTTAAAGCTGAATCTTTTAAAAATATGATTATTGTGGGTTAGTTCTCAAGAGACTAAACTACTTGAACTACATAGACAAAATAATGATTCTGTTGCAGAAACACTGACAAGTAAACATATCCAATGCATCAACTCAGATTTTCTAAATTTTTTACTCAGTTTTAACGTACACTCAGCAAAATGCAGAGTTTTGAACTGTTTGCTTGATGGGTTTTTGACAAATCTATATGCACTTGTGTATAAAACGCTCAAAATGGAATATTTCTCCACCAATAGAGTATCCTCGCTGTTTTTTTGATCCAATCTCTTCCCACAGAGGAACTGTTTTGACTCCTATCAGCAAAGATTCTTTTTCTTCCTCTTCTAGAACTTTATATGGATGGAATCATAGGGCACATATTACTTTTTCTTGACATTGTCATTGTCTATGACAGCTACGAATGAATCCTTATTAGCATTCAGTTTTCCTTGCCTAGTTTATGATGGTGGTGGTGGTTTAGTTGCTAAGTCGTGTCATACACTTGCAGACCACTGCATAAATGTACCAAATACATATATCCATTTTCTTGTGGATATATAACTTCTTTCCCCACCACCCCTCCAGTCCTTCAGGTTTACAGCTATTACAAAGAAAGATGTTAAATACTTCTTCACATATATTGGTGGGTGAATATGCATACATTCATGTATTTTCATTATACACCAAGAAATGAATGTCTAAGGTTGCAGGGAAGGTGCATGTTTAACTTACTTTATAGTGAAAGTTGCTCAGTTGTGTCCTACTCTTTGTGACCCCATGGACTACACAGTCCATGGAATTCTCCAGGCCAGAATACTGGAGTGGGTAGCCTTTCCCTTCTCCAGGGATCTCCCCAACTCAGGGATCAAACCCAGCTCTCTGGCATTGCAGGTTGATTCTTTACCAGCTGAGCCACCAGGGAAGCCCAACTTACTTTATAAGAGAGTACATTTACATTTCTCCATGTTATGGTTCTATCAGCAATATACAGCGTGAGACTTCACAGTTGCTTCACGCCTTCAAAATATTCTTTAATCATTTTAAAATTTAGTCTTTCTAAAGAGACTATAGTGATATTTCATTATTTTAATCTGCTTCTGTGATGGAGTGCTACGTTGAGCTCCTTCCACATGCTTATTTTCTTTTTCAGAGTACTGTTCAAGTCTTTTAATTGGGTATTCATGTTTTCATTCATAAACTGAAGGATAATCTTTAGATTCTCTGAATACAAGTCCTTTACCAGAAAATTTTACAAATACTTTCCCCAATCCGTCTTGCTTTTTCATTTACTTAATACTGTTTATTAATGAGACACGTTTTCACATTGTAATGAAGCCTAATTTATTAAAATTCTAACATATTGCTAGCGCTTTTGCATCTGAAGAAAATTCTGCCTACCCCAGGACTGTTGATATATTCTCCAGGATGTTGCTATATTTTCTTCTATAAATCTTAAAATTTACCTTTCATATTTAGAATTATGACACATCTTTGGTTAATTTTATATATGTTTCAAAATATGGAGGACTTCCCTTGTGGTTCAGATGGCAAAAACTCTGGCTACAAATGCAGGAGACCCAGGTTTGATCCCTAGGATCAGGAAGATCCCCTGGCGAATGGAATGGCTACCCCCTCCAGTATTCTTGCCTGGAGAATTCCACAGAGGAGACGGTGGGGGCGGGTGTTTTCTGTGGGGTCACAAAGAATCAGACACAACTGAGCCACTAACACACTGGCAGGTGAGAGCAAGATATGGAAGAAGGTTCACTTTCCTTGATTTTAATATTCATTTGTCCCTACACCAATTAGTTGAAAAGACTGCACTTTCTCTTTGACTTGTGTTGTCAATTTTGTTAAAAATCAATTTCCACAGTTATGTGAACTTAGAGACATAATGACTTCATGTTCAGTTATATTAATTTATTTATATATCCTTATTAATTTCTGTTCCTTTACAGTACTTTAAAAAATTGAGCAGTAGAAATCACCCATCTTTTTATGCATGTTTAAAGTTGGTTTGGCCATTTTAAACCATTTGCATTTTCATATAAACTTTAATTTTACCAGTCACATCCTCAAAAATCACTACTGGTAGAATAATTGGGATTACATGCTTAAGACGGTTACTTTTATATGTATTTTTGCTGTTGTTTTTTTATTTCAACTCTGATTCTGTCAGAGAACACATTCTATACTATTTTGACACGAGATTTACAGAAACTATATTTTAAGGTATCTGTTTTGCTGTATTAAACACACGCACTTGAAACCAAAGTGCATTCTATAGGTATTGAGTGTGATGTTCTCTAAATGTCAATTAGGTAAAGGTAGTTTGTTGTTGTTTAGTCACTAAGTTATGTCCAACTCTGCAACACCATGGACTGTAGGCCATCAGGCTCCTCTGTGGGATTTCCTAAGCAGGAATACTGGAGTGGGTTGCCATTTCCTTCTTCAGAGAATCTTCCCAAACTAGGGATCAAACCCATGTCTCTTGCATTGCAGGTGGTTTCCTTAGCACTGAGCCACAAGTTTATTTTGCTATTTTAATCTTCTAAGCCTTTATAGATCTGTGTGTACTAATTCTATGAATTACTGAAAGAGGAGGACCAAAGAACTATTCATCAATTTTTGCTTTACAAAATTTGAAATTGTTAGGTGAATAAACATATATAATTGATTATTTTTATCATACAATTTCTAGTCCTCTGAAAATAATGCAGAAAATACAGACAAGAACAGCCTATCTGATGTTAATAGCACCACAGTAGCTTTTTGATGAGTAATACTCTGCTTTCAAAGTGTCTCTATCTTTATGTTTAATATTTGTTTCTTATAAAAATTGTTTAGCTAAGTCTTCTCTTTAACCTAGTCTGACAATCATTGCCTAAAAACCAAGCTGTTTAGTCCATTTACAATTTATATTGGTATGGTTGGGTTTAATCTATACTACAAGTAAACCAAGGCTTCCCTAACAGCTCAGCCGGTAAAGAACCCACCTGCAATGTGAGAGACAAGGGTTTGATCCCTGGTTGGGAAGATCCCCTGGAGAAGGTAATGGCTATCCACTCCAGTATTCTTGCCTGGAGAAGTCCATGAACTATACAGTCTATGGGATTCCCTGATAGCTCAGTTGGTAAAGAATCTGCCTGTAATGCAGGAGACCCGGGGGTGATTCCTGTGTCCAGAAGATCTGCTGGAGAAAGGATAGGCTACCCACTCCAGTATTCTTGGGCTTCCCTTGCGGCTCAGCTGGTAAAGAATTTGCCTGCAATGCAGAGTCCTGGGTTCAATCTCTGGGTTGGGAAGATCCTCTGGAGAAAGGAAAGGTTTCCACTCCAGTATTCTGGACTGGAGAATTCCATGGACTTTAAAGTCCATGGGGTCACAAAGAGTAGGACATGACTGGGTGACTTTCACATTTCATTAATACAGTCCATGGGGTTGCAAAAAGTCGGACATGACCTAATGACTTTCACTTCACTTAGTTAACCAAGTAGTTTTTGTTATTTTATCTCATCTATTCTGCTTCTAGGTTTTTATGTTACTTTTATAGTGCCTATTTTAGTGATTATAATAATATGTCCTCAACTTACCACTGTCTAGCTTGACTTACTATAATACCATTTCATGTATAGTGTAAAACTATTCTCATCTTTAGACTTTTTGCTATTTTTGATATATTTGCAACTACATATGTTAGTAACTCCACAAAACAGAGGTATTAGTTTTGCTTTAAATAGTTTATTGTCTTTTAATAAAATTTTTAAAAGTGTTATATTTAACCCCAAATATATCATTTTTAGGGTTCTTCCCTCCTTTATTAGATCCATGTTTTCATCTGATCTCATTCCCATCATCCCAGATAACTTCCTTTAGCATTTATTTTAGCATAGGTTTGGTAGTAATGAATCTCCTTATACTGCATTTAATTGAAAATTTCTTTCTCTTCATTTTAGAATATTTTCACTAGAGAATTCTGTGTTCTTTTTTCCTTCAATAGAGACATCATTGTATTTTTGCCCATTGATCAGATGAGCAGTCTTACGTATTGCTGTTTGTGCTATGTCTTTTTATTCCTCTGCTACTTTCAAGTTTCCTCCATCACTTTAGTTTTCAGCAGTTGACTGAGATGTGTCTAGATGTGGTTTTGTTTGTATTTATCCTACTTGGGGTTGTCTGAGTTTCCTCAATATTTAAGTGTATTTATTTCATAAAATTAGAGGATTTTCAATTATTATATCTTAAAATATATATATTGCCCCAGTCTCTCTCCATTGAGGATTTCGTTTACACATGTCAGACTGCTTGATGTAGTTCTGTGAGTCCCCTAAGGCTTTGATGATTTTTTTCTTTATTCTTCAGATTTGATTACTTCTATTGATCTGATTGCAATTTACCTCTTTTTTTCTATCATCTCCAATTGGCTGTAAAATTCATCTGTTGAATTTTTCATTTCAGATATTATAACTTTCTACTTACACTTTATTTTATAAAAGAGCTCGATTAAAGTGTAATCACATAGCATACAATTTTCCTGAGTACATAATACAATGCCTTTAAACAAATTTTTAAAGTTGGAAAGTTGGTTTTAGAATATTTCCATCATTTCAGAATGATTCCTTTTTGCAGTTGATCCCCATTGCTACCTCCAAATCCAGGCAGCAACACATCTGCTTCCTGTCTTTAAAGATTTCCCTCTTAAATACATATCTTAAAAGTGGTAACAGACAAGTAAAGTCCTTTGCATCTGGGTTCATTCACTAAAGACACTGTTTACGACATTTACCCATATTACAACATATAGCATTTTCATTTTCTATATTTTTTCCATTCACCAGTGATAGACATTTGTACTGTTCCAAATTTTTGTTTCCTATGAATAAGGTCACTATGGAAATAAATGTAAAAATATTTGTGTATATACATATGTGCACTCACGGGCATTTCACTTGTGTATAGATTCATATGAATCATGTTTCTTGAATTATGGTAAGTTTAGGCTTTACTTTTTAAGCAACAAATCATTTTCCAAAATGACTGTATTATTCTACAGTCTAATCCCCAATATATGAGAGCTATGATTCTTTCTCATCAATACTTATACTTTTTGATCTTTTAAAAATTATAGCTATCATAGTTTAAAATGGTATCTTATGGTTTTAAATTTTGTTTCCTTTATAATGGAGATATTGACTGTTTTTAAGATTTTTTATAGCTTATATTTTCTACTGAGAATTCCCAGAAGTTTTTTTTCACTATGTCATTATTTTCCTCTCAGCCATTGTTTCTAAAGCAGTATTACCACGAACTAGACAACTATGTGGGGAGGCTGTTTTGTGCATCATAGGATGTTTAGCAGGATCCTCAGCTTCTACTCACTGAAGGCCAGCAACACACCCACCAGTCACAACAATCAAAGATATACACTGTCTAATTTAGGGGTCAAAAATACACCAGTTGAGAACATATGCTTTAATTCATTGATAGTAGTTTTAAATATAATTTATTCTAATTCCAATATAATGAAGTAGATTTTCTTGTATCTTCAAGTGTATAGTGATACACTGTAATTACTGATAATACATTGGAGAGACTCTAGCTTCTATTATTTTCCTCTGGTGAGCCTTATTTTTGTTTATTTGTTTAGTAGTAAATTAAATTGCTTGCTTCCTTCTTTAAAAAATGGGAACTTGCTTTCATGATTTACTGTTGTCGATCTGTTTTAGATTTTTCCTTGCTCTTGGAGTGAATCCTTTAGCACAGGGATGTACCTTTTCTGTCTGTAAGTCTCTTTGGGTTTTTCAATGGAAAACCCAAGGTATTTCCTAGTACTTTCACTCTGGTGGTATTCAGACTTAATACTATGTTTCCCAAGAGATGGGCAGTAGCTGCAATTTCTGCTCAGTGTTTTCAACATTCCACCTGTGTCTATCCACTGAGTTTCTTAAAGTCTTCCCAAAACTTACACAATTCTGTGGTCAAAGATTTAAAGGCAGTTTTTAGAAACATTTTGAACTTCTCCATCCTCTTTGATATTTCCCCATGCTTGATTTTCTAGCTGTTCTGATATTATTAAACTATTTATATCCTCTAACAACTCAAGCAGATAAAGATCTTAGATTACTGCTTGAGTTCTAGCTATCATATGCAAAATACTACATCAATGTAGACCGCACAGCAAGATAGTCTCAGCCAGCTTTTGCTTATCTTTGTGTCAAATTCCCATTAATTTCCTCTTGTTTTAGTCATTCCATCATGCCTCTAAATAGTGGGTGCACACACATACATGTGTGTGTCTATGTGCGTGTGTATTTTCCAGAGTTTATAAAGATTATTTGTGGGCATGCTAGTTTGATTTGTTTATTCTGATATCATCTCTTTGTGGTTAGCCTTTTAGATCCAAATTTTACAGTGAGATTAGATAACATCTTCAGGGTCACATAGCTAGTAAAGTAATCCTCTTTCCATTTCACCATACTTTTATTTCCTAACACTATTTTTTTCTATATAGGTTTTCTTTTTTTTTAACGAGTCATCTGAATTTAAAAGTTCATGATTTGCATTTGTTATTATAAATATTATAGATTGTCCACAATACTCAATTATAGGTATCTATCATTAGAAAATAGCACTAATATGTATGTATTTAATTAACAAATAATGTAGGAAAAGTAGGTTTCCATTACTATTTATGAATTAAGTAGGCTGCATCCTAAAGGCAATTTGAGGATATCAATTCCGAAGGCCTTTTAAACTTTGTCAAAACAGTTTTCCAAATATGTGTGAGTCTAATTCTGGGATGTCTATTCCATTTATTTATCAATATTTTCCATCTTTGAGCCAGTACTCCACTGTTTTGATTATTGCAGCTTATAATAAATCTTGAAATCACTGATGAAATAAGTCCAGTTAAAAAGAATACTAAAACCAAACTCATAGAAACAGTAAGTAGCAAGGTGATTATCAGGGGCTAGAAGTAGGGCAAATCAAGATATACTGGTCAAAGAGTACAAACTTCCACTTATAGGATGAATAAGTTCTGGGGAACTAAAATTCAGCATGATGAGTATAATACTGTATTAACACTTCGAAGCTGATCTTGTATGATGTGATGGAGGTGTTAGTTTAAGCTATGGTGATAATCATTTTGTAATATATAAATGGATCAAATTATCATGTTGTATACCTTGAACTTAAAACAACACTAGTGCAATTTATTTCTTAGTTCTCAGGATTTCCAACACTTAAAAAATAAGGAATGTTTTTGCTCCTTCATTGCAAAATAAGTTAACAACTTAATAATGAATTAATAGTGAAAGTATTAAACTTTTCATGTCTTTGTACATTTAAAGCTTAGCTTCACAAGAACCCACCCATTTCAGTGAGGAATCTTTAACATAAAGAGATTAACTTGAACACACAGTTAATAAATGGAAAAGTTGGAAATCAAATTTTGGCAGTTTAAGCTAGAGCTGAGTTCTTGGCTACCTTACCTCTATTAGTAATGAAACAGTTGAAAACTATGCAAAAGCATACAAAGAAATTACTATTTTTTATCTCATTCAACAAGAATAATCACTGTTATTTTGGCATACATTTTCTCCAGACTCTTTTTTTTTAATTACCAAATGTATGAAGTCAAAAATGAATACATTCTTGAACGTGATAACAAATATTGATCCATTCAGTCTAGAATCTAAATACAGTATTATATCCCAGACTTATTTAACTCAAGACTGTGTGAAGGAAACAAAGAAATCTTTTGAAATAGCAGAACTTATATTCAATAATGAGAATTATATAGTTACTGGTGTTTATGGTGAGTATAATATATGCATCATACAATCTGAAGCTGCTAGGAGAGCTGATCTTATATGATGTGATGGAGGTGTTAGTTCATGCTATGGTTGAAATCATTTTGCAGTATATAAGTGGATCAATGAACAGTAAAGGCTGTAAAGGACAAAGGACATTCTTCATCAGGTTTTTTCTTCCGAAGGCAACTGACATGATCCTTAACCAGCAAAATTTGCCATAGGATATTGCTACATTTGGTGACTTTGTTAAACTACTTTGTTAAGTAAACTCCCCATCCTGAGTCATCCATGAGACAGTGAGCTGGATTTAACAAAAGACCACAAGGTAACTGAAGTAGACAAGTTTATTACTAAAAGGTCTTAAAAGAAGGAGGAGATATACAGTACAGGCAAGTCAAGACAAGAAAAAAAGATAGGATCTGGGGTGCATGTCTTTATCAGGAGCCATGAGTGAAATGCTTTGAGGTTCCTGGGCTAAGGCTAGATTGAATAAAGACCCTAAGGGTCTTAGCTAAGCAGTGCACAAGGTTAAGGGCCCTGGGAGGCAGGGGAGACTATCACAAGGGCACTTGGCAAAGTCCTAACAGGAACCTACACTTACTTGTGACTGTGGGTTGTTGCCTAAAGCATGTGTTTGCATCAGGGGCTACTGTCAGTTTAAGGCCCCCACAGCTAGCCTGGCCAAAAGAAATGGATGCTGCCAAGGCAGTAATACCAGAGTAGCTTAGCTAAACTCTGGACGCATTACCACTGAATTCTTGGACTTCTCATTTTCACTCCAGGGAAAACTAGACCATGCTTCCACACTGTTTCTTTGAGCTATATGGGTGTTCCAGAACTCCCTTCATTGTGAGCAGTGTTTTCCTGCTCTGAACATTTCCACTCTATCCTATATATAGGTGCCAGGCAGTATGGAAAGATTTTTTTCTGTTTAGACTCAACTAAACTTGAGTTCTTCATTTAATAGAAGTCAGGACACATCAATATTTAATCACCTTCCCTCTAGAGATGTGCTTGTTTACAAAAGCTCAGGTTTCTGTTATGGCCTTGAACAATAAAACTAGAATAATTTCTATTTTACCCATTTATTGAGCAAGTGATATAATGTATATGGTAATAGTATGTGTAGGCAATTATTGCAGTTATTCAGTCACTAAACTGTGTCCACTCTTCTTAGACCCCATGGACTACAGTCCAGGCTCCTCTGTCCATGGGATTTCCCAGGCAAGGATACTGGAGGGGGTTGCCATGCCCTCCTGCAGGGGATCTTCCCAACACAAGGATCAAACCCGCTCTCCTGTATTAGCAGGCAGATTCTTTACCACTGAGTCATCTGAGAAGCTTAGGTTATTACTAATAGGACTTTTTATGAACATTCCATCTCCTCAGAAATTGTTTCTTTTCTAAACATAGGACACATAGTAACCGGGTACAGTGAGGATGAGGCATAAGCTCATAAGCTAATAGTGTTTAGTTCCTACCCCTCCTCTGGGTGGGGAAACATAGGGCACAGCTCCCCATTTTCATCACTATTTCTAAGCACAGCTACAGGAATAATACATCCCCAGCTGACCAGAATAACTGAGAGAATTAGCTGTCAAGTGAAAACAGATTATCTATTTTGTTGTTGCTTAGTCACTAAGTTGTGTCCAATTCTTTTGAGACCCAATGGACTATAGCCCTCCAGGATCCTCTGTCCAGGGGATTTCCCAGGCAAGAATACTGGAATGGGTTACTATTTCTTTCTCCAGGGGATCTTCCTGACCCAGGAATTGAATCCACATCTCCTGAATTGGCAGGCAGATTCTTTACCGCTGAGCCATGAGGGAAGCCCCATCATCTGTTTCACTTAGTATTTTTATCTTACAGAAGTTTGAATGACAAAAACTTCCACAAACTTCCATTTGTGGTGGTATGGCAAAAACCACCACAATATTGTAAAGTAACTAGCCTCCAATAAATAAATTTTAAAAATAAATCAATTAAAAATAAAATAATTAAAGTAAAAGACCTTTGAAATTTCATTTTTATTGCTCTAAAAACAAAGCAAATTTAAATAACCAAAAAAGGATATCTAATCTAATCAAAAAGGATGTACAAAAATCTCCCAGATTCATCAAAGTTCCTATGTTTTGAGTTGTTCTTGAGGATTAAACATAGGTACAACTTCAATGATCTGTGTTTAAGATAAAATATGTGAAAGATAGACACATACCAGACAACCTTCTGGTTGGAGGATGTGTTCAACAGACATTTATCTTGTCTTCATCAGGAAATAAAAGCTCTTAATCTATCTTTATTTGGGATAACCATGTAATGCTAAACTCCTCCCTTCATATGCACACTTTGTGAACACAAAAAATATGCTGTCCAAAATATAGTTTGTTTCCTATAAACCAGGCATGTCTTACTAAAATTTTCTTAACACCAGTTACAATATATGTTAAGTATCTTAAAAATGGAAATGGGAAATTATATACTTGAGGCAGGGATGAAAATATGAATGAATCATTTGGGAAAATTCCCAACATAACAACTCCTTATGAGAGCTTTACTGTCATAATAGCAAAGATAAGCTTAATTCCTCTGGGTGCATAAAAATCACATGAGGATGGGACTGTAATTTTAGATGAATGAAAGTGTTGCGAAGGAGTGCAAATTGGCTCATGCACACATATCCATAGCCCATGGGAGAAGAGATGCGCCTAAAGCAAAATCCTTCTTGAGGTTATAATGCTCAGTTTATGAAGCTTATATTTCATCTAGCAGGAAAATATACCTACTGAAAAAAATCTTTTGTTAACCTTGCGTTGAGACTTTGCCTCACACTAGCAAACAGTGAGAAGCAGTCACTCACACAGCAAGTGGTTATGTTTGAAAAGAAATTGAACATTCCCAAAGGGTGAGAATATGGCTATTTGCACCTTCAAAATGGAATTGTAAGCCTGGGGCCAAAAATAGCTTTATAAGATATACGTTTGACACAATGGACTACCTCTGCCTCCTCCAACACCTCCCGATCTCAGAAATACTATCATGTATTAGTACTTCTGTAGCTTTAATTACTCCAGTTTCTTTCAAAAGTTTTTCTTTCTGTTTGATAAATATGGGTTTATTATATTTAACTGGCAGGTTGGCATTTTCATTGAGAAGTCCTTGGCTCAATAACTAAAGTATGTCTAGCTAAAATCACAATAATCTTTCCCTTCAAACTGCTCATCCCTCCAGATTTTACTGTCAGAATCAATAACGGTACCATCATTTTTCTTGTTACAAATCAAATCCTTAGAAATATGTTTGAATTTCTTTCCCCCCTATTTAACTTAAGATACCTCATTAGGTCAGACTCCAATTATTTTGGTATTGGTAACCTCTTTATTATCTTTCTTTATTTTATTGCCATTTTTCTAGATCAACTTCTCGTGCTTGGATAATTGTACTAGTCTTATAACAGTTTCCAGCCGTCAGTAAAATCATCTCATTCTGCACATCACCATCAGATTAATTTCTTCCTGCAGTGTTTAGCCCTCAATCAGGTGCTTCAGTTAAGTTCAGTCCAGTTGCTCAGTCGTGTCCAACTCTTTGCAACCCCATGAATTGCAGCACGCCAGGCCTCCCTGTCCATCACCAACTCCCAGAGTTCACTCAGACTTATGTCCATCAAGTCAGTGATGCCATCCAGCCATCTCATCCTCTGTCGTCCCCTTCTCCTCCTGCCCCCAATCCCTCCCAGCATCAGAGTCTTTTCCAATGAGTCAACTCTTCGCATGAGGTGGCCAAAGTATTGGAGTTTCAGCTTTAGCATCATTCCTTCCAAAGAAATCCCAGGGCTGATCTCCTTCAGAGTGGACTGGTTGGATCTCCTTGCAGTCCAAGGGACTCTCAAGAGTCTTCTCCAACACCACAGTTCAAAAGCATCAATTCTTCGGAGCTCAGGTTTATTCACAGTCCAACTCTCACATCCATACGTGACCACTGGAAAAACCATAGCCTTGACTAGATGGACCTTTGTTGGCAAAGTAATGTCTCTGCTTTTGAATATGCTATCTAGGTTGGTCATAACTTTTCTTCCAAGGAGTAAGTGTCTTTTAATTTCACGGCTGCAGTCACCATCTGCAGTGATTTTGGAGCCCCAAAAAATAAAGTCTGACACTGTTTCCACTGTTTCCCCACCTATTTCCCATGAAGTGATGGGACCAGATGCCATGATCTTCATCTTCTGAATGTTGAGCTTTAAGCCAACTTTTTCACTCTCCTCTTTCATTTTCATCAAGAGGCTTTTTAGTTCTTCACTTTCTGTCATAAGGGTGTTGTCATCTGCATATCAAAACAAACCTAAAAGGTTTCTAAATAACATTCACAATCATGACTCAGTGTTCTTCTTTGTCAAACACAAATCTGTGTATTTTCCCTGTATTTCAAGCCATATGTATTTCTAATATGCATAATACCTCCCCCATAACTCTATGTTTCAATCTAACTTTTGAAATCCAGCACTATTTTCAACATGCCCTAGTCATCAATCAATCAAATACTGGTCCTCTCAATGCCCTGTCTGCATCAAGGGTCAGCAAATGACATCCATCGTTCAATTCTACCCCCTTTATCATTTTTGGCTTGTTTGCAAATTAAATGATTTTTTAAATACATTTTTTACAAGTCAAGCCCTGGTATGTACTCCTCTGCCTTCACCATACTGAGAGCCAATCAGAAAAAAATTAAATTGTTACATGAGTGGTAATAGGTAAAGTTATTTATCCTTACTATGGAGTCTGAAAGGAGTTTAACAATGTAATCTCACTGAAAACAAAGCCTAATTATTTTAAGAACTAAGAAAGTTTGGTCAATATATAAGTGTCTGTTGAAGGAAGAGTTTTTCCAGTTTGATTAAGCCTAGATTATGAGAATATATTTGAAAAAGACAGCTCCACAAAATTCTGTTTTAAAAGTTCTTACTCAAGAATCTAAAATATTACTTTGTGAACAGTACTTTCCAAATTCATATTTCCAAATTCAACATTATTTGAAAGCTATTATGTGAATATATTGGTTTCCGTGTTCTCTATCAGATTTCATTTATGTTCTTATTTTATTATCTAAGTCCAGGTTCGATGCACAATACTGGATGCTTGGGGCTAGAGCACTGGGACGACCCAGAGGGATGGTATGGGGAGGGAGGTGGGAGGAGGGTTCAGGATGGGGAACACATGTATACCGGTGGCGGATTCATTTTGATATTTGGCAAAACTAATACAATTATGTAAAGTTTAAAAATAAAATAAAATTTAAAAATAAATAAATAAATAATAATAATTTAAAAAATACGTATTTCTGGACCACCTGTGTACACCCCTTTTAACTGAGTATTTCCATGTGGTTTCATTCCATGTATCAGATTTTGGTTTATAGTGATCAAAATTAAATCTAAGTGGCTGTGTTATATTTTAAATACTTTTCAAGCATGCCCTACCAGAAACTGGGCATGCCAGCATTACAAAATAAGCATTGCCAGGATTAGCACTGGCAAGCCTCACTCTTCAAATTTGATCTTTGGATAAGTATCTGAATTTTATAATCATAGCACAGGACTTTAGATTCTTAAATCAGCATCAATTTCTAGTTTAAATTACTGCACACAGAGTTCATAGCTTCCATGGAAGTCTTGCAATGAAGATAGATAGGCAACTTACTAGAAAATAGAGAAACCTAATTATCTTATCAGAGATTCCAAACACACCCCTGTTTCCCAAATGTAAAATATAATATCCAGTGTGATTGACAATCACTATTGACCCATTATCCTATTATCAAATCCAGATATTAACTATGTTCAAATCTAAAGAGAAACAAAAATGAAAAACATCTAAATGGGGCTTACAGTTCAAAGGGAAAATTTTTTTCTAGCTAGTGGAATTTTAAAAAAGAAGAAAGGATTCTATGACATAAAATAAGAAACATATATAATACCTCAATATTTCCTTGAGGAGAATATATTGTTTCCTTATGAGTATGTAAACTTACTAGTCATAGTCTAATATACACGTCTATACCAATAAATCATAAAAGAGAAGGTAGAATATGTTGTTATTCTCTAAAAAATTATCAACCAGCAACATTCACAGTAATTGAGAACTTAAAAATGTAGAATCACTGACCCCACCAAAGAATTGCTGAAAGAGAATTTCATGTTAATAAGTTCCCCAATGTGATTTGTATACATATTAACACTTAAGCTGTGCTTCAAAACAGAAAATTCTAAACTCTACATAGTCTTTCTTTTACTGAAAACTGTTTATAAAGGGAAAGAAAATGTGCTCTTTCCTCGCCCCACATTATGAAAGTTATTGATAGCAATAGCCATAAAGGGCGCTATATCATTTAAAGAGAAAGCATTAAATAGGTATATATGAGAACTTACCAGGAAGATTATATTCCACCAATAGAAATCATATTGCTGTATTGTTATATTTAAATATTACATATAAAACTAGATGTTAACTGTTTCAATTAGCATCAATTAAGGGGATTATTTTGTAAATAGACAATGTTATTACAGTAAAACCATATGAAGTATTAATAATTACCAATTATGTCCTTCCTTCACATACAGGAAAAAAATCTACATAGCAAGGGTGCCCTTTTTTTATTAATATTATTGGCTATTATCAATTATTAAAATTATTTAAATGTTGGTTATTTAAATATTTTTGACCCACTTAGTTTTCCTGTAAGCTTAAGTATATATATTCCTATGCAATTAATCTATCCAGTTTGCAAAATAAAACTAATTTCTTACTGTGTTTTCACAATTGGGGGACAATTTTCAATATATCAACTAATTTTTATTTTCATGACTTTTCCAATAATAATTTGTTTTATTCATTAACAAAAGTAATTCCATCTGGTACCAAAAATTTAGCTAATAACATTGAAAACTAGTTCAATCATGGTGGTGTTCAAATAAAATAAAATGAAAATAGTCTTAAGGTATTCCAGAAATTATTGCCAAATTTAAGATTATATCCTTTTTGAATGAATATTAGCAGTATGAGTCTAAAACACTAAATGTGGTAGGATTTTATATATATAATAATGTAAATTATTTTTAAGAAACAAACTGGAATTTATAGATCTAAGTAGGCATTTACAAAGAGTCAACTTGGATGTATATGTAATTAAGATGTTAACATAATTCAAAAATATGTACAGCCCTTTTGAAATTATCTTCACAGACTATATACCATTTAAAAAGTACAAATAGTGTTTCTAATGGTCACCATTTTTATTTATTTATTTTTACTTTACAATATTGTATTGGTTCTGCCACACCTCAACATGAATCTGCCATGGGCGTACGCATGTTCCCCATCCTGAACCCCCCTTCCACCTCCCTCCCCGTACGTTCACCATTTTTAAGTGGATTTGATTGTTGAAGATAGAATCTACAATATACTAATTGAAATATCAATGTACAATTCAATTTCCTATGGAGCATACTGGTAGTTGAACATATTAAAATGCTGGGCAACAACTTGAATAAAATCAATTATATAAAGTAATAAAGGTAACACCTCATAGGTCTTATAATCTGTATTATTTTATAAAGGATACATCATGTTTGAAGAAATTTGATAAACTGACCCCAAATATATGGGTGATAGGCATAAGATATAAGTTTTCTTCTATTTTTTTTCCTTCTACTTAGTATGAAGCCAGTGCTCAAAAGAAAAACATAATTACACAGGAATAGAAAGTGAAGTCAATAACATTAAAACACACAGAACCCCATTTTGAAAAATGTCTATAGATTTTTATATATTTAATTGAAAGAAATATCAAGTTACTAAAGGAAAAGTAAGAGTATGTGAAACTTTTTGGTAAATTAACTTGTTAATTATCTGTTGTCATATGCTTGTTTGGTTTTACTTAGGAGAGAGTAGAATTTTCCACTCTTCAGTTCAGTTCAGTTCACTTCAGTCACTCAGTTTTGTTCGACTCTTTGCAACCCCATGTACTGCAGCACATTTGGCTTCCCTGTCCATCACCAAATCCCAGAGCTTACTCAAACTCATGTCCATCACGTTGGTGACGCCATCCAACCATCTATCCTCTGTCAGCCACTTCTCCTCCTGCCTTCAATCTTTCCCAGTATCAGGGTCTTTTCAAAGGAGTCACTCTTCTCAGCAGGTGGCCAAAGTATTGGAGTTTCAGCTTCGCATCAGTCCTTCCAATGAATACTCAGGACTGATTCCTTTAGGATGGGCTGGTTGGATCTCCTTGCAATCCGAGGGATTCTCAAGAGTCTTCTCCAACACCACAGTTCAAATACATCAATTCTCCAGCACTCAGCTTTCTTTATAATCCAACTCTCACATACATACATGATTACTGGAAAAACTACAGCTTTGACCAGACAGACCTTTGTTGGCAAAGTAATGTCTCTGCTTTTTAATATGCTGTCTAGCTTGGTCATAGCTTTTCTTCCAAGGAGCAAGCACCTTTTAATTTCATGGCTGCAGTCACCATCTGCAGTGATTACAGAGCCCCCCCAAAATAGTCTCTCATTGTTTCCATTGTTTCCCCATCTATTTCCCATGAAGTGATGGGACCAGGTGCCATGATCTTAGTTTTCTGAATGTTGAGTTTAAGCCAACTTTTTCATTCTCCTATTTCACTTTCATCAAGAGGCTCTTTAGTGTTTCTTCACTTTCTGCCATAAGAGTGATGTCACACCTGCATATTCAAGGTTATTGATATTTCTTCCACTTTTCAGAGTCAATAAAATGTGGAGTTTAGTACTGTGAAAATTAGGCCACGTTTCTTTCCTGCAACTAGGTATAAACTATAGATCAGAACAAGAATGAGGATACTATATACACCTCTTTACATTCCCCACTCCAATAAATACAAAAAAATAGGACATATTCTCACATTTTGCAGCACTTTTCCTTAAAAAGCAGCTAATAAATATTACTAAAGAAAACTGTTATTCTTTTTGTTCTAATATAAGACTAAGCACAAAGTAACAATGTGATGAGATATTTGTTCCAGAAAAACATAATTAACTCTCATTGTGTTGAGATTGGGCCACATATTTTTAGATAAAGAATCAAATATCTCCAATCCTTTGTTTTCCTTTCTGGATGAGGAACAAAACAAGAATTATAATACACGTTGTAAATAAAAGCAAGGGAATGTCTAACTCTGTATGTGAAATCAATTTCCCACAAGAGATCATATTGGAACTAGGAAAAAGAAGTGCCTTAATTTTTATATGTATGTTTTTTCCAGACCAAACAACAGCAAAAGATGTATAAATGTATGTACATATATTCAAAAGTTTATGTGATTATAAAGGAAGAAAATACTTATTATCAGCCTCAGCTATCTAAACTAAAAGACTTCCCCAAGATTCCCTTCTCCCTAATGAACAAAGTGAAGCTAGTTTTTCTTGCTGAAAATTTTCTAAAAACATTTTAGAGAAGTTATTCACTCTGACTTATATTAATACTTTCCCCATGTTTTAAATTCATTAGTGCTGATTCATGTTTCTAAAACAGATACATGCTTGTTGAATGTGACACAATGAATGTCATATCGCTATTTCTAAACATTACAAAAGATATGAGAAAATAATTTATCTTAAAAATAATTCTTTGTGTATTTAAAATTAATAACCAGTACATGCCAGATAGGCTATAGAGATTTTATTATGTGCTAAAATAGCTGATTTAAAAAGAGTTAACACTGAATGTTACCATATTCTATGACTATAAAATTATGAAACAACTATCAAATGTTTCAGGAAAAGACATATATTTAACATCAAGTGTAAAATCCATGGGCATACACTCCTATATCAAAATATTCTCATCTTGCCCAGCTTCAAATAGAAACAAAGTGACATTGAATTTACTGTCTTCCTATACTCCTTATACATATTATTTCTTATATTCTCACCAGTATATAGAAACAGTGTGTTAACCTATCTACTGCTGTATAACAAATTATCTGAAAACTGTTTATCTTAAAACAACATAAATTTATTATCTCACAGTTCCTATGTATCACCTTAGCTGAGTCATCCCATTCAGAGTCTCTTACAATAAGGCAATCAAGATACTGGCGGGGGCTCCAGTTACCTTAAGGTTCATCTGAGGAAGGATCCACTCCAGAGCTCACTCACCAGTTGTTGGCAGGAGTTAATTCCTCACAAGTTGGTTGACTGAGGTCAGTTCTTCACTGGCTGTTTGCCAGAGTGAGTTAGTGAACGTCACTCAGTGGTGTCCTACTCCTTGCGACACCATGGACTGTTCTCCAGGCCAGAATACTGGAGTGGGTAGCCTTTCCCTTCTCCAGGGAATCTTCCCAACCCAGAGATCAAACCCACGTCTCCTGCATTGCGGGTGGATTCTTTACCAGCTTAGCCACAAGGGTTGGCCGGAAGTCTCAATCAATTCTTTGCTATTTAACTCTCTCTATAATGTAGCTTACACATGCCAGGTGGCGTCCATTTGAGCAAGCAAGTGAGAAGGCAAGAGAAAGTGAATGAGACAGAAGTCACAGTCCTTTTGTAATCTAATCTCAGATGTGATATTGAATTCCTTTTGGCCTATTCTATGCATCAGTATGGAGAAGGCAATGGCACCCCACTCCAGTACTCTTGCCTGGAAAATCCCATGGATGGAGGAGCCTGGAAGGCTGCAGTCCATGGTGTCGCTGAGGGTTGGACACGACTGAGCGACTTCACTTTCACTTTTTCACTTTCATGCATTGGAGAAGGAAATGGCAACCCACTCCAGTGTTCTTGCCTGGAGAATCCCAGGGACGGGGAAGCCTGGTGGGCTGCCGTCTATGGGGTCACACAGAGTCAGACACGACCGAAGTGACTTAGCTTAGCTTATGCATCAGTAGTGGGACACTAGACTCAGTACACATTGGAGTGGAGGGGATTACATGAAGGTGTAAATGCTTGGATGTGAAGTCTGTCTCACTATTTAATCCATAGACTCTTGTTGTTCAGTTGTTCAGTCATATCCAACTCTTGTGACCCCATGGACTAGAGCACGCCAGGCTTCCCTGTCCATCATCAACTCCCAGAGCTTGCTCAGACTTATGTCCACTGAGTTGGTGATGCCATCCAACCACTTTATCATCTGCTGCCGCATCCCCTTCTCCTATTGCCTTCTATCTTTCCCAGCATCAGGGTCTTTTGCAGTGAGTCAGCTCTTCACATCAGGTGGCCAACATATTGGAGCTTCAGCATCAGTCCTTCTAATGAATATTCAGGGTTGATTTCCTTTAGGATTGACTGGCTTGATCTGCTTGCAGTCCAAAGGACTCTCAAGAGTCTTCTCCAACACCACAGTTCAAAAGTATCAATTCTTTGGCACTTAGCCTTCTTTATGGTAGACTCTAGTTAGCACTTATATATCTTCTAAATAGCTACATGAATTTTTCTTACTATAAACCATTTCAGAAAAAAACAAGAGTTCAAATAACACAAAAATGATTTTTATAGTGAGTAATAACTTCTTATTTCTTAAACCAACTGAATTGGTTCTAAGTAGCATTAATCTTTGCTTTACTCATTTAATCTAGTGGAGAATTCAATATAATATATCTAATTATCACTATTCATCACCTGTCTTGACTTGCTGATTTGTCAAGATGACTATAAGCTATTCACAAAGAAATACACTTTTCGTAGGTAACCACAGATACTCTGGTTTAACATTACCATCACATTTTTATATGAAAATATTGTTGGCTATCACTTTAATTCAGTGCTTCCTGTGCTAGTGGCTTTCTGGTAATGACACACATTGATGAATGGAGATGTATATCCTCAGTTTCAAAAGTTCTGCATGTGCACATATATATACACACACACTTATATATATATGAACATGCTATGCTAACTTTTAAATACAGATATTCCTAAAAGCATAAGAGTGTGTCTGAAAGACTATGTTCATATGAAGTAATACATTTATTGTTTTCTACTTAACTGGAATTTTCCTCAGCTATTTAAAACAAAATGCTGTTACCAGTTCCATTGTGTGCTCTATTTTTCCTGAAAATAAGACTTAAAAATTAAGAATATATATGAATCAGTTGTCCTTGAAAAAGAAAAAATATTAACTAATTTTTGCAGTGTTTAGAATATCTTTGAAAACTAAGAACCTGGACATTAAAATTACTCTTTGAACCATCACAAACGTCATCTGCTATAAATAACTTAGTAATAATTTGGTATCCTTGAGGGGGAAAAATGATAAATAACAACGGAGGAAGGAGAATAATTTTAAATGCCCTTTCTCAGTAACCAATATAATAGATCAATTTTTTTACATGCTTTCACTGAAATGGAAGAGTGGCCAAATTAAAAATAATAATAATAATGTTATCTGCCATTCATATCTCTAAAAATCCTGGTGTTTATGTTTTTAATTCTAATATGCAAAATTGTATGTTATTTTCTTCTTAGTTGCATATAAAATACTAGCATGTAGCCTCTGGTCTTCTGGTTCCTAATTTGCATCCATAAAATTTTGTTGGTAACATTATGAGAACTGAGACGAAATGTTAACTGTAATTAGTGTAATTACTGTAGTTAGTGCTAATAACATAAACAAACTTGATTTTTAAATACCAAAATTTATATTTTATAGCCCTTTAAATTTAGAATTTGCTTTTGTTTGCATGCAGCAGCTATTCAATGTCTCCTTTATAATGGGCTGGATAGCATCCTCCCAAAAGAATTGTCCAAGTCTAACCCACTGTACCTGTGAACGTGACCTTTTGTGTAAATAAGGTAGGTGTATACGTAACTGCTAAGGATCTTGAGTTAGTATCTTCTTGGATTTGGGGTGGGCCTTAGTCCAATGACTGGTATGTGTATTAAGAGAAAGGAGTAGACTATTTGGGACACAGAGAGAGGAAGGGCGCATGAAGACAGAAGCAGAGATTGGATGTCATCTGTGTGCCATGGACTGCCTGCAGCCACCCGAAACTGATGGGGAGACAAGGACTGCACTACTCCTTAGATCCTTCAGAAGGTACCAACCCTGACCACATTTTTATGTATCCAGCCTCTAGAACTATGAGAAAATAAATGTCTAATGTTTTAGTCAACCAAGTTTGCAGTAATCTGTTATGGCACCCCTATGGAGAGCAAGACAACCTCACTTAACATACACTCTAAAACAGAGATGCTTATTTACCCAAGACGAAAGTCAATTAACTGAACTTATGTACGTATCATTGGCTTAGAGAAGAGTGAAATATTCTTTCAATATATGCTGAATTTCTGTTTCTCTTGATACACTATTGAGCACTATAGTCTTCTTCAAAGCAATTATCATTAAATTTGAGCTGATTTTTTGGAAACATTTCCTCAGACAAGGGAAACATAAACAAAAATAAATAAATGGGTCTACATAAAATTTTTCACACAGCAAAATGAAAAGCCTACCTACTGAACAGGAAGAGGTATTTGCAAACAATATGTCTGATAAGGAGTTAATATACAACATATACAAAGAACTCTTATAACTCCACATCAAAAACACAAACAAAAAACTTGATTTAAAAAAATGGGCAGAGGATCTGAATAGACATTTTCCCAAGGAAAACAGAGAAAGGAACAACAGGTACATGAAAAAATGTTGATCATTAATTAGAGAAATATAAAGCAAAACTACAATGAGACACCACTTCATATCTGTCAGAATGGCTATTACTGAAGAGATAAATAACAAGTGGTGGCAAGGATGTGGAGAAAAGGGAACTCTTCGCATTTTTGGTGGAAATGTAAATTGGTGCTGCCACTACAGAAAACAGTATGAATGCTCCTCAAAAATTAAAACTAGAACTATCACATGATCCAGCAATTTCAATCCTGGGTATTTATCTGAAGAAAATAAAATCACTAATTAAGAAAGATATATGTACCCCCAAGTGCACTGCAACCCTTTTTACACAAGTTCAGATATGGAAGCAACCTAAGAGCCCACCTCTAGATGAATGGATAAAAATGACGTGATATTATACACATAATACACACACCCACCCACCCCCCCACACACACACAGAGGAATATTGCTCAGCCAGAAAATAAAAAAAAATGAAACCATGCCACCTGTGACAATATGAATGGATACAGAAAATGTTATGCTAAGTGAACTAAGCCAGACAAAGACAAATACTGTGTGATTTCAAGTATTCATGTAATCCAAGATACAAAACAAATGAAGAAACACAACAGAATTTTGAGTAAAGTTAAAAAAAAAAGAGAGACTGAAAATAAATAAATGTTGGGACCATATTAACCAACATCTTAGGTATGCTTTCTTTTTTAATAAGAGTGAAAAATAATAAAGGTAAGCTGATTTTAAAGGAGTTGTGTTAACTAGTAAAATTGTAACAAAATGAGTAATAGTATAGGGCAACAACTTAATTACCAGGCTTTTCCTTTGAGAGGAAACATAAAGCAATGATGTATCTTGTCATTGATGCTTTGATTTGATGACCTATTTGTGACTGTTTTGTAAATTGAAGGAGGATTAGAGAGAAGTTTTTATAAAAGGTCTTTCTGAGGATTCTTCTCTCTCATGCAGAGACCTGAAAATGTCACACTGTAACTTGTCAGAGTTGCCAAGTAAGTGTTTTTTCGAGTGAGGAAGTTTGTTATGAATAGATGCTAATGTTATACTCAGGAAATTCTATTCTATAAAGACATACATTTTCTTTTCTTTAAAATGAGTATTTTCTTCTAATTTCATGGTTATATTTTTGATGGTTTGCCCATTTGCTTTTTCATTTGAATTCTTAAAAACAAGATAAAAGTTGTGAAACTGTCATAGGTGGTTCTGAACTAATGCTTTTCAGACTAATTGTGTTTTAACACAAGAAAGTGAGGACTTTAGTTTTAAAACTGTAATAATTTCAACAATCTAACGATGACTCCTATGTTTATACTCTGTAAAATCTCCTAATCTGGAATGTGGACTAGATCCGTGATTTGCTTGTTACTGATAAAACATGGGAAAGGTGCTGAAATGTCTTTCTTATGATTATATTTACATATGTGTGTATATATGTATATATATATAATATACATAAATATATTATATACATATATGCATATGTAGATATAAATCTGTATCCACATTGATACTGATTTTTTTTGGTCACTGCTATTGTTCAGTTGCTAAGCTGTGTACCATTCTTTGAGACCACACGCACTATAACACGACAGGTCCCTCTGTCCTCCACTATCTCACAGAGTTTGCTCAAATTCATGTTCACTGAGTCAGTAATGATATCTAACCATCTCATCCTCTGCTGCCATCTTCTACTTTTGCCTTCAATCTTTCCCAATATCAGGGTCTTTTCCAATGAGTCAGTTCTGTGTCTCAGGTGGCCAAAGAATTGGAGCTTCAGCATCAGTCCTTCCAATGAATATTCCAGGTTTATTTCCTTTAGGATTGACTGGTTTGATCTCCTTGCTGTCCAAGGGACACTCAAGAGTCTTCTCCAGCACCACAGCTCAAAAGCATCAAATCTTCAGCACTCAGCTTTCTTTATGGTCGAATTCTCACACCCTCACATGGCTACTGAAAAAACCATAGCTTTGACTGTACATGGACCTTTGTTGGCAAAGTGATGTCTGCTTTTTAATATTCTGTCTAGGTTTGTCACAGCTTTTCTTCCAAGGAGCAAGCATCTTTTAATTTCATGGCTGCGGTCACCATCTGCAGTGATTTTGGAGCCCAAGAAAAGAAAATCTGTTCTATTTGCCATGGGTCTTGGACTGCAAGGAGATCAGCCCTGGGATTTCTTTGGAAGGAATGATGCTAAAGCTGAAACTCCAGTACTTTGGCCACCTCATGTGAAGAGTTGACTCATTGGAAAAGACTCTGATACTGGGAGGGATTGGGGGCAGGAGGAGAAGGGGACAACAGAGGATGAGATGGCTGGATGGCATCACTGACTCGATGGACGTGAGTCTCAGTGAACTCCGGGAGTTTATGATGGACAGGGAGGCCTGGCGTGCTGCGATTCATGGGGTCGCAAAGAGTCGGACACGACTGAGCGACTGATCTGATCTGATCTGATGGGTCTGGATGCCATGGTCTGAGTTTTTATTTCTAACATTGAGCTTCAAGCCAGGTTTTTCACTCCCCTCTTTCACCCTCAAGAGGCTCTTTAGTTCCTCTTCATATTCTGCCCTTAAAGTGGTATTATCTGCATGTTTGTTGATGCTTCTCCCTGCAGTCTTGAAGGTTGTGATTCTTTGAGCCCAGCATTTCAAATGATGTACTCCACATATAAGTTAAATAAGCAGGGTGACAATATACAGCTTTGTTGTTCTCCTTTCCCAATTTTGAACCAGTCAATTGTTCCATGTCCAGTTCTAAATATATATACTATATACCAGTATATAATATATAATTTGTTTATCCCTTTATATTCCCTATATGAAAATAAACATACACATTTATGAACATATTTATTATGCAAGCATGTACTTCTCTATAAAAATGTGTAAGCATGTGTTTGTAAACAAGCCTGTCAAGAAGATGTCTTTCTCTTCCTGGTTTTGATGGAATAAGCTACCATCTTAAAAGAATACTTATGAGAGGGCCTTGTGTTTAGAAAATAAAAGCAACCTATAGGATCTGAAAGCAGTTCCAGGTCAAAGACCATCAAGAAAGTGAGGACTTTAGTTTTATAACTGTAATGCCTTCAATAATCTGTGAGAGTTTGGAAGTGAATTTTTCTCTAGTCCAGGCTTTGATAAGAATGTGGTCCTGGTGAATACCTGGATTTCAGATTATCCTTAACTCATGAAAACTTAGGCAGTAAGCATATATGATTAACAGAGAATGCAGACATTTCTATTTTATTCTGTTAGTCTGGCAAGTTTAACATACTCTCTACAGAGAGGCATGAGACCTTTTTTTCCCACTCGGTTTAGTTTTTCTTTATTTTCTGCCTTTGTCCCAGTATTTAGGGTTTGACAACTTCTTGAGAGGTCCTCCTGCCCGTGTGTTCCTCCTCCTTGGATTTGTAGTCAAACCCAATAAGCAGTGAAACACTTTCCCAAGTACCAACTGATGAATGATGTGATGTGGTATTGGGCTTCCCTGGTGGCACTGGTGGTAAAGAACCTGCTTGCCAACGCAGGTAGATGTAAAGAGACATGGGTTCGATCCCTGGGTCAGGAAGATAACTTGGAGGAGAGCATGGCAACCCACTCCAGGATTCTTGTCTGGAGAATCCCTTGGAGAGAAGAGCCTGGTGGGCTACAATCCATAGGGTCACAAAGAGTATGTCATGACTGAAGTGATTTAGCAGCAGCAGCAGCAGTGAATGGTATAATGTATATTTTGCATATTCTAAATGTCACCCTGGGTTCTATAAAAAGTCTAAACAATTTTTATTGGCTATAACTTTCTCTTTTTACATTTGATTCTTGAATCCACGAAAATCATTTTAAATTCAAACTTTAAATAAATGAGGAGAGTGAAGAAAACTGGCTGAGAGTATAATTCCTGAAATCAGAGAGCTATGGCTTGCTGACTTCAAATGCTTTCTCTGCTATTTACTGGCTCTAGGGCTTTGGACATGCAAGTCAGTCTTTTGGAGGTCAGTTCCCATATCTCTCAAACGACCATCACAAGAGTGCTTCCTCATATAACAGATGAAATGAATGAGGCGATATATATTTTCAGTTCAGTTCAGTTCAGTTCAGTCTCTCAGTCGTGTCCGACTCTTTGCGACCCCATGAATCACATCATGCCAGGCTTCCCTGTCCATCACCAACTCCCAGAGTTCACTCAGACTCACGTCCATCGAGTCAGTGATGCCATCCAGCCATCTCATCCTCTGTCATCCCCTTTTCCACCTGCCCCAATCCCTCCCAGGATCAGAGTCTTTTCCAATGAGTCAACTGTTCGCAGATCAGATCAGTCGCTTAGTCGTGTCTGACTCTTTGCAACCCCATGAATCACAGCACACCAGGCCTCCCTGTCCATCACCAACTCCCGGAGTTCACCCAGACTCACGTCCATCGAGTCAGTGATGCCATCCAGCCATCTTATCCTCTGTCGTTCCCTTCTCCTCCTGCCCCCAATCCCTCTCAGCATCAGAGTCTTTTCCAATGAGTCAACTCTTCACATGAGGTGGCCAAAGTACTGGAGTTTCAGCTTTAGCATCATTCCTTCCAAAGAAATCCCAGGGCTGATCTCCACTTTCATCAAGAGGCTTTATATTTTAGCACCTATCAAAACACTTCGAATATAATTTGTTCTTAATAAATAAATTTGCTAATCTATTTATTGGGCTTTCCAAGAGGCTCAGTGGTAAAGAATTCACCCGCCAATCAGGAAATACAAGAGACTCAGATTCAGTCTTTGGGTTGGGAAGATCCCTTGAAAAAGAAATGGCAACCCACTCCAGTATTCTTGCCTGGGAAATCGCATGGACAGAGGAGCTTGGTGGACTACAATCCATGGGGTCATGAAAAGTCAGACACAACTGAGCATGAACAGGCAAGAATCTACTTACTATTATTAATATAACTATTAATACAAGAAGGCATTTTTAATACTGATATCATTCTTAACCATGGGTACTTTGTCTCCCAGGTGACATTTGGCCAAGTCTAAAAAGATATTTGGTTGTCATGACCAGGTTGATAGGTAAGGAAATTCTAC
Organism: Bos mutus; assembly: GCF_027580195.1. Classification (NCBI taxonomy): domain Eukaryota; kingdom Metazoa; phylum Chordata; class Mammalia; order Artiodactyla; family Bovidae; genus Bos; species Bos mutus. The sequence goes on along the minus strand of NC_091622.1, from coordinate 27,760,454 downwards.
TGACATCTACTGGGTAGAGGACAGGAATGATGTTAAATATCTTACAATGTCTGTGACAGTCTTCCACAAGGAAAAGTCATCCATCCCAAAATGAGACCAAGGCTGAAGCTGAGAAACTTCACTATAATTATGTTTGTTCATAGACCTTCCTTCTCCAGCACTGATGGTTTTCATTTAAAATCATTTTATTTTTTCTTTATGTCCTTTAACATCTTGCTTACACTTCTGCAAGTTAACTGACTTAGAGTAAAACAAATGCCACTATTATGCAAAATATTAGGTACAGGAAAAAACAAACAGCTGAACATACAACTTCTTATTCTGTGATGATTAAACTCTTTTCTTACAAAGTATATTATTCATACTCACCAAATCATGATGCGTTTGAGATATATTCATTTAGAAATCCATATTAAATAGCAGTCATCATTTGTAACTTATTTAGGTGTCTATGCAACTATACTTTTGCATCAGTGAGGCCATCAGCCATCTCATCCTCTGTCGTCCCCTTCTCCTCCTGTCCTCAATCTTTCCCAGCATCAGGGTCTTTTCCAATGAGTCGGCTGTTCACATCAGGTGACCAAAGTATTAATTGAAACCCAGAAAAATGTTATGCTTAAATAAAACAAGTTGAATCAGCATATTATTGCATTTAAGTTTTTTCAACAATGACATGTTGAATCATTGCAGGCTTTAACAGTGTGTTTAGTCAGTACAATTAATCATCATTAGTGCACACTTCCTAATGATCAGTCACACTCAACTTTATGACTAGAATTGATCACCAAAGAATGTATTAGTAATCATCCACAAATTTAAGAAAACAGGCTTTTTTGCTCCCATTTTTAAGTCACTGAAATCTTCCATTAGTAACAACTATTTGAATATTTTTGGTATTTTTGATTGAATTAATATTGATTGACAGAAGTTATATTTAAACATAGTATCTGCAAATTAAACAGATGTCCTAAACTAATTCACGTAATGACATGAAATTTTTAGCCTTTTTTATTATTTCAGATCAGATCAGTTGCTCAGTCGTGTCCGACTCTTTGCGACTCCATGAATCGCAGCATGCTAGGCCTCCCTGTCCATCATCAACTCCCGGAGTTCACTCAGACTCACGTCCATAGAGTCAGTGATGCCATCCAGCCATCTCATCCTCTGTCGTCCCCTTCTCCTCCTGCCCCAATCCCTCCCAGCATCAGAGTCTTTTCCAATGAGTCAACTCTTCGCATGAGGTGGCCAAAGTACTGGAGTTTCAGCTTTAGCATCATTCCTTCCAAAGAAATCCCAGGGCTCATCTCCTTCAGAATGGACTGGTTGGATCTCCTTGCAGTCCAAGGGACTCTCAAGAGTCTTCTCCAACACCACAGTTCAAAAGCATCAATTTTTCAGTGCTCAGCCTTCTTCACAGTCCAACTCTCACATCCATATATGACCACAGGAAAAACCATAGCCCTGAATAGACGGACCTTTGTTGGCAAAGTAATGTCTCTGATTTTGAATAAAATAGAATATATACATATATATACATAACTTATGCACATATATAAACACATACATTATATACCTTAAACATACAGGCATGTTTTTTCCCAACAGGTTTACTCAAATGCCACAGTGGCATTTGATAAGTTTCTTTAAAACCCTTTCCCCATATACGTTTTCCCTTATTTTTCTCCCGCATTGTATTTTACTCCATGACATGAATAATTATCTAATTATTCCCTCAGTGTTTGTGGGGCATTGGTTCCAGGAACCCCTGCAGATACCAAAATCTGCCAATGCTCAAGTCTTTTATATAAAATGGCATAGTACAGTCAGCCCCCATATGCACAAGCAAAACCTGCGGTTTTGAAGAACAGACTTATTTTACTGCTTTATTTTTAATATGGGAGAAGGAAATGGCAACCCACTCCAGTATTCTTGCCTGGAAAAATCCATGGACATAGGAACCTGGTGGGCTACAGTCCATGGGGTTGCAAAGAGTCGGCCACGAACGAGCACATCAGCATATATTTAATATGACCTCTCTTCCTCTTTCCCCACTAGCACATATATGAATATGAGCTTTGCAGTCTGATAGTCTGATGTGCTAGGTTTTAATTATGGCTCTGCTTATTACTAACTGTGGGAGTTGGGGCAAATTAATATTTGTGCCTCAACGTCTCTGGCAATAATAATAAGGCTCCCTATCTCATAAGATTGTTCTGAAGTTTAAGTTAATTATTTTAAAAGTACTTAGAATACAATAAACATTATGTAAGTGTTAGCTTTAATGATTAATCTTCATGATGGTAAAGCTTTGTTTTTCACCACTGCATCTTCAGACCTGTAGCACATCTGGCACATGGTGAACAGTCAAAGATGCGCTTAAAGAATGAATTTATCCTTAGTTACCAAAGGTTCTCTGATTTTATTTTGTCGCAAACAATTTACAAAGGTCTTTCACAAACTGTCATGTACTCCAGTACTCTTGCCTAGAAAATCCCATGGATGGAGGGCCCTAGTAGGCTGCAGTCCATGGGGTCGCTACGAGTTGGACACAACTGTGCGACTTCACTTTCATTTTTCACTTTCACGCAATGGAGAAGGAAATGGCAACCCACTCCAGTGTTCTTGCCTGGAGAATCCCAGGGACGGCAGAGCCTGGTGGGCTACCGTCTATGGGGTCACACAGAGTTGGACATGACTAAAGCGACTTAGCAGCAGTAGCAGCAGCAGCATGTACTCTAACTCTTCTCAAAATGGAGCAAAGGGAGAGTAAAGGGATGGCAGCAACAGTTACAATCAAACTGCAGGGGAATATTTTATTGCCTTCTTTTCTAATGGCATATAATTGCCTCACAATATTGTGCTAATTTCTAGTGTACAACGGTGTGAATCAGCCATACATGTACATATACCCCTCCCTCTTGAACCTCCTTCCCACCCCCCATTCCACCCCTCTGGTCATTACAGAGCATAAGGGGAATATTTTTAGATTGTACTTTGTTTTTCCTATTTTACAGAGTTGGCCAAAATGTTCATTCAGATCTGTCCATAAAACCATTACAGAAAGCCCAACAAACCTTTGGTCACACAGTATACTTTTACCGATCACCTTTGTCATTTTCATCCAAGTATAGCTGAAAGGACAGAGCCTATAGCAGATAAACAAGTAAATACTACAATTATAAGAACAAGACATTCTTCTGAGAAGGCAAATTATAACATGTTGATTAAAAACAGTTTTCTACTTAGATATGTGTAATGTGAAAATTGAGCTTAGGTACACATGTAACTAATAGAAACGAAAGACTTCTGCTTGGTAGCTGACAAACCATGTGCTTGTGAATTTGTGCTTGATTTACTGTGGAATCTTGCAGAGGCCATAATAAGCAAAATTAAACTTATAGCAAACATCAATTTATTTTCTTCTCATTTATACTTGAGAATGAGGAGTTTTATAATTTAAATGCATTAAATTGTTCAAATTGTGAATAAAACCAATATAAGTATAAACATTTTTAGATTACATTTTTATCTTTTTTGATTTCATACATCAAATCTAAACTAATGACAAGCTAATATGCAGGCCTAAAACCTCACTAAACCCTCATAAAAAGCTGAAGTAGGTTTTATAATAACATATTATAAGGAAGAAATTGAAAGTCAGAAGATTAAGTAACTTATCCAGCATCCAAATACAGGTGTATGAGACTGTAAACTCCATGCTTTACCACTATCTCAAGCCTTAACTTGACTGTTAGAACTAATATCACAATGGCTTTACCATTAATATAGGTCTTAAGCTTTAAGATTTATTCCTGTATCAATTTTATACAAAAAATTTCTGCTATGATCCATGAAGAATAAACAAGGACAGAACTTCCCACTATAAACAACTAGAAACTACACAAAATACATGAAACTATTTCAAGACATCAGACAACATACAGTGCAGGTTTGCAATTCTTGAAAGATGGAATATAAATCAAATGAGACAAACAAGTCTTCATTTCTTTCCTAGAGACAATTCAGACCATTAATGCAAAAAGGGAAATCCAAATGGCCCTGGCATTTTGACATGCTAAATGGGAAGATGGAGTTCAGGTTTCTGGGGAGTCTATGTCAGCTAGAAGTGTAAGTCAGAGTTCTGGAGAGGAGGGAAATATGTTCACAGAGAACTCTGGAAATTTGTTTAGAGATCCCTGAGTCTTTGTACTAGGCTGTGTACAAGGCTATGCATACATGGAGCAAAACTCTAAAAGACAGGACAAAGAAAGACCAATAATGTGTATGCATAGCAATTCCAAGAACTCACACAGGGCAGACAGACATTCATGCTTCAGCCTACCACAAGTAGAGACACTACAGTCATCAGTGGAGATCAGTGCTGAGACTGCTCTGGAGTGAAGATACTCTTTGACGACTATGAATATTCATGCACTAACAAAGCTTAAAAACCAACAGAGGTAAATTTATCCAAATAATCAATTTCAGGGCAAAAAACAAACACTAATAAAATTACAATGTTCAACAGCCAATCAAAATTACTACACAAACAGCCAGAAACTGTGACACAAAACCAGGATAAAATTGACTTAAAAAAGACCCAGAAATTACAGGATGATGGATTCGTCAAAAAAAAGCTAAAAGAGCTATTCTAAATATACATACGTATTTATAAAATGGAAGCCTAATAAATAGAAATGGAATATTTTTTAAAACAGTCCCCAAAATTTCTAGATATAAAAACTAGATTATCTAAAATTAAAATTTTATTGGGTGAAACTAAGAGTAGATTTGGCATTGCAGGGGGAACCAAAGGATCAGTGAACTTGGAAGAACAGTAATGCAATCTATCCAAAAGAACTGAGCTCTAGACCTACAGAATAATTCAAAACCCTGCAAAAATAATACACAGTTGACCCTTGGCCAACACAGTTTTGAACTGCATAGGTCCACTTACATGTGATTTTTAAAAAAATAAATGTATTGGAAAAAATTTTGGAGATTTGCAACTATTAAAATAAACTTGAAGATGAATCTCATAGCCTATAAATATTACAAATATTAAGAAAAAGGTATGTCATGAATGCACAAAATACAAATACTAATTCATTTTATCATTTACTATCATAAAGCACACACATATCTACTATTAAAAGTTAACATTTATCAAATTCTATGGACACAAACATTTACAGACCTTACATGGTGCCATTTGCAGTGGATAGAAATGTAAACAAATGTATTAACTCATAACTACATAAAATTAACTGCTGTACATACTGCATCATGGTAATACTTTCAAAACCACTTCCTATTGCTATTGTGGTGAGGTCAAGTATTGAGAGCATTAGCTTAACACATCATGTAATAGTTATCATCTCCATGTAAGCAGTAAAACTCTCCAGTAAATTGCATATCACAATAAAGTATCTCTCAGTGTACATGTATTTTCATTGTGTCTAGTGCCATTCAGTAAACTCCAAATAACACCAAGGAACCCATATGAAGTGCACTGGTGGTGCTAGATGTGCTACCAAGAAACAGAAAAAAGTCATGATATTACAAGTAAAAGTTGAATTGCTTGAGTATGTACCATAGATTGAGGTCTACAGCTGCCACTGCCTATCATTTAAACATAAATAAATACAGCATAAGGACAAACATTAAAAAATAAAAGGAAATTCGTGACGCTGTAGCTGCAGCTATGCCAGCAGGCACAAAAACCTTGAACATTATGGGGAATATCTTTTTATCTCCTATTGAAAACACAGTTTTTATGAAGGTGCAGGATTGCTATAAGAAAGGCATTCCTATAGACTCTAAAATGATTTGATTAAAAACCAAGTCATTATATAAAAAAACTTAAAGGAAAAAGAAGGTGAAGGATCTAAAGATCAATGGAACAAAATAGAAAGCCCAGAGATAAATCCACGCACCTAAAAATAAAGATATGGACACCTTATCTTTGACAAAGGAGGCAAGAATATACAATGGATTAAAGACAATCTCTTTAACAAGTAGTGCTGGGAAATCTGGTCAATCACTTGTAAAAGAATGAAACTAGAACACTTTCTAACACCATACACAACAATAAACTCAAAATGGATTAAAGGTCTAAATATAAGACCAGAAACTATAAAACTCCTAGAGGAGAACATAGGCAAAACACTCTCCGACATACATCACAGCAGGATCCTCTATGACCCACCTCCCAGAATATTAGAAATAAAAGCAAAAATAAACAAATGGGACCTAATTAAACTTAAAAGCTTCTGCACAACAAAGGAAACTATTAGCAAGGTGAAAAGACAGCCTTCAGAATGGGAGACAATAATAGCAAATGAAGCAACTGACAAACAACTAATCTCAAAAATATACAAGCAACTCCTACAGCTCAACTCCAGAAAAATAAATGACCCAATCAAAAAATGGGCCAAAGAACTAAATAGACATTTCTCCAAAGAAGACATACAGATGGCTAACAAACACATGAAAAGATGCTCAACATCACTCATTATCAGAGAAATGCAAATCAAAACCACTATGAGGTACCATTTCACACCAGTCAGAATGGCTGCAATCCAAAAGTCTACAAGCAATAAATGCTGGAGAGGGTGTGGAGAAAAGGGAACCCTCTTACACTGTTGGTGGGAATGCAAACTAGTACAGCCACTATGGAGAACAGTGTGGAGATTCCTTAAAAAACTGGAAATTGAACTGCCTTATGATCCAGCAATCCCACTGCTGGGCATACACACTGAGGAAACCAGAATTGAAAGAGACACGTGTACCCCAATGTTCATCGCAGCACTGTTTATAAGCCAGGACATGGAAGCAACCTAGATGTCCATCAAGAGAGGAATAGATAAGAAAGCTGTGGTACATATACACAATGGAGTATTACTCAGCCATTAAAAAGAATACATTTGAATCAGTTCTAATGAGGTGGATGAAACGGGAGCCTATTATACAGAGTGAAGTAAGCCAGAAGGAAAAACACCAATACAGTATACTAATGCATATGTATGGAATTTAGAAAGATGGTAACGATAACCCTGTATGTGAGACAGCAAAAGAGACACAGATGTATAGAACAGTCTTTTGGAATTCTGTGGGAGAGGGAGAGGTGGGATGATTTGGGAGAATGGCATTGAAACATGTATAATATCATATATGAAACGAGTCACCAGTCCAGGTTCGATGCACGATACTGGATGCTTGGGGCTGGTGCACTGGGACAACCCAGAGGGATGGTATGGGGAGGAAGGAGGGTGGAGGGTTCAGGATGGGGAACCAGTGTATACCTGTGGCAGATTCATGTTGATATATGGCAAAACCAATACAATATTGTAAAGTTAAAAAATAAATAAATAAAAATAAAGATCATTTGATAATTTTAAAAAGAGGCCTGGGTTAAAACAATGTCACAGGAGAAGCAGTTTCCACAGACCAACAGACAGCAGGTAAGTTCCCAGATGCTTTTTGGAAAAGCATTAAGGAGAAAAGATATCTGCCTGAATAGGTTTTGAATGCATAGAGAAGCGCCCTATTTTGGGGAAAAAAAAATGCCACAAGGACATTTATTAGTAAGGAAATGAATTGCTCACCAGGATTTAAGGCATAAAGAGTACTCAAATGCAATCATATCAAGACTAGTACCTTGAAAGGAAAAGGTCAGCACAGGCTGCAGTTTTTGGCTGTACCGCAACAAGAAGGCCTGGACAATGTGAATCCTCTTCTGAGCTGGTTCCATTTATGCTTTCTCCCTGAAGTCAAGAAGTACCCTGTCTGTAAGGAACTGCCTCTTAAAGCCTTTTTGATATTGAACAATGCCCCTGGCCACCAAGAATCCCATGTGCTTAACAGCAAAGGCATCAAAGTGATCTGCTTGCCCCCAAACACAACCTCTCTGATTCAACCTCTGGGTTAGTGGGTCATAAAGACCTTTAAGACTCATCATACACCATATTCTATGGAGAGGACTATTCCAATAGAGAGAACATTATAAAAGTCTGAAATATTATATAACTGAAAATGTCATAACTGGTATAAAAAGCTGTGAAAGCCATCAAGTCCAAAACAATAAATTCCTGCTACAGAAAACTGTCCAAAAATTATGAATGACTTTACAGGATTTACAACAGAGCCAGTTAAGGAAATGAAGAAATAGATTGCGGATTTGGGGAAAAAAACGATGGGGGTGAAGGATTTCTACATATGCATCCTAGAGAAATTGAAGAAATAATGAACCAGAGGAATTAACAGAGATGTCTTGATGAAGATGAGTACTTCGAAAGCAGTGTCAGACAACAAGGAAGAAGATATAGGAGTGAAAGAAAAGCAAACTGACAATCTAGTAGAAGGGTTCTAATTATTCAAGACTGCATTTGACTTCTTTTATGATACTGATCCTCCTACAATATGGCAAAAAAAAAAAAAAAAAAAAAACTAAAGCAAGTGGTGGAACCATATAGAAACAATTTTAGAGAAATGAAAAAACAAAAAATCACACAAATTATGATGTATTTTCATAAAGTTACACCACGAGTGTCTGTTTCTCGTGCCTGAAGTTTCACCTTCTCCAGCTATTTGTACTCTGCTCCCAGAGACAGCAAAACCAACACTCCTGCTGCTCCTCCTCCCCAACCTAATTAAGGTGAAGACAATAAGGATGAAGACCTTTACCATTATCCATTTCCACATAAGGAAGAGTAAATAATCATTATATCATATAGTTAAAAAATGTAAATGCTGTGTATACATGTACCTTCATGTGAGAATTCAATAGTGGCAAGGTCAGAAGTGTATGAGAGTTTTTCTTTCATCATCATGATTGTCACTGCCTAAAGGAAATCAACCCTGAATATTCACTGGATGGACTGATGCTGAAGCTTCAATACCTTGGCCACCTGCTGCGAAGAACTGACTCACTGGAAAAGATCCTGATGCTGGAAATGATTGAAGGCGGAAGGAGAAGGGGATAACAGAGGATGACATGGTTGGATAGCATCATGGACTCCATGGATGTGGGTTTGAGCAAGCTCAGGAGTTGGTGATGGACAGGGAAACCTGGCCTGCTGCAGTCCATAGGGTCACAAAGAGTCAGACACAGCTGAGTGACTAAATCGAAGAGAAAAATTCATTGTGTAGAACACTGTTTGCAGGACTTGTATTGAAGTGGATAGCCTATGCTTATATAGGCATGCGGTGATGATATTTAATATAAAATTAATAACGTGCTAAGTTTTTTTTACTGTTTTATAACTTTGCTTTCAAATAGTTATTTTACAATACTGTATTCCTCTTTCTCCAGAGAAGGCGATGGCACCCAACTCCAGTACTCTTGCCTGGAAAATCCCATGGACATAGTAGCCTGGTGGGCTGCAGTCCATAGGGTCGCTGACGGTCGGACACGACTGAGCGACTTCACTTTCACTTTTCACTTTCATGCATTGGAGAAGGAAATGGCAACCCACTCCAGTGTTCTTGCCTGGAGAATCCCAGGGACAGGGGAGCCTGGTGGGCTGCTGTCTATGGGGACCCGCACAGAGTTGGACACGACTGAAGTAACTTAGCACCAGCATGCCTCTTTCTCATAATTGGAGAAACTGCTTATCAGCCTAACATTACAGGTGAATGGCTTTAAAATAATGTAACAGTGTTTCCAGTATTTTACTATGGATTTGACTGTAATACTGTATGCCATAAAAATTTTATAATAACTCATTCATTAGTTTATAACTAAGTTATCAGGAAGCAATTCTATTATTCGGTGTCACCATAAACCAATCATATTGTTGTTTCTTCATTATCAATATGCAATTCATTATACTTGTAAAAAAATATAAATTTCTTCTTCACATTTTCATTTTTTTGTCTAATGTTAGTCATACTTATATTATCTAGAGTGTTTTGTATTGTTAGGAAGTTAGACATGAGCAGCACAAGTTGATCTCTAGCCCCACACCAGACACATCCTAACACAGCCCAAGGGAGCTCATTGATATGCTACAAAATAACCAAAGATCAGATCAGATCAGTCACTCAGTCGTATCCGACTCTTTGCCACCCCATGATCGCAGCACGCCAGGCCCCCCTGTCCATCACCAACTCCCAGAGTTCACTCAGACTCACGTCCATCAGGTCAGTGATGCCATCCAGCCATCTCATCCTCTGTCGTCCCCTTCTCCTCCTGCCCCCAATCCCTCCTAGCATCAGAGTCTTTTCCAATGAGTCAACTCTTCGCATGAGGTGGCCAAAGTACTGGAGTTTCAGCTTTAGCATCATTCCTTCCAAAGAAATCCCAGGGCTGATCTCCTTCAGAATAGACTGGTTGGATCTCCTTGCAGTCCAAGGGACTCTCAAGAGTCTTCTCCAACACCACAGTTCAAAAGCATCAATTCTTCAGCGCTCAGCCCTCTTCACAGTCCAACTCTCACATCCATACATGACCACAGGAAGAACCATAGCCTTGACTAGACGAACATTTGTTGGCAAAGTAATGTCTCTGCTTTTGAATATGCTATCTAGGTTGGTGCTAACTTTCCTTCCAAGGAGTAAGCGTCTTTTAATTTCATGGCTGCAGTCACCATCTGTAGTGATTTTGGAGCCCAGAAAAATAAAGTCTGACACTGTTTCCACTGTTTCCCCATCTATTTCCCATGAAGTGATGGGACTGGATGCCATGATCTTCGTTTTCTGAATGTTGAGCTTTAAGCCAACTTTTTCACTCTCCACTTTCACTTTCATCAAGAGGCTTTTGAGTTCCTCTTCACTTTCTGCCATAAGGGTGGTGTCATCTGCATATCTGAGGTTATTGATATTTCTCCCGGCAATCTTGATTCCAGCTTGTGTTTCTTCCAGTCCAGCATTTGTCATGATGTACTCCGCATATAAAGTAAATAAACAGGGTGACAATATACAGCCTTGACTTCCTCCTTTTCCTATTTGGAACCAGTCTGTTGTTCCATGTCCAGTTCTAACTGTTGCTTCCTGACCTGCATACAAATTTCTCAAGAGGCAGGTCAAGTGGTCTGGTATTCCCATCTCTTTCAGAATTTTCCACAGTTCATTGTGATCCACACAGTCAAAGGCTTTGGCATAGTCAAGAAAGCAGAAATAGATGTTTTTCTGGAACTTTCTTGCTTTTTCTATGATCCAGCGGATGTTGGCAACTTATCTCTGGTTCCTCTGCCTTTTCTAAACCAGCTTGAACATCAGGAAGTTCACGGTTCACATATTGATGAAGCCTGGCTTGGAGAATTTTGAGCATTACTTTACTAGCATGTGAGATGAGTGCAATTGTGCGGTAGTACGAGCATTCTTTGGCATTGCCTTTCTTTGGGACTGGAATGAAAACGGACCTTTTCCAGTCCTGTGGCCACTGCTGAGTTTTCCATATTTGCTGGCATATTGAGTGCAGCACTTTCACAGCATCATCTTTCAGGATTTGGAATAGCTCAACTGGACTTCTATCACCTCCACTAGCTTTGTTCATAGTGATGCTTTCTAAGGCCCACTTGACTTCACATTCCAGGATGTCAGTGATCACACCATCGTGATTATCTGGGTCGTGAAGATCTTTTTTGTACAGTTCTTCTGTGTATTCTTGACATCTCTTCTTAATATCTTCTGCTTCTGTTAGGTCCATATCATTTCTGTCCTTTATCGAGCCCATCTTTGCATGAAATGTTCCTTTGGTATCTCTGATTTTCTTGAAGAGATCCCTAGTCTTTCCCATTCTGTTTTTCTCCTCTATTTCTTTGCATTGATCGCTGAAGAAGGCTTTCTTATCCCTTCTTGCTATTCTTTGGAACTCTGCATTCAGATGTTTATATCTTTCCTTTTCTCCTTTGCTTTTCGCTTCTCTTCTTTTCACAGCTATTTTTAAGGCCTCCCCAGACAGCCATTTTGCTTTTTTACATTTCTTTTCCATGAGGATAGTCTTGACCCCTGTCTCCTGTACAATGTCATGAACCTCCGTCCATAGTTCGTCAGGCACTCTATCTATCAGATCTAGGCCCTTAAATCTATTTCTCACTTCCACTGTATAATCATAAGGGATTTGATTTAGGTCATACCTGAACGGTCTAGTGGTTTTCCCTACTTTCTTCAATTTCAGTCTGAATTTGGCAATAAGGAGTTCATGGTCTGAGCCACAGTCAGCTCCTGGTCTTGTTTTTGCTACTTATCCAATTCCTGGTATATGTATGCACACTAGGCACATAGTGGATACAAACTAAACACAGGGTTTTCTCCAAATGTGACCTTGCTGCATAGCTGTGCTCGCCAATGAACTTAGGCAGCCAGGAGTCAACTAAGGGTTCATAAATATTTTATATATTCATATATCTGATTATAACAGACTGAATTATGGGAAAGACATGCACAACAGAGCCTGTTGTTATGTAACTTGCAACTGTCAGTCAAAACTGTCAGTCCATGCCTGCCTAAATAAATATGTAAAAGCACTGTCTTGAAAATACTGTATGTCTTCATTCTGGTACGAGCGCCTCTCCTTGCATGGCCCACCTCTCCCTTGAGGTGCTTTTTTTTCTTCTTTCTGCTCTTTTTGTTCTTTATTCAATGAACTTGTTTTCACTATGGGTAGGACCTCAGATTCTTCTTTGTGTCCTTACCAAGAACAGAGGCCCACAATGGAGGGTCATCTTCTACCCTCACCCTCCCAAATCTGGTAACAGTGTCATACAAATAATACTGATTTAAACACTGACAGATGATTCAACTTGTAAACACAGTATAGAATTACACTAACAATAAATACAGTGCAGTACTATAAATGTATTTTCCTTATGATTTTCTTAATAACATTTCTCTAGCTTACTTTATTCTAAGAATACAGTATATAGATCATGTAACAGACAATATGTTAATTGCTGTTCATGTTATCAATAAGGCTTCCACCCAACAGTAGGCAATTTAGGTTTTCAGGAGATAGGTTTTTAAGAAGTCGTATCAGATGTTCAAGCTGGTTTTAGAAAAGGCAGAGGAACCAGAGATCAAATTGCCAACATTCACTGGATCAGGGAAAAAGCAAGAGAGTTCCAGAAAAACATCTATTTCTGCTTTATTGACTATGCCAAAGCCTTTGACTGTGTGGATCACAATCAACTGTGGAAAATCCTGGAAGAGATGGGAATACCAGACCAACTGACCTGCCTCTTGAGAAATCTGTATGCAAGTCAGAAAGCAACAGTTAGAACTGGACATGGAACAATAGACTGGTTCCAAATAGGAAAAGGAGTTCGTCAAGGCTGTATATTGTCACTCTGCTTATTTAACTTATATGCAGAGTACATCATGAGAAATGCTGGGCTGGAGGAAGCACAAGCTGGAATCAAGACTGCCGGGAGAAATATCAATAACCTCAAATATGCAGATGACACCACCCTTATGGCAGAAAGTGAAGAGGAACTAAAGAGCCTTTTGATGAAAGTGAAAGAGGAGAGTGAAAAAGTTGGCTTAAAGCTTAACATTCAAAAACAAAGATCATGGCATCTGGTCCCATCACTTCATGGCAAATAAATGGGGAAACACTGGAAATAGTGTCAGACTTTATTTTTTTGGGCTCCAAAATCACTGCAGATGGTGACTGCAGCCATGAAATTAAAAGACATTTACTCCTTGGAAGGAAAGTTATGACCAACCTAGACAGCACATTAGAAAGAAGAGACATTACTTTGCCAACAAAGGTCCATCTAATCAAGGCTATGTTTTTTCCAGTAGTCATGTATGGATGTGAGAGTTGGACTATAAAGAAAGCTGGGTGCCGAAGGATTGATGCTTTTGAACTGTGGTGTTGGAGAAGACTCTTGAGAGTCCCTCAGATTGCAAGGAGATCCAATCAATCCATCCTAAAGGAGATCAGTCCTGGATATTTATTGGAAGGACTGATGTTGAAGATGAAACTCTGATACTTTGGTCACCTGATGCAAAGAGCAGACTCATTTGAAGAGCTGACTCATCTTCAGTGCATGGGGTGGCAAAGAGTCAGACACGACCGAGGGACTGAACTGAACTGAAGTTATGTATTAAGGGAGTGGTCCTGGTGCTCCGAACCCCCGTACTGTTCAAGGGTCATCTTAGCATTAAGCAGACTACAGAAAAATATTTTAAGAAATAATGGCTGAATAATATCCAAATTTAATTTAAAAAATTAAGCCTAGCAATCCTAAAAGCTCAATGAACTGGAGATAGGAAATGTACACACATACCACATCAAGACATATTATAACTACATTTATGAAAACTAGAAGCATGGAAAACAAGATACAAGATACAACAAAATACATACTGACCCTTCTCATAGTAAATACAGAAAGCCAGAGAAAATGGAAAACATTTTAAGGTAAAAAGGAAAATCTATTAATCTAAAGTTTCATATGGAGAAGGCAATGGCACGCCACTCCAGTGCTCTTGCCTGGAAAATCCCATGGACGGAGGAGCCTGGTAGGCTGCAGTCCATGGGGTGGCAAAGAGTCGGACACGACTGAACGACTTCGCTTTCACTTTTCACTTTCATGCGTTGGAGAAGGAAATGGCAACCCACTCCAGTGTTCTTGCCTGGAGAATCCCAGGGAGGGGGAGCCTGGTGGGCTGCCATCTCTGGGGTCTCACAGAGTCAGACACAACAGAAGCGACTTAGCAGCAGCAGCAAAATTTCATATTTGGCCAAAATATCATTCAAAAATTAAAGTGGAATAAAAACCTTTCCAGAAAAGGAGAAGGAAGTGAATTTATCATCAGCTGACCAAAACTAAAGAAATATTAAATTTTTCAGTCTAAAAATTATATCACAGGGAATTTTGGATCTTAGCCAAGGAATAAAAAAAAACCCCAGAAATTATAAATATGTGAGTAATTACAAAATATTATTTATAAGTTTTAAAAAGATAACTGAGTTTTTAAAGTACAAATTAAAATAATATGTTGTGAAGTATATGGTTCTGTAAAAGAAAATTATAAGGAACAATAGTATAAAGAATGATAGAGAACAGAAGCATTCTTTTAAGGATATATAATGCATATGATACATTAAGGTTGTATTTTGTTGCATTATTTCAAGATAGATTGTCATAAGATATGCATATACATCTGTGTGTGAATATATATATATATATATATATATATATATACACACACATATATATATGTGATGTGAACACATCCCCTAACCCTAACCAGAAGACATACCTAACTAGTGAATAATGAAGCCATTTTTTAAAACACTCAACATGATAAAAAAATAGGAAGAGAAGATAAAAAGGAATAAAAAACAAATGCAACTTTTAATAATTGCAACATTGCTATAAATCCAAACATACTGATACATATACCAAATGTAAATTGACTAACTGGCAAATAAAATACAGAGATTTTAGGACTGAATATAAGAAAACACTCTAAATATATAAAAAGAGATAGAATACAAATTAAGAGAATGCAAGATCTTTCTAGGTGGCATTGGAGATAAAGAATTCGCTTGCCAGTGCAGGAGACTTAAGAGCAAGGGTTTGATCTCTGGGTGGGGAAGATCCCTGGAGGAGCGTATGGCAACCCATTCCAGTATTCTTGCCTGCAGATACCCATGAACAGAGGAGCCTGGCGGGCAACAGTCTATAGGGTCACAAAGAGTCAGACACAACTGAAGTGACTTGGCCCACATGCATGCAAGATAATGGGAAAATACAAACCCTGAAAACACTGAACATAAGGAAGTTGGAAACGCTGTAGTAAAAAGAGGGGGAAATTATGACATAATAAGCAGCAATAACAGAGGGGGAAAAAAAGGTATTTTGAAATGACAAATAAATAAATTAATCAAGGAAGCCTAAGAGTCCTTCATGTGGACACACTCAATAATAGAGTGACAAACTACAAGAAACAAAATCTAAGAGTAATGAAGGGAGAAACACAACCAGAATTATGACTGGAGTTTTCCAGGCCCCCCTCCCAATCATCAGTAATACAAACAAAAGTATAATCTATAACAAATAGAAAAAATAAATAATAATATCAACCAAATGGACCTAACTGACATTTACAGGTTGAAACTGCAACCTCAAACAGCAGAATACACATAATTTTCAAGTATACATGAAACATTTAACAAAACAGATCACATGATATGCCATAAAATAAGTTCATCAAATTTAAAAGAACTGAAATCACACAGAGCATGTTCTTAAACCACAGTGAAAATAAACTAGAAAGAAATAATTCAAAGATATCTGGGAAACCCCCAAACAATTATAAGAAAACATAAAAAATATATATTTCTAAACACACTGTCATCAAAGCAAAAGGAAAACTAGAAAGTATTTTGAATTAAGTAAAATTGAAAACAACATTTAAAAATGTGGGATGCAGGGATAAATGGCTCTCAAAGGGAAATTTATAGCTTAAAATGTTTATATCAGAAGCAAACTAACAAAAATTTAAAATCAATGATCTAAAACAAGAGTTTACAGTTTTTCTTTTATAAAGAGTCAGATGGGAAATAAGTGTGTGTAGTTTATTATTGCTACTAACATCTCTGCCATTGTAGTGTGAAAGCATTCATAAATGGATGAAAAGGACTGCACTCTAAGAGCAACCTTTATTTATAAAAAGTGTAACTTGAGTTTCATGAAATGTTCACATCCACAAAGTATTATTTTTATTTTTTAAAACATTAAAAAATGTAAAAATCACTCAGCTTTCAGGTACTTTAAAACTAGGTGATAAACTGAATTTGGCCTCCAGTCCATAGGTTGTAGTCTCCTGACCTAACTTTTGGCCTTACGAAGCTAGGCAAAGGGAAAAAAATTAAACAAAAAATAAATGAAAGGAAGGGTTTAATAAAGATACAAGTAGGAGAGGGGACTTTCAAGATGGTTGAGGAGTAAGATGAGGAGATCACCTTTTTCCCCATAAATACATCAAAAGTATATTTGCATGTGGAACAACTTCTCTAGAACAGCTTCTGAATGCAGGTAGAAGACCCCAAACTTCCAAAAAGATAACTCAATTTCCTTAGTATGAGGTAGGGCCAAAAAAGAGAAAGAGAGAGACACAGGATTTTGGCAAGGGGAACTGCACCTCAAGGAGGGAGCATGAAGAAGGAAAAGCATCCCCACACTCTTGGAAACCCCCTCAGGGGCAGAGACAGGGGGCAGCTTTGGAATCTCAGAAGGGAATGCAGAAACAGGTGATAAGAAAGCAAAATGCAGAGAATTCATCACAGAGACAGTTGCCAAACAGCACTGCCCAGTCAGGAAGCAGCTTGCACACCAGCTGCAGCGAATGGAATGGAAGATGGGTGCGGAGGCTCAGGCTTAGGGGCTTAGACCCCTGAGTAAGGACCGGGATTGAATGCTGTGAAGAGGGGGCTAGTATAACACAGCTGAAGAAGTCCAGGGAAAAGCCTGGGCCTCTCAGAGAGGCAAAAGATAGTTGCCACGGGGACCCTCTAACGCTGCAAGCTAGCAGACCGCAGGGAACCACCTTCCTGAATGCTGCAGGTGGGATGAGATGCATCTGTGAACTCTCCAACCCAGAGGTAGACAAGCCTGCCTGGCCACCACCAAAGCAGGCAGGAGCGTGAGAGGTGCAACTGGACATGACTGCAGTTTATGATCCCAGAGGGAGGAACTCAAGCTGACTGGCCACTGCCAAAGCCAGGGTAAGTGCCTGAGGCAGGGGACAACATGCTGCCACGACCAACGCAACACCAGAGGTAGCAGCTGCCACCGAGCGGTGAATGGGCATCGGTTACTGTCCACACCTTCCTGGGAGCCCATTCAGCTTGGCTCTGCTGAGCAACACAGGACCCAGAGCTAATTCCCCAAGGACAGCACAAGACCCTCCTCAGACTGCAGCAATTTCCTGCAGGCCTAGATCACAGCAGGCAAATCTCCCAATCTCCCAATCCCCAATCCCCAAATCTCCTAATCTCCCAATCCCCAAATCTGCCAAATGTGGCTTCCATAATCGTCCCTCTCCCCAGCCCCAACTAAGCAAATAAGCCCTAATAAGCCACTACTTTTGCCCCTTCTGACCTGGGCAGGGAACATACACCTGAGGCAGCCTACAAAGTGGGTCCCGAATTAAAGCAGCACATACAGCTCAATATCAGAAAATCAGTCCAATCAAAACAATGGGCGTAAGACCTAAACAGACATTTCTTTGAAGAAGACATACAGATGGCCAATAAACACATGAAAAAAAAATGATCAACATCACTAATTATTAGAGAAATGCACATCAAAACTATAATGAGATATCACCTCACACTGGTCACAATGGCCATCATCAAAAAGCCTACAAACAATAGATGCTGAAGAGAATATGGAGAAAAGGGAACCATTTTACACTGTTGCTGGGAATGTAATCTGATACAGCCATTATGGAGAATAGTATGGAAATTTCTTTAAAAAACTAGAAATAAATCTATCTGACCCAACAATCTCACTCTTGGGCATACACCCTGAGAAAGCCACAATCCTAAAAGACACATGCAGCCCAATGTTCACTGGAGCACTACTCACAGTAGCTAGGACATGGAAGCAACCTAGATGTTCATCTACAGGTGAATGGATAAAGAAGTTGAGGTACATATACACAATGGAATGTTACTCAGCCATAAAAAAAAAATGAACTTGAGTCAGTTCTAGTGTGGTGGATGAATTTAGAGCCTGTTACACAGAGTAAGTCAGAAAGAGAAAACCACACATTGTATACGAACACATAAATATATACGATCTAGAAAAAGGGTGGGTGCTAATGACCCTACTTGCAGGGAAGGACTAGAGACACAGATGCAGAGGACGGACTTGTAGACACAGTGGAGGAAGGAAAGGAGAGTGTGAGAGGAAAGGAGAAAGCAGCTTTGATATATATACACTATCATGGGTAAAAGAGATAGGGGGTAAGAAGCTATCATATAACACAGGGAGACAAGCCTGGCGCTCTGCGATGACTTAGGGTGGTAGGATGGGGCTCAGGAGGGAGTGGTTATATGTATAATTATGGCTGATTTGTATTGCTGTACAGCAGAAATCAACATAACATTGTAAAACAATTTTGCACCAATTAAAAAAAGTAAAAGGTACAAGTAAGATTCAATGACAATGATGAGGAATAAACAGAAAAGGGAAAGCAAGGAAGTCAAAGGCTGGTAATTTGGAAAAAATCAATAAAATTGATAGACTTCAAACTCCACTAATAAAAAAAAAAGCATTATGAAAACATATTATTAATATTAGGAATGAAAGAAAAGACATATTTTAAGACCATGAGTTAATAAAGAAATGTTATAAGTAACTTCACACCAATATGTTTGATACTGAGATTAAATAAATTCTGGGAAGATATAAATTTCTAAAATTTTAATAGCTCCAGCTCTTTCAGGGTATTTTAATTGGTAATTAGAACTTTCCCACAAAGGAACTCCAGAAACAAATGTTCTCATTGATACATACTACTTACCATCTAAAAGAGAAATAATATGAAACTCATACAGAGCCCTTCAGAACTTAGAAGAGGAAGAAACACTCTATGGAGTCAAAAAACCTTATTATCAAAAGCAGGCAAAACTTCTCCAGAAAAAAAAAAAAAACAGACAAATATCTCTACTTGAAAACTCTTTTAAAATGTTTTGCAAAGAGAAGCCAGAAATACACAAAGGGGATAATACAGTTTGAACATATGCAGTTTATTTAGTGAATAAAATCACCATATTAATAGAACAATTGGTGAAACACACACAAGACCGTCTCAGTACATGCAGTAATAGCATTTGACAAAACCCAGAGTTCATGCATTGCAAACACTCTCACAATGTAGAAATGAATAGGAACATTCAGTGAAACATCTATGAAAAAATCTACAACTATGATTGTACATAATGGTGACAGACTGAATATTTTCCCCTTACTAGGAACAAGTCAAGTTAGTCATTCACATCATGTCTATCAGAACTGCAGTGTAAGTTGCAGCCAGCGTATCAAGTTGTTTAGTCCCTAAGCCCTGCCTGACTCTCTTGTGACTCCATGGACTGGAGCCCACCAGACTCCTCTGTCCAGGGATTTCCCAGGCAAGAAAACTGGAGTGGGTTGCATCTCGTTCTCTATGGGATCTTCCCAACCCAGGGATCAAACCACTATCTCCTGCACTGCTGGTGGATTTTTTACCACTAGCCATCAGGGAAGCCTGGCGAATCAAGTATAAAAAATAAAATAAAACACATACGTTTTGAGAAGAAATAAAGTTCTTTTTATATTCAAACACCATGAGTATCTACAGGAGTTTACAAAAAGCAATGAGAATTAATTCATGAGTTAAATAAGATACAGTGCATAACCACTTAGCAGATCAGCAGATGTGGAGCTCTTTCGAAAGGACCAGACTGAGGATGCTGCCTGAAGGACTCAGCATATCCAAACAGAAGGGTGCTACGTGACGTACGCCATAAGAATAGAAGATGTCAAATGCACTGTCCCCTTCAGAAATCAGAGTATGTGTATAGGGTGGGTGGGAAGAAATATGCTCTCAAATGTACAAGGGAGGAAGGGCTTGCATTTTGATACCTGCACAAAAAGGGCCCCTCTGCTCAATTACAGCAGCATTTGTCAATAAAAAGCATGTACTTCTTTTTCTAATTCTTGTTCCATTTGATCTAGGAAGAAGAAAAAGAACTTAAAATAATAGGTGGAAATAAAGTGTAGAGGAAAAATAACCCAACAATGATTCCCTTTCTCATGGCAGATAACAAAATTAGGCCTTAGATGAGTTTAGAAACAGGGGTTCAAACCCCAGGTTGGAAAGGGCCCCTGGAGGAGGAAATGGTAACCACTCCAGTATTCTTGCTGGGATAATCCCATGGACAAAGGAGGCTGGTGGGCTACGGTTCATGGGGTCACAAAGAGTCGGACACAACTGACTCTCACCCACAAGGATAGAGGAGCTTCACACTGGATGTGAAGAAAAATTTTGGTTTAGGTCAGAGAGTATTTTTAGTTTCTCAAGTGAAGTGATAAATTCAATATCCAAGATAAATGATAAAGCTATCTACTCTAGCTATCACAGAGAAACTGAGAAGGGGGAGTAACAATTTCAAACAATGGTGAGAGACAAAATAAGATATTTACTGATGGCAACCTACAATCAGAAACTTCAATAGACCTTTCTTATTTTACCTAGTATCCACATTGTCCAACATAAGCACTCAACAGTTGTTATCACAAAAAGTGAAGAACAACTGAAAAATCTGTTAACTATTTGTTTTATGAACCTATAATTTTTGTCTACATAGCCTTTGATCTGAAAGTGAATTGCTGCTTTGTCTAAGAAGAATTTTTTCTGAACTAGAAAAGAATCTTGGAGTGTATTTTTATGGTATGGTGCCTGTATGCTGAGGCAGAAAACTTAAAATGTAGTCGCCATGCTTTATCATGTTCTAATTTACAAAAACACTAAAATATCCATTCCTTGTGGTTTAAAATTGGTATCCGTTAACTGACTCTGAGCAGACTTCTAATTTTCACTAAAAATAAATGTGAAGTTCAGGAAATACAACCAAAGCAATAGCAATACTGAACACTAAAACTAAGACAATGTGCTACTAGAAAGCAAAAGATGTATTCTATAATTTTGAATTTTACAAAGTTAATTCATAAACTTACTGTCTACATGGTTTTTGCTTTTTCTGAAAATCACCTATGTTGTTATTTACTTTACACATTTCTTGAAGTAAAATTTGAACTTTTTAGCTATCCTAATACTAAATAATAATAGTTTTCTATTACTTTTTTTCTGTCAACAGATTCAAATCTCTATCAGAATGTTTAGGGAGGCCTGGCGAGCTGCAGTCCATGTGGTCAAAAAGAGCTGGACATGACTTAGCAACTGAACAGCAATAACGTGATTTAAATTAACCACATAACACATATACAGTATATAATTCTAATTTCTCAGCATTGAAACAAAATCTTAACATAATTCCTATCATGAGACCCAAGATAAAACAATAACTTCCTCATCTTATTACAGATAGTAAGATATGAGCAAGGAATCAGAAGACATTTGTAATTTTTAATTTCCTTAGTGCATAAGTGTCTGAATACAGGCAATATTTATTTCTCTAACAGAAAAATATATTTGGAACCTGAGAAAAGACTGTGTCATCTATAATCACTGTGGTACTTAAACTAACCACTTAAGCCATTTGCTTTTTACTAGTTTTGTTAAGCTTTCCTCTTCTGGTCCCATTTTAAGTGCATAAACATATCCACGAATATACATGTATGTAATGCCTTTCTTACATCAATTCCATGCCTCACTTACAAACCAATATTGTTATTATATCTAAGAATATTTAAAAGAGGTTCCAGAGATTGTGATTAATTACAGTTTGACAAGTTTATTTCTCTGTTTGAGTTCTTTAAAACATACTTCATAGAAATATTATAATTAAGTCTAAGTATTACTTTTCAATATTTGTTACTTTAAATGAACACATATTTTTGTGTCTTCCCTATGCAAAGCTGTGTTTTTATACAGTAAGAAATATTAACACAATAATAAATGATGCTCTAATAAAACCCTGCTATAAAAAACTTCTGATTCATAACAACAGAGATGTGAACTTTGATGCATGGATTAATAAAGATAAAGAACTTGAAAATATTCATTAGACCTTAAAAAGAAAGTTGATATATCTAATGAATTATCTTCAAAATTTTCTTAGACAAATAAATTTTAGAAATATGGAAGCTGGAAAAAGAAAGGGCTTCATTGCACATGATCTAGCTTCTCCGTATTATAAATTGACAAATTTTAAAGGCACAAAACTAATAGAGTTTTGCCAAGAAAATGCACTGATCATAACACCCTCTTCCAACAACACAAGAGAAGAATCTACACATGGACATCACCAGATGGTCAACACCAAAATCAGATTGATTATATTCTTTACAGCCAAAGATGGAGAAGCTCTATACAGTCAGCAAAAACAAGACCAGGAGCTGACTGTGGCTCAGACCATGAACTCCTTATTGCCAAATTCAGACTTAAATTGAAGAAAGTAAGGAAAACCACTAGACCATTCAGGTATGACCTAAATCAAATCCCTTATGATTATACAGTGGAAGTGAGAAATAGATTTAAGGGCCTAGATCTGATAGAGTGCCCGATGAACTATGGACTGAGGTTCGAGACATTGTACAGGAGACAGGGATCAAGACCATTCCATGGAAAAGAAATGTAAACAAGCAAAATGGCTACTGAGGAAGCCTTACAAATAGCTGTGAAAAGAAGGGAAGCAAAAAGCAAAAGAGAGAGCATCTGAATGCAGAGTTCCAAAGAATAGCAAGAAGGGATAGAAAGCCTTCCTCAGCAATCAATGCAAAGAAATAAAGGAAAACAACAGGATGGGAAAGACTAGAGATCTCTTCAAGAAAATTAGAGACACCAAGGGAACATTTCATGCAAAGATGGGCTCGATAAAGGACAGAAATGGCATGGACCTAACAGAAGCAGAAGATATTAAGAAGAGGTGGCAAGAATACACAGAAGAACTGTACACAAAAGATCTTCACGACCCAGATAATCACGATGGTGTGATCACTCACCTAGAGCCAGACATCCTGGATGGTGAAGTGAAGTGGGCCTTAGAAAGCATCACTACGAACAAAGCTAGTGGAGGTGATGGCATTCCAGTTGAGCTATTTCAAATCCTGAAAGATAATGCTGTGAAAGTGCTGCACTCAATATGCCAGCAAATTTGGAAAACTCAACAGTGGCCACAGGACTGGAAAAGGTCCGTTTTCATTCCAATCGCAAAGAAAGGCAATGCCAAAGAATGCTCAAACTACCGCACAATTGCACTCATCTCACACGCTAGTAAAGCAATGCTCAAAATTCTCCAAGCCAGGCTTCAGCAATACGTGAACCGTGAACTTCCAGATGTTCAAGCTGGTTTTAGAAAAGGCAGAGGAACCAGAGATCACATTGCCAATATCCGCTGGATCATGGAAAAAGCAAGAGAGTTCCAGAAAAACATCTATTTCTGCTTTCTTGACTATGCCAAAGCCTTTGACTGTGTGGATCACAACAAACTGTGGAAAATTCTGAAAGAGATGGGAGTACCAGACCATCTGACCTGCCTCTTGAGAAGCCTATATGCAGGTCAGGAAGCAACAGTTAGAACTGGACATGGAACAACAGACTGGTTCCAAATAGGAAAAGGAGTATGTCAAGGCTGTATATTGTCACCCTGCTTATTTAACTTCTATGCAGAGTACATCATGAGAAACGCTGGACTGGAAGAAGCAAAAGCTGGAATCAAGATTGCCGGGAGAAATATCAATAACCTCAGATATGCAGATGACACCACCCTTATGGCAGAAAGTGAAGAGGAACTCAAAAGCCTCTTGATGAAAGTGAAAGTGGAGAGTGAAAAAGTTGGCTTAAAGCTCAACATTCAGAAAACGAAGATCATAGCATCCGGTCCCATCGCTTCATGGCAAATAGATGGGGAAACAGTGGAAACAGTGTCGGACTTAATTTTTTTAGGCTCCAAAATCACTGCAGATGGTGACTGCAGCCATGAAATTAACGATGCTTACTGCTTGGAAGGAAAGTTATGTCCAACCTAGATAGCATATTCAAAAGCAGAGACATTACTTTGCCAACAAATGTTCGTCTAGTCAAGGCTATGGTTTTTCCTGTGGTCATGTATGGATGTGAGAGTTGGACTGTGAAGAATGCTGAGCACTGAAGAATTGATGCTTTTGAACTGTGGTGTTGGAGAAGACTCTTGAGAGTCCCTTGGACTGCAAGGAGATCCAACCAATCCATCCTAAAGGAGATCAGCCCTGGGATTTCTTTGGAAGGAATGATGCTAAAGCTGAAACTCCAGTACTTTGGCCACCTCATGCAAAGAGCTGACTCATTGGAAAAGACTCTTATACTGGGAGGGATTGAGGGCAGGAGGAGAAGGGGACGACAGAGGATGAGATGGCTGGATGGCATCACTGACTCGATGGACATGAGTCTGGGTGAACTCCGGGAGTTGGTGATGGACAGGGAGGCTGGCGTGCTGCGATTCATGGGGTCGCAAAGAGTCGGACATGGCTGAGGGACTGAACTGGACTGAAGTGAAAGATATAATTACACATTTTAGTGCCTTTTTGCTTCTCCAGGTACAATTTTTGAAGTACTTTACTTTAATGAGATATTTCTTTCCTATCCAAAATCCCTCTCAAAAATATGTTTTGATTTTCCAATTATAGAAAAGTACAGAAACAAAAATATAATACCTAGTTACCATTACTGAAATTATTACTTAGATAATTAT
Source organism: Bos mutus (assembly GCF_027580195.1). Classification (NCBI taxonomy): domain Eukaryota; kingdom Metazoa; phylum Chordata; class Mammalia; order Artiodactyla; family Bovidae; genus Bos; species Bos mutus. The sequence goes on along the minus strand of NC_091622.1, from coordinate 27,735,097 downwards.
TTTAGAATTAACACCGGTAAGCTGTTTTAAATTTGTAAAATATTAAGTACATCATATATTGAATATAAATATCCAATAAATTTTTCTCCTTTGCAACAATGATTAGGAAATGATAGCTAAGAAAATATACATTTGTGACTATAAAGTAGAAAACAATATGTATTTCAGGTAAAGAGATGAGAAAATCTTTACTAAAGGTTTGTTTTTTAAAACATTTCTTGCTAAGGTAGAGATTAAAATATATTCCTGTGTGCTCTGTGCTAAGTTGCTCCAGTCATGTCCGACTCTTTGTGACCCATGGACGATAGCCTGCCAGGCTCCTCTGTCCATTGGATTCTCTAGACAAGAATACTGGAGTGGGTAGGGATCGAACACGAGTCTCTTAAAACATCTCCTGCATTTGCAGGCAGGCTTTTTACCATTAGCAACACCTGGGAAGTCCAAAATATGTTCATGGTAACTGCGATTTTATTTACTGACTGTTCACTTGGGTTAAGTACAGAATAGAAGAAAACAGAAAAACTAGCAAATAGAAGAAAACAAATTATTAAGTATAACATTTATATCCTCCTTTAACTTGAATTTAAATTAACTTCTACTTACCAAACTGTTCAAAAAATGTTGAAAATTTTTATTCTAATTTGCATTGATATTACACACTCAGCTGCATTCTTGTTGAAAAATATCTCAGGAAAACATTGACAAGTTTCTACTTGTCTTTGTAAATAAAAAAATGGAAATTAAAATATATCTATATATGTAAAATATTATGCATATATATTATGAAATATAGGTAATTTTGTAATATAATATGTATTATATTTAGTTTTGAAAACCTCTGTTCACAATGCTTGTTTTAGAAAATTTATAACCTTCTTTTACTGCATTCTGTTATATTATGAAAATCTGAAAACAAGGCTTCTCTATTTCAACTACTAAAAGGTTTCATCTCACAGATAATTAAACTTTTCCCAATGTATTTCCAGATTCATTTTAAAAGATCTAGCACTCATGTCTTTTTACAACTTAAGTTAATCTTCCATATGTTAACGTTGCTTTTCAGAAAATTATCTTAATGATGATGTTATGTGGAAAGGATCCTTGGTATATAAATGTATAAAAATGCAAACAACATCTTTGTGGACTCAATTTCTGCAAGTACAAGCTATGTAAAGGAATTATTGTTTTTTGGGATTGTTATTATTTTTGCTTAATGTAGCTTTTGGTTAATCAGTTAAAAGTTTAAGAGTTGAGGATGCTCCAAACAGGCTAGTTTAAAATCCTCCCAGACTTTAAATTTTAAAACTATAGAAAGGTTGAAAAAAGAGCAAAATGAATACTGGCAAGCACTTCAGCTAGATTTACCAAATATTAGCCTATGCAGTCTCTTTCTCTCCCTGCTCTTCATATTGTTTATTTCTAACCATCTGAAATTAATTTGTAGATATTATTCCACTTACTCCTAAATAATGCAACATATATTATCCTAAAAACTAAAAGACACCCCTATATAAGATCAATGCCACAATCATACTCATTAAATAAAACACTGACCTAATTATAATGATGCTTTAAGTCCAGATTCAATACTTCCTAATTATCCTAATATTGTTCTTTATAATTTTTGTTGTTGTTTTTATTTGTGTAAATCTAGAATCCCATCACATATCTTGCATGGCATGCTGTTGTTTTGTCAGTCTCCTAAAGAATAGTTCCCCAGACTCTTATTGTCTTTCACATTTAATATTTTGAACAACCCAGATCAGTTGTTTTGCAGAATACTTCTCTATGTAAATAGAGTCAAATTAAGTATTTTTGGTAAGAATACTGCAAAGGCAAAACACTACATAGACACCTTCCATTTCATCACATAAAGATCAAGTAATGTTATTTTATCCCATCATTAAAGATGCTGGATTAGGTAATGTTGGTCTCTATCAAGTCCTTCCATTTTACAGGCAAAGATTTCCTTTTGTAATTAATAAGTAATCTCAGCTGTGATGACTTCCACTTATGTTCAAGCAACCATTAATGATACTTTGATGAATTAAGTTTACATTGGAAGTTTTAAATGGAAATTTCTAATTGTACAATTTGTTGTACATTTATAGGTATTTGTTAAGAAATGTTTCTTTCTCTCAGATACTTTTTTTTAGTATTCAAAATAGTATAATTAATTACTATGAATATTATGTTTTAACTTTTGAATATGAAACAATTTTAGAGTAACAGAAAAGCTGAAAAAAATAATATACAGTTTCCATTTGCTTTCACTATTTTCCCCTAATGTGAACATTTTCCTTAACTATAGCACAATGATCAAAACCAAGAAGTTAACATTGGTACAATACTTTTAATTAAAGTAGAAATTCTATTTGGACTGCAGCATTTTTTGCTGCTAATGTCCTCTTTCTGTGATGGGATGCAATTCAGAGTATCACACTGCAATTTGGTCTTTTTCATCCTTCTCTTATCTTTCATGACCTTAACACTTTTGAAGTATCAGTTCAGTTCAGTCCCTCAGTCATGTCTGACTCTGTGGTCAGTTATTTTGCAGAATGGTCCTCAACTTAAGTTCGTCTAATAGGAAAGAATACTAAAGTTAATTTGTATTATAATCAGATGTTACATGATGCTGTTATATCTAAGGCTGGTAATTCAAAACTTGATTATTTAGTTAAGGTAGTATTTTCAGAGTTTCTCCAGTACAAAAGAATTATTATTCTCTTTGTAATTAACCAATACTTGGAGGAGATACTTTGAGAGTATGCAAATGTCCCCTCAATCAATTTGTGCACCTATTTTTGCAGCCATTGGAAGACTTTATCTGCAGTTTGGTGTCCTAATGATAACTTTTTTTATTTCCCTCCTTGCTTTTATATATAATCATTATAAATATTAAGCATTTTTAAGTATGAATATTAATTTTTCTTCCTCTTGTTTTAATTGTCCAAGGGAGGGATTTCTGGAACATATGCTGTTTGTTTTCCATAATGGCTTTATCATGTTGCATTTTCACTAGCAATATACGGGAAATCTAATTGCTCCATGTTCCTGTCAGGACTGGGTTCTGTCATTGTATATGATTTTAACCATTCTAATAAGTGTGAGTGCTATTTTACCCTGTGTGTGTGCCCATGTGTGTGTTTTAATTCAGTGTAACAATCACCATAATCAATATTCCTCATGGTTCCCATACATAGATCCCTACCCACACACATCTAAACTACTGGCTATCTACCACTGATTAGTTCTCCACACTATATTTTTTTATTTTGGAGAATTTAAAATAAATGGAATCACACGTTATATATTTTGAGACTGGCTTTTTTCATTTTGTATTATACATTTGATTTATACACACACGTATATATAATATACTGTTATATAAACATATATGTGCCGTGCCATGCTTAGTCACTCAGTTGTGTCCAACTCTTTGCGACCCCACGGACTGTAGCCCACCAGTCTCCTCTGCCCATGGGGATTCTCCAGGCAAGAATACTGGGTTGCCATACCCTCCTCCAGGGGATCTTCCCAACCCAGGAATCGAACCCATGTCTCCCGCACAAAGGGCAGATTCTTTTACTCATAGTAAAAATATAGTGTTGAATGTTTACAGAATAATTTATTTTTATCAGAGTAGTGTTCCAATGTACATGTGCACCACAGTTTGTGTATCTACTCAGAAGCTGAAATATGTTTGGGTTATTTCCCTATTAAGGGTTTAAGCATGTTATAAGAGACATGTTTTTCTTTCTTTCTTTCAAATATAAATGCTCTGTACTTCAATTTCTTACCATATTGCCATATTGCACTGGCCATGATTTCTAGAACTGTATGAATGAAGACTGGTGAGAAGGACATAGCATGCTTCATTATTGAACTTAAAGGCAGAAAGTTAAGGTTTACATTGTTAAGCATGATATTAGGTATATACAGTGATTTTTATTTTTTGTTTTAAAGATGTCATTTATCAATTAAGAATGTCTCCTTTCATTCTGAGACTGCTCAGTGTTTTTACCGTGAATGAATGTTGGACTTCTTCAGTGATTTTCTGCATATTTGAGATAATAAGGTTTCTAATTTTTAGTTTCTTTATATAATAAATTATATAGTTTTTTGAATTTTGGACCAGCTTGCATTCTTGGGGTAAACTCCACTTGCTTATACTGCATTTTATTTTGCTGGATTCAAAGTATTAATATTTTTTTGAGAATTTTGTGTCAGTGCTCTTGAGGTATATCGGTATTCGATTTGTATCTCACGCAATATCTTTTTTTGTTTGTTTTTGGTCACACCATGTGACTTATGAGATCTTAGTTCCTCAACAAGGGATCAAACTCAGGTCCATGAAGTGAAAGCCTGAGTCTGAACTGCTGGGCCACTGGGGAACTCCCTATTTTTGGTCATATATTTTATCTGCTTTTAGCATTTGAAAAACATTGTGCTCATGCTCAGTCACTAAGTGTGTCTGACTCTTTGCAACACCTTGGGCTGTAGCCTGCCAGGCTCCTCTGTCCATGGGATTTCCCAGGTAAGAATATTGGAGTCAGTTGCCATTTCCTTTTCCAAGGGATCTTCCTGACCCAGGGATTAACCTGTGTCTCGTGTGCCTCCTGAACTGGCAGGCTGATTCTTTACACTGAGCCATCTGGGAAGCCCTTAGGGAAACACAGGATTCATTAAATAAGTGGGTATTGTTTTCATCTTGTCTATCATCTATTCTTGCAAGAGACTGGCAGAATTTGATTTCTTCCCAAAAGGATATGTGAATTCACTGTGAATACTTCTAAGTCTGATTTCTTTGTTTAGAAGTTTATAGTTATATATTAAAATTTTTAATTGATAATGGTCTATTAAAATCATCTATTTCTTTTTTAGTAAGTTTTGGTATTTTTTTAATCTAAAGAAATTGATCCACTTAATCTAGGTTGTCAAATGATAGGCATAGAGTTATTTGTAGAAATCCCTTATCATTTTAATATCTATATACTATATGCTGCTGCTGCTGCTGCTAAGTCACTTCAGTCGTGTCCGAATCTGTGTGACCCCATAGACAGCAGCCCACCAGGCTCCTCCGTCCCTGGGATTCTCCAGCCAAGAACACTAGAGTGGGTTGCCATTTCCTTATCCAATGCATGAAAGTGAAAAGTGAAAGGGAAGTCGCTCAGTCATGTCTGACTCTTCGCGACCCCATGACTGCAGCCCACCAGGCTCCTCCTTGCATGGGATTCTCCAGGCAAGAGTACTGGAGTAGGGTGCAATCTCCTTCTCTGATATACGATATAGTGATTAATATTTCATTTTTAAAACTGACACATATACTCTCTCTTTTGTTTCTGATCCATCTTGTTAGAGATGTACAAATTATTTTTAATTATTTATATTTTTATTGATATTCTCTATTATTTTCTTATTTTCAATTTTATTGATTCCGCTCCTCTTTCTTATATAATATGACCTCTTGCTTTGGATTTAATTTGTTTTGTTTTTTACAGAAGATATTTAAATTACTTATTTAAGACCACTGTTCTATTTTGACTTGAGTATCCAATACTTTTAATGTCCATATAATCATTTCATAAATTTTGATATGCTGTATTTTTATTTCATTCAGTTCAATATTTGGTAATTTCCCTCAAGATTTCCTATTGACTCTTGAATTATTCAGAAGTGTCTTATTTAATTTTCATGTTTGGATTTTCTAGGTACTTCCTATTATGGATTTTAAATTGCAGTCTATTTTGTGTAATTATATATTTTTTAGTTTGCTGTGGCTTATATAATGGCCTAGAAAATAGTCTATTTGAATGTTTAATGTGCACATGAGAAAATACATATTCTGTTATTGTTGAGTAAAGAATCAATTTGATCATTTTTTTCAGGGCTTACCGATTTTCTATCTATATGTTCCATCATTTGATGAAAGAGGAGTGTATAACACTCCAAGTACCTTTTATTGTTTACATATTGTTTATTATCTGATATACAGCAGTAAATTTATTTCTTTAGAGTATAGTTGCAGATATTAAACTATTTGCAAATATTAAAGGCTATTCTTAAATTATCCATACACTCTATTATTACATAATACTCTACAGAATTTTTATTCCATAAACTAAGTAGATTATTGTACTATTATCACACTATTGTTATTTCTGTAAATATAAGCATATTAAGCATATCATTTCTGTATCATCACTTCCCTGTTTTCCTCATATATATATATTAAGATCTAGACTCAGACAGGAATATATTTTCAGGAAAAGTTGATTATAACATCAGATGTTCTTTGTAAGAGGATCTACATTGTTGAAAATCTTGACAATTTTTTAAAACTAAAAAATCTATTTTATCCCTATTTTGTACATGAAAATAAACATATAAACCAAATTTGATACATGTTACCAGCCTACTATACAGGTACTAGGGTTTACAGAATCATGAGATAGTTAATTAAATTGACCTTATGATTCTTTATTGCATTATGGAAACAAGCAGTAGTCAATCTCAGTTATAAGCAGAGCAGGGAACATTTACTAAATTTACCCATGACTTTTGATTACAGTTGTCTATTACTGATACTAAGGGAAAAGGCAAGCAAAACAAACAAAAATTAATAAACTAAAATAGGTGGCTCCGATAATTTGCTTTCTAGTATTAACACATGAATATAATTTGTCTTCTTTTCAATTTTTGTTGTTTGCACAGTTAAAACATTCCTGATTAAGTTATCCAAGTCCAAATGACTCAATAATTGTAAGTTATATATATTTTTAGCTGATAATTATATTTTAACAAGATATTATTGGGCGCTAAAAACAAAGAGGAGATAAAGTGATATTTGATATATAGGCATTCACTTATAATCTGAAATAAATAATCTCAAAAAGTAAATCAGTGAAAATCTTGATTCTTTTGAGGAAAATAACATTTTGATTTTAGATTATTAGTGGATCATCTGCCCCTGTATCAGTCTTCAGTTCTGTTCAGTTGCTCAGCTGTGTCTGACTCTTTGTGACCCAGTGGACTGCAGCACACCTGGCTTCCCTGTCCATCATCAACTCCCGGAGCTTGCTCAAACTTATGTCCATTGAGTCAGGGATGCCGTCCAACCATCTCATCCTCTGTATTAGCCTTGGAACCTACTTTTGTTTTGGTTACATCAAATTGATAATATTCTGGTTTCTCACAAAGAAACACCTTCACTTCATTGTAACAACTCTTACAATCTCAAAATGATCTTTGATTTCATACTTGTTCTCCAGATTGCCTTACTCTTCTGTGACTAACAGGTTTTTCTTTTAGGGCTTTCACACTTCTCAGAATGCTCTACCCTAAGAAACCTTAAGGATGTTTATCTTCCTCTAAGATCTCTGTTCAATTATCTTCTTATCAAAGAAGCTTTTCCATACCATTTACTCTGCTCATTTTTTGCTCATACACTCTTATTATGATCTAGAATATTACATATGAATTTTCTATTTGTCTATTTTCTGTCCTGACTTCCATTAATATTAAAATTCCATAAGAACAGAGACTGTCAGTTTTGTTTATGTCTATATCCCCAGGGCCTAGAGTTCTATGAGCAGGTCATAGGCACATAAGAAATATTATTTTGCATATTATCTGATGAGTTAATGAGAATATGCCATAAACTGATATTTATAAGATCACATTGCTATGAATTGCTAATGCATGGATGTGTTGAAGTCCTGTATATTTGTATCCGTATATGAACCTATACAACTTGAGTTTCAAAAGAAAGCAAAACAAAACTAGTGCTGGTCACTCACATCCGTAATTCACAATACTTTTTCAAAACCTTCAGAATATATGAATAATCATGAAAAAATAAGAATAACAAAAAATTAACTAAACTGAAAGCACACATTTATTCATGTGTTGTCTCCAACGTGTTAAAATTCCCTACAACACTTGAGTACTTAATAGCTTGAAAAAGAAAGTAAACGTGTTAGTCGCTTAGTCACGTCTGACTCTTTGCAATCGCATGGACTGTAGCGTAGGTACTTCTTATAGGCTGGAATGTAAGTAAGGAGATGTTAAGAGAAGCACGTTAGATCCCTGGGTCGGGAAGATTTCCAGGAGAAGGAAGATACACTATATGTTATTATTATTATTTTTTTAATGTTAACTTGTCTACACTTTGTCTCCATCTCAAAAGCCCTACAGCAGATAAAAACGTGTCTCTTCACAAACTAAGAAGAAAAAAAAAGTGAGAAAATAAACCTTAGGTAGTGACTCAGATAGTGTATGAGTTTCTTCAGTTTCTCCCTCCCTCTCTTCTTTCTTCCCTTCTCTTCTGCTTTCCACCCTGCCTCCTCCCTTCCAGCCTTCATTTTGCAAAAAAGATTAATGTAGAAAAGAAAATGCGGCCTTTTTGTATAGAGAGCTAGATCATGTACAAATTACTAGCTTGTAGTTGCGAGGTTTGACTTATCATTTTGAAAGGAATTGAAATGGCTCTGTGAGATGCTGTAGAATGTACCCTGATCAACATAATACCCAGTCCCCTTTCCATGATAAATCAGCAATACACTTTGACATCTAATATTTATATTCACTTCAACTTGTTTGCTGACTTTTCATTGTCAGCACCCAGAAAGATGAAAGAAATTAGTTTTACTATTAATGACTTTTAAACACAGACAAGCTGGGGAAGGGGTGAATTCAGAGCATGTGACCAAAAACCAATATTATATCCAACTAGTTCCTGTTAAAAAGTGCTAATTAAAAATTATGTCCTTACAAGTAATCCTGAATCAGTCATTTTCTTACATCCATGTATGTTAACATGTCCTTACTATAAAGGTCACACCAGAAAAAGCAAATAGATAATTTTAAGGAATAATGCCTCTGACTTTTGCCCACACATTCACATAGAGAGACACTTTGAACAGCTGATTCCTTTTGAGTGAATGTCTAAAACCTTTGTTTGTGACTCAACTTGCAACTTTAATGTACAACACATTCATCTATGAAGCTTTCTTGGGAGATAGGTTTCAGAATGAAAATAGTTAATGTTCTGGTTTCTGAGCATCTCCCAGTAATTTATGTTGTCCAGACAGATTTACAGAGTTCTTTCTCCCGGTTGTGACCCCTGCTCACACAGAATAAAATGAGGAAAATTCAAGTTTAAAATATTACAAAAAGAAAAGTAACTTTTAAAAATTTTCATCTCTACATAAAAAAAAATAATTTAATATAATGAATGCCTAGTAATGTTAATCAACTTCCTGAAAATCATCAGGCTAAAATAATTATTTTCCCTATATTATCATTCTGGCCTTCTTGTGACTGAAACCCTACAAATAAATGATGTGGCATTTCCTTCATTAAAATGACTTTTTTTTTTTTTTTTTTTTATTTCTGTGAAACATACATTAAGTTGTTTTGGAAGTCACCAGTAATAACCTTGCCCTTTAGACCTCAGCTTGCAGAGATAATGAGTTGGGGTTTGCTGAAAATTTCATCTTTGCTTTAGGTCAGGGTATTGAATGACCCACCCCAGTAAAACATACTGCTATTTCTTTATTCTAATCACAATTGGGAAGTAAAATGTCATTAGCTGACTGACTGGAGAACTCTAGATGGTTAATTGAAGTATAATTCATCAATTGGAAAGCTTTGTTGCTTTTCTAGATCTTTCAAGTCAGGCAGAACAGAATAGTCAGAAAAGTTCCAGCAGTTCTTCCGTAGGAAGCTCATTTAGCCCTTAATAAATGCTATTTCTATAAACTAAATACAAATTAGTTGTATTCTCCAAGGTTTTCTCAAAATGTCCCTCTAAGTACAGATAGAGGTAAGAGGGATTAGATTCTTTATTTTATTATAGGTTAATAATAAATAATAATAATAAATTTATTATTAAACAATAAATTTATCAAAACATTTATAGTCAAAACACAAATGTGTTACTTTAAATACTGGAGAATATTATAAAATTTAATATCTCATTTCCATATAATCCTGTTGGTAATTCCAATGATTAGATAAATCAATGCCAATCAATACATTCCTTTGGTAAAACTGAATGGATTGCTTCATCCACATATCAGGTAATATTCGCTGTTACACCGGGCAATGTAAGAAACATAGAAACAATACAGGGGCCCATATTCAAATTGAAGAGATGGGAAACAGCCAATAATTATAATACTGTATTAAAGACTGTAGCAGAAATAATCGGTATATATGTACACATGTATAACTGTATTTATAATTGGAGAGCACTTTTAGCTCTAAGATTCATCAGAGATTTGCTTTATAATATTTTGTTTTCACTAAAAGCATTAGGATTCATGCTTATTTTTGAGCATGCTTGAATTTTCAGAAGTATGCCTGAATTTCCCACATTTTATACTTCAGTAACAAACATGTTTGACTGCTTTCTTGATAGTCTCTTTCACAAGCAGGTGTCTGCATACAAAGTACTAAGCTTGGTTTTGTTCAGGGAAGACTTGGAGTGAGACTATCATATGCCTGTCTCCAGTCCTCTCACTTGCTAAGACACACGTGATTTGCAATAGCCATGTCCTGAGGATGAACAATTTTACATGATTCTACAGTCTCAAACCACACCATAAAAAGACTGACCTGAGGTTATCCTGAGGTCTCTCTGACTGGGCCTGGTTGTTTAAAGGTAATGCCTTTGGTCAATTCACTTGGCTAATGACTTTTCTCTTTGGCTGACTTCCATAATGGTGGCTCAGCGGATGGGAGCACTTCTTCCTACTCAGCTGGTAGGCACTCACCTCTCTTCTTCAGGTCAGAGTCCTCTTATGGAACATTAACTCATGTGTACCAAGCAGACATCTTCTATTCTAGGAAAAGCCCTTAAATTAATTCACTCCATCAGTCATTTACCCAAGGTCTGGAAATGCCTACTATCTAAAGTTCTTCTCCTATCTGATTAAACCACAGCACAGGAGCTGTTCTACCTTCTAAAGAAGTCCATCTCTTTCTCAACTTTGCAATTGGTAAACAAAAGACCCCATAAGCATTCTCACTTTTGTTCCTTGAGATCACTAGTGAAAGAGTTTATTCTTGATTTCCTTATATACAAAAGGAAATAATTATAAGTAAAAATAGCTAAAACAAACAAGAGCCCAAGGATATGAATATTCCTGAGCTTGAGTATATTGTCTTACCTCTGGAGCTCTACAAAGAGTCAGTCCACTCTGTGAAGACCCTTTTCCCTGCTTCTCTTAGGTTTTACTTTTTAAGCCCTTTCTTAAATGTACCTTTCTCCAGATTTCTTAGATACACGAAAATATATTAGATGTTCTTGCTTTGTGATTCACATCAGTTTTACTTTTATTACTATAATCCCCAATATAGTTTTCTTATAATTACTATTTTCCTTTGTAAAACTGACTTAAGCAAATTTGTTCGCCATTATAGTTACACATACAGTCCTCAACAAATATTTTTGAATAAATAATGATTAGATCAGTAGATCTAATGATAACAGCACTATATCATTCATATGGAGTTCTATCATACCCCTATCATTCATAGAGTTCTATCATATTCAAAGATAATGGAAAATATATATAGAAATCAAAAGTTAAAAGTATATAATATATGCAGCTTATTCTAAAATTGTTCAGAAAAACTAATAATATACATATAGAGAGAGTACAAAAGTCATTTTAGCAAATTTAATTAATTGATGAAACTACAGAAAGGAAAAAAGGGTTTCTATTAAAAGTTCTTGCAACTATTTCTGTTATTTTGAAATTGTCTTGAAATAAATAGCTATATTTTAATATTTAAAAATCTTAAAAATCCTATATTAAATTGTATTTATATTCTTTATCAATAGTAATGTTTATTTGAGTATATATACATAAGTTAAACCTTTCCAAAAATGAATTTGGATTACCAGAACATTCCATTCTATATACAGGCTAAATAAGAAAAAGGTGCTTCTTGAGTTCCCTGGTTGCCTGGTGGTTAGGATTCTGGTCTTTAACTATCATGGCCTGGTCTGAATCCCTGGTCTGGAAATGTTCCCACAAGCTACAATGGCGCAGGGAAAAAAAAAAAAAAAGTCTGGTTCTATTTGTTTTGAAAGAATTCAGGACATATTACCACAAATAAGCGACTATGGTATATTGATTATTTTTGAAAGCAAAGGCACTTGGGAAAACAGCAGGAAAAGACTTTCTCTGACTTGTCTTGACTTTCTACAGACAGATCCTGCAAAATGAACTCATCTATCATTGATGTCCTCCTTGGGAATTTCATCAACTATAGGAGGTTGACTCTTATCACAGAAGAGGAAACTGGAAGTCTGCTTCACACTCAGACAACTTTGTCACAAACTATCATACTTCCCATCTGTTCTTCTAAGGGCCCATTCATCTTTCCTAAAAATCATTCCTTCTACCCTTACATCCCTGGTGGCTCAGATGGTAAAGCATCTGCCTACAATACAGGAGACCTGGGTTCGACCCCTGGGTTGGGAAGACCCCCTGGAGAAAGAAATGGCAACCCACTCCAGTATTCTTGCCTGGAAAATCCCATGGATGGAGGAGCCTGATAGGCTACAGTCCATGGGGTACCAAAGAGTCGGACACAACTGAGCGACTTCACTGACTCACTCACTCACTCTACCCTAAGTTGCTTACATCCCTTCTTCCTTCCCCCCTGTTTAGATAGTGTGCATGCATGTGTGCTAAGTCACTTCAGGTGTGTCTGACTCTTTGGGACCCTATGGACTGCAGGCAACCAGGCTCTTCTGTCCATGGGATTCTCCAGACAAGAATATTGGAGCAGGTAGCCATTCCCTTCTCCAAGGGATATCCCTGGCCAAGGCAACTGAACCCACATCTCTTAGGTCTCCCGCAATGAATGGTGGGTTCTTTACCACTAGGACTATGTGGGAAGCTCCTTAGACAGAATCCATTCAGTTCAATCGCTCAGTCATGTCAGACTCTTTGCGACCCCATGGACTGCAGGAAGCCAGGCCTCCCTGTCCATCACCAACTCCCGGAGTTCACTCAGACCCATGTTCATTGAGTCCGTGATGCCATCCAACCATCTCATCTTCTCTCATCCCCTTCTTCTCCTGCCAGCATCAGGGTCATTTCAAATTAGTCAGCTCTTCTCATCAGGTGGCCAAAGTAATGGAGTTTCAGCTTCAACATCAGTCCTTCCAATGAAAAGCCAGGACTGATCTCCTTTAGGATGGACTGGTTGGGTCTCCTTGCAGTCCAAGGGACTCTCAAGAGTCTTCTCCAACACTACAGTTCAAAAGCATCAATTCTTCTGCACTCAGCTTTCTTTATAGTCCAGCTCTCACATCCATACACACTACTGGAAAACCCGTAGCCTTGACTAGACAGACCTTAGTTGGCAAAGTAATGTCTCTGCTTGTTAATACACTGTCTAGGTTGGTCATAACTTTACTTCCAAGGAACAAGTGTCTTTTAATTTCATGGCTGCAGTCACCATCTGCAGTGATTTTGGAGCCCCCCAGAAATAAAGTCTGCCACTGATTCCTTTGTTTTCCCATCTATTTGCCATGAAGTGATGGGACTGGATGCCATGATCATAGTTTTCTGAATGTTGAGTTTTAAGCCAACTTTTTCACTCTCCTCTTTTACTTTCATCAAGAGGCTCTTCTTCACTTTCTGCCATAAGGGTGGTATCATCTGCATATCTGAGGTTATTGATATTTCTCCCAGAAATCTTGATTCTAGCTTATGCTTCATCCAGGCCAGCATTTCCCATGATGTACTCTGCATATAAATTAAATAAGCACGGTGACAATTTACAGCCTTGACATACTCCTTTCCCAATTTGGAACCAGTCTGTTGTTCCATGTCCAGTTCTAACTGTTGCCTGCTGACCTGAATACAGATTTCTCAAGAGGCAGGTCAGGTGATCTGGTATTTCTGTCTCTTTCAGAATTTTCCACAGTTTATTGTGATCCACACAGTCAAAGGCTTTGGCATAATCAAAAAAGCAGAAACAGATGTTTTTCTGGAACTCTCTTGCTTTTTCAATGATTCGCAGATGTTGGCAATTTGATCTCTGGTTTCTCTGCCTTTTCTAAAATGAGCTTGAACTTCTGGTAGTTCATGGTTCACGTATTGTTGAAGTCTGTCTTGGAGAATTTTGAGCATTACTTTACTAGCATGTGAGATGAGTGCAATTGTGCAGTAGTTTGACTATTCTTTGGCATTGCCTTTCTTTGGGATTGGAATGCAAACTGACCTTTTCCAGTCCTGTGGCCACTGAAGAGTTTTCCAAATTTGCTGGCATATTGAGTGCAGCACTTTCACAGCATCACCTTTTAGGATTTGCCTGGAAAATCCCATGAGGAGCCTGGTAGGCTGCAGTCCATGGGGTCACTAAGTCGAAGACTGAGTGACTTCACTTTCACTTTTCACTTTCATACATTGGAGAAGGAAATGGCAACCCACTCCAGTGTTCTTGCCTGGAGAATCCCAGGGAAGGTGGAGCCTGATGGGCTGTCGTCTTTGGGGTCGCACAGAATCAGACATGACTGAAGCGACTTAGCAGCAACTGGAATTCTATAACCTCCACTAATTTTGTTTGTAGTGATGCTTTCTAAGCCCCACTGGACTTCATATTCCAGAATGTCTGGCTCTAGGTGAGTGGTAACACCATCATGATTATCTGGGTCATGAAGATCTTTTTTGTACAGATCTTCTGTGTATTCTTGCCACCTCTTCTTAACATCTTCTGCTTCTGTTAGGTCCATACCATTTCTGTCCTTTATTGAGCCCATCTTTGCATGAAATGTTTCCTTGGTATCTCTAATTTTCTTGAAGAGATCTCTAGACTTTGTCATTCTATTGTTTTTCTCTCTTTGCACTGATCACTGAGGAAAGCTTTCTCATCTCTCCTTGCTATTCTTTGGAACTCTGCATTTAAATGGGTATATCTTACCTTTTCTCCTTTGCTTTTCACTTCTCTTCTTTTCACAGCTATGTGTAAAGCCTCCTCAGACAGCCATTTTGCCTTTCTGCATTTCTTTTTCTTGGGGATTGTCTTGATCCCTGTCTCCTGTACAATGTCACGAATTCATAGTTCATCAGGCACTCTGCCTATCAGATCTAGTTCCTTAAATCTATTTCTCACTTCCACTGTATAATTGTAAGGGATTTGATTTAGGTCACACCTGAATGGTCTAGTGGTTTTTCCTACTTTCTTCAATTTAAGTCTGAATTTGGCAATAAGGATTTCATGATCTGAGCCACAGTCAGTTCCCAGTCTTCTTTTTGCTGACTGTATAGAGCTTCTTCATCTTTGGCTGCAAAGAATAAAATCAATCTGTGGTGCTGACCATCTGTTAATGTCCATGTTTAGACTCTTCTCTTGTGTTGTTGATAGAGAGGGTGTTTGCTATGACCAGTGTGTTCTCTTGGCAGAACTCTATTAGCCTTTGCCCTGCTTCATTCTGTACTCCAAGGCCAAATTTGCCTGTTACTCTGGGTGTTTCTTGACTTCCTACCTTTGTATCCCAGTTCCCTATAATGAAAAGGATATTTTTGGGGGGGTGTTAGATAGAATATGAGCTCCAAAATTGCACCAGTTTTGCTGTATTCACTTTTGTTTTTCTGTACAAGCTCAGTCACTTAATTTTAAAAATTAATAAATCGGTGGGGGGGGGGTGGTTCCAGCTTAGGGCTTCCCCAGTGGTTCAGATAGCAAAGAATCTGCCTGCAATCTAGTCTGGTTTGATCCCTGGGTTTGAACTTGGGTTAGGAAGAACCCCGGAGAAGGGTATGGAAACCCACTCTAGTATCCATGCCTAGAGAAGAGGCATGAATGGACAGAGGACATGGCCAGAGGAGCCTGGTGGGCTACAGTCCATGGGGTCACAAAGAGTCAGACACAACTGAGGAACTAAAACACACACCCACACAAATTGGCAAGGGGGTCCAGCTTAGATATGGGATGAACCTGAACTTATATCCTCCCATGGACACACTGAGACTGTATCTACTGGTTGAATGAAAACTACACATTAAGCAAACAAGAAGAAAACCACACTGAGGCAAGAAAGAGAGGCTAGGTCACAACCTTACCATAAACTCCCTCCCTGGCACAGTGACTGCCAACTGGTGGGAACTCGTAACCTGGAGCTTCTCTCTGAGGAGCAAAGGGTTCAAAGCTCACATTGGGCATCATAATTATTAAGACACACACTTGAGAGATGAGCCCTCAAAATATCTAACTTTAAAACACCCATAAGACTGAAGCAATCCAAGAAAATTCTCTTTATGGGCTTGCACATGTGGACTCACCCACTTCGGGGCCCAGCTCAGAGGCAGGCAGAGACTCTGTTCAGAGACTTAAGGTAAAGGAGGCTCACCTTCTTATACTAAAGCACTGGCCTGAGGAGCAGGCATCTAATTTAACACAGACACTTAAGAGCCTGCTAAAATACCCTCTGGGTATAGAAACTGGCGGGCACCACCTTTGCTATGCTTCAGAGCACTCATAACTCCTGCAAGGGAACTTTTACAAACATCCTGTGATCCAAATTTTATGGCTGCTACATAGGGAACACTTTTTGATTGCCTGGCACTGAAGACCAAAGGAATTTACATTCCTGGTTCCCTGGGATTATATTAATCTGTAATAATTGATGTTATTCAGAAAGGATCTCATTATTGATTCTGGAGGCCCCCATTTTGGGGACTGCTTTGAGGTGATACCTCAATATCACCTGGTTCTTATGGCCAGTGGGGTTTAAGTCCATGGGACTGTAACCAACTGAGAAAATTTTTAAATAGCTACCATCCTCAGGGCACAACAAGAGGCAACAGAGCCAGAAGCTTAGTCTTTCCATGAAGTGGCCTATTAGCTAATCATCGTACCTGTGGACTGATGAGCAGCTTCGAATTAAATGTGCATCTACGAACTGAGTGTAATCCTCTCCAGACACCTTGAAAGGGTGGGCATTATGTTTGTGCTCAACCTCCACAAGGCTCCAGAGTATCAGTGAATCCTGCAGGGGAGTTTTGCAGTCTTCTGTTTTTTTTTGTTTGTTTGTTTGTTTGTTTATGTCTAAGCCCTGGATCCTACAACTGTATTTCAGAGGACACCTGTTGATCTCCTGAATTTGATGGCTGAGGGCTTGCATTCCTGGATCTCATGGGATTGTGGCAATCAGAGAAAAAGTTCTTCATAGGCTACCAACCCCAGGACTCTACACAGAAAGCAGCCTGAGGCACCTCCCCACAGCCACACTCTCGTCTCTCTGTGAAAAGGGCCTTTTGCTTGTTCCAGAGCCTCAGCCTTAGGGACAGGTTTCAGGTTTGGCACATATTTAGTGGTCTAAGGAGCTTCTCTCAAGGAAAATAAGTTGTGGACACCATATTGCTGCTCTCCCTCTGCTTCATTCCATGCTGCTGGTATCAGCCAGAAGCATTTAAACTCATCAGGAGCCCCAATTTTTGTGACTAACCACCGGCTCACCTCTGGTGGACAGTAGGGCATCATGGTGAAACAGAAAATATCAACAGACCAATTAACAGTAAGGTCATAGAATCAGTAACCAAAATTCTGACAATAATCAAAAGTTCAGGATCACACAGCTACACTAGTGGGTTCTGCCAAACATTCAAGTACAAATGAATAACGATCCTTCTAAAACTCTTCTCAGAAAAGGAGAGAAATCTTCCAAAATCATCTTATGAGGCCAGCATTAGCCTGATAACAAATCCAGACAAGAATGCCACAAGAAAAGAAACATACAGGCCAATACTCCTGATGAACATAGACACAAAAGTTCTCAACAAATGTTAACAAATTTGATTTTTGTTGTTTATGCCATCCAATCTGTAATATTTCATTATAGCAGAAGTAGACAACTATAGTATACAGTCACTTACAATCTTAACTGATAAAAAGTTCATATTAACAACAATGTACCCCACATCTTCATTGCAACAGACCATGACAACCAGGGTCATTTTACTTTTTAAGATGTTTGTAAAAAGCATTATGACCTAAATCTCATCTTATCTAATGGAAATAATGATTAAACTGCACAACTATAAGTGTCGTGAAAAATGAGTTGAGGAATGTAAAACTTTTAGCATATACAAATCAGGTAGTAAGCACACAGTAGATGCTGTTTTTCAAATCACAAATTATAAAATAAGCTATTTCACAGCATCAGAATAAATTATTTCCTAATCAGATTTAATTACTAAATGCAAATTCAGAAATAAATTCATATGGGTTTAATTTCTATTTTTACTGTTCAATTTTGCTTTTGTATCTAGTATTTTCCATGATTTTTCTACTTTTTAAACTTTTTTCCAAGTGAAGTTGAAAAAACAATAAGCATTAAGAAGAATATTATGAAGAACATTTGACTAGACTCCACATAACCGATAACTAATTGAGAAATGGATGATATTACTGGATTAGTAGACAGCATATTGTCCTTATTCTCAACAAATTAAAAATTATAAAAAAACTAGCAGTCACTTCCCTCCAAAAAACAGTATCATCCACATATGATGCAAATAAAAATGGCTACGGGTATGGCATAGTTGATGCTAAGTAAGAAAAGTTGAACTATCTGATGTAGATCCAAGGGACACTCCCATTTTAGTGATTTGGTAATTGTTAACACTCAACAATTAGAGTAGAAGGTGTAATTCCAGGACACCATTTGGCTTCGCAATGCATACTATTCACATAGTCACGATGATTAAAAAACTCCTTTATTGTTATTTTTTAGAATCAACTGGTAGACAAAATATAGAAGACTAAAATATAGATGCTAAAGGGATTAACCAATGCTAAAAAGATAAAATTAGCTTATCTTTTTAGGTATAGATTAGGTGTAGATAAAAGGTCTGGATTATTGAAGTTGAAGGTATAGGGAAAAGTACACATACCAATACTTGCACCTTCATAGTAAGAAGTCAGGAAATGCTGTTTAACTAAAGGAAGAAGATACAGATCTTTCTTTTCTTTTTAAAAGAACTTCATATATGTCATATATACAGAATTAAGTTCATATCACATTATCAGCATCATTATGTCCAAAGCTGTCCTTGAATTAATTTTATATTTCCTTGTCCTCATCCTTTTTCAGTCACAATCCTCTCTTATTTCAATCCTACCTCTAGAATATTGAGTACATAGTTTTCCAACCCGTTCCATTGCCAATATGCTTAGTTGTAAATGTGTCCTAGGAAACATACAATGTTTTGTGACGTAGATATGTACATGTGTGCTACTTACTGTGCTAAATCTTCCATTATATGCTCCTACTGCATTTCATTTCTCATTTTTCACAGCAAGGGATGCCTAGTTCAGTTCAGTTCAGTCGCTCAGTCGTGTCCGACTCTTTGCGACCCCATGAATCGCAGCACGCCAGGCCTCCCTGTCCATCACCAACTCCTGGAGTTCACCCAGACTCACGTCCATCGAGTCAGTGATGCCATCCAGCCATCTCATCCTCTGTCGTCCCCTTCTCCTCCTGCCCCCAAACCCTCCCAGCATCAGAGTCTTTTCCAATGAGTCAACTCTTCGCATGAGGTGGCCAAAGTACTGGAGTTTCAGCTTTAGCATCATTCCTTCCAAAGAACACCCAGGGCCGATCTCCTTTAGAATGGACTGGTTGGATCTCCTTGCAGTCCAAGGGACTCTCAAGAGTCTTCTCCAACACCACAGTTCAAAAGCATCAATTATTCAGCGCTCAGCTTTCTTCACAGTCCAACTCTTACATCCATACATGACCACAGGAAAAACCATAGCCTTGACTAGACGGACCTTTGTTGGCAAAGTAATGTCTCTGCTTTTGAATATGCTATCTAGGTTGGTCATAACTTGCCTTCCAAGGAGTAAGCGTCTTTTAATTTCATGGCTGCAGTCACCATCTGCAGTGATTTTGGAGCCCTAAAAATAATGTCTGACAGTGTTTCCATTGTTTTCCCATCTATTTCCCATGAAGTGATGGGACCAGCTGCCATGATCTTCGTTTTCTGAATGTTGAGTTTTAAGCCAACTTTTTCACTCTCCACTTTCACTTTCATCAAGAGGCTTTTTAGTTCCTCTTCACTTTCTGCCATAAGGGTGGTGTCATCTGCATATCTGAGGTTATTGATATTTCTCCCAGCAATCTTGATTCCAGCTTGTCTTTCTTCCAGCCCAGTGATGTATTCTGCTTATAAGTTAAATAAACAGGGTGACAATATACAGCCTTGACGTACTCCTTTTCCTATTTGGAACCAGTAAGGTTATCTGTAATTCTTTGCTACAAAAACAGAAAGCATTTTAAACATTCTTATATAAGTCATCATATGTACCCTTGGAGAGTTTCTTTAGAACCCATATATGGAAGAAACTTTCACAAACCATGCCTTCCTTCCTTTCCATTCTCTTTCATATAGAATCATACTTCCTTTTTGTCTGATGGCTCTGCCAGCATCCCTCGACTCACTCTCCATTTCCTTTCATAGGGATTTCTATTGATACACTTCTTCCATCACTAGTATTATGTCGCTAATAGCATTTATCTTCAGAGAATATGGACTACACACTCTCTAATTCAGTGCTTTCTTTTTTATTTGATTAGTTGGTTTTAATTTCAAGCACTTCTGTGACTGATTTCTTTTTTCTTTCTTTCATGAAATCCTTACTCTTCCATTCACTTTTTCTACTAATATATCTTTCAATATATTAATTGTAATTACTTCACATCCCCTGTATGGACCCTCAGTCTCTGATCTAATTCTACCGATTAACTTATTGCTTAATAATGAACAGCAGTAGGTAATCTTTGCTTTGAATCAATGAAGGATCCTCAATACTAGTGAGTTACCCACCCTTTCTTGAGTATCAGCACAAAACGGATGGAGAAACAAACAGCTGCCAAGATTTTCTGGAGTCAGAGGTACTGGGGAGGTTCCAGCTTTTCCATTAGCACTAGAGAGCTTCTGCTTTTATCCTTTTTCCAGTGGTAGTGGATGTTGTTCTGGGGCCATAGGGTTAAAGGCTTTTCTCCTTTCCTCCTAGGATAAGTCAGATTTTACTTTGCATAAGAAAAGATCCCAATACATAAGAACTAGTCCTGTCCCCAGCATGAGCCAGTTCCCACCTGCAGGCCTGCATGCACAGGTGTGCATGCTTGTACTTGTGTTCATGCCTAACATTTCTTCCTCCCACAATCTGCCAGAGATGTAACATTCAGTATATGCTCTATCTCCTCCTCTGCTTGTTACCCTTTGGAATTCAGTTCATCTGCTTGCCTTACCACTTCAGCCTTATAGAAAACATCTCTAGTGAGTTTTTAAAAAAGTTTTAATTTTATAATTATATGGCTTTGTACTTAATGGGGAGCAACATCCTCCTCTTGTGGCTTTCTGAGTAGAAAAAGGGCTCAAACTTAATTTTGATATTGCAAACTCTGTAATTCACTGTGTCCCCCTATTTAACTAAGATGATGACAGCTCATAACAAAATTAATATTGATGATTACTTATGCTTTCAAACAATATTTTAGCTTTACTATTTTACTTATATTAATAACACCTGTTCTCAATTTTTCTACTTCTATCATGTCATTAACTTAGCACGTACATAAATTTTAATCTACTTCAGACATTTTGTGATAAGAAGTGAGTTAAAGATTTAAAACAGATACTACTCTTCACTTCACTTTACAAGTGAGATATAAGAGACACAAAGCAGCTGAATAATTTATCTAGACACATGTTTATTGATGGGTATAGTCCATCTTGCAACCCAACTAAATCCAATACTAATATTTGTACATACTTGAAAAAAAAAAAAAACAAATTGGCTCAGATTGACTCAAAGGTTGTTTGCATGAGGAAATTAAAAGCCTATTGGGAATGCATTTCTACCAAGAAAAGAGAGTGAAAAAGACAAATTTGACTTAATAATAAAACTGTAGTCATCAGAAGCAGGAAACAAT
Organism: Bos mutus; assembly: GCF_027580195.1. NCBI lineage: Eukaryota > Metazoa > Chordata > Mammalia > Artiodactyla > Bovidae > Bos > Bos mutus. The sequence continues at coordinate 27,713,127 of NC_091622.1, read as the reverse complement.
AAGAATTTAACATATTGTATGTAACTCAAGTCACCTTTATGCTCACTCCTTCATGGGAGATGGGTGGTTGCTTCAAAACTCTCAGGCCCTGATCCTTTATGCTAAAGAACACAAACCAAGCTATTGGAGTTGACATAGAAAAGGCAGAGGAACTAGAGATCAAATTGCCAATATCTGCTGGATCATGGAAAAAGCAAGAGAGTTCCAGAAAAACATCTATTTCTGCTTTATTGACTATGCCAAAGCCTTTGACTGTGTGGATCACAATAAACTGTGGAAAATTCTGAAAAAGATGGGAATACCAGACCACCTGATCTACCTCTTGAGAAATTTGTATGCAGGTCAGGAAGCAACAGTTAGAACTGGACATGGAACAACAGACTGGTTCCAAATAGGAAAAGGAGGAAGTCAAGGCTGTATATTGTCACCCTGCTTATTTAATTTCTATGCAGAGTACATCATGAGAAACGTTAGACTGGAAAAAACACAAGCTGGAATCAAGATTGCTGGGAGAAATATCAATAACCTCAGATATGCAGATGACACCACCCTTATGGCAGAAAGTGAAGAGGAACTCAAAAGCCTCTTGATGAAAGTGAAAGTGGAGAGTGAAAAAGTTGGCTTAAAGCTCAACATTCAGAAAACGAAGATCATGGCATCTGGTCCCATTACTTCATGGGAAATAGATGGGGAAACAGTGGAAACAGTGTCAGACTTTATTTTGAGGGGGCTCCAAAATCACTGCAGATGGTGACTGCAGCCATGAAATTAAAAGACACTTACTCCTTGGAAGGAAAGTTATGATCAACCTAGATAGCATATTCAAAAGCAGAGACATTACTTTGCCAACAAAGGTTCATCTAGTCAAGGCTATGGTTTTTCCTGTGGTCATGTATGGATGTAAGAGTTGGACTGTGAAGAATGCTGAGCGCCAAAGAATTGATGCTTTTGAATTGTGGTGTTGGAGAAGACTCTTGAGAATCCCTTGGACTGCAAGGAGATCCAACCAGTCCATTCTAAAGGAGATCAGCCCTGGGATTTCTTTGGAAGGAATGATGCTAAAGCTGAAACTCCAGTACTTTGGCCACCTCATGCGAAGAGTTGACTCATTGGAAAAGACTCTGATGCTGGGAGGGATTGAGGGCAGGAGGAGAAGGGGACGACAGAGGATGAGATGGCTGGATGGCATCACCGACTCGATGGACGTGAGTCTGGGTGAACTCCAGGAGTTGTTGCTGGACAGGGAGGCCTGGAGTGCTGTGATTCATGGGGTCGCAAACAGTCGGTCATGACTGAGCGACTGAACTGAACTGAACTGAAAAAGCCAATGTCAACAACTGCAATATTTTTCACCTTCTGATGTAAAAGTAGTAGCCACCTCCTTTATAGCTCCTGAAGGGGAGAAAAACTTTTATTTCCTCCATTCTAGGATTTTTACTGGTCCTCTCCTCTTTCACTTTAATCAAAAGGTTTTTTAGTTCCTCTTCACTTTCTGCCATAAGGGTGGTGTCATCTGCATATCTGAGGTTATTGATATTTCTCCTGGCAATCTTGATTCCAGCTTGTGCTTCTTCCAGCCCAGCGTTTCTCATGATGTACTCTGTATATAAGGTAAATAATCAGGGTGATAATATACAGCCTTGACATACTTCTTTTCCTATTTGGAACCAGTCTGTTGTTCCATGTCCAGTTCTAACTGTTGCTTCCTGACTTGCATACGGGTTTCTCAATGGGCAGGTCAGGTGGTCTGGTATTCCCATCTCTTTCAGAATTTTCCACAGTTTATTATGATCCACACAGTCAAAGGCTTTGGCATAGTCAAGAAAGCAGAAATAGATGTTTTTCTGGAACTCTCTTGCTTTTTCCATGATCCAGCAGATATTGGCAATTTGATCTCTGGATCCTCTGCCTTTTCTAAAACCAGCTTGAACATCTGGAAGTTCACGGTTCACGTATTGCTAAAGCCTGGCTTGGAGAATTTTGAGCATTACATTACTAGTGAGTGAAAAAATTGTTTTAAAGTTCAGCATTCAGAAAACTAAGATCATGGCATCTGGTCCCACACTTCATGGGAAATAGATGGGGAAACAGTGGAAACAGTGTAAGACTTTATTCGGGGGGGCTCCAAAATCACTGCAGATGGTGATTGCAGCCATGAAATTAAAAGACGCTTACTCCTTGGAAGAAAAGTTATGACCAACCTAGATAGCACATTAAAAAGTAGAGACAATGCTTTGCCAACAAAGGTCTGTCTAGTCAAGGCTATGGTTTTTCCAGTGGGCATGTATGGATGTGAGAGTTGGACTGTGAAGAAGCTGAGCGCTGAAGAATTGATGCTTTTGAATTGTGGTGTTGGAGAAGACTCTTGAGAGTCCCTTGGACTGCAAGGAGATCCAACCAGTCCATTCTAAAGGAGATCAGTCCTGGGTGTTCTTTGGAAGGACTGATGCTAAAGCTGAAACTCCAATACTTTGGCCACCTCATGAGAAGAGTTGAGTCATTGGAAAAGATCCTGATGCTGGGAGGGATTGGAGGCAGGAGGAGAATTGGATGACAGAGGATGAGATGGCTTGATGGCATCACCGACTCGATGGACAAGAGTTTGAGTAAACTTTTGGAGTTGGTGATGGACATGGAGGCCTGGTGTCCTGTGATTCATGGGGTCACAAAGAGTCGGACCCAAACTGAACTGAACTGAATAATTAAATTGATATCAGAGAGATTAACAGGATAAACCAAATTTAATTTTTTTAACATATGGGAGCTCATAAAAGTATAACATACAAAGACAAATCAAAGCAGGCAGATTTTAAATGTTTTAGACAAAGAAATAGTAAATGTGTGGAGAACTGATAAGATAAAGGAGTTTGGGCTTGGGGTAGTAAATTAGTGAAGAACTAACAAGGTCTGTTTATATAGGCTTCTCATCCCTGAATTCCTTAACTCTGGTGATAAGGATACCTCTTCTAACCCCTTGGCACTCTAACTGTGGTGATAAGGATACCTTTTCCACCCTCCTAGTACCCTACCTCTAGTGATAAGGATACCTCTTCCACCCTCCTGGCATAGGAAGGGTACATTTCATGGGAGATGGCTTAGACGGTAAAGCATCTGCCTGTGATGCAGGAGACCTGGGTTCGATCCCTAGGTCAGGAAGATCCCCTGGAGAAGTAAATGGCAACCCACTCCAGTACTCTTGCCTGAAAAATTTCATGGACTATGGAGCCTGGTAGACTATAGTCCATGGGGTCACACAGAGTCGGACACGACTGAGCAAATTCATTTCACTTCACTTCAGAGGGACAAAGGAGAGTTGTAATGTCTTTCTTGCACTGGCTGTTTCTTAAGTAACTTTAATTCAAAATAATTAATATGCCAAAGTGTCATATCTGGGATGGCATATTCTGCCCCTTTCATTCTATATAGCTATATATACTTCTATATCATATTTAACTCTGATATGATGTTTTTACCTTCCATCCAATTTGTCATCAAAAATGGTTACTGAATAATGAATTCATTAAATAACCTGTGCATCCCCTAGTCATCTCCTTCAGATGAATACAGACCACATTACTCTAAGACAACTTCTCGATTTAGTTCTTGGATGATCTCTCTTACATGTATAGAACATTATAGCACAACCACATACCTCCTCTTAAGCACCACAGTCCAGGCACACTACACACTCATGAATTCTTGGCTTCCTGTGTCTAGGCCTGCTCTTGCTTCTCTTTCCTCACAATCAATTTAGAATCCAAGCACAAATGGTCATTCATTTATCACAGTAACTAATTTTTGTTTACTTTCTCATTCTACCCATTTATCACAAAGGACAAGCTGAAATAGTATATGTATTTATGGTGGGAGTACATGACAATAGTTACTGATAAAAGTCCAACACATTTAATTCACAAAAGGTTTTCTAATGTGATTTTTTTTAAAAAATAAAAAAAATAAAATAAAAAAAAAAAAAAAGACATTGCAGTATAAGCACTAAGGCTTTTGGTACCCCTGAGGATAAAAACAACACTCAAGCAGAGAGAGAGAGGAAAACCGCCAGCTTCTATAAGGTTCACACACTGACTTTATCAAAGGTCTTCAAAAATCACAAACAACAGTGGATACTGACAGAAGCAATGTTGATACCCAGAGGGAGGCAATGACAGTGATGCCTGACAGTAAATAGATTAGTGGGAGAGATAGAACCCACTAGAATGGCCCCAAAGATGAACACTTAAGGGAGGAGTTTCATAGTTGAACGATAATTTTGGTTCACATGTGAAACATGCCCAAGGAATGCATAGAATTCATTAGGATGGAGAGACTTTGGAGGGTATTGAAGGCTTATAATAGAAATTGGAGAAATCAGCAAGAAATAACACTTGACAAATGGTTAAAACAAAAGGTATAATTAGGACAACAGTTTAATCCTGTTAGTGGTGGTAAGAGAAATTATTTTCACTTTCTCTATATTTTTCAATAATTCTCTTCATAACCTTTTTTTTCTTTACAACAGTATTCCCTGCTTGTGATAAAAATAGTATTACTTTTTTTATAGAAGTAAAAAGTGTTGGAGCTAGAAGGGATCTTGGATATCATCTCATGTCATCACCTCATATTGCAGAAAGATACTTTTAGATAAGCATGTTATCCAAATCAACTATCTGGATGTTGAGCAAGAATGAGTTACTCAGAAAGTCATAATTTCCAGGTGCCATGCCTCTTATGACACTACACTGCAATATTTAGAATACTGTATCATTTTAGACTAGCTATTTTTGACATGAATAATCAGTTTCAGAATCTCAATTTTATATAAAAAAGAATCATAAAAATTAAATTGAAAAAAATTTGAGAAACCACAACAAAGTTTAAATCAAAGGAAATATTTGTGAACCAGTTCACGATTCCTGAACTCCATTACACAGGCCTTCAAACTGCACCACAAGCTATTCTGGGTCTCCAGCTTGCCAACAACAGATCTTACTACTTCTCAGTCTCCACAGATATGTACACCAGTACATTATAATAAATATTTTCATACCTATATATGTGTATATTAAATATGTATATATAAAATCACCTATTGGTTGTGTTTTTCTGGGAAAGTCTGACTAACGCACACTAAAAAAGAAAAAAAAAACCACAACTAAACAAAACTCTGCAATCTAGACAAACATCTGAGAATCCTGACACAGAGCTATTAAAACTCTGAACCAGCTCTTAGTTTCATTGACCTTCTCTATCGGTGTGCTGCAGTCCATGGGGTGGCAAAGAGTTGGACACGACTGAGCGACTGAACTGAACTGATTGTCTTTTGAGTCTCTATTTGTTTAATCTTTGTTATTTACTTCCTTCTACTAACTAACTTCTACTACTGCATTCATTTGTTCTTTTTCTATTTCACTGAGGTGCAGAGTTAGGTTGTTGTTTGAAACTTTTCTTATTTCTCGAGGTAGGTGCTACCCCCCATGAAATTCGTTATTTTACATTATCATGTTCACCTGTTTCAAGGTATCTTTTTGAGTGTTTCTTTGGCCCATTGGTTGTTCAGTAGCATTTTATCTCTATGTATTTATAAATTTTACAGTTTTCCTTGTGCAATTAATTGCTAGCTTTATGGAATTGTCGTTGGAAAAGATGATTTCTTTTTAATGATTTTAACTCACTTCAATTATTTAAGAATTGTTTTCTGGCCTACCATATTATCTAAGAAACTGTCTCCTATGCAGTTGAGAAAAATGGGTATTCTGTTGCTTTTGGATGTAAAGCCCAGTAAATATGTAAGTCCATCTGTTCTAATGTGTTACATTTAAAGTTTATGTTTCCTTATAATTTCTGTCTACATGATCAATCCATGATGTTAGTGGAGTCTTAAAGTTCCCTACTATTATTGTGTTGCTATCTCTTCCTTTAGGTCTGTTAATGTTTACTTGATGTATTTAGATGTTAATTAGATACATAAATATTTACAGATATCGTATCTTCTTGTTAGATTGAGCCCTTTATCATTATGTAATGCCTTTCTTTGTCTCTTACTACAGTCTTTTGTTAAAGTCTATTTTGTGTGATGTAACTATTCAGCTTTCTTTTGGTTAGTATTTACATGGAATATTTCTTTCTATCCCTTCACTTTTAGTCTTGCATGTCTTCACATCTGAAGTGAGTCTCTTTAAGGCAGCAGAGATGAGTCTTTTTTTTTTTAGCCACTTTATTTCTTTTAGTGAATTTAGTTTATTTAAATTTAAAGTAATTATTGCTAGGTATGTGTTTATTGGGCTTCCCTGGTGGCTCAGAGGGTGAAAAATCTGCCAGCAATGAAGGAGACTTGGGTTCGATCCCGGTGTCAGGAAGATCCCCAGTGAAGGGAATGGCTACCCACTCCAGTATTCTTGCCTAGAGAATCCCATGGACAGAGGAGCCTGGTGGGCTACAGTCCATGGGGCCACAAAGAGTTGGACACAACTGAGCAAATAATACATGTGTTATTTCCATTTTGCTAATTGTTTTCTGGCTGTTTTTGTAGTTCCTCTCACTCCTTTGTTTTTCTCTTGCTCTCTTCCATTGTGATTTGATAGCTTTCTTTACTGTTATACTTGCATTTCTTTCTATCTTTTGTGTATTTACCATAGATTTTTGTTTCCTGGTTCTCTCAAGGCTTACACATAACACCTTATATCTGTAACAGTCTATTTTAAGTTGATAACAACTTATGTTTAATTCCATTGTAAAGTTCAACATTTTTACTTCTGCCCCTAAATTTTATGCATTTGATGTCACATTTTGAGTATTTGTATTCTATGCATTCCTTAACAAATTATTGTAACACAGTTATTTTTTTACAGTTACTTTTTTTTTACTTCTTAACCTTCATGTTAGCCTTAAAGTAGCCAATCCACTACTTTTTCCTGATATTTACCTTTCCAGTGAGATATATTCCTTCGTATGTGGTCTTGTCACTATCACCTTTCCTTTCAACTTAAAAAGTCCTATTAATATTGTTTTAAAGGAAATTTTAGTGGAGATGAACTCATTTAGCTTTTGCTTGTCTAGAAAAGGCTTTACTTCACCTTCAATTCTTAATGACTACTTTGGCAGATAAGAGTATTCCTAGTTGAAATTTCACTTTTTTTCTTTCAGCACTCTGAATATACTGTGCCACTCCCTTCTGGCCTGCAAAATTTGTGCTGAAAAATCTGCCAATAGTCTTAAGGGGGTGTTCTTCTATGCTGTTTTTCTCTTCTTCCATATTCTTTCCTTGTCTTTAATTCTTAGTGTATTAATTATAACATGTTTTGGTGTAAGTCACTTTGGGTTCATCTTTGGAACTCTCTTTGACTCTTATAGTTGGAGGTCTGTATCCTTTCCCAAGTTAGGTAAGTTTTCAGCCATTATTTGTTTTAATTGAAATTTATTTATTTTAATTAGAGGCTAATTACTTTATAATATTGCATTGGTTTTGTCATACATCAACATGAATCCGCCACGGGTGTACACGTGTTCCCCATCCTGATCCCCCCTCCCACCTCCCTCCCCATACCATCACTCTGGGTCATTCCAGTGCACCAGCCCCAAGCTTCCTGTATCGTGCATAGAACCTGGACTGGCGATTCATTTCTTATATGATTTTATACATGTTTCAATGCCATTCTCCCAAATCATCCCACCCTCTCCCTCTCCCACAGAGTCCATAAGACTGTTCTATACATCTGTGTCTCTTTTGCTGTCTCGCATACAGGGTTATCGTTACCATCTTTCTAAATTCCATATATGTGTGTTAGTATACTGTATCGGTGTTTTTCTTTCTGGCTTACTTCACTCTGTATAATAGGTTCCAGTTTCATCCACCTCATTAGAACTGATTCAAATGTATTCTTTTTAATGGCTGAGTAATATTCCATTGTGTATATGTACCACAGCTTTCTTATCCACTCATCTGCTGATGGACATCTGGTTGCTTCCTTGTCCTGGCTATTACAAACAGTGCTGCGATGAACATTGGGGTACACGTGTCTCTTTCAATTCTGGTTTCCTTGGTGTGTATGCCCAGCAGTGGGATTGCTGGATCATAAGGCAGTTCAATTTCCAGTTTTTTAAGGAATCTCCACACTGTTCTCCATAGTGGCTGTACTAGTTTGCATTCCCACCAACAGTGTAAGAGGGTTCCCTTTTCTCCACACCCTCTCCAGCATTTATTATTTGTAGACTTTTGGATCGCAGCCATTCTGACTGGTGTGAAATGGTACCTCATAGTGGTTTTGATTCGCATTTCTCTGATAATGAGTGATGTTGAGCATCTTTTCATGTGTTTGTTAGCCATCTGTATGTCTTCTTTGGAGAAATGTCTATTTAGTTCTTTGGCCCATTTTTTGATTGGGTCATTTATTTTTCTGGAGTTGAGCTGTAGGAGTTGCTTGTATATTTTTGAGATTAATTGTTTGTCAGTTGCTTCATTTGCTATTATTGTCTCCCATTCTGAAGGCTGTCTTTTCACCTTGCTAATAGTTTCCTTTGATGTGCAGACGCTTTTAAGGTTAATTAGGTCCCATTTATTTATTTTTGTTTTTATTTCCAATATTCTGGGAGGTGGGTCATAGAGGATCCTGCTGTGATGTATGTCAGAGAGTGTTTTGCCTATGTTCTCCTCTAGGAGTTTTATAGTTTCTGGTCTTATGTTTAGATCTTTAATCCATTTTGAGTTTATTTTTGTGTATGGTGTTAGAAAGTGCTCTAGTAAGATTTCTGCCCATTTCTCTCTCTCTTCTTTTGGGAACCTATACAATAATGTGAATGTTAGTTGACTGATGTTCTCCCATAAGTCCCACAGACCATCTGTACTTTATTCATTTTTTTTTCCCCTTTTGAGCTACTCTGATTGAGTGAGTTCTACTGCTTTGCCTGTGACTTGACTGATCCTCTGCTTCTTCTAATCTGCTGTTGAATCTCTCTAGTGTATTTTTCAGCTCCATTATTGTGTCCTGCAGCATACTGCCCAAACCTTTATTGCAGTTCTCATTGTGTTCATACATTCTTCTCCCTAGTTCAGTAAGCATCTTAATGACCATTACTTCAAATTACTTATCAGTTACTTATCTCCATTTCATTAATTTTTTTTCTGACGTTTCCTTTTATTCCTCATTTGCCACATATTCCTCTGTTCCTTCATTATGCCTGACACCATGTCTTAATTTCTACACAGTAGATAAAACAACTACCTCCCCCAGTCCTGAGGGAATGACCTCATATAGGAAATGAACCTTCTTATTTAACCTACCTCAAGTATCTGCCATCTTTTGAATCTCTGTGCTTGTCCAAGTGCCCTATTATATTGTTAACAGCTCCCAGTAAATGATGTACCAAGAACTGTCAGTGTCCCAAAAGAAAGAGTATCAGCACCTAAAGTCAAGCTGAATCAGACCTCAGGAAGCAGCTTTTAAAATTATGCAAATATATACACTTTAATAATACCACAAGTGTAAATCTTACTGGCCACCAGACAGATAATCTAGAGATGATCCCTTGACAGCAGTCAAAAAAAAAAAAAAAAATGGGGGCTCAAAGTGAGTATAAATGCTTTTCTTCGAGATATCAGTAGGCTGGAGCAAGGCAGAAAGAGATAGTATCTACAGTCTGTATTCCTTTTAGAGAAGCTCTATAGGCCACTCAGTTCAGTTCAGTTCAGTCATTCAGTCGTGTCCGACTCTTTGCAACCCCATGAATCGCAGCACACCAGGCCTCCCTGTCCATCACCAACTCCCGGAGTTCACTCAGACTCATGTCCATCGAGTTGGTGATGCCATCCAGCCATCTCATCCTCTGTCGTCCCCTTCTCCTCCTGCCCCCAATCCCTCCCAGCATCACAGTCTTTTCCAATAAGTCAACTCTTCGCATGAGGTGGCCAAAGTACTGGAGTTTCAGCTTTAGCATCAGTCCTTCCAAAGAACACTCAGGACTGATCTCCTTTAGAATGGTCTGGTTGGATCTCTTTGCAGTCCAAGGGACTCTCAAGAGTCTTCTCCAACACCACAGTTCAAAAGTATCAATTCTTTGGTGCTCAGTTTTCTTCCCAGTCCAACTCTCACATCCATGCACGACCACTGGAAAAACCATAGCCGTGACTAGCCACTAAGTGTATGCTAAATCTGAAGCCTGCTCCTCAGGCCAAAGCACTAGGACAAGCGGAGGCCTTCCTCACAAAAGGATATGGTGGTTTGTCTCCATCCACTGTCTGTGTGGTGCACTGCCCTGGGGTGGTAGCCAACCAATAATTGTTTCTTTGATTGCCACAGCCTCTGGAATCCAAGAATTTTAGTCCGCCTGGTCATCAGAGTCAGGTGATCAAGAGGTGTCCTCTGAGTGTCAGCTATATGAAATAGGGTGCTAGAGCTACAAACCAGGCGTCAGATGCATATAAAGCTCCCCTTCAGGAAACACTGGTGTTCTGGAGCATGACAGAGGATGAGTGTAAAGACAGCACCCCCCTCTTCAGTCTCTGGAAAGAACCACAGTCTGCCATTAGATACATGTTTAATTAGAAGCCTGCCCCTCAGGCTGCAGTCATCATGATTAGCTAATAGGCCTCCTTCACAGAAAGACTGAGCTCCTGGGTCTATTACTTTTGCTGTGTCCTGGTCGTAGTAGCTGTTTAAGGACTTTTTCTCTGTTGGTCCCTGTCCTGGGGGAAAGAACCACGAGCAAGCTTAAACCTCAATGGCCACCAAAGTCAGATGATGCATAGGTAGGGATGCAGAGGTTGGAAAGGAGGTTTCAGTTCAAGAGGTGATATAGGAAGATCCTGAACTTACTTCTCCCACAGACACACTGACTCTACAGCTACAATATGGAACCATTTCCTGTTAAAATAAATAAATAAATAAAGACTGGCTAAGTGACAACTACACACAAGGCAAATGAGAAGAAAATCACGCTGAAACAGATAGGAGAGGCTGGGACTCAATTTTGCCATAAAACCCACCCCTAGCATAACGACCCACAATCATGAGGGAACTTAGAATCTAGATCTTCTTCCTGCAGAAAGAAGGGTTTGAACCCTACATCTGGTATCCCAACTTTACAAGACCTTCACTGAGAGACAAGATGCATATATTTCTGTCTGGCATCCTAATTTTTGTGACTATTGCTAGGAATCCTCTTGTATGTTTAATTAACATAAAGTTTCCCAAATTTATCTACTAGAGTAAAATATTGATATTATTGTTAATGTACTAATCTGATTCCCCATTGCCCTGATAAGGAGGGTTTCAATCCTCTTTTAAGGTATGCTGCACATGCCATCTGCTACATCTAATCAATCCAACTTGGACCTGCTTCTGCTCTTTGCTTCTCTGACCTCAGCTCGTCTCCTCCAATTAACTTGTCAAAGGCTTTCATTGCAACACGCCACTCAGGCCACTATTTCACAATATTTCATCCTGTTTGCAGATGTTTTCTACTTCGGTGGTGGGTCATTTTGCTGCTCTGAACTAGCAAAACCCCTACCTGTACCTGCCACATCATGATATCATCCAAGATATATCTGGTCAGTTTCCAAACAGAATACCCCAGGAGTAAATGTTCTCAAACACCAAGGTATAAGGGCTGCTCAGCCATCTGATGGTGAACAAGATGAAGAAAGAAAGGCCCCTTTCCCCTATTGTGCTGTTAACACAGAATCTTTGTGCTTAGGACTTTTGTCTATTGTGAATAAAACTGATATAAATATTCACATAAAAATCTATAGAGAAATACCTTTTCACTTCACTTGGGAAAATTCTTAGGAGTGCAACAGTGCTGTCATAAGGCACATAGATATTTAATATTTTAAGAAACTTCTAAAGTTTTATGGCTATTTACTTCTACATTTTGAAAAGTTATATATGTTGTTCACACCCATCCCAACACTTGGTATTGTCAATATTATTTATTTTAGCCACTTTAATGAATAGATAGTGATAACTCATTATGAGTTATACTTCCCTTATGATTTTATTAAGTATATTTTCATGAGTCTATTTGCCAAAAATTTTCTATTTTGAAATCTGTTCAAACCTTTTTGCCCATTATAATTGGCTTACTTGTTCTCATTATTAAGTTATAAATCTTTATTATTGCTCAACCATATATTTATTCAAATTTTGTTTTTGGCACTATGGTGAATCACTAATTACTTATTGCTGCATATATTTTCACATTTATATTGGTTGCTCTTTTATTATCTTAAGGTGTCTTTTGAAAAGGTAACTGTCTTAATTTTCATGAAGTTGAATTTTTCATTTTTTCTTTGTGGTTCATGCCTTTTATGTTCTATCTAAGAGAACAATAGCTAACAGAAATTTTCAAAGATTTTCCCTGCTTGAAGTTTTATATTTTTACCACTATAACTGTGAGGCATTTCAAGAGAACTTTTGTGTATTATATATGACATGGTTTAATGTTTTCTTTTTCTTCAGGGATATCCAGTGGTTCCAACACTATTTATTACAGATTTTTTTTTCCAGTCATTGAATTGCTTTGGGACCACTGACAAATATCAACTGATCATATATGCACAGATTTTCTTCTGGATTCACTATTCTGTTCTGTTAACCATTTGATATGTCTATCATTTCATCAGGGCCATTCTGTCTTGATTATTGTAGCTTCATTTATTGTTGTTCAGTTGCTAAGTCATGTCTACTCTTTGCCACACCATGAACTGCACCATGCCAGGCTTCCCTGTCTTTCACTGTTTCCAGAGTTTGCTCAAACTCACATTCATTGAGTCAGTGATGCCATCCAACCACCTAATCCTCTGTCACACCCTTCTCCTCTTGCCTTCATTCTTTCCCAGCATTAGGGTCTTTTCCAATAAGTCAGCTCTTTGCATCAGGTGACCATGGTATTGGAGCTTCATAGCAAGTCTTAAAGTCAGGTAAGGTATGTCTTCTTTGTTCTTTTTAAAAGTGACTTTGGTTCTTATGAAACACTTGCACTTTCATAAATTTTCAAATCAACTTATTAATTGCTACCAAAAAATGCTAAGATTTTGATTGAGATTGGGTTAGTTCTATGGATGGATTTAAAGAAAATTAACATGTTAACAATGCTAACTCCTCCAACCCATGAACATAGTGAATATCTTTATTTAGGTCTTCTTTATTTTCTATCAGTAATACGTTATAGTTTTTAGTGTGTATAGCTTTGCTTATATTTTATTAAATCAATTACTTGTTGCATTATATTTTTGCACTATTTTAAACAGAATATTTAATTTTCCAATTGTTTTTCTTTGTTATATAACAATGCAAAAGTTTTTTTTTTTTTTTGAGTAGGCATTCTTTGTTTTTTTTTTTTTTAATTTTATTTTATTTTTAAACTTTACAATATTGTATTAGTTTTGCCAAATATCTAAATGAATCCGCCACAGGTATACCTGTGTTCCCCATCCTGAACCCTCCTCCCTCCTCCCTCCCCATACCCTCCCTCTGGGTCATCCCAGTGCACCAGCCCCAAGCTCTGTGGGAGAGGGAGAGGGTGGGGAGATATGGGAGAATGGCATTGAAACATGTATAATATCATGTATGAAACGAGTCGCCAGTCCAGGTTCGATGCACAATGCAAAAGTTTTATACATTAACCTTGTAACACTTTGATAAATTAACACATTACTTTTAGTAGCTATTTTGTTAAGTCCTTGAGGATTTCCTATGTAAACAATAATGTTTTACTGAAATATGAACTTTTATTACATAATTTTTGTTGACCATTATGCCTTTTTGATATTCTTTTCATTATTGTAATACCTAGGACCTCCAATATTAAAGTTGAATGGTAACAGGGAGGGCAGGCAGGCATCCTTGCTTTATTCCTAATCCTAGAGAGAAAATACCAAATATTCACCCTTAATTATGAGGCTAGCTGCAGATTTCCCATAGATGGCCCTTAGAAGTTTGTGGAAGTTCTCTTTTTGCATGTGGGTTAAAGTCTTAAAAATGACTTGGTGCTGAATTTTTTCAAATATACTTCTGCATCTATTGAAATGGTCATATTTTTTCTTCTTTATATTGTGAGTATGGTGGATTACACTGATTGATTTTAAATGTCAAACTAATCTTACATTATTGAGGTGAGTCCAACTTAGTAATGATGTACTGGACTTTATACATGTTACTGGATTTGATTTTGCTAATATTTTATTGAGGATTTTTGTGTGCATCCTTATAAAAAGTATTGGTCTATAACATTTACTTCTTGAAATGTATTTGTTGAGCTTTGATATTAGGTTAATAGTGACCTCATGAAATAAGTTGGAAATTATTTCCTCTTCTATTTTCCTGAAAGAGTTTGAATAGAATTGGCATTTATTTCCTTAAATGTTAGAGATAATTCATTATTAAAGCCATCTGGGACTGGACTATTCTTTATTGGAACATTTTATACTACTTTCCTGCTTTCTAAAATTGATGAACTTACAATGATCTCTCATATTAATATATATATGTACACACACATATTTAAATCAAAGAACGTTTTTAACTATGAACAACTTTGTCTTTAATTATGAGACATTTGCTGAAGGAAATTTGCTTTTCCTTCCAAGAACATAAAATATTCTCAAAGGCAGGGTCAATGGCATATTTGTATTTGTTCTCTAGTGCTTAACAAAGTGTTCTATGCAATAGTGTTTATTTAAATGAATGATAAATGAATTAATGAAAAGATTAGTGATAATACCCATGCTTTAATCTATTTAATCCTCTCAAAGTTATGGTTTTCTCATCCATAACATGAATGATTCTATATGGATATTATTTAAGTTCCAGGCAGTTTGAAACCCCCTGAAATATATTTATGTCTTACTAATTTGAATATAAGAAAAGGAGAATACAACAGCAATTACTTTTTCATTCATACCCCCAAGACTTCCCTGTGCACAGATTTCGGCTTTTCTCTCCCTTTTTATCTCTTCAAGTAATTTTTAGTATTGATATCTGTAAGTGTGTCTCTAAAATATTCTGGATCTGTGGTTATTTTCTATTTTGTGTTTTAATCACAAAGTTTAAATATAAAGGTACTAAGAGAACATCTAATCAAACCTAATCACTGAGCAAAACAATTAATTGAGTCTCAGAGAAAATAAGTGTTTTCTACATCTGTAAGTAACCTCTTGCTAAATGCAGAAGATAATAGAATAGAAAGTCTACTAAAGATGACAGTACTACTAAGGTATTTGAAGTTTCATTACTCTCTTCACCCCTCATGCTCACTGATCTGTCGGAACAGAAATATTAAGACCAAAAAAGATTTATAAAGTCACTGTTTGTGGCAGTCTTGAGGGTATAAACATGTCAAACTATGTAAAATGTTTAAAACCACTTATAGTTTCTCCCACCCCAACACTAGTTTTTCCACAATAAGATCAAACAGTATATTTTATAATCATCTCTTCTTTAGAATATTATTTTCTCAGTGCCAATCTCAGGATATCTAAGACCCCATATTTTTACAACTAATTCCCACAGTGAAGTTGTAATTATATAGTGCTGTGATTTTATACATATGTATGTATACAATACTCATACATAGAAGTATAGGTTTTAGTGTAAAAACTGTTTCATTTCCCCAGCACAAATAATAACTCCCTTCCTTGAGCCATAGACTTTTACAGTTAATACATCTATTTATCTTTGTTTCTCTCATTTCTATAAGAGGAAGCAAATAGATATGTACACTTTGTTAAAGCTAACCTGAGCCCCTGCCTTCAACATTAAATCATTTTCTAAACAACCCTTCAGCATTAAATCATTTTCTAAAACAAACTGATTTTACTTAAATCCCTCCATGATTAACTGAATACTCTTTTTGAGGGTTCATTCATAAACCAGGGAATATATTTCGGTTGTCCAGTAACTACGTTATTAGGAAACTGCGTCTTGAGATTCCACAGATAGAAATAATTGGATAGGCAGCTGTTTCTGTGGAACGGAAACTCACAACAGAGGCACACTGACAATACTGGTGGCAGATAATTAAATTGTTCAGTTTATGTTCATTTGGAACGTTGCCTATCTTTAATATCATCTGACAGTGCTTTTAGTTGTGTCACAGGCTAATTGAGAGTGGTTGGTGAAAAATAAAAGCTGACAAAACATCTTCTTAGTTTAATAAACAGTATTGTGTGTAAGCGGAATGCAAACAGAAGGGCAGAAGAAAATGAAAGGATGCATCTGATTTTTCATTTTATATATATTTTGTATATAAGTCTAATATTTCTGATTTTTACCTTAGGAAGGAAATAAAAACAGAATGGGACTAGCTTCTGGTTTTTGTGGTTGATATTTTTCTTAATATTCTAATTTTAAAAGTTATTTATGATGTTCACAGGACTTCTATTTCTAAGAAATGTTCTAGGAGTGTGCGTTTTCCTTTTTGCCCTGCCTCCATGTCAGATTATAGCTAAAAGAGAGAAGAGATGGAAAAATAAGAGATGAATTTTGAAGAATAGAAACAAGAGATTCAAATACATAAATTACTATGCATTCATTAATATCATAAAATTTAAAATTATTTTCATACTTTGAAATATTTAACCAGGCTTTATTATTCAAACTCAACTGTCTTTGGGTTTAAACCGGGCTCTTATTAATAAAATAGGTCTCTTGGAAAGTTATGTTAATGCTTTAAGTCAGTAGTATATTAAGTATATTATGGTAATGTCCCACATTGATAGAGAGGCACCATCTTGCCCACAGGCATGCAGATGGTGAGTGCAGCCTAGTTTTGTCTCAGGTAGTCTTGCTCCAAGTCTGTGCCCCCGTGATAACAATATGCTGCCTCTCACATTGCAGAAATATTTAACATTACCACTCTGGTTACACTGCCATTAATTCCTTTCACATGAACTTATCTTGAGTTCTGCATGTGTTTGTGGCTGTAAACTTCTCATTTCTGTATTTTAATATATACCTTTGGGAAATCTGAAGAAATAAAAAAAAATAAGAAATTTAGATGTTCAGCCATCTTGCTGCTCCCCAATTATCTATAGTAGGGGAGAGGGATGTTGCTAAACATTAAATATAATCAATTGTTTCCATCTTATTAATTATCAAATTTAAAACTGTACCTTAAAAACAACACTCAAAACATATTTTCCATATTGAGTAAATGTATCCCCTATTTAGAAAATTACCCGAGTGAAATATGTACACAAAATTAATACTGTCAAAATTAATATAGTTCTTTGAACATGGAGGCTTGGTGATAGTAGTTCATTAGGAAAATAATGCAATTATTTGTAGTAGCATTAAGATGGATATTAAAAATTAT
The DNA here is from genome assembly GCF_027580195.1 of Bos mutus. Classification (NCBI taxonomy): domain Eukaryota; kingdom Metazoa; phylum Chordata; class Mammalia; order Artiodactyla; family Bovidae; genus Bos; species Bos mutus. Next base: position 27,695,820 of record NC_091622.1, on the reverse strand, counting down.
ATTTCTATTCCTGTGAAAAATATCTCCTGGAACTTTAATTATGAAAGTAGATAAATTCTATTCTAATATAATTTAGAGATACAGCCCCTTGAATGATATATCCATTGATGTTCCATGGCATAAAAAAAATTAACACATAAATCAATATTGAAAGAAGAGAACACTATTCCCTAAAGAAATAACACCAAGAGAATGTATGTTTGAAATCTTTCTGTAAGTGATTAAATTGCCTCTTTGGAATTTTTATTGAGAAATAATAAAAAAAACAGTCAAGGAATGGCTTAAAAGGATAAATAATATTGTGTGGAAAGTTATTCATAAATAGCTAGTTTTTTAATAATATATTCATAGCTTCCATATTTCTTTTATACATGAGATAATGTGTGTAAAATGTGTCATGCCTAGTTGAGACTCAATCAAATTAGCTTTAGCAGCTGATTGTTTCATCATTTTTAGAGTCTTCTACTGTTTTTATTTAAAATAACAAGTTTTTAAATTCACTGCTTATTTTGCCCTCCTGGAAGTCAGTTTGTTCAAAGCTGCTAATTGATTGGTCTATTTTGGTTGTTAAAGTTGCAGAGAGACATTTTACAATTTCATTAGGAAAACAGTATATTCTTTTCCAGAATATCAAAGTATTTACTTTTCTAACAATTTCTAAAAGCACCCCATAAAAGAGAGCTATCTAAATTATTTTGAGAAGTTATATACATACTGCTATTAGAAACATAGTCCTTATTGCAATAATTTTGATGTTACAATTCTGACATTATTCTGCTGTTCTATACAATCCCTACATGTTTTCAGAAAAAAAAAATTCAAATGCTAGGTCAAAATTGACCTAGAAATATATTTACAGGAAAGTGAGTTTGAATATAGCCAAATTTCAATCAGACAAGCTATAGAAATAAGATAATTAGATTCCTCCTCCTTCCTATCCACTTCAGCAATTATGAAAGCATGGTCCTTATTTTCAGTTATGATGTATCCACTTGACAATCTGCATTATTGTAATTCACTCGGTCATTACTCATCTTCATTGATTAGCACAATGTCTGCTACTTAAGAACAGGAGGGATTCCTGAGATTTGTAGAGCTTCTTTCCCACCTACTTTCTTGCTTCCTTAAGACATTTTATGTTCAATTGTAAGCTGGCACCTGCATATTTGAGCATGAACTCCTTGGTTTACAGTGAAATAGCACATCCATTGGGATAATATTGCTTTGGAAAGGAGATGACAGGAGTCCTGTTGGTTTGGCTTTGATATAAATTACAGCCCCTGAAACCTTCAGTTCATGGCACATTTGTGAGGTACCTGCCTATATTTTCTCAGGATAGATAAGAAAACTTATTCGGATTCTAAAGGAAAAATAAAAATACTAAGTTTAGTAAATGCTATTTTTCTATAATAGGAACATGAACATGTTCTTAGTAAAACTGCACTCTACATACAATACCAGCAAACTTCCTTGCTTGCTGCTCCAATAAATTTTCTAAAGCCTAAAATTTTTAATTCTTGGTGTCAGGACAATGACTGAGGAAAATGTTAAAAAAAAAAAAAAAAAACAACGAAAGAGAGAAAGAAAAAAAATTAGTTTTCAGGCTTTTCTCTGGGGATTGGGAATAACAGTACTGATTTTGCACATCTTCATGGGATTTAACACATTGTACCTAGAAAAGTAACTGGTAGATATTTTAGGTGATTAGCAAAATGAGTGACAAAGAACTTCTTGGACTCCCGCATCCAATCATCTTTCCCGTTCATTGCTCCATTGTAGACACTAATTCAGAAAGTATTCACCTTTCCAACCTCTACAGATCTAGTCATGTGATTACTTTCTGGTAAGTGAAGCATAAGCAAAATATGCTCAATGGTTTCTAGGAAACCTTTTTATTTCCTGATAAAAGAGATGGACATCAGTGCTTCTCCTCTCCCTTGGTGCTCTGAATTACATGTAATACTTGCTACTGCAGGAGCCATTTTCTGAATGAGAGGAAGGCAAAGAAAGCCAGAGAGGACTTGTGTTGATATTTGAGGTAGACAAACGATGTACCGCCCATTACCCACTTCAAGGAAGAACTGGCTGCTAGGTGTGGAAAGTGGAATCAGCAGTGCATGCTGCTAAGTCGCTTCATTCACTTCTAACTCTTTGCAACACCATGGACTGTAGCCCTCCAGGCTCCTCTGTCCATGGGATGCTCCAGGCAAGAATACTGGAGTGGGTTGCCATGCCCTCCTCCAGGAGATAGTCCTGACCCAGGGATCAAACCCAAATCTCTCTGTCTCTTGCATTGGCAAGTGGGTTCTTTATCACTAGTGTCACCTGGGAAGCCCCAGAATCAGTAGACAGGAACCAAACATCAACTTTTCAGGGACTAATTCAGCTGCTGAAAGCTGTCTGGCTGAGGTCACACTCTTCCAGTCACAGAGTGAGATGGAGTTCACAACCTAAGACAGATCCAGCTCTTCCAGGCTAACACAAAACCCTTTTCTAGGCAGTGTTCTGTGAGAATGGCTGAGATTTTCTTGGGCACAAACATTTCAGGCTTTATCTGCCCAATCCTGTTTGCTCCCATTTTTTCCCCTTAGGTGTTGATCCCCACATTATAAAATGTGGGGATTTTATAACCCAAATTTCATCTCAAACTCTGCTCCAGAGAACTCAACTTTCAATCATGAAAACAATGATACTCATCTACTTTCAGATATTTTTCATGTGAGAAAACAATTTATTCAAATCACAGTTACAAAGTTCACAGTTACCTGCTGTCAAATCATTCCTCGTTGTTAGAAGATACTTCCAGAATTTCCTTGTTTTTCTTTAATTCTCACAATAAATAGTTTTTATAAAATCTTATAAACTGTACTAAGGAGGAACATCAAATATAATTCGATCTAAAGTCTTTATGTTACTAATAAGAAATCTGAGGTACAGGAATATGGATGAAAATTGCAGTAGATCCAAATCAAAAGATCCAAGAAAGTGGCCATGCTAAATGATTTATTTAGTGATTTTTTTCCCCTAGTATAATGCAGCTCCTTCATTGCTTCCCCATATTTTACACTATAATCTAGAGATGTTCTCAAGTGTGGTCTTTAAATTAGCAGGGTCAGCATAACAGGGAAACTCATTAGAAATTAAAGGCAAATTTGGGAAGTCCTTCTTTGAATATATTGAACCAAAAATTCTATCAGGGAGGAAGTGAAGTTCAGTAATCTGTGTGTTAATAAGAGTTTATTGGACAAAGAGAAGGTTGAAACATATCAAGATTTCTAGCAAAAGGCTTGTGATTGTATTAGTAAAGGTTCTCCAGAGAAACAAAACCTATTAGGGGTATGTGTGTATGTGTGTGTGTGAGAGAGAGAGGAGGGAGGGGGAGAGAGAGAGAGAGACAAAAAGATACTGAGAAAGAAAAAGAGATTGACTCCTAGAGGAAAACATAGGCAAAACACTCTATGACATAAATCACAGCAGGATCCTCTATGACCCACCTCCCAGAGTAAAGGAAATAAAAGCAAAAATAAACAAATGGGACCTAATTAAAATTAAAAGCTTTAGCACAATGGAGAAAATTATAAGCAAGGTGAAAAGACAGCCTTCAGAATGGGAGAAAATAATAGCAAACGAAGCAACTGACAAAGAATTAATCTCAAAAATACACAAGCAGCTCATGCAGCTCAATACCAGAAAAATAAATGACCCAATCAAAAAATGGGCCAAAGAACTAAACAGACATTTCTCCAAAAAAGACATACAGATGGCTAACAAACACATGAAAAGATGCTCAACATCACTCATTATCAGAGAAATGCAAATCAAAACCATAATAAGGTACCATTTCATGCCAGTCAGAATGGCTGCTATCTAAAAATTTACAAACAATAAATGCTGGAGAGAGTGTGGAGAAAAGGGAATCCTCTTACACAGTTAGTGGGAATGCAAACTAGTGCAGCCGCTATGGAGAACAGTGTGGAGATTACTTAAAAAACTGGAAATAGAGCTGCCATATGACCCAGCAATCCCACTGCTGGGCATACCCACCGAGGAAACCAGAATTGAACACATACCCCAATGTTCATCGCAACACTGTTTACAATAGGTAGGACATGGAAGCAACCTAGATGTCCACTGGCAGACGAATGGATAAGAAAGCTGTGGTAAATATACACAATGGACTCAGCTCCTAAAAAGAACACATTTGAGTCAGTTCTAATGAGATGGATGAAACTGGAGCCTATTAAACAGACTGAAGTAAGTCGGAAATAAAAACACCAATACGGTATATTAATGCATATATATGGAAGATGGTAACAATGATCCTATATACGAGACAGCAAAAGAGACACAGACAAAAAGAATAGACTTTTGGACTCTGTGGGAGAAGGCAAGGGTGGGATGATTTGAGAGAACAGCATTGAAACATGTATATTACCATATGCGAAACAGATCACTAGTCCAAGTTCAATTCCTGAAACAGGGCACTCAAAGCCGGTGCACTGGGACAACCCAGAGGGATGGAATGGGGAGGGAGGTGGTAGTGGGGTTCAGGATGGGGGACACATGTACACCCATGGCTGATTCATGTCAATGTATGGCAAAACCACTACAGTATTTAAAGTAATTCAGTTCAGTTGCTCAGTCATGTCTGACTCTTTGCAACCCCATGAGAACTGCAGTTCGCCAGGCCTTCCTGTTCATCACCAACTCCCGGAATCCACCCAAACCCATGTATGTTGAGTCAGTGATGCCATCCAACCATCTCATCCTCTGTCGTTCCCTTCTCCTCCTGCCCTCAATCTTTCCCAGCATCAGGGTCTTCTCAGATGAGTCAGCCCTTCGCATCAGGTGGCAAAAGTATTGGAGTTTCAGCTTCAACATCAGTCCTTCCAATTAAAGTAATTACCCTCCAATTAAAATAAACAAATTAATTTTTTTAAAAAAGGACGCAAACCTCAATACAAAGCCCAGTTTCTAGAATGTAATACTACTCTTTTCTTTTGATTTAATTAATTTTTGTGGTTAGTTTCTATTTATGGTATGTGATCTTGATCTTTAAATAAAAGTTAAACAGACTGAAGACAAATATTAAGGTAAGAGCTGTACCTAAGGGATGTTAATATGGTAAAAATAGTGAGGGTGAGATACTGAGTAAAATAAACTCTAAATGCTCTCCAGATTAAAGAAAGAGAGAGAGAGATTGAGAAATTTGTTTTAAAGAATTGGTTCAGGTGAAGACCAGCAAATCTAAAATTTGCAGAGCATGCTGGAGACCCAGGGAAGAGTTGATACTTCAGCTCAAGATCAAAGGCAGTCAGCAGGCAAAACTCTTCCTCAGAGATCTGATTTGTTTTTTTAAAAATGTAATGTTGTTGATTTAAATTGTTGTGTTTGCTGTATAGCCAAGTGAATCATTTATACACACAGTATATCCGCTTTTTTTAGATTCTTTTCCCAAAGACAGGAAACTGTATTACACAGGGAACTTTGCACAGTCTGTTTTCTTTCAGTGTCTTTGATTGCTTGGACACGGCTCACTCACATTATTGAGAGTAACCTACTGAATTAAAAAATATCTTCATCACATCTAAAAATATATCTTTACAGCAATATCCAGACTAGTGTTTGGCCAAATATCTTGTTACTGGCATCTAATCAAATGGACATAAACTTAACCATCACAGGACCCTTTGTTTGAATGAATGAAACATATAGAAATTTGTGAAATCAAAAAAGTTCAAAGGTTGAAGAAGGAGGAATTCTTAGAATTTTTACAAACTATCAATTTCCATCACTAAAGGATCTTGAAAAATCTGCAAAGATTTGCTGATACACCATTTTAAAACTACAGAATTTGCCCTGTATAATGGGGCAAATCCCAGCTTTCAAACAACTAATGTAAGAAGGTATTGCTAGGCAAGGTCCTGAAGACCTTTCCTATACTCCATATTTTTACAAATGTATAATTTGTCACTTGTCTAAATATGTGGCAAATTCCTGCTTATCAAATGCTTCCCTCTACTAAGAGCATGTTTATTAAATATAGCAATTTATTAAACGTAGCAATTGCCTACATACTTTTGTTGGGTTCTCAACTAGGTTTTGCACTGACAAATTTTTATTTTTATTTTTTTATTTTTTACTTCATTAGTATTGTATTTATTTCATTAGTATTCATATTGTATTAGTATTTTTTTTATTTTATTTTATTTTTAAACTTTACAATATTGTATTGGTTTTGCCAAATATCGAAATGAATCCGCCACAGGTATACATGTGTCCCCCATCCTGAACCTTCCTCCCTCCTGCCTCCCCATACCATCCCTCTGGGTCGTCCCAGTGCACCAGCCCCAAGCATCCAGTATCGTGCATCAAACCTGGACTGGCGACTCGTTTCATATATGATATTTAGAAAAACCTCAATACAAAAAAATAGCAAAGGTAAATTTTCACACAATCCACATGTAAATTTTTTCAGATTTCAAATAAATGAGGCAATAATCAGTACAACTTTAATACAACAGCATGGCATCTCTTAACATTATGGAAAATACTGAAGTTATAAGCCTTTAAGTTAAATCCAGCACTCCAGATACAGAAATCGGTCACTGTGGGATTAAATAGTAATAGTTTCTGAAATGAAACCCTCTGGTACTAGAATTTGAAAATCATCTGTTTTGTCTAAATCTATACAAAAGCAGCAACAAAATATCTGAGGACATTCATATAAAAAAGAAAATTATTTTTACCAATCATGAGCTTTTAAATGCATCTTACATGAGAATTCAAGGCACTGTAGAGATTAATCAAGAATTAAAAATAGGTTTGATTGCATTCTTTTGAAACATTTTAATGAAGCAGTAACTGCTGTGTATAGATTTTTTTAAAACTCAAGAGTAGTTTGAAGTTTATTAGATAATGAAGCTAAATTCTGCCACATTCTTTCTTATATTTCCTATAATTGTGATGAGATAATCTGATTTTTTCTAAAAGTGATGTCTAGATTAACATTTTACATTATCTCTAATGACAATACATGGTAAGTGCTCTTTCCTTTTATTACAGGTGAAGGAGCAGATATTCAAACAGCCAATATGGTGTTAAGGTCAAACAACTAGTAAGAGAAGGCTGGATTTGAAATCAGGTTTACTAAGAGTGTTTCTGGACCTGGTTCTCTTAAATGCCAGTAACAGAACACACAAATCAATGTCTCCTACCTGGGCAACAAAGGATATGGAAAGAAGAAATGAAGTCTCAAAAAGAGATGAAAAGGGTTAAATCAGGATAGCCAACTGAACATATCTGTCCACCTCACATTCACCTCGTATTTCCTTGGAATAAAATAAAACAAAAATTTAAAGAATGAGATTACAGGAACTCCATTTTCAAGATAACAAGGTGAAGAGCCCTGCAAACCCATTCCTCAGTGAAACAAGCAAAGCTAATGATAAGCATAAAACTTGAGAAAAAAAAAAAGTCTCTAGAAATCGTTCTAAGGACACACAGCAAATGGAAACAAAAATTGTTCAAGGATAAAGTGAGTTTTTACTTTTCTGAGTAAGAACAGTGAAAGACAAGGCATTTGAGTTACAATCCTCTGCTTTTCTCCACCCACCAAATTCAGCTTGAGGAAAGCTCCACTGTAGGCAGATCTGGCCTAAGAAGATGGGGTTCCCTTTTCCTTCAGCTCCCAGTCAAGTGTTACTGTATTTCACAGAGGTATAAGCCATCAGTACTCCTCATCTACTTTAATTGCAAGTTAAAATAGCTAATTCCTGGTGAATGCCAGCTAATAGTTGAAGGGCCCCTTTCCCACTCAGTTCCTATTCATATGACAGAAGCACTACCCTACGTGCAGCATGCTGAGACTACTGAGGCCCCTATGGCCCTAACCCTAGCTCCTTCCTAGAGCAGATTCCATTCTCCAAGAGGCAAGCCTAGAAAACTAGAGGGTACTGCCCACCCAGAGCCCAGAGTAGTGGCTCAGAGATGTCCCAGGTAAAGAGGCAGTCCATTAAGAAGAGAGCTCTGAAGCCTTATCTAAAGGAGTTACTTTAGGTTCTTTACTTGAAATGAGTTCAAGCCAAAGGATGCTCTCGAAAATAACAGTTTCTCTTAATTAAGAGTGACAAGCTAAACCACTGGCCATCTAATTTTCCAGTGACAAGCATGGAAAGAAACAGTTGAAAAGAGTCCTTCTGGGGAGAGGAAAAAAAAAAAAACCTTAAAGTTTGGTCTTAAAAATGATCACTGTCCAAATTAACTGGACCAGATTGTAGAGCAATTTATGCTGTAGGGTGATGCTAAAAACGATAACCAATGAGTGATTAATAAAGCCTTATGAGCAGGGTGTAATAACAAAGGAAGCAGATGGCTTATCAGAAAGATCAGAGAAAGACAGGCAAAGAGAACCCTGGTAAAAATCACTGTTATCCTAGGCATGGGCCACGTGCCCAATGTTATGTCCTCAAAGGACTGACACCAAAGTCAAAGGTGCAAGGAAAATACTATACCAAGGAGCCTAAACAAATATGAAGTCACAAAACAAATATGAATACTAACAACCACCAGAACAGCCCCAGAGAGTAGGGAGGAAAATCATCATCCAGAATTGCTACAATGTATTATGTAAAATGGCTGCTGCTGCTGCTGCTGCTAAGTCACTTCAGTCCTGTCTGTCTCTGTGCGACACCATAGACAGCAGCTCACCAGGCTCCCCCCCCTGGGATTCTCCAGGCAAGAACACTGGAGTGGGTTGCCATTTCCTTCTCCAATGCATGAAAGTGAAAAGTGAAAGTGAGGTCGCTCAGTCGTGTCCAACTCTTAGCAACCCCATGGACTGCAGCCTCCCAGGCTCCTCCATCCATGGGATTTTCCAGGCCGGAGTACTGGAATCAAGTAACAAAATAAATAATGAGACATGCAACACATGATGGAGAAGGCAATGGCACCCCACCTCAGTACTCTTGCCTGGAAAATCCCATGAACAGAGGAGCCTGGTAGGCTACAGTCCATGGGGTCGCTAACAGTCGGACACGACTGAGCGATTTCACTTTCACTTTTCACTTTCATGCGTTGGAGAAGGAAATGGCAACCCACTCCATTGTTCTTGCCTGGAGAATCCCAAGGATGGGGGAGCCTGGTGGGCTGCCGTCTATGGGGTCACACAGAGTCAGACACGACTGAAGTGACTTAGCAGCAGCAGCAGCAACACATGAACCAGACACAGGAAAAAAAAAGCCTATGAGAGGAACCAAACAGACACCACCAAAAATGATTAGAACTGATGAGAGTTAGATAAAGGAATTCAGTTGCAGGATACAAAATTAACACACAAAAATAGGTTGTGTTTCTATATACCTATAAAGAACTATCAGATAGAAATTTAGGGAAAAAAATCTCACAATTACATCAAAAAGACTTAAAATGACTAGGAACCTTAGGAGGTGAAAGACCTATACTCTGAAAACAGTAAGACACCGATGAAAATAATTGAAAACAATACAAACAAATGGAGAAGTATGCCAGTTCATGGACTTGAAAAATTAATATTTTTAAAATGACCATACTCTCTGCAACCCTATGAACTGTAGCCTGCCAGGTTTCTCTGTCCATGGGATTTTCCAGGCAAGAATACTGTAGTGGGTTGCCATTTCCTTCTCCAGGGGATATTCCTGGCCCAGGGATCAAAGCCCTGTTTCTTCTGTCTCCTGCATTTCAGGCAGATTCTTTACCCACTGAGCCATCAGGGAAGTCCTCTACTCCAGGGAATTTTCCCAATCAGGGACTGCACCTACATTTTCTGCGCATCTCCAGTATTGCAGGCAGATTCGTTACTGCTGAGTCACTGGGGAAGCCATATATAAATATCTATCTATCTAATTATCTATCTATCTATAAACACACACAAACGCACAATACAAGGAATATTACTCAACCATCAAAACAAATTCTGCCATTTGCAACATCATGGATGCATCTAGAGGGTATTATGCTAAGTGAAATAAATCAAAGACAAATACCATACAATCTCATTTATGTGCAGACTCTAAAAACAAATGAACATGCATAACAAGACAGAAACAGACTCACAGACACAGAGAGAAAAAGCTGGCAAGAGGTTGCCAGAGGGGAAAGGATCGGAGAGATTAGTGAAACAGACGAGGGAAATTAAGAGGTACAAGCTTCCAGTTAAAAAATAAATAAGTCATCAGGGTGAGATGTACACCATAGGATATACAGTCAATGATATTGTAATAACATTGTATGGTGACAGATGGTAACTGGACTTACAGTAATCATACTGTAATGTATTAAAAAGCGGGAATGACTGTACTGCACACTTGCAACTAACATAGTGTTATAAGTCAATTATATCTGAATAAAAAAATAAAGAGGGGCTTCCCTGGTGGTCCAGTGGTTGAGACTCTATGCTTCCACTGCAGGGAGCATGGGTTGGGTTCGTTCCCTGGTTGTGGAACTCTACCAAATGGCCAAAAAAAAAAAAGTAATGCAGCTGGATATATAACATTTCGGCAAAATTTGGATTTTTAAAATAATTTTAAAGTAATTACTATATTATTTTGAACTATAAATTCCAAACTGGGGAAGATTTCAAACTTTTGTTCATTAATTCATTTACATATTCATATGGTATGAAGGGTATAAAATTATATTTAATGAGATTCTTGCTTCAGAAGAGTTTTGAAATAAACCATGCACAGAGCCAATCTCATTGTGGTAACAGCTACATTCTGTGTCAGACTATGTGTTACAGAAAGTTTCTATTCTAATTCATAATCTATTTATAACTTTTAATAATATTAGAGTATTATTCTGGGTAACAAAAGAATGTCATATAAGGGATTTCAAAATAATTGAAGCAGGCATTTTTTTTTCCTTCAAAGACTTATAAGCATCTTTGCTTCATTATTTTACTTCACAATTTCAACAGTGTTATTAAAGAATATCAGTACTTCAATTAACTATTACTGTCCATATTCATATTTTGATGTTCTCTATACAAGGTCTAACTGCAATCAAGTGTAGTTCTGCATACAGGCCATAGCTAAAGAAACAAAGTACATATATAAAACTTTGCCACACCAAATTTAAGAGCTATACAACCATGAGAACCAAAGTGGATGAGAGAATTAGCTGCAACAACAATTAATTATTGAGTAAATTGAATCCCAGGTCTGTTCCAATGAGATACTTACAAACAATGCAGATTATTTCTTTCCTCCCCATTTTTCCTTTAGAAATGCACATATATTTATTGCTAAGTCAAAGATTTACTCTAACTACATTTAGATGTCCAAAGAAAATGCAATTTATTTTGTGTGTTACTGATATAAATTTATTTATAGTTTCACATTTTTCAGTTTAGTGGGGAAAAAAAAGTATAAATGTTAGTTCAGTTGGGTAAGCATTGGGAAAGGAATCATTTAAAGAGTCCTTTTAGGTAAATGCTTAACCTCTTTAAATAAAAACGCTCAGAGGTCTACCCTGCTCCTTCCCAAGGTGGAAGGGATCTGGTAACCATGCATAAATATGCTGTGCTCTAAACAACCTTTCAGAGAAGGCCATGGCACCCCACTCCAGTACTCTTGCCTGGAAAATCCCATGGATGGAGGGGCCTGGTGGGCTGCAGTCCATGAGGTCGCTAGGAGTCAGACACGACTGAGCGACTTCACTTTATTTTTTCACTTTCCTGCATTGGAGAAGGAAATGGCAACCCACTCCAGTGTTCTTGCCTGGAGAATCCCAGGGACGGGGGAGCCTGGTGGGCTGCTGTCTATGGGGTAGCACAGAGTCGGACACTACTGAAGCGACTTAGCAGCAGCAGCAGCAAACAACCTTTACGACTTCCCAGGTGGAGCAGTGATAAAGAATCCACCTGCCACTGCAGGAGACCCAAGAGATGCAGGTTCAATCTCTGGATCCAGAAGATCCCTTTGGAGGAAGAAATGGCAACCCACTCCAGTATCCTTGCCTAGAAAATCCTATGAACAGAGGAGCCCGGCAGGCCACAGTCCATGGGGTCACAAAGAGTCAAACATGACTGAGGGCACACACACATTTTTTTTTTTCCATTTCAAATAACCTTTGCATTTTTCCTAGGGGTGGCAGGTATGGGTTCCTCGATGAACTGTCAAAAGTAACTATGGCTGGCATCTGGAAGTCTGTGGCTGGTCCCAGGAAATGCCCTGAAGTCTGGTTGTGAGGACCATGAGTACCAGCCCTAGCAGGCAGCCCACTGTGAATCCTTTGTATAAGAAGACTTTGAAAATTATGTGGTGTCTGAAAAAAATCCCCAGCTTGAAACTTTTTTTTTTGCTTTAAACTATGAAAATTTATACAAACATGTATAAAATATAAACAAGTTGTGTGAAGAATGATTATAAACCAAACAGTAATGTACTCACCATCCAGGTTAAAAATTAGAACATTTCTAACAGCCTGGAAGCCTCTTTGTACCCCTACAAACATCTTCCTTTTCCAACTTCTAGAGGTAGCCACTACCAGAACCATTGTGACAGTTCATTTATTTTTTCCTGAACAGATATAACATCAAAGTATACATTCCTAAACAATATAATTTATAGCTTAGTGTCCTGCTGTATCTCACTGTTCACGGAACACAGGGTAAGCAAGGTGAGAGTGGGGAAACTGGAAGAAAAGGAACTGGAGACACGTTTATTCTCACCTGACTGGACAGCAGCCATAGCAGCAGACACGCTTCACTCTCTCCTGCCCTAGTTGGCCCACTGACCCAGCTGAGACACAGCCATAAGGTAGCAGCAAGGGCTTTTCAGGTGGAGCTTATACGTATTTACAGAGCAAAAGTGGCCCCTGACTGAGTGGGTGCATTGTGATATGCATTCACTGTGTTGTAAGTGATCTCAGCTGTTGCAATAACAACCACGTATTTGGGAAACGTGGGGCGAGAGAGCCTGACCGCACCATCTTGGCTAATTTGTTCTTTGTCTACACTAAGCTTTTACTCCCTTTAACTTTTTTGGGAAATCATAAGACAACACTTCTATTATGCCTCTTGCTCTTAATTACTATTTCAAAATCCATCTACCTTGTCACACATACCTCTGTGTTGTTGTTGTTTTTCAAACTGGATTATATCCTTTTCTGCGAACATATCAAATAAAACTCTTAGGTAAATTGTATTTTCCATGTTTGTACATATAGAATTCAATTTTAACTGTGGATGGGCTTTTTAATTTTTTCTCTCAATTTTGTGTCATTAAAAACGCCACTGCTAGAAGTTCTTTTTAATTACAATATGGTACACTTACGCACCAAGGCTACAATTCCTGGGGTCGCAAAGATTTGGAGAGTACTGAGCACACACACGCTTTTCAAAAGTAGTTGTGTCAGGTTATACTCCTCCTAGAGGCTATGAGAAGGCAATGGCAACCCACTCCAGTACTCTTGCCTAGAAAATTCCATGTACAGAGGAGCCTGGTGGGCTGAAGTCCATGGGGTCGTGAAGGTCGGACACGAATGAGCGACTTCACTTTCACTTTTCACTTTCATGCATTGGAGAAGGAAATGGCAACCCACTCCAGTGTTCTTGCCTGGAGAATCCCAGGGATGGCGGAGCCTGGTGGGCTGTCGTCTCTGAGGTTGCACAGAGTCGGACACGACTGAAGCGACTTAGCTTAGCAGAGGTTATGAATGTTTCTGGAAGTTCCAAAGAGGCACGACAGAGCATGAGAAAACAGTTGTTAGATTTCATAAATAAATGAATATCCACATTCCCGCCGCAGACCAAGAGAGGGCTGTCTATAAAACATGCTATACATAACATATATAATACAAATGTAAATAGAGAAGCATATAAATACACTTACATACATACGTCTCTGCAGAGTCTCCCAGCCCAGGCCGCTCTCACACCTGCATTCCGCACTGGCCTTGGAGCTTCCTGCAGATGTCGCGGTACGCCGGGGTGCGGGATGCTCTCAGCACTAGGACGTGCATGGGGACTTGCAGGTGCTGCCGCGTGTGAAGAGCCTGACGTCAACCCGCATGCGCAGTGGCTATGCTGTTGTGCAACCATTAGCAGCTGGACGAGCCGCTCAAGGGCTTGGCGTGCGGGTGTGGAGGTGCTGGGCTTGGTGGACTGGCTGTCTCCACGTCAGACATGCCCACCATGGCCAAGCCATAGCCAGGGCTGAACGTCCAGACCCTGCGCTCCGCCTGGGCACCGAATACTTTGTCAGCACACCACCTTCTGAGGATGGACAGCGGCCTCAGTGTGTTCATGACGAGGACAGTGAGGAGATAAGAACTTCAGACTTCTCAGACTCATGCATCCTCCAGAAGGGGCACCAGCCAAGGGCAGGGCCTGGTGACAGCTACCCTGAGGCTGCCGAAACATTCCCGTTGTTGTAGGCCTCCAAACCTCCCCTGGTGAACCTCACCAGCCACTCACGCCTGCCTCTTGAGTATCCAAGTTCTCTGCGGACACCTCAGCCCCAGCTCTGTCACCCTCATCACCTGACGTCCTGCGGGGGATGATGGGATCCGCAGCCGGAGCCCCGGTGAGGCCAGTGTGCCCTGGACTCCTAGTCCAGTGAGAGTTCTCTGCCACAGTCATTGTAGAGCTCCGGCTGTGGGGCAGTGACAGCAGCCAGGGCAAGGACAGTCAGCCTTTGGTGATATCACCTCTGTGTACATCCACACAGCCACCAGCCTTGATTCAAGCCCGCCGTGCCCTTCACCATCACCTGTATTCAATTTAGCTTGGCCGATTTAATTGCCTTTTGCCTGTGCCCAAAGGAACAGAAGTGTCTGTGTTTTGAAAGCTTTCCCTGTAACAAGGGAAGTAACAGAAGAACTGAATCTTCAGCTTCTTAATCCGTGATGCACTTCCTCCATTGTAGATGGTCCTCAGAAACTAGTGTCCAGTGGTCTTGGAGATGACCTTCTGACATCCTGTACTTTAAGGTAGGCCTCACAACCTTGACATTTAGCTTTTAAAAATTACCACCTCTCCTGTAACTATCTCACTACTTGCATCCCCTCTCTTAGCTCTCCTTATGCACAGTCACCCACTAGCCTTATGCAAGGCTTCTGCTAGGAGCTCCCAGTCCACCTCCCTACTTCCCAAACACACACCCTCAGAGATGTAGGCCTGTAAATCTGGGTTCTACCAGAGCTCTCTGGACCTTTTTAAAGGCCCCTCTCCCTGTCTCCACAGGTTTAGTACGAAAGGGTAGGGTGGGGTTGCCAGGACATGTGTCCCAGTTACCCGACATACTTGTTTTGCCTTTCTCTCCCTTCCCCCTTCAATCCCCCACAGTATTTCAGATTGGAAGTGCTGGATTCAGGCTTTTGGGCTTTCCCTTCCCGTAGTTCTGCCCTCTAATCCCTATGGTAGTAAACATAATACCCAAGTGAAAGTGCATTTTTTTTTCCCTTTACTTAAAAAAAAAAAAATATATATATATATATATATGATTTAAATATTCCAGACTAAAGGAATTTAGAATGCTCCTACTTTCCATCCCTTAACAAGGCCTGTTTTCAGGGAATGGTATAGGTAGAAAGAAGGAGATACTGCTCTATTTTATCTTCCTACTGCTGCACATATACCTGTGTATAACCTCACTTTTTTTTTTTTAAGTAAATTGAGAGGTCCTGTCTAGAGTACTGTTGCTTTAGATGAACATTTTTGTGAAGGCTATGCAAATTTCATATGATTTTTTAAAAATGTAATATATTAGACTTCAGAAATGAGAACAGCATGTTTATAACTATTTTACTATTTATATATAAAATATATTTTGATGCATAAGGGGTAACTTAGAATTAGGCATGTAGAGACATGTAAGGACATCCTATAACGCACTACATGAGACTTAGGGGATTGCTGTAGAAATGTCTCACAAATCTAGAGAGTAATGAATTCATTCCCTCAGGGGTTTTCTCTGTTGTAAATTGTGACAAAGCAACAACTGACAGCTTTGTAAATGCCTGAATTATTTACGCTATCTAAAACCAAATTTTACTATAATAAGCTACTACTCTGGAGTTTGGATTAAATGGAAATGCAGTAAAGAAAAAAGTCCAGATGGATTTAAGATGCGTATACCAATCTGAAGGAGGGAGTTGTAAGTGGACAAAATGCCCTTCCTCATTGACCAATCAGACAGGAACACTAATCTACTTTACATAAAAATAAAAAAACACTTGGGATTTCTACTTTCCTGACTGGTAGGGATAAAATAAAACACATGGGGTAGCTATATGTAAAAAATATATATATATAGATAGATAGATAGATAGATGTATGTAAAATATCATGAGAAGAGAAAATTGAATCTAATTTCTGCCTCCACAGTATATTCAGAACACAAATAATCATCAATATAATTAAAAAGATAAATTGGAACATGCAATGCATTTGAGATCAAGAGGCTAGGAAATATTTAGTGAACAGAGAGAACTTAATAATTGATACAATAGAGGAATTATGATGTGTGTACATATTTGAAAAAATAATCATTATTTTGGGAATATTTTGTTTATATTTGACAATGTTACATTTAATAAGATAACAAGAGTTGCTAACATGGAGCAAGGCCCGTCTAGTCAAAGCCATGGTTTTTCCAGTGGTCATGTATGGATGTGACAGTGGGACTATAAAGAAAGCTGAGCGCAGAAGCATTGATGCTTTTGAACTGTGGTGTTGGAGAAGACTCTTGAGAGTCCCTGGGACTGCAAGGAGATCCAACCAGTCCATCCTAAAGGAAATCAGTCCATAGTATTCATTGGAAGGACTGATGTTGAAGCTAAAACTCCAATACTTTGGCCACCTGATACAAAGAACTGACTCATTTGAGAAGACCCTGATGCTGGGAAAGATTGAAGGCAGGAGGAGAAGGGGGGACGACAGAGGATGAGATGGTTGGTTGGCATCACCAACTCAATAGACATGGGTTTGGGTGGACTCCGGGAGTTGCTGATGGATGAGGGGGCCTGGCGTACTGCAGTCCATGGGGTCAAAAAGAGTCAGGCACTACTGAGCAACTGAACTGAACTAGAAATTAATTACTTTAGGCAGGCCCATATGTCACAAAAGCATTGCACATTTTCTCCAAGCCTGGATTAGAAGGGGAAAGATTTATTCTGGGAAAACTTTTGAGATAGTAAAAGTGATGTTGATGCAAAAGTTTGAATCAAAAGTGACTGCAGAATCTTCAAGGCACAAAGTTGCATTAAGAACAAATAGATGAATTTTCTTCAGTACTTATTCACGTATTTAAATGCAACAATATCTAAAAGGTATTCCTTCAACAGCCAAAAGAGTTCTTGAAGTGCAACAGGAACCAAATTCCAACAAGGCATTACCAATTGAGTCTACACACCCATGTATTAGTTCAAGCTGGTATAAAGAAATGATTAGTAAGTCACAATCTTAGAGTGCATGTATGAGGTCTAAATGTAAGATATAACCCAAAATTTAGTTTTAGTGTGAAAGATTGAAAATCCCCAGTGTTTTATTTCTTAAATATTTTTCAGGGTTAATATTTTAGTCCTTTAAAATCACTGTTAATTTTTATATTGATATTATTTTCACTACTAAAATATATCATCAGATTTTAAATATACATTTTCACCTGGAGAATCAATAATAATATTTTTTAAAAATGAAATAATCAAAAGGAACCCAATACTTTTTTCCCCTCTAAATTGGTCCTTATGTAAGTCAGCCTTGGTTCTCCTAGGCTGGACAATATTACAACCCTGATTTCTAATTCTAATAACTTATTTTCTGGGATATATAGCCAGTGACATGACACCCATTTACCACATGAGACCTTTCTTTTGAGATGTTTCGTATTACAAAGGGTCCACATGTAGGGGGAAAACTTGAAGAACACCTTATATGTCTACAAGGACAGAGGCAAGTAATATTAATACATTAAACCAGTACAATTGCAGGAATAGACCAGAAATGTCTAGATTCATGGTAGACACACAATAGAGAATGATATGGATTGAAGAATGATATGGAATAATGTGGATTATTAAAAGTCTCAATTGTTGCCATACTGGTCAAAATCATAATTTTATGTGAAATTTCACAATATTTTAAATACTTAATATAATTTAATTTTTGGATATTTGATAATTGAAAATATTTAGATTAGTTGCAATTAATTGAATCAGTTCAGTTCAGTCGCTCAGTTGTGTCCAACTCTTTGTGACCCCCATGAACCGCAGCACGCCAGGCCTCCCTATCCATCACCAACTCCCAGGGTCCACTCAAACCCTGTACATTGAGTTGATGATGCCATCCAACTATCTCTTCCTCAGTTGTCCCCTTCTCCTCCTGCCCTCATTTTTTCCCAGCATCAGGGTCTTTTCAAATGAGTCAGCTGTTCACATCAGGTGGCCTAAGTATTGGAGTTTCAGCTTCAACATCAGTCCTTCCAGTGAACACCCAGGACTGATCTCCTTTAGAATAGACTGGTTGGATCTCCTTGCAGTCCAAGGGACTCTCAAGGGTCTTTTCCAACACCATAGTTCAAAAGCATCAATTTTTTGGTGCTCAGCTTTCTTTATAGTCCAACTCTCGAATCCATCCATGACCACTGGAAAAATCATAGCCTTGACTAGATGGACCTTTGTTGGCAAAGTAATGTCTCTGCTTTTGAATATACTATCTAGGTTGGTCATAACTTTCCTTCCAAGGAGTAAGCGTCTTTTAATTTCATGGCTGCAATCACCATCTGCAGAGATTTTGGAGCCCAGAAAAATAAAGTCAGCCAATGTTTTCACTGTTTATCCATCTATTTGCCATGAAGTGATGGGACTGGATACCATGATCTTAGTTTTCTGAATGTTGAACTTTAAGCCAACTTTTTCACTTTCCTCTTTCACTTTCATCAGGAGGCTTTTTAGTTCTTCACTTTCTGCCATAAGGGTGGTGTCATCTGCATGTCTGAGGTTATTGATATTTCTCCTGGCAATCTTGATTCCAGCTTGTGCTTCTTCCAGCCCAGTGTTTCTCATGATGTACTCTGCATAGAAGTTAAATAAGCAGGGTGACAATATATAGCCTTGACGTCCTCCTTTTCCTATTTGGAACCAGTCTGTTGTTCCATGTCCAGTTCTAACTGTTGCTTCCTGACCTACATATAGGTTTCTCAAGAGGCAGATCAGGTGGTCTGGTATTCCCATCACTTTAAGAATTTTCCACAGTTTGTTGTGATCCACACAATCAAAGGCTTTAGTTGCAATTAAATATCCAAACACAAAGAACAAGCAAAAGCATACACGTTTGGCCAAAACAAAAATATTTTAAAACTGAATTCAACATTCCATCAGACAGATGCAGACAGATGCTTGCACTGGACACTAAAAAAATACTTTTAGTGTCATCTGCTCTATGGGCAAAGAAGAGACTATTTTTGAACATTGCTGCTATTTTTACACTAAAATTCTCAGCATTTAATTTATATCAGAGTTGCCTGGATAAGTTTGTAGGATACAATGAAAGATGCCCAGTTAAATTTGAATTTGATAAAAACAGTGCATTTTTTTTTAGTATATGTCCCAAATATAGCATTGGACATACTAAAAATTAATCATTTTATCTGAAATTCCATTCAGGTGTGTGTAGTGTACATTCATTTTCTAAATTTGGCAATTGTGCACCTGAGGGGCTTGTTAAAACCTGGGTTGCTGATCCCATTTTAAGAATTTCTGATCCAGCAGGTCTGGAATAGGTGCTGAGAGTTTGCATTTCTCACAGATTTCCTAGGGGATATTGATACTGTCAGTTCTAGAAACACGCTTGGAGAACCAATGCCTTAAAATAACATTGAGTCCATTAAAAAAAAAAATGGACTTAAAGTTATTTACATCTTACCTTTGAGTCAAACATTTTCTTATTATTTCAAATATGTAGATTTTTTTTCCTAATGACTCAAAGTTAGTTGTGAATCTATATTCATGATTTCATTTTACTTTAGAGTCAAGATCACCTCTCATGCTTCCAGAAATATCTGCTAGGATCTTTGCCCAGTACCTTTGTTTCCCCAGGCATCTTAATGCTTGACTATAAAGTTTTAGTAGCTGAATTTAGCCTGAAAAGAGAATGAGTTTCTTGGGACACTAAACCATGACATCTGCTATCCTATACCATCATCTTTTTCCCTTATAAAATGTAAATAAGATATGCTAGCTATATTTAAAGGGGTGGTAATACCTTGACATATATGAATCATGATTATATTAATTTGGCTAAGCTGCTAAGTCGCTTCAGTCGTGTCTGACTCTGTTCAACCCCATAGACAGCAGCCCACCAGGCTCCCCCGTCCCTGGGATTCTCCAGGCAAGAACACTGGAGTGGGTTGCCATTTCCCTCTCCAAAGCAGGAAAGTGAAAAGTGAAAGTGAAGTCGCTCAGTCGTGTCCAACTCTTTGCGACCCCATGGACTGCAGCCTACCAGGCTCCCCTGTCTATGGGATTTTCCAGGCAAGAGTACTGGAGTGGACTGCCATTGCCTTCTCCGAATTTTGCTAAACATGAATCAAAAACTTTCCAGGAGCTTTTCAAAATTTCATCTTTAAAATGCAGCTTGCAAACTATGTTACCCTTATGTTTCTAAATATGTACACACTTTTTTCATAAACTGCCTTGATTTTGACAGCCTCACATCTTCTCTAACCAGGTGTTTTTGCTGGCATCCATTTGGCTGAGGCCATTTTTCGTCCCTGGAAAGAGGGTAGGAGGAATATTAGACTCTTTTGTCACAGGAAGTCTACATATTATCATAACTATTGAAATGTTGCTTTATTTCTTTTTGTCCCCAACTTCTTGTCACCCCTCTCATCTAGATCCTTTCTTATAGGGAAGTTCTGGTCTATATTATATACTTTTTTTGTTCTGATCCTCTGGGGTATGACTCTTTGCTTGTTTCTTAGTCCATGTAAACATCTCTCTTTTCTCCTCTGCCAATCCCCACAGCTGGAGTCATTTTGTCACTACCTGTAGCACATCACAGGCCTTCATAACATGGCCCAGAACCAAAGTACTGTCTCTGAGCCTCAAGCCTCATGACCTGTCGCTGAGCCCGTCACCTCACCTCCATCTGTGTGCAGAACCTCTGAACTGCAGAGCTGCTAGACTGCTCCTTTATGCTGTGTCAACATGCATGCCCACCTCTTGAAAGCTGCAGGCCCAGTGCAACAAGAATAACACTGTATACTCCTGATACTACTCTGCATTGCCTTGATTATGTCCTTTTCTTGTATTATTCCCCAACAACAGGAGGACACACTTCATGGTATGGGTCCTGCACATAAAACAACATACTGGACTCATGGAAATAACATGTTTAGGAGTGCAAGAGCAAATTGTTTCCTTTCATTGTACACAATTTTTAAACACAAAGAACTGGAGATGACTAACCATAATATATTTTGATCAATTCTGTTAGACAATTATGAATTAAATGGGGCCCATCCCTATGGTAGTGGGCTTCCCCAGTGGCACAGTGTAAAGAATCCACCTGCCAATGCAGGAGAGGTAAGAGACATGGATTCATTCCCTGGGTCATTAAGATCCCCTAGAGGAGGAAATGGCAACCTACTCCAGTATTCTTGCCTGGAGAATCCCATGGTCAGAGGAGCCTGGGTCTTAAAGAGTTGCCCATGACTGAATGAGTGAGCACCACCACCACCAATCTCTATGGTGGGTGCTATAAGAAGTTTTTTTGAGTTTAGTATCTACCTTTGTAGAATTTTCAAGAAAGGTCATCAAGCATATTCTAACTAGGCCCACAAAAAACATGTTTTTTCTTATAATAAAGATGCTGCTAAATAGCAGGAACAAATACATTACTCACCAAAAGCATGTGTGCCTTGGGTGTCAGGCACATAGCAAACTCTGGAGAAAAGATGTCATAATGAACTACTCAGATTTTATTCAATTCTGGTGACCATAGTTTAGCCCAAACAACAAAGTTGCTCTAAGAAAACATGCAAGGGACGCCATAAAGTGTTGGCTCAGTAGTCACAGTTGATAACATTAACCACATACAGTTTCCTTACACATCTGAATCCTCATTGAATCTGGAACTATTTTGCTCATTATCAGTTATTTCTACTTTATATCCTAATGGTAATTTTTATGACCTCTTTATGACTTCCTCCCAAGTAGGCTGTTAGCTCTTGAGCATAAAAGCCAGGAGTTCTTTATTATTGTGCCCTCTGTATCTAGCAAAATGTTTGAACATATGATGGATACTCTAGAAATGATGAATGACTAATGTGACCCTAATCCCAGTAGAGTTGACTCATTGGAAAAGACTCTGATGCTGGGAGGGATTGGGGGCAGGAGGAAAAGGGGACAACAGAGGATGAGATGGCTGGATGGCATCACCGACTCAATAGATGTGAGTGTAAGTGAACTCTGGGAGTTGGTGATGGACAGGGAGGCCTGGCGTGCTGCAATTTGTGGGGTCACAAAGAGTCGGACACGATTGAGTGACTGAGCTGAACTTAACTGAATCCCAGGACCCACATTTTCATTATTTTTGTCCAAAGATTATTCTGTCAACTGGATGAACGGCTGAATTCCTAAATTACGAGTGCTTTGTTATGGTCTTGTCAAATGTCTCAGTTCCTTTTGTCCTAGGTTCCTATCTTGCTCTCCTTTCTCCTCCAGGAAACTAGAGATCTGGCATCCCATGTCCTTAAAATTACTATGAAACTTCTGATGCAGCCCTTCATATGCTTCTACATTCCTCTACACAGGAATGTATACCTCTATATCCCTTTATTTACATGAATGTGTTCACACAAGTTTGTCATTGAGGCACTGACATCAGTTGAATCTCCACTATGTACCAGTCTTTCTCAGATATCATATTAGTTCATCATAGCTACCATACCCAAATAACACTGACGGGAGGCCTAAGCAACATAATACATTGTCTCGCAGGTCTAGAAGCTAGAAGTCCACCGAGGTATTGCAAGATTGGTTCCTTCTGAGAGCTGTGGAGGAGAATCTGTTCCATGCTTATATCCTACCTCTGATAGTTTGCTGGCAATCTCTGGTCTTCCTTGGCTTGTAAAAGACTGAAGGTATTTTCTGCCTTCATCTGCCTTTCTATAGGGACATCAGTCATTGGCATAATGGCCCTTTCTACTCCAGTATGGCCTCAGCTTAATTTAATTACATCTGCAACAACCCTAGTAAGATCACATTCTGAGGTACTGGGGGTTAGGACTCCAACATGAATTATAAGGGAACATAATTCAACCCATAGAAGGTGTTATATATACTTTACCTTATTTAATCCTCATAACAAACCTCATGAGGTTAATATATTTATCTCCATTAGATAAAAATTGCCTGTGGGTTATATCTAACCAGAATTTTCAGGTGACATTGCTATGCCTGTGTTTGGAAAATGTATTTTATCTTATTCAGAGCATCATAAAATCAGTTTCCTGAGTAGAACTCCTGTCTGACTATGAAATGCAGCTATGAACTCTTGTGGTAATGTTTTTATTTGTTATTTGTCTTCTTGGCTGTACAGCTGCTTTGTGTACAGTCATGTGGGAAATTGAGTGACAAGATATATGAAATATAGGAAGTTTTCCTAAAAAATCATGCAAGCTGATCTCTACCTTTACTTCTAGCTTCCTTTCTCTTGTTTGAAGACATTTTTCACTTTTCATAAAGCCAGTTTCAAAGTACTGAATTATTTTACGAGCAATATCATTGTTGATCTTGTATTTGAATTTAAAAACTCAATAAGTTTATATTTTAAGGCATATATGTTATTGATTTTTAATATCCCTAGTCACAAGTTTAGATTTAATGACAAGTTTGTTCAAGTAGTATTTGTTTAAGAACATACCTATATTGTTTTTTCATGACTGAACTCTCTAATCTTTTGTAAACATATCCTACTTCAATTTTTATTTGCTTCTTTATTTAATATTGATAATATATGGAACCAATATACAGTAAGCAAAGACCTAGTGAAGCAGAGTTTTATTACAGAGCATGAGATTTTTATCTCTAACTGCTCAGGTTAATAACTATAGCATAGAGACAAGAAGCCATTGGAAAGGAGCATTGTATATCAAGAAATGTTCCTCATGGACTACTCTAGAAGATGTTCTGCTCACAGATAGGAGTAATTGAAACCCTCTCCAACACAGAACAGAAGATTACAAGCACAGCACATTCACATATTAAGTCAGTTGCACTAGAAACCCTGAAGAATTTCATCATCATAAATTTGTGTAACAGAAATTAGATTTGGAAATAGAAGAGGCAAGAACAAATCTACATGGCTAGGAAAGAAAGTATTGATGAACTAAAATGGAAAAAAAAAACTGCATACAAATGAACTATCATAATAAAAGATGGTCATTCCAACAGAGAGCAACAGTAGCACTTCCTAGAAGAGTTGTCTCAGCTTTCAGCAGCAGAATCAACATGTGGGATTAGGAGGAGAGAGATGCCACCCAACTTACTTGTGACTGGGGAAATGATGATTAAAGCCAGAACCATACTGACTCTTGTTTTTTATTTGAGGTATATATTGTATTTATGAGTACAATACAACTATTAGTGAACTATGTACTTTTTTTTTCTAAAATGTAGTATTAGCTTTTCATTAGCTAATTTTTGTTGTTGTTGTTGCTTTTTTCTCACAAATGAGTAAAAAAGGAAGCATCTAAACTGGATTGGGATAAATTTTTCTAGTAATTTCTCAGGTAAGTATGGCTTTCTCTGATTACTCCTTCTTTCCTTTATTTCCAAATTAAACTATTTCCATGTTTAAATATTATCCTCCTTGTTCTTTTCTCATATTTAATTTATTTGTCCTATAAACTCATGCATAAATTTCTACAATAGCCCTTTAGCTGGGTTTCTGGTTTCTTGTGTCTTTCTCCTTCGTCTATTTAATACAGTAAGTTGTGTGTTGTCTTAAGTCAAGGAGTGAGGAAATAAGGGTAGAAGCGAAATAAGATACTCAAAAACCCAGATAGCTATCACACATTCAGAAATCATGGAAAATTTGAACAGTGTCCTTTGTATTTCAAAATATAACAGCAGAGAAATCCTCACTGAAGTTCCAGAGCAGGGATGGGCACCACTCCCTGTCAATCTCTGTTATTTTCTGCCTTACCACCTTCATTTGTTGATCCACACAGTTAGTTAAGGGATAGTTATTGAGCACCAACTGTATGCTATGGTGACTAGCAGATATGGGACCCCTACTCTCATAGAATGTATTCAGTTCAGTTCAGTCTCTCATTCATGTCTATTTGTGACCCCATGGACTGCAGCACGCCAGGCCTCCCTGTCCATCATCAACTCCCGGAGTTTACTCAAACTCATATCCATTGAGTCCATGATGCCATCCAACCATCCCATCCTCCGTCGTCCCCTTCTCCTTCTACCTTCAATCTTTCCCAGCATCAGGGTCTTTTCCAGTGAGTCAGCTCTTTGCATCAGGTGGCCAAAGTATTGGAGTTTCAGTTTCAACATCAGTGCTTTCAATGAATATTCAGGACTGATCTCCTTTAAGATGGACTGGTTGGATCTCCTTGCAGTCCAAGGGACTCTCAAGAGTCTTCCCCAACACCACAGTTCAAAAGCATCAATTATTTTGACACTCAGCTTTCTTTATAGTCCAACTCTCACATCCATACATGACTACTGGAAAAACCATAGTTTTGACTAGATGGACCTTTGTTGGCAAAGTAATATCTCTACTTTTTAATATGCTGTCTAGTTTGGTCATATATTTTCTTCTAAGGAGCAAGTGTCTTTTAATTTCAAGACTGGAATCACCATCTGCAGTGATTTTGGAGCCGAAAAAATAAAGTCTGTCACTGTTTCCTCATCTATTTGCCATGAAGTGATGAGACCGGATGACATGATCTTAGTTTTCTGAATGTTGAGTTTTAAGCCAATTTTTTTCACTCTCCTCTTTCACTTTCTTTAGTTCTTCTTCGCTTTCTATCATAAGTGTGGTGTCATCTCATATCTGAGCTTATTGATATTTCTCCCGGCAATCTTGATTCCAGCTTGTGCTTCACTCAGTCCAGCCTTGACATACTCCTTTCCCAATTTGGAGCCAGTCTGTTGTTCCATGTATAGAATTTGTAAGCTGGCTCAGAACATAGTAAGTTGGAAAATATCAATCTTTATATATCATGTTTTAATTTTTTTTTATAAATGCTATAATGGGAATTTATTATAGACTCTTAAGAGCTTATATGTTAAGGGTATCTAGTTCACATTTGGGGACCGAAATAGACTTTCCAGAGATGTGATACTTAAGCTAAGACCCAAAGCATTGCTGGGGATATTCAGGCACTCGAGCGAAGGCAAAAGTGTGTCCACTTTTCTGGCCCTTCTGAATTGGGGTGAAAGGGTGTGCAAACACAGAGGGAACACAGAGTATGGAGGAAACTGAAATGAGGTTCCTGGGATGAAGTGCGGAGTATGCTAGGGAGGGAGCAGTGGCAGGGCTGAAGCTGGAAAGATAAGCAGGGCCAGAATATGAAGTTGTGCGCATTCATTTCCTAATATTCTTGTGTTCTGAAAGTATGTTACACAGGCTCCTTGCCAGTTGGCTTCCAGGTAAGTTACGTGATTGAAGGTGCAATAGTGCAGAGCAGGAGATGAGAAGTCAGAGTGGTCTTTTCTCTCTTTCTCTGAAGGGGCTGCATCATCTTCATGATTCCAGCTTTCACCAGACCCTCCTCATCCATAGTCCTAACTCCTGTCAGACAAGTTCCTGCAGAATTTCCGTCTTCTTTTAGTAATTCTTGACTCTGAATTCAGACAATATCACTTGATCTCTTTGTTCATGCTGCTGTAGAGTGTAGTGGTTTCCTGCTGTTGCCAGTTTCTACCTGTCTCAGTATCGCCTATATTTCTTTTTGTTTCCCTCAACTCCTTTGTAATTGTTGATTATATTCACTTTCCTTTTTTAATTAACTTGGGTGGATTCTATTTTCCTGATTGGAACCTTACTGATAAAAGGGCCTTACAGATCACATTATGGTAAATAAGAGTTATTTAGAAGGGATGGAGATATATATATATATATATATATTATATTATATTATAATATATTATGTTATATATATATAATATGTTATATATATATATTAATAGGACTTTAATGATCACTCTATCTGATGTGTAAAGAATCAATAGAAGGACAAAACTTATGGTAGAAAAAAATATGTTAAAGTCTCTTGTGAAAATCTGGGGAAGAAGAAATGAACTGGATTATGAAACCTGCAGTAGATGAAGTCATATGGGTGGATTCCAGCCATAGAAGGAGGTGATCTCCAGTTCCTGATCAATTCTATGAGGTGTGAGAAATAAAGAGATTTAGGGGTGATTCACAACTTTCCCATCAGAACATGCAGATGAATGGTAATGCTGTTCACTGAGATGCAAACACAGAGGAGCAGGCTGGAGGAGCATGAGTGATGAATTCAGTGCAGGGATGCTGAGTTGCGTGTTTATGAGATACAGTGGAGCTGTGCAGTGCTACTAGATATGCCAGGCTGGAGCTCAGGAGAAAAGTCTGTCCTGAAGACATAAACAGTGTAAACTGTAATCGAAGCCACAGAAGTAGACAGTATTGCTTGGGGAATTTAGAGAGGTGGATCTTAAGCTTGATAAGGTTACAGAATTCTTACTTTCCTCCAAATTAATGCATGTAAGCACATACTGCTGTAAACAAAAAGAGCAGGTCAGGAGAAAATCCTTCAAACACCAATTTATGGAGGCTGGGCTGAGAAGGCTTAGTCAACATTTCTCTGTCTCCGCTTCTTATGCAAATATCCATTTTTAACTCACTCTAACTGCCCATCTTTCCAGCTCTCAGGTGTTTTGCTGAGGTTCTGTTTATAGCCTGGGACAAAGACCACTGGTAGACTTCTGAAGTCTTTTATTTGGTATAGAGCTGTCCTAGCCATACTTCCTTTCCCAAGAAAGGACCCTATTCCCACCCTTGCTTCTAGTGGCAGTTGTATCCTGTGACTACTTCGTATCCATGGAAAGTGAATAGAAATGATATGGACCATTCCTGGCCAGGACTTTTAAGAAAAACTTTTTGGTTCCTCCAATGTCTTATTGATCCCTCCTGATGGTACTGATGGTAATTCTAATCTGTGACTTGGGGACAACAAAGCCACAGAGTAGAAACAGTCCTACTCTCAGGATCCCTGTGTGAAGAGAGTTCCCACTAACTAGGACACTCATTTGGGATTGTCACAGGAGTAAGATACAACTTCCTTTGGTTTAGACTTATATTTGTTTCTGTCTTTTATAGACCTTTAGCCCACACCAACTAATATACTATATTATCTCTGATTTAAAAAATTTTTTTCTTCATTCCAACCATTCTTGCTCTGTGTCTTGAATCTAACACTCCTCGAGAGAATCCAGTTGGCTTTGTATTCATAGATCACCATCTGATCAAGTATTCATTCTGGCACAGATTTTCCTGCCAATCACCTGGTCCTTCTTATGTTCAGCTATAGGTGACTGCCTAAAGTTTAGTCACAGATGCTTGGAATTGATTCTGGCTATGATAACAGGGTCAAATGCCACTGCCCATGAAATAGTGTCTAAGCTACTTTTTCTGGCCACTTTCCTGAGAAAAAGAATAGCCATCTGTCCCCCATTTTCCATGGTAAAGTCCCAACTTATGCCTCTTTTTTCTAGTGTAATCATTAAGACTACTCCCCTTTTACTCTTGAAAGTGTTGCAGCTTGGAATATAAATTACATGAGTTCCCTATTCAGAAGAGGCACACCTCATCACAAATATTTCTCCAGTGCCAAACAAATAACCATGTGCAAACTCCATTTTTATGTGCAATACTGATATTCAAATACTTCAAATTTAAAACACTTCAGTATTTCTTGAACTTGGTCCCCTCATTTATCCAACCTCATTTTTTTATGCTGTCTAATAGATTCATTCCTTGTCACCTAGCCAGTCATCTTATCCTCTTCTTTGGACCTTGGATATTTAATCTATCCAACATCTATTTTCCTTTTCCTAGTAATACCCACCCCCTCCTTTCTTGGGCAAACACTTATCAATGTGTTTGGTCAGATGGTGAGCCTCTGTGCTCAACTACAGGTAATACTGATCAGAGCTTCACATTACCTTAGCCATTCAGATCCAGTGAAGCTTGGACCTATGACCTAAGCAGCATAATTACTCAGTACTATGACCCAGGGACGGCGGAGCCTGGTGGGCTGCCGTCTATGGGGTAGCACAGAGTCGGACACGACTGAAGCGACTTAGCAGCAGCAGCATGACCTAAGCAGCATAATAATTCAGTAATAATTACTCCTAAGACTTATGCTGAAATAACAAAGAAAGAGCAGCTCCCTCTCTGAGAGTAGAGAAAAGAGAGACTCCAGACAATCATATCTAAATACAAATCAGAACAATCCTGCTTCCATACTATCCATGGAGACTTTCAGTAGTGAGCTAATAAATTCATTCCTTTGAAACTTAAAAGAGAGTCATAATATATATCTCTAACTTGTTTCTTTGTGCCTTTTCTCCTGCTCTTTCCTCAAATTAAGGAATCTTCCATTTCATTCTTTTGCCAATCCAGTTTCTTTACTTTGAGATTGGGAAAAAGCATTCATCTGTCTTCAGAGATCCTTTCCTGACTAACTTCATGCCACTGTACTCAGTCATTTAATCTGAAAACACCTGCCTTTACATACAGGTTCAGATTGAAAGGCAACAGATGCTTGTTATTACATAGTAACTGGAGCACTGCTATTAAGGGGGAGGTTAGTAGCATTCCATTATGTACAACATCCTTTCTAATGAATTGCAACAACTGAACTAATCACTATACCACCAGTGTATATCAGAACTCTTTTGTTTGAACATAACAGAAGCTCAACTTGCAACAAGTTAATTAAGGAAGAATCCACTGGCTCCTGTAGCTCAAATGCTGGTAGTTATTTCAGTGAGGGCTGGAACCAGGGATTCAAATTAGTTTGTTCTCTTTTTTCCAATCTCTTAGCTCTCTTTCCTCATTGTGTTTGCTTAATGCTGCATATAGACCCTGTAAATGATGAGGAACATGGCTGCAGTCATCCTTCAGTTTTGCAACCCTAGCCATTAAATGCAATATTTCAAGCTAATAGTGAAGTAAGTTCAAGGGAATATTGTGATTGGCCAGATTTGAGCTTGGGCCCATCCATGAAACAATCACTGAGGCAAAGAGTATGGAGTTTCTTCATTAGCGGGGCCTCTGCTAGCCCATATGGCTCCATAGCCTTTGTACAAATGAGCAAATGACTTCCCTACTAGGTAGAGGTAGCCCTGCAGGTGAACAGCTTGGCAAGCAGATGGAGTCTTTATGAGAACTAGAGAAAGGTGACCTTTCTTCGGGCATTCACACCCCATGCCAAGGTACACAGCTTGGGGAGAGAAACATGGCTAGATTTCAGGCCCCACTTACTGCCTTGGCCAGACATCCTTAGATACAACAAACTGTATAAGAAGACTATGCTCATTGGTCATTGAGGATCATCATTTGTTGGAACCAAGTAATGAGGTGGGAGTGAAATAAAAGCAGGGAAAAGTAACTGTGACTGCAGGACCCAGGTCCAGACATATATATAGAAGCAGTGGCTCCTCAAAGACTAAATATTAAAAAAAAAAAGAAAACATATCCTCACTTCACCATATCACTAATATATAATATGTCAAAGTTTTAATAATGTATTAAATGGAAAGTAGAAGTTACAACACTATCTAATAGCTAATAAGAGAAAATTGGAAGTTGTTTTTCAAAATATATAAAATGCAGATAGGAAACTTTTAAATTCTTTTTCATTTTTTTCCTTTAACAAGTAAAATTAACTAACTTAATTTACAAATAACCAATCTTGAATTCTTCTTTTCAAACTGCAGTGTACCATAACAGCCCTTCCCTGCTACCTGCTTTGTTTTTTGCTTTGAAACAGTCAGTGTAAAGCCTGCTACTAGGTTTATTACTTAACTGAAAGATGAGTTCCTGATGCTTGCTCTATCAAAGAGACCTTCTCCCCTAACCTTAATTAATTTATGTTAAAGTCTGGTCCTTTCAAAGTCCCTTTGTATAAAAGCTGTTATTTTCTATATCCATATTGCAATAGTAAGTACTTTGCTAATGGTAATATCTCCCATATTCAATTGTGTCTTTCATTTGTCAAGCAGTTGATGTTACATTTGCCCCCAAGGAGAAAATCAGATTCTCTTGTGTTTCACTAGCTATTTTGTCTTGTTTTCCTTCTTCTTTTTTTTTTGGGGGGGGGGATATACCATTACTCATCACCTCTTTCCCCTCTATTGTTCTTTCAGAGGCAGAGTTCTTAGAGGGCTCCATATTTTTATCATTACATTTTTCTGAATTTTTGAAATTTTTATGAACACCACAGGAAAAAATGTTCTAATACAGCTGCATGTTGGTTTCCTCAGAATACAAATGTTTTATACTTTTTTTTTTCAGTTGGATTATTTGCAGCTTCTACCTTGTTTATAGTATATGTGATGTATGACATCTCAGATCCTGTTTTCTGTTTATTTTTTGGTTATGTGACCTCTGAAATGAAGGAAGATACATAATAAACTTGATAAATATTAAATGAATTATATAGTAATTCTGTAAGTTAAAATTCTTTCATAAAAATTACATGGATTTTATTTGCAAAACAGTAGATATGAAAGAGGAAACAATTTTTCTCTGTTTAGAAAATGTGACTGGAGCCATGAAATTAAAAGACGCTTACTCTTTGGAAGAAAAGTTATGACCAAACTAGATAGCATATTGAAAAGCAGAAACATTACTTTGCCAACAAAGGTCCATGTAGTCAAGGCTATGGTTTTTCCAGTGGTCATGTATGGGTGTGAAGTTGGACTATAAAGAAAGCTGAGCACTGAAGAATTGATGCTTTTGAACTGTGGTGTTGGAGAAGACTCTTAAGAGTCCCTTGGACTGCAAGGAGATCCAACCAGTCCATCCTAAAGGAAATCAGTCCTGAATATTCATTGGAAGGACTGATTCTGAAGCTGAAACTCCAATACTTTGGCTACCTGATACGAAGAACTGACTCATTTGAAAAGACCCTGATGCTGGGAAAGATTGAAGGCAGGAGGACAAGGGGACGACAGAGGATGAGATGGTTAGATGGCATCACTGACTCAATGAACAAGAGTTTGAGTAAACTCCAGGAGTTGGTGATGGACAGGGAGGCCTGGCGTGCTGCAGTCCATGGGGTCACAAAGAGTCAGACACAACTGAGCGACTGAACTTACTGAGAAAATATGAATGTGTGCATGCTAAGCCTCTTCAGTCATGTCCAACTCTGAGAACCCATGGACTGTAACCTACCAGGTTCCTCTGTCCATGGGATTCTCTTAAGTGAGAATGCTGGAGTGGGTTAACATTTCCTCCTCCAGGGGATCTTCCTGGGATTGAACCAGTGTCTTTTTGTCTCCTGCATTAGTAGGCAAGTTTTTTTTTTTACCACCAGCACCACCTGAGAGGTCAGAAAATATGAATAAAATAACATAAAAATGGAAATAAAAATTGTAAAACAGGCAAAATTTTTTATTGTCTGTATGTTGCCTGGCAAAGAAGACACTTTAGTTGAATGCCTATAAAGGTGATTTACGAGATTCATACCTGATTATATTATGGTGTGTTAACTATTGTGAGTGGTAATGCAGGGTGCAGAAGTAACCAGTTAAGTATCTGTGCCATAGAAAATAGCAAAAGAGCTCCAGGCAGCTTTTGGAGAGACATTAATAAAATAAGGGGGAAAGCTCTGAAAGAGACAAGGAATAGACTACCAAACCATTTGCCTAAAATATTTATTAGAGCCAGAACTGAATGTGTTAAAATGAAGATAAGATAGGTAATTGTACATTTTCAGTTATCCAGATGTCATTGTGAGAAGTGTGGTTTAGGGACACACACATAAAAGTATCAAACAGTGCCATTGCTTAATGTTCATATAGGCAGGGAATTTTACCCTAATTTTAATTCCTTATATAAAAGCAATTTTTTTTTAAAAAAGCATTCAAGAATATTTGATGATCTGTTTAAGAATTTTTAGAACTTGTACTCTTAGCCTTTATTTTCTTATCCTAGTTAATTATAATTCCACTCAGGCATTACCTCCCATTTATGTTTTATAACTACTTTGTGGCTTCAATATCACTGTGAGGTGTATCCAAGTATTAACTGTCTATTGTGAATGTTCTGTTTGTCTCTCTTCTAACTATGTTCCTAAAATAGGGGTGATTCGTGCATGCTAGTTGATCTATTTTAAACCTATCATCTTCCGTACTTACAACATTTTGTAAAAGCCTTGATAATATTTTTTGGCCACAATATTAAAATAGTGAATTGCAACATTTAAGCAATCTGTTGATTGTAAGGCAAGATACAATTGATTGGTTTCATCTATTGATTGTAACTCCAGCTAGATTAGATTTTAAAAATCAATAATCATTCTACAAAACAAAGAAAAATTAAACATACCATGTATGCGAAGGTCAAGAGTAGCACCTAGACCACAGAAATAAATGGAACAGAGTCTCAGATTCCTCCTTAGCTGTTATTAAAGTCCTGTTATCTCTAGAAAGTAAAACATATGGTTAATTATAGCCTCTGAATTTTATTTGTTAAAGTTTAGTGTAACTGATTTTTCTCAGAATTGCTATAAATTACCAGTGGACAATGATTGGCTTGACTGTAACTCAGGTGTGCTTGGCTTTGATCACAGACCATCTTGAGTTAGTCAAAGAGACTGAAACAAAGTCATAGAAGATCATGATTGTGACAAGGAAATGGGCAATTCCAGAAAGAATGGGGCTATTGTTATAGTCCCTGGAAAAATTGAGGCATTAGAAAAAAATTATAATTATTACATACATTATAAGCTATATAAATTATAATTTTATGCATTCACATAAGTATAAAGCATATAAACATGAATAAAATAAAAGAGATATAAATATATAAACTTATTATAATAAAAGGATATCATAATAGTAAATGGCTACACAGTAGGATTTAAAATGTATGAAGTTTTACAGAATTTTAAAATAGCCCACAAAGGCACAATATATCACACTTATTAAAACAAGAAGGTAAATTTAAAATTTCAGCTGAGATGCTGAGATAAGATGAATTTTTTTGTACTTAATGAGTTATGGGATATACCAAAATACATTAGTCCTTCGTCCTTGGCTATTTCTCTTGATTAATCTGGATATAGCCCAAATTAATACAGAAGTTGGAGTGAGATTTGGAAAGGATATATTGAAGAGAGGTGCTTTTACATCCTACTCAGCCACAAAGGAAGGGTGACTAAAGTAGCCAGATAAAATACAGGATACCCAGTTAAGTGAAGGACTTACTCTTAGCCTCAGACATTTTGAACAACCCCAGTGGGACCACCCAGAAGTTATGCCCACCCTGGGGACTTAGAATATGTCCCTGACACAGGTTAAGAAAGCCAGAGTGATGTTAGCAGTAGAATGGTGGCCTGTGCTTTTTCAGAAGAAGAGAAGACCATAAGAATTGTCCATTTATAAAAATGGGCCACAGAAAAATGATTGCAAGAATGAATCCCTCTTAAATCCTGCCTAAGAAACTGTGTAAGAGTAAGTAACTAGAAGGCTAGGAGTGAAGGAGTAGGGAATAGGAGGATGAGAGGGCATCTCGAGGAGTGGGACAGATATAGGACCAATTGTGTGGTCCACTCAGGCATTGTCCAGAGAGTCCCAGTAACCATTCTTGGAGCTTTCCAGGAAAGCAACTTGAAGACCAGCGTTGATTTTTAACCTATGCCAGGCTCAAAGACTATACAGATTATCTTATCACTGTTCTAATTAACAGGAATTTTCTGTATTCCATTACTGCAAATCTAACCCCCCAAAGACTAAAAGCATGAAGTAAAATTATGAATGGAATAAAGGGGGAAAGCCAATCATACCCCTTCATTAAAAAACAAACAAAACAAAGCTCTACTTACTACTCAGCAATACTGGTGGAGAAGGGAGGAATGGTTGGGGCTTGTGGGGAGAAGTTACCAGAAACTTTACTTTTCAATGAGTTATGAAGATTTTAGCTGTTGCACTGGACATTTATAATGAAATTATTAAAAGGGTTTCTGTGGAATAAAGTTATCATATGATTTTTAAGTTAACAACCAGGAAAGTTTTCCATGGATAAATGTTGAAAGGACAATGAGAATTCATAAAGTTGCATTGATTATATTTCTTTAGCCATGTTTTTTTCAACCCACCAGTAACATGTATGTATTTACTGTATTTCAGAATGCAATTATAAAAGTCTTATGAAAGATTAATTTAAAATAGCATAAAGATTTAGCATTTTGGTGACTTGTTCTTTAGTTCCTAAGTAAGTCATGTCCAACTCTTTGTAGACCCCATGGACTACAGTATGCCAGGCTCCTCTGTCCTCCACTATCTCCTAGGGTTTGCTCAAATTCATTTCCACTGAGTCAGTGATACTATCTAACTATCTCATCCTCTGCTGCCCCCATTCTTCTTTGGCCATCAGTCTTTCCCAGCATCATGGGTTTTTCTAATTAGCAAACTTTTCGCATCAAAAGTATTGGAGCTTCAGCTACATCATCAGTCCTTTCGATGTGTATTCAGGGTTATTGCCTTTAGGATTGACTGATTTGATCTCCTTGCAGTCCAAAGGATTCTCAAGACTCTTCTCCAGTACCACATTTCAAAAACATAAAGTTCTTTGATGCTCAGCTTTTGTGGTCCAACTCTCATATCCATGAATAACTACTGAAAAAAACCATATCTTTGAGTATATGGACCTTTGTTGGCAAAGTGATGTCTCTACTTTTTAACACACTGTCTAGGTTTGTCATAGCTTTCCTTCCAAGGAGCAAGTGTCTTTTAATTTAATGGCTGCAGTCCCTGATTGCCATGACTTTGAAGCCCAAGAAAGCCTGTTTCCACTCTTTCCCCTTCTGTTTGCCATGAATTAATGGGACCAGATGCCATGGTCTTAGGTTTTTCTTTTTTTAATATTGAGTTTTTAATGTGTTAAAATAGCATAAGGATTTAACATTTTGGTAACTTACTATATCAAAATACTCATATAAGAAAATTTTTATTTTCTTTAATTTTTAATTTTTATAATACAAATTTCATCTCATTTTTAGGTTGGATAAATTTTGATAAGGGATGGTAACAAGCACTTTTGTTGGGGAATTGGCTATAGAACTTTTTTCCTATTAGGTGTCTAGGAAATATTTTCTTCAGTTATAGTAGAAACTGATGACATCATAATCAGAGGAACAGAATGTTACAAGAAACTGCATACTGTTCACACTGATAAGTCTGCCACTATTTCTTAAGGAATTACTTTTCCAGTGGCAGACTCTTTGGAAGGTGCTTTGGGTGTCTCTCGCTGATACACATATTTCTGTTCACCATCTCCTCTGCTGCTCTGTGCTATGATACAGCCATTTTCAGAGAGTCAGCTCATCTCTGACTTGATATATATAGCTCAAAAATACAGTTAAAAAAGTAGGTTGTTTTATGGTGACAGAGTGGCGCTTTATTGCATAGGACTCTTAATAGTTCGGTGGAAAATGCAGGTTCAGAAAGGAAATTCAGTGGAATTTAAATGCATTATCAGGTTTTACATCATTTTAGTTCATTTGATAAATCAGTGCAATTTGCAAACAGGTACTACATCTAAATGGGAAAACATTTATTCAGCAAACAAAAAGGCAACTAGAAAAACAGTGTGCTTGGAGTAAATATTTTATTAATGAGAATATATAAGATTATTGTGTGATATAGGATAGGTTTTTTGAGGTTATTATAGTCAGACCTTAATTATGCACATATTTAGATTTATTGTAAACATATTAATAAAAGTTAGATAAATAATGTTTTAAATTGGTAAAGTCCCCTGGAATCTTCTTATAAATATACTAAAATTATGGATCAGATATTAAAATTAATCATCGTTAATAAATTCTGAATAACGATGAATTTGAGCCTCCATTAATCACACATGAAGCAGGAAACATTTAGATTTGGTATTTTTAAAATGAGAACTATCCTTTTTAATGTCCACACACAGTGCAAAAAACTGCCACTCTATTTTCCATCATGTCCACCTGTGGTGCCACCGTCAAAATGATGTCAATATTTGTTGTAGTATTTATATCATAAGCAGCTCGCCTGCTTTACCCATAGACACACACACTTTAAAGCCTGCATTGTACAGTCTTATCTATCCCTTGACATGATGTTACATCTAGTTTTTCCAGGCAGTAGTCTTCCTAATGGGGCTGTATCAACTCCAAGATTAAGAATTGCAAAAATGAAATTTAAAAGATATCTTTTGCTGGCTAAGGCTCCTCTGTGATGTGTTTTTGGCCTGGATTTCATTGTATGTTATATAATTATAACAATTATATATACAGTAGCAAATTAAACTTAAGAATACAATTTATATAAGAATATGGAAATATAACATCTCTATTTAAAAGAATGTCATGGGCAATTTTTTTTTTCCTATTGTCAAGTGACTAAATTTAATCTAAGACATGGTATATCTGTTCCAAGAATCATTAAGATTTAGGGGGAAATACTTTAATATCCTTAGAGACTAATATGATACTAAGCTTGTAGTAGCATGGTTTCCTCCTATTTGTCTTCTCAGAAAATAATACTAAATCCTTTGGACGCAAGAACTGAGAAGCAGTTATCGACTTGTTTTATCTACAGGTGAGAACTCAAAATGCCTCTCCTGTAGTAGAGCCTCAGAGAGCTCTCTTTCTGTGAGAGGAAACTTCTGGTTTATAGAATAGTAAGGAGGGCATATATGTGAAGGTAGCAAATTATGATTAGCTTTAAAGAAAAGGTAGAATAGTTGAGTCATTATTTTCTAGTTTCTAACTGCTTGGCACGCAG
Source organism: Bos mutus (assembly GCF_027580195.1). Classification (NCBI taxonomy): domain Eukaryota; kingdom Metazoa; phylum Chordata; class Mammalia; order Artiodactyla; family Bovidae; genus Bos; species Bos mutus. The sequence continues at coordinate 27,657,777 of NC_091622.1, read as the reverse complement.
TATTCATGTTAAGGGCTAAAAGGATTCATCAATTGATCAAATATTAAAATTAACAGCAATGATTTTATTTTCTTCTCACATGTGTGAATCAGTGCCTCTACTTAATAGGTATTTCACAATCTTGACAAAATACTTTTGAGCTTCAGATCTCCTCTCAAATTAAAACTATAGCCTTATTGCTCTAGAATGTGTTTTCTTTGTACAATCATAGGATAGAAACAGGACTAAACTGGTAAATATGTATTTGTCTAATACTCTTATTTTATAAATAAGTTATGTGAGGTAAGTGAGAATTAATGTTTAGATGTTAGAAATATGTACATTTTCTTCAGTTTATATTTTAAATTATGATAGTGAAAGATAAAATGTCACGTTTTCACTATTGATTTACCACCAGTACAGCAACTGTCTCTGGAGAACATGTCTGCCATTTATCCTTTGTTTTTAATTCTTCATAATACCAAGAATGCATTCTACTTATATGTTTCTAGATATAAGGATATTTGATCACTAAACTAATTTAAGTGAATAATGATAGTGTGATAACATGAGGATTCTTTTTTTCAGCTTGGGCAGTGCTCATTTGTGACATTGGGGAATCTTTCCCATTTTTCTCTGTCTCAGGTTGACTAAACCATGTTATTAACTAATTGTCATAATGTTTAATATTTTCTGAATGATGAAAGAAGTTGAAGACAACACAAACAGGTAGAAAGATATATTGTGTTCTTAGATTGGGAGAATCAATATTGTTAAAATGCCCATACCACCCAAAGCAGTCTACAGACTCAGTGCAATCTCTGTCAGATTACCAGTTGCATTTTTCATAGAACTAGAACAAAAAAAGATTAAATTTGTATGGAAACACATAAGACCCTGAATAACCAAAACAATCTTTAGAAAGAAAAATAGAGCTAGAAGAATCACGCTTCCTGACTTCAGACTGTACTACAAAGCTACAGTAATCAAAACAGTATGGTGCTGGCACAAAAACAGATCATGGAATAGGATAGAAAGGCCAGAAGCACACTGACACACTTATAGTCAATTAATCTACAACAGAGGTAAGAATATGCAATGAAAGACAGACAGTCGCTTCAATAAGTGCTGGGGAAACTGGACAGTTTCTTGTAAAAGAATGAAATTAGAACGTTCTCTAACACCATATACAAAAATAAACTCAAAATGAATTAAAGACTTAAACATAAGACCATGTACTCTGAAACTTTCAGGGAAAAACATAGGAGGAACACTCTGACATAAATCACAGCAATAATTTTTTTTTTTTTTTGGATCCATCTCCCAGAGTAATGGAAATGAAAAACAAATATAAACCAATGGGACCTAATTAAACTTAAAAACTTTTGCATAGTAAAGGAAACCATAAACAAAACAGAAATACAACCTTCCAACTGGGAGAAAATATAAATATATTTTGTCACTGACTTCTGACCTGAAAAGTTTCTGCATAAAGATCAGCTGATAGCCTCATGGAGGTTCTATTGTATCTGAGTATTTGTTTTTCTCGTGTTTCTTTGACAATTCACTCTTTATGTTTAAATTTTGCCTTTTTAATTATGATATGTCTTGGTGTGGGTCTGTTTGGGGTCGTCTTGTTTAGGACCTTCTATGCTTCCTGTACTTGGGTATCTGTTTCCCTCCTCAGGCTAGGGAGGTTTTTAGCCATAATTTCTTTAAATACATTTTTGACCTCTTCCTCTTTGTTTTTCTCTTCTCCTTCTGAGACCTCTATAAGGCAAATGTTGGTATGCTTGCTGTTATCGGAAAAGATAATTGTAAACCATTTTCATTTGTTTGAAATTTTTCTTTTTACTGTTCCAGTTACCCAATTTCCATTATTCTGTCTTTGAGATCAGTTATGCATTCTTCTATATTGTTTAGGCTGCTATTGATTCCTTCTCATGTGTGTTATTTCAGTTATGCCTGATTCTTTTTTTATGTTTTCTAGTTTCTTGTAAAAATGCTCATGGTGTTCATCTATTCTTTTCCTTGATTCAATTAACATTCATATTACTAATGCTTTGAATTCTTTATATAATCTGTTTCTGTTTCATTAACTGGTTTTTTTTAAGAGATTTTCTTGATGCTGTGAAAGATTGAGGGCAGGAGGAGAAGGGGACAACAGAGGATGAGATGGTTGGATGGCATCACCAACAGAATGGAAATGGGTTTGGATGGACTCTGGGAGTTGGTGATGGACAGGAAGGCCTGGCATGCTGCAGTTCATGGGGTCACAAAGAGTCGGACATGACTGAGGGACTAAACTGAACTGAACTCTAGGTCTTTCAATTGAGACAAGTTCCTGTCTTCTCATTTTGCTTATCTTTCTCTGTCTTTATTAAATTAGGTCAAGCAATTACCTGTGGCAGTCTCAAACTGGTGTTCATACATAGGCACATCCCTATACAGTCTGTGTGTGCCTAGTAGCTTTGGTGGGAGAGCTGAATGTGATGAGAGCACAAGTCATGTCTTTTACTCATAATGTGCTGGCAGCTATTACCTTGGTAGGAGATAGGGCTGGAGGAAGAGGGGCTACAGCTGGAGGTGTGGGGCAGGGTCAGGTCTGAACTACTAGAGCAGAAGCTCTGAGGGTTGGGTCCAAGGTGCACTGGTTCCTTTTAAGTGCATCTCTTCCCGCTCCCAGCAGAAGACCCTCAGCCCCAAAGAGGACCAGGGCTAGAGCAAGAGAGGCTGGAAACATCATTTGGTTTAGGTCAGGGTACAGGGTGTGGCAGTCAGGCCACTGTCAGAAATATGGAGTGCTTCTGATAGCCACTTACGTAATTGCCTTTTCATATGCTGCTTAGGGTTTGAGTGACCGTAGTGTCTCACAACTAAGCTGTTTCCTCAGTCAAGGCAGCTGTCACTCCATTGTGGAGCAAACAGTGCTGGACTCTGCTTGGCTCAGGTTGGGATACCATGAGGGTGGTTGTGGGCTACACAATTTCAATCCTGCCTCTTCACTCCCTCCCTCCTGTTTTGGGTTCAAAAAAGCATTTGCACTGAAGTAGGTTCCAGACTTCCCATAGCCCTGCTGCTAGTCCCACTAGTCCTCCAACCAGCCAAGGGGTTTGAATTCCTTTTGTCAGATTCCCTGCCTGGGCACCCAATGTGTGGCTTGAATCACTCACTCCCCAGCCAGGGTCCTCATCCAGGTAATCTCCCTTTTCCCCTGAATCCCTCCCAGGGGCATGTGTCCCAGCCTAATCACTTTTCTTCCCTTCTTACCTGACCTTTTCTAGTCCCATGGCAACTGCTGAGTTTTCCAAATTTACTCACATATTGAGTGCAGCAGTTTAACAGCATCACCTTTTAAGATTTGAAATAGCTCAGCTGGGATTCCATCACCTCCACTAACTTTTTCCATAGTAATGCTTCTTAAGGCCCACTTGACTTCACACTCCAGGATATCTGGCTCTAGGTGAGTGGCCACAGCATCAGGCTTATCCAGGTAAGACCTTTTGTATGTAGTTCACCTGTGTATTCTTGCTACCTTTTCCTTATCACTTCTGCATCTGTTAGTCCTTGGTGTTTCTGTCCTTTATTGTGCCCATCCTTGCATGAAGTCTTCTGCTGATATCTCCAATTTTATTGAAGAGATCTCTAGTCTTTCCCATTCTAATGTTTTCCTCTACATCTTTGCATTGTTCATTTAAGAAGGCCTTCTTATCTCTCTTTGCTATTCTTTGGAACTCTGCATTCAGTTGGGTATATAATTCCCTTTCTCCCTTGTTTTCCACTTCTCTTCTTTCTTCAGATGTTTATAAAACCTCCTTAGACAACCAGTTAGCCTTCTTACATTATTTTTTTTTTTCCTTTGGGATGGTTTTGGTCACTGCCTCCTATACAATGTTAAGATACTCTGTCTATAATTCCTCAGGCACTGTCTACCAGATCTGATCCCTTGAATCTATTTGTCACTCCCACATATATTCATAAGGGATTTTACTTAGGTTACACCTGATGCCTAGTGGTTTTCCCTACTTTCCACAATTTAAGCCTGAATTTTGCAGTAAGCAGGTCATGATCTGACCACAGGGAGCTCTGGATCTTGTTTTTGCTGACTGCATAGAGCTTTTCCATCTTTGGCTGCAAAGGATATAATCAATCTGATTTTGGTATTGACCATCTGATGATATCCATGGGTAGAATCATCTCTTGGGTTGTTGGAAAAGAGTGCTTTCTTTCATCAGTATGTTCTCTTGACAAAACTCTATTAGGTTTTGCCCTGCTTCCAGTTGTACCCCAAGGCCAAACTTGCCTGTTACACAAGGTATCTCTTCCTACTTTTGCATTCCAGTATCCTATGATGAAAGGACATTTTTTTGTGTGTGTTAGTTCTAGAAGGTCTTTTAGGTCTTCATAGAACTGGTCAACTTCAGCTTTTTCAGCATCAGTGGTTGGGGCATAGACTTCGTTTACTGTGAGGTGTGGTCTGCCTTGGAAATGAACTGAAATCATTCTGTTGTTTTTGAGATTGCAACCAAGTACTGCATTTAGGACTCTTGTTGACTATGAGGGCTACTCCATTTCTTCTAGGGGATTCTTGCTCACATTAATAGAAATAATGGTCATCTGATTTAAATTTGCTCATCCCTGTCCATTTCAATTCATCAATTTCCAGGATGTCAATGTTCACATTCTCACCCTGAAAACAGTTTTGCTCTTGGCTAAAAGCAACTGGTAATAAAAATCCCTTCCATTCTCACAATGACACAGGGTCAAGATTATAGAATCTTGAATTCTGATCAAGAGCTATTGTACAGAACTGCAATATCTTGCAAATAAAGGGACTAGTCATTTCCTGGGTTGTAGCCTGTGTAATAAGGGATAAGCATCTTTAGCCAGAATTTTAAAGAGAAAATGTTAAAGGATAGAGAAATCTTTTAAAATCCCAGTTCTGTATAGAGCAGTTATTGAGGCAGGAGAGATGAAAGAATCCCAGAAATTTGTATTGAAAGTTCTAATACTACATTGAATACACAGGAGAGTTATTCTGGGCATTATAGGATTGAACAATGAAAGATAGTGATATAAATGAAACCAGAAGAGAGAGATACTCAGAGATTTCTGGCTAAAATTTAGTCCTGTTAACTCAAGAAAGAGAAAATAGAAAATTAATATAATTGCCAAATTAAATACTACTTGCATCTTGTTAAATATGCATTTATGTTTGAGTTAATACTTTGTAGTAAACAGTGTAGTTTCTTCCAGTATGTGTTTGTGAGGTCCTGGATTGAAAGAAAATCAAATATCACTAAAATAGTCGTATATATTGGGTAGTGAAAGTGTAAGTTGCTCAGTCATGTCCGACTCTTTGCGACCCCATGGATAGTCCAGGGAATTCTCCAGGCCAGAATACTGGAGTTGGTAGCCTTTCCCTTCTCCAGGGGATGGTGTAACCCAATAAACAGTTTTACTCAAGGGTCTGGTACCCATATTAATTAGCAGTAATTCCTTTAATATAGTGATAATTTAATTACTTATTCTATGCCTTATTCTTGGAGAAGGAAATGGCAACCCATTCCAGTGTTCTTGCTTGGAAAATCCCATGGACACTGGAGTCTGGTTGGCTACAGTCCATGGGGTCACAAAGAGTCAGACACAACTAAGTGACTGGGCGTGAGCATGTCTTATACTAAGAAAGTGCTTTGAAAATCGTTACTATTGATCACATAATTATGGAACATTCAAGTTATCTTCACTTAATCCTTGCAGCATCTCTTGTATGGGAAGAGGGGGGTCAGTTATTCAAGCCATTTGCTAAGGAGGCAGCTGAATGTTTGTGTGACTCTGTCACTCACCCAAGCACATCTGACTAACAAGAAGGACTCAGGGTATTTGAAATAGGCCTTCTGACTCTGTAATATGAGCTATTGATACTGCATGGCTGAATTTCTTATTATTCCTCATCTTGCATATGGAAAAGAATAAGTGCAGGTTTTAAATGCACATAGCATTCTGGGCAGAGTGCCAGGGCTTTAGTTCATGGCAATACCACCATTCCCCTTATCCAGACAGTTTTCTTTCTGCAGAGCTATTCATGACAGAGAACATTGTCTACGCTTTTATAGCTGGTGAGGATTGAATAAGGTATTCTCAGATATAGACTTGTACTTTATCACTAAATGAAAATAATTGCAGTCACAGCAGTCAAGCACACGAATTGTGTTTCTCAGTTCTGTCATCTGTTAGATCAAGTGGTGTTTTATTTTTTAGTTTCTTTATAATTTTCAGAAGCCTATGCCAGGAAAGAAACATTTTGACTGGTATAAGTCAATAAAAGATTGCTAGGCAGAAACATACAGAATGTGTGTGTGTGTGTGTGTATACCTGTGTCGATATATTCATATATTACTTCTATAATTGTGTAACTTTTCCAAAATTTAAAATACACTGAAAGAGGAATTTTGAGGAGAATGAATACATGCATATGTATGGCCAAGTCCCTTTGCTATCCACCTGAAACTATCTCAACATTGTTAATCAGTTACATTGCAATATAAACTAAAAAGTTTTAAAAAGTAAAACGCATTGAGATATATATCAGGCCAAAATTTCCATTACTAACTCTGCCTCTTCCTAACACTGTTGAATTCCCAAAGGCAAAGACTGCCAAGAGAAAATTTTTAATTATGTAATTTAAACATAATAATAATTTTTCTTAAAGGCATGTTGATTTTTCCAATGAACATAAAAACAGATGGACAACTTCTAAAATAGTGACACACTTTTAAGATAGAAGTGAATTTTGTGAGGGCCATTTATGCATCAAGAAATATAGTTAGAAGCCAAAACCTCATTTTCAGATCTATTTTCCCTGCTCTCCTTCCATAAGGCAGATACCTGTCATTTATTCTCAATAGCTTTCTGCTATTATCTTTCCAGAAAATGTTCACCATGCATATCTATAGATTGGAATCTGGGTTTCTTTTATCAGTGCCCTTACTCTTCTAACAGTCAACCCCCTCATACTATACCCAGAGTCAAGGGCTTGGGGGAAGCTTTTCTTTTAAAGGGATATGTCATTATTAGACACAGTAATATGACATGAGATTGATAGTGGGGCTAAGGTGTTGCTCACTGCAGATGTGGAGAGATGTAAACACATCAAAAGAGTGGCTCTTAGTTGGACCTAAAACTTGTAATACTGAGTATTATGCTGGGGGTTCTCTTTTTAATTTCAATTTTTAATCTTTATAGAAATCCTCCTACCAGATTAATCACACTTTTTTTTAATCTATTCTCAAATTCAAAGTCTGCTAAATGATCATTTCAAACTGGTCTGTATCAGTAATCAAGGGTGTGGATCACAACAAACTCTGGCAAATTCATAAAGAGATGGGAATACCAGACCACCTCACATGTCTCCTGAAAAACCTACAGGTCAAAAAGCAACAGATATAGAATCTGACATGAAACAACTGACTGGTTCAAAACTGGGAAAGGAGCACAGCAAGGCTATGTATTGTCACTCTGCTTATTTCACTTATATGCAGAGTGCATCATGCAAAATGCAGGACTGAATAAATCACAAGCGGGAACCAAGATTTCCTGGAGAAATATCAACAACTTCAGATATACAAATGATACCACTCTAATAACATAAAGTGAAGAGGAACTAAAGAGCCTCTTAATGAGGGTGAAAGAGGAAAGTGAAAAAGCTGACTGGCTTAAAATTCAACATTCAAAAAACTAAGATCATGGCATCTGGTTCCATCAATTCATGGCAAATAGAAGGGGGAAAAGTGGAAACAATAGCAAAATTTATTTTCTTGTGCTCCAAATGACTGTGAATGGCAACTGCAACCATTTAATTAGAAGATACTAGCTCTTGGAAGGAAAGCTATGACAAACCAAGACAGTGTATTAAAAAAAAAAAAAAAAAAATCCGAGACATCTCTTTGTCAACAAAGGTCTGTATAGTTAAAGCTATTTGTTTGCTTTTTTCCCATTAATCATGTATGGATGTGAGCGTTGGACCATAAGAGAGGCTGAGCACTGAAGACTAATGTTTTTGAATTGTGGTGCTGGAGAAGACTCTTGAGAGTCCCTTGTACTACACAGAGGTAAAACCAGTCAATCCTAAAGGATATCAACACTGAACATGAATTGGAAGGATTGATGCTGAAGCTGAAGCTCCAACACTTTGGTCACCTGATGCAAAAAGCTGATTCTTTGGAAAAGCCCCTGATGCTGGGAAAGATTGAAGGCAAAAGGAGAAGGGAGTGGTAGAGGATAAGATGGCTAGATAGCATTATTGACTCAGTGAACATGAATTTGAGCAAACTCCAGAAGATAGTGGAGAACAGAGGAAGCCTGATGTTCTGCAGTTGACAGGATCATAAAGAGTTGGATATGACTTAGCAAGTGAACAACAACATTACCTTCACAGATCAGATCAGATCAGTCTCTCAGTCGTGTCCAACTCTTTGTGACCTCATGAATCGCAGCACGCCAGGCCTCCCTGTCCCTCACCAACTCCCGGAGTTCACTCAGACTCACGTCCATCGAGTCAGTGATGCCATCCAGCCATCTCATCCTCTGTCGTGTCCTTCTCCTCCTGCCCCCAATCCCTCCCAGCATCAGTCTTTTCCAATGAGTCAACTCTTCACATGAGGTGGCCAAAGTACTGGAGTTTCAGCTTTAGCATCATTCCTTCCAAAGAAATCCCAGGGCTGATCTCCTTCAGAATGGACTGGTTGGATCTCCTTGCAGTCCAAGGGACTCTCAAGAGTCTTCTCCAACACCACAGTTCAAAAGCAGCAATTCTTCAGCACAGTCCAACTCTCACATCCATACATGACCACAGGAAAAACCATAGCCTTGACTAGACGAACCTTTGTTGGCAAAGTGATGTCTCTGCTTTTGAATATGCTATCTAGGTTGGTCATAACTTTCCTTTCAAGGAGTAAGTGTCTTTTAATTTCATGGCTGCAGTTACCATCTGCAGTGATTTTGGAGCCCCCCAAAATAAAGTCTGACACTATTTCCACTGTTTCCCCATCTATTTCCCATGAAGTAGTGGGACCGGATGCCATGATCTTCGTTTTCTGAATGTTGAGCTTTAAGCCAACTTTTTCACTCTCCACTTTCACTTTCATCAAGAGGCTTTTGAGTTCCTCTTCACTTTCTGCCATAAGGGTGGTGTCATCTGCATATCTGAGGTTATTGATATTTCTCCCGGCAATCTTGATTCCAGCTTGTGTTTCTTCCAGTCCAGCGTTCTCATGATGTACTCTGCATATAAGTTAAATAAACAGGGTGACAATATACAGCCTTGACGAACTCATGTCATAATCTGAATATATTGTGTTTGTTGTTCATTATTTCTCTCTCTTATACAATGATTGGACTAAAAGACTTTAATCAAAAACCGTTTGCCCTGTATGACATCTTTGCGAATTTAGCAAGTTATCTAGAATGATGCAGCCTCTGCACATCTGCAAAATTAGACTGATAATAACACTATTGTGAAGATAAAAGTAATACTGTACATAAGGCTGTGAGCATTGGCCGACATATAACACATTAAAGACCATTTCTTACTATTCTGCATTCTCACTATAGTGATCAAATTGAAAGCATTACACTGTCTTTTCTAAATTTCTAAAATACTGTTTGTCACTTTTCCCTTCATCCTTTTCCTATTTTCTTAGAAGACATGTTTCTTAACATAAATGAAGTCATCTTATGTCCCAGTTTAGAACACTGCTTTCACCCTTAGAATGAAACCCAAACTCCTTAAAATGGCCTAGATAACCCAGCAAGATCTGGTTATTTATTGCCTACTGTTTACGACTTCATTTTATACCATTCTTTCCTTTTCACACTGTCTTCTCTTTTGTTCTTAAATATGACAAATTCTTCTCCCATATTTTTTTTACATTTTTCTTTGCTTACTGTTAAAGGAAATATGGAAGTCGAACATATTTACTTTTTTTTATTTGAACAGATTTATTAAAAATTGAAGCATATACTCTGAAAATAAAATGAATTTTTAGAAATAAATATTTAATTATGGTTGAGTCAAACCAAGTCAATAGGGAGAATAAGTAAGTTGTAAGAAATATTTGGGAAATACAGCATGCAAAAGAAAAGAAATCATAAAAAATGAAAGAGCAATTGAAGTATACTGTTCTCATAGGACATTTGAAAATAGAGAGGGTGTAGGTACATCAGTATTTCAAGAGGCAATGTTATAAAGTTTTCCAGATTAAAGGAGCATACCAAGCATACAAAAGATAAATAAAAGCAAGTTGACATTTATATGTGTCACAATGAAGCTACAGAAGCTGGGAGATGAAAATAAAGAAGTCACCAGAGAAAATAATAGATTACTTTGAAGAATTAGTTAGTTGGTTCGACTGAAAGGAGTTATTTCACCAATAGCAGATGCCAGAAGACAATGGCATGATCATTCCTGAGTAATACATACATGCATGCACAGGTTTTAATTGAAAGAACTAAAGGTTTATTTCCATCTTTTGAGAGCCAACATCTGGTTCACTTTGATCATTGCTTTACTACTAGTATCTAGATTGGATAATAGAAACTCCAATGCTGTTTTCTGGATGAATGAATCAGTCAGCAATCAATTGAAGGATCAATAACTGTTATTATATTAAAAAATAATGAGCAAGTAGCAGTCACAAAATTTACAACATTCTAATGTCACTTGCCCCATCTCCTCCTGAGATGGTACGTGACACTTACAAATTTGCAGTTACTTATGACCAAGAAGCTTGGAAAACTTTTCTCCTTCTGACCCACCTTTGCAAAAACAAAGACTACTTCTTCCCAGTGTGAAGATGTTGTAAGACAGATGCCAGAGTGTCCGATAGCCTCTGTAGAGAACAATTTGAATTTATGAAAACCTTTTACAGAATGCACTCCAGTGTTGTTCATCACTAAAGATACAGATTCTTTTTTATGTTAAGAATCTAAACATTATAATTCTAGTCATTCTAGTTTTGCACTACTCTTAGGAGTTAAAATATAGTCAATTTTCAATCTGTGAAGGAGTTTAAGTATAAACATGTTTGTTTTTAGAGACTTTACTCATGTATCTATAGTTGTGTTTCTTCTCTATCCCCATGATTCTTATTCATTTAGGTCTATAAGCTGATATGTCATAGAATTGTGTTTTCTAGTAATGTATGCAAATGTGTAAAAGAAATATCTGCCACCTATGTTTGATATTTTATTATAAAATTAAATCTTTTATTTGCCATAGATTATATCTTGATTTGCCTATTTATTAAAAGTCAACATACTTTGTTATTTAGTTTTAGGTTTACGTGAAATTAAACAGAAAATAGAGTTCCTATATATTCCCTCTCCCTCATTTATTATTTACATCTTTCTTAGATGTGGTACACTTGTTATAGTTGATGAATGAATGTCAATATATTATTATTAAAGTTCATGGTTTACATTAGGGTTCATTCTTAGTGTTGCACTGTTCTGTTTGGTTTTGACAAATGCATAATGCCATGAATCCAGCATTACACAATCACATACCATGACAACATCATATTCAATAGTTTCTCTGCCCTAAAAAAACCCCTTTGCTCTACCTATTCGTCACTCTCAAACCACTTCAATTCTTATTCTTTTAAATGTCTCTATTTAGTTCAGTTCAGTTCAGTCTCTCAGTCGTGTCCCACTCTTTACGACCCCATGAATCGCAGCACGCCAGGCCTTCCTGTCCATCACCAATTCCCAGAGTTCACTCAGACTCATGTCCATCGAGTCGGTGATGCCATCCAGCCATCTCATCCTCTGTTTTCCCCCCTTCTCCTCCTGCCCCCAATCTCTCCCAGCATCAGAGTCTTTTCCAATGAGTCAACTCTTCGCATGAGGTGGCCAAAGTATAGGAGTTTCAGCTTTAGCATCAGTCCTTCCAAAGAACACCCAGGGCTGATCTCCTTTACAATGGACTGGTTGGATCTCCTTGCAATCCTCTATATCCTCTATAGTTCTGTCTTTTCTAGAATATTATATAGTTGAAAACATACAGCCTTGTCATGCTGGCTTCTTTCATGTATACATACACACACACACACACACACACATACATACATTTAATATTCCTCCATTTCTTTTTTGTGGCTTAATGAATACCTCATTTCTTCTTTTAGCACTGAGTAATATTCCATTGTATGGATTTACAACAGTTTGTTTATTTACCTGTTGAAGCATATGTTAGTTACTTCCAAGTTTTGGTAATTATCAATCAAGTTTCTGAAAATATTTGCAGGTTTTTGTGTGGACATAAGGTTTCAGTTTGTTCGGATAAATACCAAGGAATGCATATGCTGGGTGATAGAGTTAAGACTGTTTGACTTTGTAAGAAACTGCCAAACTGTCCTCAGAAGGTGCAATACTATTTTGCATGCCACTAGCAGGGATGGGGGAGCCTGGTGGGCTGCCGTCTATGGGGCCGCACAGAGTCGGACACGACTGAAGCGACTTAGCAGAAGCAGCAGCAGCAATGAGTAAGAGTTCTGTTACTCTACATCATCATCAGCATTTGTTGAGTTTTTTTTTTTTAATTTTAGCCATTCGAATAGGTATATAGTTTTATTATAATTTAAAATTTTCTAATAATAATATTTTACTTCTTTTTGTAAATTAATTTATTTATTTTAATTGGAGGCTAATTTCTTTACAATATTGTAATGGTTTTTGCCATACATTCACATGAATATTACTTAGCTATTAAAATGAATGCATTTGAATCAGTTCTAATGAGGTGGATGAAACTGGAGCCTATTATACAGAGTGAAGTAAGCCAGAAAGAAAAACACCAATACAGTATAATGACGCATATATATGGAATTTAGAAAAATGGTAACGATGACCCTATATGAGAGACAGCATAAGAGACACAGATGTAAAGAACAGACTTTTGGACTCTGTAGGAGAAGGCGAGGGTGGGATGATTTGAGAGAATAGTACTGAAATATGTATATTACCATATGTGAAATAGATCGCCAGTCCAGGTCTGATGCATGAGACAGGGCGCTCAGGGCCGGTGCACTGGGACAACCCTGAGGGATGGGATGGGGAGGGAGGTAGGAGGGGGGTTCAGGATGGGGGACACATGTTTACATCTTTTCATATGCTTATTTGTCATCTAATTTCTTTGGTCAGGTATCTGTTTAGATATTTTATGCAAACGTCATTTGGGTTGTTTGTTTCCTTATTGTTGATTTTTAAGGCTTTTTTGCATATTTGAATGTAGTCAATGAGATATGAGTTTTGCAAATATTTGGTTTGCAGTCTGTGGCTTGTTGTTTCATTCTTTAATAGTGTATTTTTCATATCAGAACTTTTTAGTGATAATGCAATCAAACTTAACAAAATTTCCTTTCACAGATCATGCTTTTGAGTTGTTTCCTAACAAGTCATTGCCAAACCAGAGATCACCTGGATTTTCATCATTATTGTCTCCTAGAAGTTTTATAGTTTTTGTTTTAGGTCTCTAACTCATTTTAAGTTAATGTTTTTGAAAAGTTTAGGGTGAGTGTTTAGGTATTTTTTTGCGTGCAGATTTATTTTTTTATTTGTCCTTCAACAAGACCTATTATTTTGTTGATTGGAGCTTTCTTTATTTCCTGCTTAAGAGAGTTACCTGTACTAAATTGTTGTGGTTAATTGTATTATATTACCATTGAAACCATTTCATAAATTAGAAGTTGTATTTGTTGGCTCAGGCTGCCCTAACAATATATCATAGACTGAATGACTTAAAATACAGGAAAAGTATTTTTTTTTTCACAGTTCTGGAGCCTGGAAATCCAAAATTAAGGCTTGAACAGGATTTGGTTTCTGAAGAGAGCTCTCTTTTTGACTTAAAATGGCTATGTGTTCAGATGGCAGAAAGAGAGAAATTTCTCTCTTCCTCTTATAAATCTACAGTTCTATTGGATTATGGCCTCACCCTTATGAAGTCATTTTACCTTAATTAATATCCTATCTCCAGATGTAATCACATGAGGATTAGGGCTTCAATATGTGAATTTCAGAGAAATAAATAAAATTCATATAGCAAACATGAATATTACTTACTTACATATATTATACAATTTTAAATCCAAACTGTTTGTATGAAAACTTTATCACTATTTAATTGAATGGGGGGGATCTATATCTTTAAGTCAAATGAGATCATCTTAAGAATCCCTATTTTGCAGATCACTTAGAAAATAATATATCATTTTTTCATCTATTAGTGTCCTCTTTGATTTCTTTCACCAGTGTTTTATAGTTTTCTATATATAGGTCTTTAGTTTCTTTAGGTAGATATATTCCTAAGTATTTTATTCTTTCTGTTGCAATCGTGAATAGAATTGTTTCCTTAATTTCTCTTTCAGTTTTCTCATTATTAGTGTATAGGAATGCAAGGGATTTCTGTGTGTTGATTTTATATCCTGCAACTTTACTATAATCATTGATTAGTTCTAGTAATTTTCTGGTGGAGTCTTTAGGGTTTTCTATGTAAAGGATCATGTCATCTGCAAACAGTGAGAGTTTTACTTCTTCTTTTCCAATTTGGATTCCTTTTTATTTCTTTTTCTGCTCTGATTGCCGTGGCCAAAACTTCCAAAACTATATTGAATAGTAATGGTGAAAGTGGGCACCCTTGTCTTGTTCCTGACTTTAGAGGAAATGCTTTCAATTTTTCACCATTGAGGATAATGTTTGCTGTGGGTTTGTCATATATAGCTTTTTTTTATGTTGAGGTATGTTCCTTCTATTCCTGCTTTCTGGAGAGTTCTTATCATAAATGGATGTTGAATTTTGTCAAAGGCTTTCTCTGCATCTATTGAGATAATCATATGGTTTTGTTTTCAATTTGTTAATGTGGTGTATAACATTGATTGATTTGCAGATATTGAAGAATCCTTGCATCCCTGGGATAGAGCCCACTTGGTCATGGTGTATGATCTTTTAATGTGTTGTTGGATTCTGATTGCTAGAATTTTGTTAAGGATTTTTGCATCTATGTTCATCAGTGATATTGGCCTGTAGTTTTCTTTTTTTGTGGGATCTTTGTCAGGTTTTGGTATTAGGGTGATGGTGGCCTCATAGAATGAGTTTGGAAGTTTACCTTCCTCTGCAATTTTCTGGAAGAGTTTGAGCAGGATAGGTGTTAGCTCTTCTCTAAATTTTTGGTAGAATTCAGCTGTGAAGCCGTCTGGACCTGGGCTTTTGTTTGCTGGAAGATTTTTGATTACAGTTTCAATTTCCATGCTTGTGATGGGTCTGTTAAGATTTTCTATTTCTTCCTGGTCGAGTTTTGGAAAGTTGTACTTTTCTAAGAATTTGTCCATTTCTTCCATGTTGTCCATTTTATTGGCATATAATTGTTGATACTAGTCTCTTATGGTCCTTTGTATTTCTATGTTGTCTGTTGTGATCTCTCCATTTTCATTTCTAATTTTATTGATTTGATTTTTCTCCCTTTGTTTCTTGATGAGTCTGGCTAATGGTTTGTTAATTTTATTTATCCTTTCAAAGAACCAGCTTTTGGCTTTGTTGATTTTTGCTATGGTCTGTTTTGTTTCTTTTGCATTTATTTCTGCCCTAATTTTTAAGATTTCTTTCCTTCTACTAACCCTGGGGTTCTTCATTTCTTCCTTTTCTAGTTGCTTTAGGTGTAGGGTTAGGTTATTTATTGGACTTTTTTCTTGTTTCTTTAGGTATGCCTGTATTGCTATGAACTTTCCCCTTAGGACTGCTTTTAAAGTGTCCCACAGGTTTTGAGTTGTTGTGTTTTAATTTTCATTCGTTTCTATGCAAATTTTTATTTCTTTTTTGATTTCTTCTGTGATTTGTTGGTTATTCAGCAGGGTGTTGTTCAGCCTCCATATGTTGGAATTTTTAATAGTTTTTCTCCTGTAATTGAGATCTAATCTTACTGCATTGTGGTCAGAAAAGATGCTTGGAATGATTTCTATTTTTTTGAATTTACCAAGGCTAGATTTATGGCCCAGGATGTGATCTATCCTGGAGAAGGTTCCATGTGCACTTGAGAAAAAGGTGTAATTCATTGTTTTGGGATGAAATGTCCTATAGATATCAATTATGTCTAACTGGTCTATTGTATCGTTTAACGTTTGTGTTTCCTTGTTAATTTTCTGTTTAGTTGATCTATCCATAGGTGTGAGTGGGGTATTAAAGTCTCCCACTATTACTGTGTTATTGTTAATTTCTCCTTTCATACTTGTTAGCATTTGTCTTACATATTGCAGTGCTCCCGTGTTGGGTGCATATATATTTATAATTGTTATATCTTCTTCTTGGATTGATCCTTTGATCATTGTGTAATGACCATCTTTGTCTCTTTTCACAGCCTTTGTTTTAAAGTCTATTTTATCTGATATAAGTATTGCTACTCCTGCTTTCTTTTGGTCCCTATTTGCATGGAAAATCTTTTTCCAGCCCTTCACTTTCAGTCTGTATGTGTCCCCTGTTTTGAGGTGGGTTTCTTGTAGACAACATATGTAGGGGTCTTGTTTTTGTATCCATTCAGCCAGTCTTTGTCTTTTGGTTGGGGATTGGAAGAATAAATATAGTGAAAATGAGTATACTACCCAAAGCAATTTATAGATTCAATGCAATCCCTATCAAGCTACCAACGGTATTCTTCACAGAGCTAGAACAAATAATTTCACAATTTGTATGGAAATACAAAAAACCTCAAATAGCCAAAGCTATCTTGAGAAAGAAGAATGGAACTGGAGGAATCAACCTACCTGACTTCAGGCTCTATTACAAGGCCACAGTTATCAAGACAGTATGGTACTGGCACAAAGACAGAAATATTGATCAATGGAACAAAATAGAAAGCCCAGAGATAAATCCACGCACCTATGGACACCTAATCTTTGACAAAGGAGGCAAGAATATACAACGGATTAAAGACCATCTCTTTAACAAGTGGTGCTGGGAAAACTGGTCAACCACTTGTAAAAGAATGAAACTAGAACACTTTCTAACACCTTACACAAAAATAAACTCAAAATGGATTAAAGATCTAAACGTAAGACCAGAAACTATAAAACTCCTAGAGGAGAACATAGGCAAAACACTCTCCGACATACATCACAGCAGGATCCTCTATGACCCACGTCCCAGAATATTGGAAATAAAAGCAAAAATAAACAAATGGGACCTAATTAAACTTAAAAGCTTCTGCACAACAAAGGAAACTATTAGCAAGGTGAAAAGATAGCCTTCAGAATGGGAGAAAATAATAGCAAATGAAGCAACTGACAAACAACTAATCTCAAAAATATACAAGCAACTCCTACAGCTCAACTCAAGAAAAATAAATGACCCAATCAAAAAATGGGCCAAAGAACTAAATAGACATTTCTCCAAAGAAGACATACAGATGGCTAACAAACACATGAAAAGATGCTCAACATCACTCATTATCAGAGAAATGCAAATCAAAACCACTATGAGGTACCATTTCATGCCAGTCAGAATGGCTGCGATCCAAAAGTCTACAAGCAATAAATGCTGGAGAGGGTGTGGAGAAAAGGGAACTCTCTTACACTGTTGGTGGGAATGCAAACTAGTACAGCCACTATGGAGAACAGTGTGGAGATTCCTTAAAAAACTGGAAATAGAACTGCCTTATGATCCAGCAATCCCACTGCTGGGCATACACACTGAGGAAACCAGAAGGGACAGAGACACGTGTACCCCAATGTTCATTGCAGCACTGTTTATAATAGCCAGGACATGGAAGCAACCTAGATGCCCATCAGCAGATGAATGGATAAGAAAGCTGTGGTACATATACACAATGGAGTATTACTCAGCCATTAAAAAGAATACATTTGAATCAGTTCTAATGAGATGGATGAAACTGGAACCTATTATACAGAGTGAAGTAAGCCAGAAAGAAAAACACCAGTACAGTATACTAACGCATATATATGGAATTTAGAAAGATGGTAACAATAACCCTGTGTACGAGACTGCAAAAGAGACACCGATGTATAGATTAGTCTTATGGACTCTGTGGGAGAGGGAGAGGGTGGGGAGATTTGGGAGAATAGCATTGAAACATGTATAATATCATGTATGAAACGAGTCGCCAGTCCAGGTTTGATGCACGGTACTGGATGCTTGGGGCTGGTGCACTTTGATGACCCAGAGGGAGGGTAGGGGAGGGAGGAGGGAGGAGGGATCAGGATGGGGAACGCGGGTATATCTGTGGCGGATTCATTTCGATATTTGGCAAAAACTAATACAATATTGTTAAGTTTAAAAATAAAATAAAAATAAAATAAAAAAAAGAAAATAATATATCATTTTTTCAATGTAAGTAATTAGAAAGTGTGTGTGTGTTTACTTCTTTTACCTCTTTTATCCCATCTATAAATTCTTGAAGAATCACTGATGATCTTCAGTGTTATTTAAATATTGACCCAGAAAATTCTTAATGCCAAACATCAGTGAGTGAACTGTACCAGGGACTAAAGTGTCCTCCATGGACCTGGTAGTCAGCAAGTTTTTTTTTTTTTTTTTTTTTTACTGGGCACACATGCAAGCAAGCACAATTAAAATATTTGCAAGGAATAAGGAAGACTTCATTTCTGCAAACTACTTTGAATTTAACATATGTTAAAAATCATAGTATATAACAATAAGAATTTAAATCATAGTATGTAACAATAAGAATAGTAACCATAATACTGAGTCACAGTATCCCTGGGTTTTTAGAATATTCTTTATATTCATTGTTAAAAACTTTTTTTTGTAATGGTCGATGAACCTGGTTATGAAATGATATATGTTCATACTGGTAAATCATGGGAAATATATACCCATGTACAATGTCCTTGCCTATTTTCTAACTAAATTGTATGGTTATTATTTATAAGCACTTAACTTGAGGTAATAGGAAGAGTACTGATGGGTTTTGTAAAAATTCTAAACTTGTATCTTGCTCCATGTCACCTTAGATTTTCATTTGACTTGTCTGGTACTCAATCTGAGTTAAATAAAATGTCTTCAAAGCTGAAATATGTAGTTTTTGGTTTTAAAGAATTATCTGAGAGATATGCTGATTACTGTGTACTGAGCACTCTGAACATGAAAGGGAAAGGATGAGAAGTCACTGGACACATAAAGCAGAAAGTCTTCCAGAAATTTTATAGTTGCCCCACCACATTGAAAACAATCTGATTTGAAAAAGGCAGTAATCAATGACTTGCTAAATACTTGAGATTATAGAATCCAGTAGTGCCAGGTACAGTTTTATTAGCGAGGGCTGGAATGGTTATGGGAAGTTTCATAGAGGAGATGACAGACAAGATAATACTCCCTCCCCAAAAAGATGTCTTTGCTCTAATTCCTGGAACCTATGAATATGTCACCTACAGGGCTGTGATCATTAATTTTATGTATTAACTAGGCCAGGGTACTGAGATATTTAGTCAGTCTAAATGTTACTGTATTTTTTTTTTTTTTTTCATTTTTAGATGAGATTAACATTTAAATAAGTAGACTTTGAGTAAAGTAGATTAACTTTTGTAAGTCAGTAGGCCTTATAATCATTTGAGGTCTTAAAAGACAAAATGATGGAACGTTTTCCTCTAAGGAAGATGGAATTCTGCCTTCACAATGCTTTTGGGTTCAAAGTATAACTTCAGTTCTTACCCTGGTTCCCAGCCTGCTGGCCTATCCTGCAGATTTCAGATTTGCCATTCCTCACAATCCTGTGACCCAGTTCCTGATTCTTTAAGATGAATCTGTGTGTGTGTGTGTGTGTGTGTGTGTGTGCACGTGCGCACAGGAACATACCAGTAGGTCTGATTCTCTGGAGAACCCTAATACAGTGGCAAAAGGGATCTGGAAAATGTAGTTAAGAACAGAGATCTTGAAACCTTGAGATGGGGAGATTATCTTCAGCCATCCAGGTGGACCTGATCTAATCACATGGGTCCTTAAAATGGAAACACTTTCCTGGCTACAGCTAGAGGTTTATATGAATATGGAATAAGAGTCAGTGACCAGCTTTAGAGATGAAAGAGAAGCCATGAGCCAAGGAATGTAGGCAGCCTCTTGGCAAGGAAGTAGATCTTTTCTGGAACCTCCATAGAGGAATATAGCCTTGTTATGCCATTTGGTACAAAGACCCATGCAGAGCATTTAACCTAAAAAACTGTAGATAATAAATGTGTGGTGTTTTAAACCACTAAGTCTGTGTTTCAGTAGTAATAGGAAACTAATACTGGGGAGGTGTGATTTATAGCCTGAATAGGACATGAATAAGCATTGTGTAGGCAACACCCACTCCAGTATTCTGGCCTGGAGAATTCCATGGACTATATAGTCCATAGGGTCACAAAGACTTGAACAGGACTGAGTGACTTTAGCTTTCAGGCAGAACTGAATTGCATGCCTGATTATGGAGCGTTCTTGTACTAGAGGAGGCTGGCTTGACTGGAGTGGAGGATAAAGCTTCTTTTAGGCATCAGCCTTCATGTTATTGCAGTGGAGGCTGATGCAGCTAACACTCAAGTCAACAAAAGATAGCACCCTTCTTAAAGCTGCCATGGGTGCAGAAGGGCAGATGAATGAGAACAGCAATTTTGCCACTTAACTTCCTAAGACCCCAGTTGTCTGAAATTGCAAGTTTTTACACATAATCATAGATCATGATGTTTAAGGCTATAAAGGCTATAAATAGGTTGCTTGGTCTAGGCCTTTGTCTTCATGTAACCAGTTACTATCATCCTAATGAATAAAGCACTTCCCTGGTGGCTCAGCTGGTAAAGAATCTGCCTGCAATGCTGGAGACCTGGGTTCGATCCCTGGATTGGGAAGATCCCCTGGAGAAGGGAAAGGCTACTCACTCCAGGATTCTGGCCTAGAATTCCATGGACTGTATAGACCATGCAGTCACAAACAGTCAGACATGACAAAGTGACTTTCACTTATGAACAAAATACTATAACTGAGACCCAGAGGAGAGCCATCATATGTCTAATGTGGTCCCACTAGTTATCAATTTTAGACTCTAAAATACAGATTCAAGAGCACATTTTTTAATTTGTTTTTTTAATTGAAGGATAATTGCTTTATAGAATTTTGTTTTCTGTCAAGCATCAGCATGAATCAGCCATAGATATACATAAGTCCTCTCCCTCTCAAGAGCACATTTATGTAAGAATCTTCAATAAAGGAGACTCACAATTACCAAATATATAGGTTTAAAAAGTATATTAATATCTTTTCCTCTAATATAAAGCATTTTTGAAATTTCACTCTAGTTTTTCATATAGCTCATCATACATAATGGTTTAGTTTTTCTTTGTAAGTAGAAAAATTTGGGATTTCCCTAAATCCAAAAATATGTGAAGAGCAGAAAAACTACTTGAACTCTATGACTGACTGCTTTTCTTACCTGAACTTTTTGACCAATGATTGCTGATGATTTTTCAATAATATTTATTGTTTGCTTATTCAGCCATGGGCATGGTAGAGAATAATCTCTTGAGTAAATGAGTTAAAGGTATTAATCCCATATATCAATGCTTGTCAGTGTTATAAGAGCAATCTTTAACAGCGAAAGAATGACAGCTCTAGCTTTGTGCGTTGTGTTGAGAGAGGATGCCTAAAATATGCTAATGCAAGCTTGCAGTTACATTATTATTTATGGCATAACATGCTGATCTTAAGTATGATTATAAACACCATTATGTATTAGGTGCAGTTCATTTTGTTTTTCTCATTTGGTTTGAGGACACATGAGATTATATATCATCAGCATGCAGCCAGAATTGTACCTGAGTTTGTTGGAACGCTGAGTTTATTTCCTTTAGAGAGACTTACTGTTCTTAAGAATAAGAATATGATCATTCAAGAGTTACTCCTTCCTAAATGTTTAATAAGATGCCAGGAATCACAAGGGCCAGTTACAACACCCATATCTGGCAATGTAGAGTGGCAAGAGGACCTATGCAAAACTGGGTATAAATTTATTTCTCTCAGTTGTTTCATTTCTCCTTCCTTGTTTCTTCCTTTCTTACTTCCTTTTATAAATATTTACAATGTTCCAGGCTGTTATTAGACTATAGCTATTATATAGTTATTGAGGTATAATCTCTGCATTCAGAGAGCACATAGTCTAGTCATACACCACTGCTGGCTGTATAAACTCACTTAAGATGCTTGATTTCTTTGAGCACCTAGCACTGAGTGTGACACTATTAAAGAACAAAAGGGAACTATCCTCTTTATTGATCCTAAATTCTTTGCTAAGATGTGCATACCTCATGGGCAATTCCTCCCTCTTTTCTTATACCAGTAGTTTTGAATGATGGTGAGGGGAGTTGGAAAGGAGGAACTTTCTCTACTCCTGAGGTTTCCTTCTTTATGCTAAAGGAGCTCCTTTAGCATAACATTCTAGGACTTTTTCTGCCACATCATTCCTTTATCCCTCAGTAAAGAGGTAGGGTGAATTTAGAAGATGATGCTGGGGTGAGGGGCTGACCCTTTGTCCTTACTGTCTTGGGAAGCATGTATCCTGTGCAGATGTGTCATGCTGTAAGTATTCAAGGGCCTTGTTCTGGCCTTTGTGTGCAGTGATCTCGTTTTGCCTTTGTCATGGTAGGAAAGTCAGTTTTGATGTTTTGTTCATTATAAGAAAGCCCAGTTACCCTCCATTAAAAGCTGCATTTTCTGTTATGAGTAATAAAGATGGTATTTTGGTGCCCATCTGCCTTTCTCAACTGGTTCAGAACTCTGGTGGGGAAGAGTAGAGATGCTGTTGTGCCACTGTGAATTCCATTAAATGATAATTATTGTTTCCTAGGGACTCTTTTGGAGAAAATAATTTTTTTAAATGCCACTTTATCCTAATGATTGCAGATGCTGGCATAATAGAAATAGGCTGAGGGTCACATGCCTCTCTATTTTTCTCTGTGAGAGAGTAAGTGTTGCCTGATTCCTCTCTCCCAAAAGAGAGGTTATAAAAGATCGTGATGAGGTTACTTCTTTATGTTTCTCCTTTCCTTATTTAAAGATTAATGTCTTGGTTCCAAAGGAATTGTCATAGTTCCCTACATTAATTTTCTTAATTACTATTTTAAATGGAATTGTATTTTGGATACATAATATTTTCTAAATTTTCATACTTTACTACACCCCTCAAGATATCCACATTTTGTAGATTAAGAAATTGCCAGGGAAAAGGAAGTCACTTGCCTAATGTCACACCACAAAACTGTGAATTTGTTGGTGGATATGGAATTAGCCATAATTAGAACTCATCAGTAAGCTCCCTCATGAAATTCACCTGGAGACTCATCAGTAGGTATAGCTGAAACTTTTGGAAATGTAGAACAGGAAAATCAGCTTCTTTTTCTGCTTATTATAACTGAATTTTTGAGACCTTTAACATAATACTTGGTATTGTTCTTTGGAGCCAGCCCTGACTGGTAATTGTATCAATAGTCCTGGGAAAGATTAAAGACTTTAAGATGCATTTGCTTTGGGATTTGAAAATATTTCTTCTAATTCATCAAGGTCATGTTATGGAGTAATATGCTGGAACAAGCTCATAATAACTTATAAGCGCCAACTTAAATTGTCAGAAATAGTAAAAGACAGTTTTTAAACATAACTATTACTGAAAATTAAATTATGTAAACTTAAAATTCAAAAACTGTGTTGAAAATAAATATCAATGTTTATCACTTCTTAATTATTTTAGTATATTTAAATATTACTATGCTCTTGAGGTTATTTATGTATCTCATGGAAGAAATACTGTATAATTGTGTGTTATGAAATATCACTTTCCAACTTTGCATTTAGTGATTTCATATTAGTATCCTGAATTTAGTCACGTTGGGTATGTTTACACAACAGAAATTAGCAAATGTTACAAATCAGGACTTGACTATTGTTTTGCTGATTGTCTGGACTTAAAGTGATAGAGAAAATGTTAATAATGCAGATTAGATTTCAGAGTATGTGCCATCTGTTGCTCTTACATTGTGACTAGCATATTTGAGAAAATACCCTTTCAGTATTAAAAAAAATACCTTTCTTCTTTCTCTCTCTCTCTCTCTCTGTATACAGACAGATATATACTGTCTGTCAAAAATTTGCTCACTGCATTGATGAATGAGTAAAGTTCCCACATTTGTTCTCATTATTTCACCCTCATACAACTTAAAAACTAAAATGTCAATCAACTTTCTGTGTTAACTGAAATTGTCATTTGGCTGTGGATACAAGAGTTCAGCAAAAATCAGTGAAAACATACCATGAGAATTGATTAATATGGAGTTTACAATAAAAATATTGTGCATTTCATTATTTTTTATAAATTGTGACTTTTTGTTGTTTGTTATTATATGATTTTTTCCCAGAAAAATGTGTGTAGTAGGTTAAATAGTAGCCCCCTCAAAGTATGTCTTAAATCCCAGAATTTATTATAACATAATGTGGCAAAGCTGGGAGGAATTGGGGGCAGGAGGAGAAGAGGACGACAGAGGATGAGATGGCTGGATGGCATCACTGACTCAATGGATGTGAGTCTGAATGAACTCCAGGAGTTGGTGATGGACAGGGAGGCCTGGCATGCTGCGATTCATGGGGTCACAAAGAGTCGGACATGACTGAGTGACTGAACTGAACTGAATGTGGCAAAAGAATGAATATTAATTAGTATTATAAATTATGATTAAATCGAGCTCTTGAGAGGAGGAGCCCTAGGAAGCTAATATAAGGTGTGATGAAAATATATTTTATGGCCGTATTTGGCTTTGGGTAAATGAAAGCAGTCTTGAAGTGATCAGGATTCTCCCAACTTCTGGTTACTTAAATTGTCCTTTGTTTATGCTTCTAGGCAATTCATTTTTACATATGATCCAAGAGTTAAAATAAAGCTCATTTACTTTAAAGTCCTAATCTACTCTTATTGTTGTTTAGTCACTAAGTCATGTCCAGCTCTTTGAAACCCCATGAACTGTATGTAGCCTGCCAGGCTCCTCTCTCCATGGGATTTTCCGGGCAAGAGTACTGGCATCAGTTGCCATTAACCTTCTTCTAATGTGTATGTGTGCCCTACCCTCAAAATTACTGAGAAGTGGCTGCCCAGATGAAATATTCTTCATTC
Source organism: Bos mutus (assembly GCF_027580195.1). Classification (NCBI taxonomy): domain Eukaryota; kingdom Metazoa; phylum Chordata; class Mammalia; order Artiodactyla; family Bovidae; genus Bos; species Bos mutus. The sequence continues at coordinate 27,632,594 of NC_091622.1, read as the reverse complement.
CACTTATCAAACTACCCAAACCCTTCAAGGGAGGGTGTTTTCAATTTCCTCTTACTCATGTAACCTTTCAGCCGGTCTCTCATCCGTGTTCTTTTCTTTGCTATTCCTTGCCCTTAAACAACTTTACAGCCATTTATTACTCTGAACCCATGGCTCCTCAGTTCATCAGTTTTGACCATTGCAGTATTTCCTTGCTCTGCATTATTACTGTTCTGAATAGTGTAACACCTTGAAATTATGAAGGGCCTTTGAATCTTTGCAGTAGATTGATTTACTAATTTGGAAGTTATTTGCCTTCTCCATGATTCTATTGCTTTTCTGTCATGTTTCAACTCCCTAGCTTGTTAGCCTCTGTTCTGATAAGCCTCTCTATTCTGGTTGTCTTGGTGATGCCTCTTATATTTGGTTTCTTTTGTGTTGACCTGTGCTCACTTGATTAATCTCACTTATGAAAGATTAGAAATGTACTACTAGAGATGAGAGTTGCTTTTTTTATTATTATTATCATTAAACCAATATTGTCTTGTATAAAATCTCAATGCACTAAAAAGATGGTTCTCCCATGTGAAAAACAAAACAAAGTGGACAAAAAAGCATTTTAGCCAAGATTTGTCGAGTACTCCACCAGTATGCCTGTGTTTGGCACCGATTAAAAACCGAAAAGAAAAAAGTGAGTAAGACCCCAGTCTCTTGACCTTTATCTTTAAGAACTTAAAAATATTTTATAAATTCCTCTAGATCTTTTATTTGTATCAATTCCAGACTGTTCACCATAGTTTCCTTAGGAAAAATTCTTGATTCACTGTAGAAAAAAATGACTAATTGTTTAGGAAGTTTCCTTCAGTACTAGCATATTTATAAGGCAGCTCACATTATGCTTGTAGCTCTCTGTAGGACCTGTGAGCATTTGCGGTTTATAGAGAACCCTCTAAAGAGGTTCCAGCATTTCATCACTTTCAAACCACTTCCTTTGGTACTTTTTAAATGACCATGTTCAAATTCTCATTGAAGTACAAAATGTGATCTTTTCAGTTTTTAGTTTGGCAGTCATCACTCCAAAGGCAGAGAAAAGCAATATTTTAAGAAATTTACCATTTCCTAATTCTTTTCAATTCATTGATCAATTTACAGTAAGCTTTGTTTTTCTCCTTTATTATTTCCTATGATTTCAAATTCAGTAATAGTCTAGGAAGTAGTGCTCTGCTGTTTAGTGTTTGTGGTTCCCTTCAAGAGCATAAAGTTGTCATTTTTAATTATATCCTTTGACTTTTCTACCATATAATTTTATTCTTAATTCATCCTTTTCTGTGATAAATTTAAAGGAACATGAGCTACATCAGAATGCTTTCATAGAACATTATATAAGTTTATGTAAACATCTCACAGAAGCTGGAAATATGTTTTATATTAATAGAATACCTTTATTGAGTTGTAATTTTTATAACTAAAAAAAAAAAAATTGCCACACCATGGGACATGTGGGATTCTAATTTCCCAACCAGAGATCAAATCTGTGCCCACTGCATTAGAAGTGCAGAGTCTTAATGATTGTTTGGCCAGGAAAGTACTTGGTGTGTAACTGATAAACAATAAACTTCAAATGTTTAACTTGTGAAATATGCATCTGTGTGTGTTTGTGTATATAAACAGAATAATGAATATATTTGTCACCTCTCCAAATTTCCTCATGCTACTCTTTTATTTCCCTTTCCCAGCACTTTCCATCTATCCCTTATCCCCAGAGAGTCACAGATTTGTTTTTTCTATGTATAGATTAGCTTATGTTTTCTAGAATTTTAGAAAAAAAAATTACAGTAGGTACTATTTTTTTGCCTGGCTTCTTTCCCTTAGCACAGACAATTTGAAATTAATTATATGTCATTGTTTATATCAGTTTTCCATAACTTTGTATTGCTAAACAGATTTCCATTAAAGGGATATACCAAAATTTGTTTATTAATTTATCTGTTGATGGACATTTGGGTTGTTTCCAGTTTGGGGACATTTTTATGAAAAAGTTGATGTGGACACTTTTTATGGAAATGTTTTATTTCCTAAGGATTGAATGATTGGGTCATATGGTAGGTATATGTTTATAATTTTAAGACGCTGTCAAACTACTTTCCAACATAGCTGTACTATTTCCACCAGCAGTGAGTTCTGATTTCTCTGCATTCCTTGACATTACTTTGTGTTTTCATTTTCCTTTTCCATCATTTTCCTATGATTACTGGTGCTAACCATCTATATGGGCTAATTTGTCACTTCTTTCAGTGTCTGTTCAAATCTTTTGTGTATTTTAAATTAAGTTGTTTACTTATTATTGAGTTAAGACTTTTCTTTATAATTCTAGACACAAATCTTTCATCAGATATATGCTTTGCAGACATTGTTTTCCTAATTTATGCTTTTCATTCTTCAAACTCTTATTTCACAGAGGAGAAATGTTTTATGTTTATGAAGTCTAACATATAAATAATTTTATTTTATGAATCATATTTTATACCTATATTTAAGAAAGCTTTTCCTAATTAAAGATTTGTTTACTTCTATAAGTTTTAGATTTACATTAAGTTAATAAACTACTTTTAGTGCAAGGTATACTTTGAAGTATTTTTTAAATAGCTCTCTAGTTTTCAGCACAGCACATTTTTTCCAGTTGAAAAAATCTATTATTTCTTGACTGAATTGTTTTAGCACCTCTATCAAAAATCAGTTGTTCATATATTTCCTAGACTCTATTCTATTGGACTGATCTTATCTTTAAAACCACACAACTTAGATGGGACTTGAACCCAGCCTAAACCTAGATTGGGACTTGAACCCACAGACTGAGTCTCTTAACTGATTGGGAGTCACACTCACTGTCTTTTAGATAAAATCTCTCTCACCTGGTATCAGGACTTTCTGAAGCTCAGGTTCTCCGTGTCTGGTCACAGAAAGAATTTAGTGATAGACAAAGTGATAGGTAAGAAGTAGATTTGTTTAGAGAGATAGACATTCCATAGACAGACCTAGGTCTGTCTCAAAAGGTGAGATCAGGCTTTTGAGCAGGGCATGGAATTATCTTGAAGTGAGAGTGGCTATGGAAGAAACGCACTCCACAGACAGAATGTGGGCCATCTCAGAAGATGAGGGACCCCAAAATGGGGGCAGTGATTAGTTTTTACGGGTTGGGTGATTTCATAGACTAATGAGTGGGAGGATTATTCCAGCTATCTTGAAAAAAGGGTGGGGATAAACAGCAACTGGGTCACCCCTCCTTTTTCGTCTTTTACGGTGACCTTGGAACTATCATGGCACCTGTGGGTGTGTCATTTAGTGTGCTGATGTATTACAATGAGTATATAGTGAGATTGGAATCCTACTGGAGGTGGAATCTTCTGCGATTTTAGACTAGTTGATTCTATCCAGTTTAGGTTGTATTCTTAAGGGCTGTGTCATTCTTTGAAAGTTATGCCCTAGCCCCTTCCCTCCTATTTCAAATTAACTTTTATTAACTAACTAGAATTGGAATATTTTAAAAATAACTTTATAAAGATTTAAACAAATGGCTTGCATTAATGTATTTTATTTTCTTTCTATGGTTAGAGTTAGGAAATAAAATCATTTTACAATAAATTCTAATATTACAATAATTTGAACTAATAATATTAAATTATTCCTCTTTTAGTCTTGCTCATTCACTTTTTGGCAGTTTCCAGACTCCCCCTTCCCCAGCTTGGCATCCGTACATAATTGTTCAAGGTTCAGACATACTCTAGCTTGCTCTTCTTTGAAATAAAAGATCTAGTTCTTCTAAGAAGAAACTAATGCTAAAGAAAAAACCAATCTCTTGATTTGTAAAAAAGGAGCTAATGATCTTTTATTCTACCCATCATTCCAGTATGTACATTTAAATTTATCATGATTTATTGATACATACTATGCACCGTGAAGTTTTACATGTCAAACTATAGCTTCAGCTAATTTCTTCATGTCAAACATAATAATATCATTAAGTACTATAGAAATCCTTTGGGCACTAAAGGGAATTTTCATGCTTTTGTAATCATGTCATATGAATAGTTTGTCATTCTGCTTATCACAGAGCCAGTCAAAATTTGGGGAATAACCTCATTAAATGAGGAGCATATAGAGTGAGATACGTGATATTTACCTTCTTTTTTTTCCCCCTGAATATTCAATTGCCTTTTTTTTTTTTTTAACAAAAGAAATAAGTCAAAATTATCTTGCTGTTCCTTGGGGATGATAGAGAGTAATTTTCAGAATGGACTAAACTATGTAGAAATATATGTAGAAATGGCAAAACATAAAATTGTCCTTTATAAGAACAAACTAGGTACACATTGCACCAACGTACAATCTGTCCCCCTAGCCATAGTAGTTTATATAGAACAGGATGTGCAGCTGTGTTTTCATAACACAGCGCAGTTCCATCATCCCACACAATGCTAGCTACTCTTCTACAGGGCCTGTAATATGCCTCTAGATAAACCACTGGCAGTCTTTGGAATTCTACCTTTTTTTCCCATGATATAATTATTTTTTCTAACTACTTCCTGTATTATTCCAGTTCTACTTTCCTACTAATCCTTATTACTTTAATCAAAATGACTAAATAAAGTTTGAGTCATATGTTTTATATTTTATAATACTGTTCTTAATCTAATGTTCTTGAATTAAATTTATTTTTTAAGTTGGAAAGTTTAATTAAATCTGAGGTTAAATTCCTTTTGTTTAATGCTCACAAAGAGACTTTGAGCTCAGTATTTCCAAAATATTTCGATTCCCACATATAATAGAGTCCATCATTCCCTCACATGGATACTGTTGATCTATATTCAAAATAGATATTCATCTTATGTTTGTTGCATGCTGGCCCACATTTATCCATTCACAATTATTAGATTTTTGGTTTTAATAAGTATAATGAGTCTTCAATTAAATTATTATTTAAGTGAGAGAGCCACAAATATGCTTTTTTTTACAGTACTCCTACATTATAGTAAATATGATAAATGCAAGTTTCAGAATACTGCTACTTTTGGAAACAAATTAAAAACAGTGACAAAAACAATCATATAACTTTTCTTAGTTCAGTGAACTCCAGGTTATTATCATTTTAGGCCTACTAGTGAGACTGTAACAGCAAAGGTTAGCTCAAGGCATATGTAATAATCTTCTAGCAGCATAATTCAGCTGTCCTGGTTGAAATACAGTGACAGAATCCTTCATTAAATATATGAACCAAGGGTTGAATTAAAAGTATTGTGTCTAGGGTACTACTCTGAAATGTATAACCTGCTGGGCAAAATATGATACTTTGAATAACATGTATCACTGATGAAAAATTATTTCTGACATATTTAGTCTTAGCTAACAAACCCACAAGAGCAGATGGAGCTAAAGATAATGGAAGAAACTGAGGTTGATTGTGGAGTTTGAACTTCAGCTAACTAACCAACCATCTCTCAAGTAGGTAATCCTGATTCATTCAGTTCAGTCGCTCAGTCATGTCTGACTCTTTGGGACCCCATGAATGGACAGCACTCCTGTCCATCACCAACTCCTGGAGTTCACGCAAACTCATGGCCATCGAGTCAGTGATGCCATCCAGCCATCTCATCCTCTGTTAGCCCCTTCTCCTCCTGCCCCCAATCCCTCCCAGCATCAGAGTCTTTTCCAATGAGTCAACTCTTCGCATGAGGTGGCCAAAGTACTGGAGTTTCAGCTTTAGCATCATTCCTTCCAAAGAACACCCAGGGCTGATCTCCTTCAGAATGGATTGGTTGGATCTCCTTGCAGTCCAAGGGACTCTCAAGAGTCTTCTCCAACACCACAGTTCAAAAGCAGCAATTCTTCGGCACTCAGCTTTCTTCACAGTCCAACTCTCAACATGACCACAGGAAAAACCATAGCCTTGACTAGATGGACCTTTGTTGGCAAAGTAATGTCTCTGCTTTTGAATATGCTATCTAGGTTGGTCATAACTTTCCTTCCAAGGAGTAAGCATCTTTTAATTTCATGGCTGTAGTCACCATCTGCAGTGATTTTAGAGCCCAAAAAAGTAAAGCCTGACACTGTTTCCACTGTTTCCCCATCTATTTCCCATGAAGTGATGGGACCAGATGCCATGATCTTCGTTTTCTGAATGTTGAGCTTTAAGCCAACTTTTTCACTCTCCTCTTTCACTTTCATCAAGAGGCTTTTTAGGTCTTCTTCACTTTCTGCCATAAGGGTGGTGTCATCTGCATATCTGAGGTTATTGATATTTCTCTTGGCAATCTTGATTCCAGCTTGTGCTTCTTCTAATCCTAATCCTGATTAGGATCACTTGAATTAACCAACTGCCCTTAATGTATATATTAAAGTTAACTTATACACACACACGTCACTCACCTTAAGCATTTTAGGGTACATTATAGCCATTTAGCGGAGAAGATAATGGCAACCCACTCCAGTATTCTTGCCTGGAGAATCCCAGGGACAGAGGAGCCTGTTGGGCTGCCATCTATGGGATCACACAGAGTTGGACACGACTGATGCAACTTAGCAGCAGCAGCATAGCCATTTAGGATTTCCCTGATGGCTCAATGGTAAAGAATTTGCCTGCCAATGCAGAAGATGTAAATTCAATTCCTAGGTTGGGAAGATGCTTTGTAGGAGGAACTGGCAACCTCCTCTAGTATTCTTCCCTGGGAAATCCCATGAACTGATGAACTTCGTGGGCTACAGTCCAGGGAGTCACAAAAGAATTGGACATGACTTAGCAATTAAAAAACGACAACAGTACAGTAAAAAGTCCATGCTACAGTTTCGTCCCGATTGCATGCATGTTCAGTCACTCAAAGTTTTGTATTTTTCACAGTCAATTGTAACCCATTATCTGTAGAGTCATATCTCAATCTTTCACCTCACAGTGATGGACGTCCAAGATCTGTTGTCATCCGTCTCACAAATCTTAACTGCCACCACTTCTCTAATGATCTTTTTTTCTTACCTACATGACTCTTCACAGTGTCATTTTTCTCTGATTGTCAATATGCCTTCTCTGTCTCCACAAGTAAGCTCCCTTATTATTAATACACCAATGACTTTTTTTTTTTTTTTTTCTGTTCTCTTTTACACATTTTCTTGTGGCTAACTATGCACTTTCTGGACCTCAGCAACCACCCATGTGGTAAGTGAGGAGGCAAAGTAGGGGAAATAGCAGGTGCTTTCAGAAGGAGGAAAGGCAAGGTAAAGAAGTATAAGGATGTAAACTGTCAATCTAAATTACAGTGGCTTAATTCATTCAGGGATTTAATGTCTGGTACAAAGAGCAATTTGGGGAAATACCACAGGCTGACCAAAAACTAAAATGGAGGAAAAGCAAAGTTTGAGGAAGTCCTCAAGTATTAAAACAAAATATTGACTTTATATGACTATATAGATGATATAGGAAAACTTAGAGGCCTTCTCCAAGTATATCTGTAAATTCCATGGTCCTAATCACATAAAGATGTTTTATGGGAATAAAGCGTATGAATATCATAAAGATCACTCTTAAGTAAGATATTCTGAAATTAACAGCCTTTCCCCTAAGACATTTACATGTTTTCACTGAGAGGAAATAAATAGCACGCATATTCCATATTTAAAATTCATTTCATGGAAACCCAGATGGCTTGTCCTTTTAAGATATATATTCCTACTCACAAATTAGGGAGAAAATAGTCACAAATCATGTAAAATAAAAATTTCCATGGCCATAACCCAGGGGATTGGGATGTAGATGGAGGCCCAAAGCCACTTCCCCAGAAAAATATGAGAAATTTAGGTTACTCCTTTCCCACTTATTGCCTCTTAGTCCAATCCCTTTTTGCCTCCTCTCTAATCATCATTATCAAGCAACTACTGCTCAGAGCACAGGATCCTTTGACAAAACTGAAATGCCCCCTCTTCACGAAGAGAACTGAAATCTGTGTAGGATGTTATTTAGTTCTGACAGTAATTAAGTCACTATATGATACCCTTTGATCAGTTCTGCTTGTTGTTTAAGCATTTTGTTTAATTTGAATAGATGAATCAGAAGTATTGGTTATCCCAGAAAGAATAGGGTCTTGATTTTGGCAGATTTTAGAACAGGAGACTTTAAGAGAAGTAGAAACTATAATTTAGAAGCAATTTTTTCCCCAGAGTTTCCCTGAATGGAGAGATCTACCAAGTGAAAAGCTGGAGCAAGCAAGCAGCCATCACTATTGACAAATATAAACTCTAAGAGCTCCTGATGGGTTGTTCGCAAGAGTGGATTCTATTCTCTAGCTCATTCTTCAATGAGGGGACAGTAATTCTGTCTATTTGTATTCTATGTTTAGGACTGGTTCCAAATAGGAAAAGGAGTATGTCAAGGCTGTATATTGTCACCCTGCTTATTTAACTTATATGCAAAGTACATCATGAGAAACACTGGGCTGGAAGAAGCACAAGCTGCAATCAAGATTGGTGGGAGAAATATCAATAACCTCAGATATGCAGATGACACCACCCTTATGGCAGAAAGTGAAGAGGACCTAAAAAGCCTCTTGATGAAAGTGAAAAAGGAGAGTGAAAAAGTTGGCTTAAAGTTCAACATTCAGAAAACTAGGATCATGGCATCTGGTCCCATCACTTCATGGGAAATAGATGGGGAAACAGTGGAAACAGTGTCAGACTTTATTTTGGGGGGCTCCAAAATCTCTGCAGATGGTGACTGCAGCCATGAAATTAAAAGACACTTACTCCTTGGAAGGAAAGTTATGACCAACCTAGATAGCATATTCAAAAGCAGAGATATTACTTTGCCAACAAAGGTCCATCTAGTCAAGGCTATGGTTTTTCCAGTGGTCATGTATGGATGTGAAAGTTGGACTGTGAAGAAAGCTGAGTGCCGGAGAATTGATGCTTTTGAACTGTGGTGTTGGAGAAGACCCTTGAGAGTTCCTTGGACTGTAAGGAGATCCAACCAGTCCATTCTAAAGGAGATCAGTCCTGGGTGTTCACTGGAAGGACTGATGCTAAAGCTGAAACTCCAGTACTTTGGCCACCTCATGTGGAGAGTTGACTCATTGGAAAAGACTCTGATGCTGGGAGGGATTGGGGGCAGGAGGAGAAGGGGACGACAGAGGATGAGATGGCTGGATGGCATCACCGACTTGATGGACGTGAGTTTGAAGGAACTCTGGGAGTTGGTGATAGACAGGGAGGCCTGTCATGCTGCAAATCATGGGGTCGCAAAGAGTCAGACACGACTGAGTGACTGAACTGAACTGACCTGAACTGAAAGTTGATTTAAATTTTGAAAACATTTATGAATAATACCTATACTAATATACCTGACTATATGAGAAATTCCCTAAGTCTTCTTATTTCTAGCATTATAACCTCTGTGTGAAGCATTTGCATTTCATTAGGAAAGATTCATAAAATTAGCCTCATTTCAAGTATTTTGATTAAAAATTTTGAAAGATTTAAATTCTAGCCTTATTTAATAGTCTTTATCTGATATTGAAAATTGCTTGGCTTAATTTATTTTAAACTAAGATATCATAGAAGATTTGCCTAAACAGTTGTCTGGTTCTTTTTATATGATATTGAGTATTAACTCCTGAAGTCAACAAAAGCATAATTTTAGAAGGAATGGACTTGAGTGGCTGGTATAGTGGATATCACGCTAATTTCACTACTAATACATGGCTTACCCACTAGAAATTTCCATTTCCTGTGTGTTCAGTCCTGACTTCTTTGCAAATATTAAAAATATTTTAGAAGTATCGATGCTTATGAAGACTTTAAGGCTATAAACAAGCACGATATTTCAAATAGAAAGGCTTAAGTTTTTATAATTAAATTTTCTTTTGAAACTAGAAAGAATTTCTTTGCAAATTTTAAATTTTGCAGCACACAATTTATCTTTAATATGTAACACTGAAAAGTCGTTAAGTCCTTGTATCTCTTGAGACATATTTATCTTTGTCTACTGCCCCAAAGAAGTTGCCCTCCTGATGCATGTGTTAAAGGTAAATTGGTCTATGAGTTATGACTCATTTGTAGTGGTGATATCTGTTAGAGCTTCTAATTAGAGACAGATGAAACATATTTATATCTGTATATAGCAGTTTGGTCTTCTTTTTGCTCATTTTCATTCTTTGCTTATGAATAATGATATTTATCACTCAAGTCTGAAATTGAATCTCTCTGGAACTACAAATTGTTTTAGGAAGTTGTGTATTGAACTTAATTGATAATGAGAAAAAGTTTCTTATTTTCCAAGAGAGTGGATACAGACTTTTCCATTATTCTTTCTGTAGTTACCAAGTCCATGTCAAATCTCAGACTAATGGCAACACATTGACTTTTAACGCTCATCTATTTTGGGTATGACTGTAGTACACAGTATGGTGTCCTGTGTCAGGTCACCTCTGAGTCTTATTACAGCTGTAAGGGACTCTTCACTGAAATGCTGAGCTCTTTCATAGGTCTTTCTCTAAGCAGCAGAGACAGTCATTCACGGCCCATTTGCAATTAAGTACTGATGCAGGGGACGATATGGAACAATAAACAGTAGAAATCCAGGGTTGGTAAATACAAACCCCAGCTTCTAACGCTTCCCACAAAAATTTTGTGTACATACAGTAATATTTATCGGATGTTCCCAAATGGGATTGAGCTTCAGTTGCTCATAATGATGACAAGCTCAGTGTTCTCTCTTCTACTGTCTTTCTCTTATTCTTTTTCTCTGTCTCCCCATTCTTTCACTCGAGCTCCATAGGATCACCTCCCAAATAAAATAACAAAATATCTGTGCTTATCTCAGGCTCTGCTTTCATATGAACTCAAACCAAGATGACTGACTAAAATGAATTATTTTCTGTAATTATTTTTTTGTGGTGGAAGTAACCTTTTTTGATCATATGTGGTTACATTTAATTTAGACTTTACAGTTTTGGGCTTTAAGATGAACAGTTTTTAATCACATAGCAAGAATGAGAGCATTGGTTTGAGTTTTTGCTCAGGTTCTTAGTGTATGACTTTGAGTAAATCATTTTCCTTCTCTGAACCACAAGTTTACTTCTTGTAGAGTGGGGTTATAGTAAGTGTTGTACAATTAAGGTTAAATTAGTTAATTTATGAGAAAATTTAATAAGTACAAAGGATTGTATAAACATGAAGCTTTGTAGCACTAACATAAAAATCTTAAAATATTGCTTTATAAAGTTTTGTAGTTATTGATTTTTGTTGTTCAGTTGACAGGTTGTATCCGACTCTTTGTGACCCCATGGACTGCAGCACACTAGGCTTCCCTCTCCTCACCATTTCCCAAAATTTTCCCAAGTTCATGTCCACTGAATCAGTGATACCATCCAAACATCTCATCCTCTGTAGTCCCCTTCTCCTCCCTTCAATCTTTCCCAGCATGAGGGTCTTTTCCAATGAGTCACCTGTTTGCATCAGGTGGCCAAACTATTGGAGCTTCAGCTTTAGCATCAGTCCTTCCAAAAAGTATTCAGGGTTGATTCATCCTTTATTTCTATATTTATGTATATATTTCTCTAGTAAGCTTAATTTTATTGTTAAATGGATATGTATCTATTATATTATATATACAAACAACTCTTTATGTGAATTGTGGAAGTAGCATAGTGTAGAAACTTATTAGCTCAGTAATTGAAAAGTTGAGAAATATTTTCAGTTCTGGAAGAATATAAGATTCTTTCTCTTCCTTTCTCTCTCTGTCTCTTCCCTCATGTCCTCTTCCTTCTATGTTTTTCCATCTCTCAGCTACTTTGTCTAATTTTACTTAATTTATGCTTAGATTTTTCTGCATAACATGGAACAAGAGTCTTCTCTATCTACCATCTTATATTATCAAAACGTATCAAATTAGGAGAGATTTCTTGACAGTTTCAGAAAAATTTCAGGCATAAATCTTAATTGCCTGTTTGGATGTGTCCATCCTTGATCCAGTTATTTCAGGGGATAGAAATATCTGATCTTCTGAGCTAGCCAGTCCTTTTCCTCCATATCTCCTCCCCATCCTCTCCTCTTCCCTTTCAGTAAGACAGAAAAATATATTTATACATTTATTTACTTTCCTTCTTCCTTCTAAAGCGTTAGGGATGAGAAACTTGGTAATGTCACCAAGCTTTTATCCCCCTTACTTACCCTGGGGAAAAATGATGATCCTGAGTATTCAAATTTATGAATGAATTTCTCAAAATGTAAGTTTCTTTGTATAATAAACATGTACATCCCTATCAAGTTACCAATGGCATTTTCACAGAACTAGAACAAAAAGTTTCACAATTCATATGGAAACACAAAAGACCCCAAATAGCCAAAGCCGTCTTGAGAGAGAAGAATGCAGCGGGAGGAATCAAAATTCCTGACTTCAAACTATACTGCAAAGCTACAGTCATCGAGACCATATGGTACTTGCACAAAACCAGAAATACAGACCAATGGAAGAAGGTAGGGAGTCCAGAGAGAAACCCACACACCTATGGGCACCTCATTTTTGACAGAGACAAGAATATGTAATGGGAAAAAAGCCTTTTCAATGGTGCTGGGAACACTGGACAGCCACGTGCAAAAGAATGAAATTAGAGCACTTCCTAATACAATAGGCAAAGATATACTCAAAATGGATTAAAGATCTAAATGTAAGACCAGAAACTATAAAACTCTTCGAGGAAAACATAGGCAGAACACTCAATGACATAAATCAAACAAGATCTTCTATGACTGACTTCCTAGAGTAATGGAAATAAAAACAAAAGTAATCAAGTAGGGCCTAATTAAACTTAAAAACTTTTGCCCAGAAAAGGAAACTACAGACAAGGTGAAAAGACAACTCTCAGAATGGGAGAAAATAACAGCAAAGGAAACAACTGACAAAGATTTAACTTCCAAAACATAAAAGCAGCTCATACAACTCAATACAAGGAAAACAAACAACCCAATCAGAAAGTGGAAAAAAACACCTAGAACAGACATTTCTCCAAAGAAGACACATAGATGGCTAATAAACACATGAAAAGATGCTCAACATCTCTCATTATTAGAGAAGTGCAAATCAAAATTATGAGATACCACCTCACACCAGTCAGAATAGCCATCAACAAAAAGTCTACAAACAATAAATGCTGAAGATGGTGTGGAGAAAAGGGAATGCTATTGCACTGTTGGAGGGAATGGAAATTGATACAGCCACTATGGAAGATGGTTTGGAGATCTCTTAAAAAACAAGGAATAAAACTACCATATGACCCATTAATCCCACTCATAGGCATATACCCTGAGGAAACCAAAATTGAAAAAGACACACGTACCCCAATGGTCATTGCAACACTATTTACAATAGCTAGAACATGGAAGCAACCTAGATGCCCATCAGCAGATGAATGGATAAAAAAAGCTGTGGTACATATATACAATGGAATATTACTCAGCCATAAACAGGGATGCATATGAGGCATTTCTAATGAGGTGGATGAACCTAGAGCCTTTTATACAGAGTGAAGTAAATCAGAAAGAAAAATATAAATATTGTATACTGATGCATATATATGGGATCTAAAGAGATGGTACTGATGAATTTGTTTGCAAGGCAGCAATGGAGAAACAGACATAGAGAACCTATGGACATGGGGTGAGAGGGGAAGAGAGAGTGAGCTGTATGGAGAGAGTAACATGGGAACTTACACTACCATATGTAAAGTAGATAGCCAACAGGAATTTTCTGTATGACTCTAGGAACTCAAACAGCAGCTCTGTGACAATCTAGAAGGGTGGGATGGGAAGGGAGATGGAAGGAGGTTCACGAGGGAGGAGACATGGGCATACCTATGGCTGATTCTTGCTGAAAACAACAACACAACAAAGTGCTGTAAAACAATTATCCTTCAATTAAAAAATAAGTGGCAAAAAAGCAAATATGTATGTACTGGAGTGCAAATTGGAGGCAAATTTTGAAGTATCTCAAGAAGAATGTCAAATTATTCCTTGTGGTGTACCTTTCTCCGTCCATAATTTTATCAGGTAATTCTACATTGGATGACTTCTTGGAAAATCTTCAGAAGTCCAACTTTGTGTCTAGAATGGTACAGGGACACAGAGACAAAAGGATTTCAAGATGGTATGTATTTAGAGAGACTATATATAAATTCTTATTGATGATTGGTGTGTTATGAGCCACAATTTTTAAATTTGGCTAGTTAGCACTCTCCTTTCTCTCAAGCCTGGCTCACTGTACATTGGACAGACACTGCTTTATTCAGAGTTCTTTTAGTTTCATAGAGACAACACTGGTGATTAATTGTTCTATCCCATTGCTCAGTTTTGTCTCCTAGTCATGAGTAATAAAAAGCAGAATTTTATCTAAGCATATTTATTGTTCCTTATATGCTAATAAGTTATATTGGCAGAAACAGAACTATTTTCCACTTTAATGCATTCTTTTCCTGGACACACAGGAAAATTATACTTCCTTGCTGTTAGGTTGTGTGGCTGTTTTGACCAAAGAGATATGGATAGTTACAATGTGTGTTGTTTCTTGGCTTGAACTTTTTACAAAATTATTCATAACTCCAGGTCATACCTTTCCTCTTGTGGTGAACCTGGAGGCCAGGTATTACGGATGATGTGATAACTACAAGATGAAGGAGCATTGACTGGCCCATGTTAGACTTTTCACACGTGAGATACAAATTTTTGTTAAACCTCTAAAATTCCAGAATTTATCTGTTGCAATAGCAAGGGTTGCATACTCTAACACGTTTGACATTAGCCTAACCACTATAGCAAAGAAGGCAATGGCATCCCACTCCAGTACTCTTGCCTGGAGAATCCCATGGACGGAGGGGCCTGGTGGGCTGCAGTCCCTGGGGTTGCTGAGAGTCGGACATGACTGAACGGCTTCACTTTTCACTTTCCTGCATTGGAGAAGGAAATGGCAACCCACTCTGGTGTTCTTGCCTGGAGAATCCTGGGGATGGGGGAGCCTGGTGGGCTGCCATCTATCAGGTCGCACAGAGTTGGACACGACTGAAGCAACTTAGCAGCAGCAGTAACCACTGTAGACTTACAACTAGAAATAGATAACATTCCATTTGATAATAGGCCTTAGGATCTCACCATTGCTTTTTTGTGATCAATTTACCAATAAATGCCCTTATGAGGTAAAATTTCATCTAGTTTTTATCATGAAAGTTGCTTGCTTCCTCTAGAATTTCTGTTCTCACACATGCTTTTCCACAGTGCTACCCTCATCCTCCTGGGTATACCTCCAAGCCTTGGAAGAATATTGGATCAATTTCCTTGCTTATTGGAAAATATTTGACTACATGTCCATTCCATCATTTCTTTTCTGAGTTCATGTCTTCCTCAGATGACACCATGGATCCTTACTCTGTCTTCATCTTTAAATGCTTTATTAGCTCCTCAGTCATCCCATTAACATGGACAATAAGTCAGAAACTTATAACCCATTAAATTAAATAATTTTGTTATTTTAATTCAAATAGAACTTAAACTCAGTCAAAACAATCATCAAGGATATCTAATGTTAAAATAGTTTTGCATTAATATACTTAAAATATTATTTTTGAATAAATATATAACATACTTCTTTATTCATCTGCTTTGACAGTTGCAGTGCTATTAATCCAGTTACCTCAATGTACTGAAGGAAATATTGGCACCTCTTGAATTTCTAATTTAAGTTTGTCCCCTGTAGCTTCAGCTTTATATTATATTTACAGCCGTGCTTTCTTCTTGCATTGCACACTTTTTTTTTTTTTCAGTTTTTCAGGATTATATATCATCTCAGCTTTTTCTTTTTTCCCCAG
Organism: Bos mutus; assembly: GCF_027580195.1. NCBI lineage: Eukaryota > Metazoa > Chordata > Mammalia > Artiodactyla > Bovidae > Bos > Bos mutus. Next base: position 27,616,725 of record NC_091622.1, on the reverse strand, counting down.
TGTCAACGTTTCTTAGAAAATCCTTTGTTTATATCATCATTTCTTTAATTCACCTTTATATGTCAAAGCAACAGTTTCTTTCTCGTTTATTTTGCTAATGTTTAATTATTTTACCTTATTTTTTCTATAAAAATATTTATGGGTTGCACCTAGATTTAATATCGTCTCTTACACACACTTTCGCAGAGGAAGTAGTTTATTGTATGTTATCTTATTCCAATCTTCAGTGACCCAAGTGTGTAAGCTTTGCTCCTCAGGTTCTGTTGTAATAATGTTTGGTTCAGATATCATGTTACTGTTTGTCTTGTTTTTCTGTTCTTCATAGTGCTCAGTAGAATATATCATTTCTGGCAAATTCTTGTTTGTTAAGTCAAACTGAAGTAGAGAAATTCATATTTATACTAATTACTGGAGTAATGATCAGTTCAGTTCAGTTCAGTCGCTCAGTCGTGTCCAACTCTTTGTGACCTCATGAATCGCAGCACCCCAGGCCTCCCTGTCCATCACCAACTCCCGGAGTTTACCCAAACTCATGTCCATCGAGTTGGTGATGCCATCCAGCCATCTCATCCTCTGTCGTCCCCTTCTCCTCCTGCCCTCAATCTTTCCCAGCATCAGGGTCTTTTCAAATGAGTCAGCTCTTGGCGTCAGGTGGCCAAAGTATTGGAGTTTCAGCTTCAGCATCAGTCCTTCCAATGAACACCCAGGACTGATCTCCTTTAGGATGGACTGGTAATGACAGCAATTGATAAATATGTCAAAATCTTGTCATAAAAACAGTATTTATTTTAAAAAGAGAGAAAATATAATGCACATCACATTATACTTTATTCCAGCAAAAGAGGCAACTGAGTTGGAACATTCTTAGCCAGTAGACTTCTGAATGCCACAATCCTCATGGTTCCATGAAGAGATTGGTGTAATGTTTAAGCTCTTCACTTCTGGAGCCAGCCCTTCTGGATTCAAAATCCTGCTCCAGACTTGCTACTGTGAGATAGTAGGCAAGGAATGCAATTCCCTATGACTCAAGTTTTCATCTTTTGTTTTTGTTTTTTCATTTGTAAAATGGAAGTAGTTACATTATATGAGGATATAGTATTTAATATATGTAGTACATAGTAAGCAGTGTATAAGCATTAACTATAGTTTCAAATCTGTATTGGCTATTTATCTTGCAACTGTCCTCTTATGAGCATAAATAAACAACTAAATTTGCTCAGTTACCCATATAGATATTGTCTGCAAAAACCTGAGGCAGTAGCCGGGAGTGAACCGGAAGTGCAGTGACCTCCAGAAAGTTGCTGGGCCCGGTGGCCGCACATTGTATTTTGACCTCCAGAAAGTTCAAAGTAAAAAAAAAAAAAAAAAATCCCTGGTGGCTCAGAAGGTAAAGCATCTGCCTGCAATGCAAGAGACCCAGGTCTGATCCCTGGGTCAAGAAGATCACCTGGAGAAAGAAATGGCAAGCCACTCCAGTATTCTTGCCTGAAGGATTCCATGGACAGAGGAGCCTGGTGGTCTACAGTCCATGGGGTTGCGAAGAGTTGGACACAACTAAGCAACTAATGGCACCCCACTCCAGTACTCTTGCCTGGAAAATCCCATGGATGGAGGAGCCTGGTGGGCTGCAGTCCATGGGGTCGCTAAGAGTCAGACACGACTGAGCGACTTCACTTTCACTTTTTCACTTTCATGCATTGGAGAAGGAAATGGCAACCCACTCCAGTGTTCTTGCCTGGAGAATCCCAGGGACGGGGGAGCCTGGTGGGCTGCTGTCTATGGGGTCGCACAGAGTTGGACACGACTAAATGACTTAGCAGCAGCAGCAAGCAACTAACACACAAAAGGATTTTTTTGAAATTTGAGCTTTAGGATACCACTAAGAGAATTGCTTGGGGACGGGGGTAGGTAGAGAGGAAATTGGTTAAATTGCATACAGTTTTGACATTTAGTTAATACAGTCAAGCATGGTGATATTTAAGGCAAAGTTTCCTGTCTAGGAATGAACATCCATCATGGGTGGTTAGTGGTCATTTTTAAACAACTTCTAGACATTTTTTTTCTTGCATTATCATCCTCTGTATCATCCTATATCCATTGTCTTTCTGAAAGCCACTGTGATGATCATCTCAAGACTAACAAAGTCTTCCACATGAATACTCTTAAACTTGAGTATCTTTACTAAAGTACATAAGATCCAGAGGGCAGTCACTGTTACACTAGCCACTTCTTTCAGCATGCTAGTGTTCTTATAAACTAGGGGACGTGTTATAAACGTTCTTATAAACTAGGGGATGTGTTACGTTTATCAGGTATAAATACTCCTGCCAGGCCCAATTTGAAGCTACCAATGGCTTAAAAAATGGGTCATCAAATGCCAGAACATTTAACAATTGACTTGTAGGAACTGGTCAGAGCTGGTACCCTGCCTAATGCTGATATTTCTCTTTATGTATAAAGGCTCTTCACTTTCAGAGGTTCATAAATGTGAATAAGAGTAAAGTTTTGCCTAATATCAGCCTCACATTCTACAGTTCTTGAGGGCCCAAGAAGTAATTTGTATAGCTTCTGAAGAAATGAAAATAATTTCTGGACAAAGTGACACTAGAAGATTTTCTTCAGTGTCCCTTCATAGAAAAGCCCGTATCATAATTGCAGAGCAAGCTCAAAGGGACAGCAGCACATTCTTGAGACTTTTGCAACCAAGATCTTGGCCATAGGGATGAGGATAGCATCTATTATTTCCTTCCCTTCCTCTGTGCTACAAAAAGCACAAGAAAAATAACAGAGGTTGAGAAACTTAGAATACTTTCTTTAGATACTTGGCCCTTCCTTTCCAATACACCTACAATTCTTCCTTCAATATTCTGAGGAAAATTTTGAAATAATTAAACTACAATTTAATGCATTGCAGCTGTATTACTAGATTTGCTTCACAATCCTCTTTTAATGACTCCTTCAGTTTTCTATTCCCTTTTCCCATTTATATTTTAGCAGTCTTTGCCTTCAAACAGAAAATGAGTTGGTGCTAACAACATTAACAAAAATACTAGTATTATATTATATTCATAAGAATACAAAATTTTACAAGAAAAGATTGTTCCATTATACCTTGCTTACAGTGGGGGAGGTTTAAGTTCCTTTCCACAGGAACACAGCAACAATGCTACCTGCCTTGCTAGTTTAGTAAAACATGTGCAAGGTACTTTTTACATGACATTCATCAGGTGAAGAGGGGAGAAATTAATGCTAAAGTCTGTAAGAAAAAAAAAAATTATATTCTGAGATTCCCAATAGCAGACTTATTATTCATGTTCATATATTTCAGATATTACTTAGGGATATTTGGTGGTTGCCAATTCACATGTTCTTCCTATGTTAATATTATGCTCACTTGATTCTGAGCACTGAAGCTGAAAACCAACCAATCAGTTTAAGGGCTGAGGGAATAATGCACAAATAACATCATGCTGCTTCTTCTGTGTACATAGTACCTTTCTCTAGCTAACACAGGACACTTGGGACATGTTACTTTGCTAATCTTTGTGATAGCTGATTTAATTAATTACCTGGATATTGCTTCATTAAAGAGGGATGTGGGGTCCCAAGGGAGGTGGTCATTTATCAACTCCATCCTAATATTCAGGCAGGGAGATAAATGATCACTTTAAGATTGTTTTGGGAGGTTTGGCAAGCTCTGACCAAAGAAATAAGATGAGATTGGGATGAAGAAAACTGAGACACAACATATTGATAAAACTACTGCTTTGAAACATATATTGAATGAGAAAATTAACATATTAAAAGTAAAATTGTCTCATCCAAAGACCTAATTCTGGTGAAAATTGTTTATTGATCAAAATAGAAAAAAAAAAAAAGGATAAAAAATTAAAACTATGTGAACAAAAAAAGAAACAAAAACCAAAATCCCTGAAGCAACTTTCAAGCCTTTGGTATGTGATTTAAATCACCAAGAGGGATACTTCAGTAATTAAAGATGTATTTTGCATTTTACCATTCTTATCAGTGATCTGAGACAATAAACATTCAAGCTGACCTGGAGATAATTACCAATGTATCAGTAAACACACTAATTACAGTGGTTATCTAACTGTGTATAATTGGCCAGTATCACTGATTGGCAACTTTCTGTTCTATTTGGTATGGATAATCTCATAACGTTTTACTCAATTCTTCAGGATCCAGCTAACATTATTCTATAAATCAGAGATCTATATTCCTTAGAAACACTTTCTCTTCCATTCTTAACAATGTACAGATCAATTTTCAGGAGTCATTCTGACTGAGCAATTTGATTGCATCGTAAGAGGTTAAAACTCCTCTGGCAAGATATGCTGATTTATTGGTTTCAAAATGGAAATGAAAATTCTAAGTGCTGGATCAGCAGAAGCAAGGCACAGAAAGCTAGTGACCTTTAGGACTCTCTTGAGATTCGGTGTTAAGGTGGCCTGATCCCAAACTCAAAGAAGAAATTGGCTCCTTAGGCCTTAAACAACTTTTGATGCTCTAAATTGCAAATTCTGTGGCTAGGCTTTCAGGGGATATTCAGGGTGTGTTATTTGGTACTGCTGAGTTCAACAAATCCAGGAGGAAAAATGGGAATGACATATTCACATTTTAGTCTATGCAAATAGTTCTCCCCACAGCAGAATTGCAATTAGACTTTTATACTGTAGAACTTTGCAACACTGTAGCCCTTCTTGGACATCCTTCACTTACATCATACTTCCACTCTGTTATTTGCCAAAACCCCACTCATCCTCAAAGTCCTACTCTAGCCATAGTATCTCTCTTCCTCACTCTGTCCTTTAAACATCTCATAACATGCAATTTCAAATGCTATTTCACATTATTAAAAATTTCATATATTTTCTGTCTGTATCACACAATTATTCTATATGTATAGAAATATTGCCTTATAATTTTGATCATTCAACCTTTGGTCCCAGTTTTAAGGATTAAAAAATAATCTTGAAGTAAAGAAAGTAGGTAACATTCCTTTGCTTTATTTTCTATTGATGGGTTAGAAGTAACCCATGTCCTTAAGAATTCTGAGCTATTTTGTACCTGGAAACAATCATGTATTCTTTTTCCTGAATGGTAATGCCCTTGTTTGTCTTTTTGGAAAATTCCTACTTAGGCTCAAAACATGATTTAAAAATTAACTCTATTTCTTGAGGCAGTGCTCATCAGTATACTATGATTTAAATATTATCTGTAGCAATTTCTGGGCTTTCCCAGTGGCTCAGAGGTAAAGGAGATACAGGCAGGAGACTCAGGTTCAATCTCTGGGTCAGGAAGATCCCCTGGAGAAAGGAAATGGCAACCCACTCCAATATTCTTGCCTGGAGAACCCCAATTCATAGGGTCACAAAAGGGTCAGACATGACTGGACAATTAAATAACAGTGATTTCTGTTGTATCACGCATTCACATATCTCTCTTCATCACACTTGCACTTGCTATGAGAAAGGGCTACATTTTTAAGACAGTATTTGATACTTAAGAGGAGCCTAGCCAGCTGAAGTTAATAGGGTCACAAAGAGTCAGACATGACTGAGAAACCAACACACACACACACACACACACACATACACACATGGCCTCAAGAAGGTGTCTTAGGTAAAGGAATGAATGGCATACATGAAATCTGAAAGAAGGAAATATGAGAGAAAAATAAGAGATTTGTCTTAATGATCCTAGATTTCAGGGTCCCTCTGTCCCTGTGCTTTCAGAATAACTACACAGTAATGATCATATCTAAATCTAACAGATGACAGCATGAGTTATATTCTGTAGCTGTGAAAGCTAAGCTCCTTACCTGGGAGAATAATTTAATTCAAATTTGGGGATACACACACATACATATCATCATGCAATCTCTTAATAGTCATAGTCCTGTATTATTGTAAGACATAACCAAATTGGATGTTAGAGTCTGCTTTTGAGGTGTTTTCTATCTAAAGGTTTTATTTATATAAACACTTGTTTAAAGCTTAAGTAAATTTTATTCAGTCCATGAATCATAGATTGCTATACTTTGATCTATAGAATAATTAAATGATCCAAAGCAGTTTCTAAAAATGAGAAACCAGTAATTCAATATATTGACTAATAAATAGCTTTTGGTCACTTTTTTAGCTGAGAAACACCTAGTTAACTTGCAAGAAGGTGGAGGATATTAGTAGTAGCACTTATCACTTCCAACTGACAAGCCATTCTACAAATGTTGAAACTTTGTAACAGGTTACAAGGCTTTAAGGGGTAAGTCAGGTCTCACATTGAGAGTTCTTGGAGACTCAGCCACACCTTCATTATGATTATTATAACCTAGTAAAGTCTACTTCTTTCTTCCAAAATGAAAGAGACAAGAGACCAATCTGTGAGATCGTGTACATTCATACTAGAATGTAACACAGGGGGAAAAATATATATATATATATATTTTTTTATATATATATATATGTGTGTATGTGAGAGAAAGAGAGAGTATAAAGTTTTCAATTTTATTGCATCAGCTACTTCATCATGGAGGAAGTGGAACAGTAAGTTGCTGTTATGGGGATGAATCACCTAGGTGATGTATATTTGAATTTTAACTGAACAAGGGCCTGACTTTGCCTCAACTTTAAAAATTTTGTTTTACTATTAAGTGGTTCTGATAGAAAGTTCTCATTTCTAGTCCTGTAAGCCTTTTTGTGTTATAAATGAAATTGTATCTTTTTTTAATTGAATGTCTTTCATTTATATATTTATCGATTATCTGCTAAGCATTAGAGTCTGGAACATGGTGCAGTTCTTTTGTGAAATAATCTAATCACAAGTAAGGATTTTGTTTCAAGATGGCAGAGTAGAGGATGCACACTCACCTCCTCATGCAAGAACATCAAAATCAAAACTAACTATTGAACGATCATTGACAGAGGATGCTGGAACCCACCAAAAAATAAACCGCATGTCCAAGGCAAAGGTGAAGTCACAACAAGATGGTAGGAAGGGTGCAACAAAAATAAAATTAAATCCCATACCAGCTGTATGGGTTACCTACCAACAGGAAAGCAAGTGTACCACAAAAGTTCTTGCACCGCTGTGAAGGTTCTAATCATGTCAAGCTTTTGTGCCTGGGGATCTGACAAAGCAAATAGCAATCCTGAGGGAAACTGACTTTGAAGGCCAGCAGATTTGATTGCAGGATTTCCACAGGACTGAGGGAAACCACAATTTTCCTCCTCCTCTTAGGGGACACACACAAAATCTTGTGTGTACCAGGACTCAGGGGAAAGGAGCAGTGATCTCATAGGAGACTGAACCAGACCTGCTTGTTAATATTGGAGGACCCTCTGCAGTAGCATAGGTCAGTGGTGACTAACCACAGGGACACGGGCATTGGCAGAAGTGGTCCTAGGACCACAGGTCTGCTGTCAGAACCTAGGACCACAGGTCCGCTGTCAGAACCCTCCTAGAGGTTGGTCACCATTAGCCCTAGCATAGACCCTGTAGACTCCATGGCTGGGTTGCCTCATATCAAACAACTAACAGAGAGAGAACACAGCAGAACCTATCAGCAAAAAAATCAGATTAACGTTTTGCTGAGCAAGGCCCTACCCATCAGAGCAAGACACAGTTCTACCCACTGCCAATCTCTCCCAGTCTCTAAGAAGCTTGCACAAACCTCTTAGATAGCCTCATTCACCAGAGGGAAGACAGCAAAAACAAGAAGCTACATTCCTGAAGCCTCCAGAACAAAAACCACAACCACAGAAAGTTAATCAAAATGAAAGGACAGGATTATGTCCCAGATGAAGGAACAAGATAAAATGCCAGAAAAACAACTAAATAAAATAGAGATAGGCAACATACCAGAATAAGAATTCAGAATAATGATAGTGACGATGATCCAGGATTTTGATAAAGAATAGAGGCAAAGATTGAGATGATGCAAGAAATGTTTAACAAAGACCTAGAAGAACTAAACAACAAACAGATGAACAACGCATGTGACATGAAAAATACACTAGAAGGAATCAATAGCAGCACAACTGAAGCAGAACAGATAAGTGGCCTGGAAGACAAAATGGTGGCAATCACTGCTGTGGAACAGAATAAAGAGAAAATAATGAAAAGAAATATAGACAGCCTAAGAGACCTCTGGGATAACATTAAATGCACCAAGGTTTCTATTATAGTGGTTCCAGAAGAAGAGAGAGAAAGGACCCAAGAAAATATTTGAAGAGATAATAGCTGAAAATTTCCCTAAGGTGGGAAAGGAAATGCTCAACCAAGTTCTTGAAGCACAGAAATATCCATTTTTATCCAGGCAGGATAAACCCAAGGAGGAACATGCTGAGACACATAGTAATCAGACTGACAAAAATAAAAGACAAAGATAAAATATTAAAAGCAAAAAAGGAAAAAAAGACAACAGAAAAGGGAGGTACCATAAGGTTAACAGCTGATTTTTCATCAGAAACTGCAACTAGAAAGAAATGGCACAGTATATTTAAAGTGATGCAAAGGAAGAACCTGCAATGAAGAATACTCTGCACATCAAGTCTGTCATTCAGATTTGACAGAGATATCATAAGCTTTACAGACAAGCAAAGATTAAGAGAATGCAGCACCACAAATAAATGCTAAAGAAACTACTCTAGGGAGAAAACATAAGAAAAGGAAAAGACCTACAAAAACAAATACAAAACAGTTGTTCAGTAGCTTCAGTTCAGTTCAGTCACTCAGTCATGTCTGACTCTTTGCAACCCCATGAATCACAGCACTCCAGGCCTCTCTGTCCATCACCAACTCCCGGAGTTCACTCAGACTCACATCCATCGAGTCAGTGATGCCATCCAGCCATCTCATCCTCTACTGTCCCCTTCTCCTCCTGCCCCCAATCCCTCCCAGCATCAGAGTCTTTTCCAATGAGTCAACTCTTCCCATGAGGTGGCCAAAGTACTGGAGTTTCAGCTTTAGCATCATTCGTCCAAAGAAATCCCAGGGCTGATCTCCTTCAGAATGGACTGGTTGGATCTCCTTGCAGTCCAAGGGACTCTTAGTCATGTCCAATTCTTTGTGGCTCCATGGGCTGCAGCACATCAGTCTTCCCTGTCCTTTACAGTCTCCCAGAGTTGTCTCAAACTCAAGTCCATTGAGTCGGTGATGCTATCGAACCATCTTATCCGCTGCTGCCCCCTTCTCCTTGAGCCTTCAATCTTTCCCAGCTTCAGGGTATTTTTAATGAGTCAGATCTTCGCATCAGGTGGCCAAAGTATCAGAACTTCAGCTTCATCATCAATTCTTCCAATGAATATTCAGGGTTGATTTCCTATAGGATTGACCGGTTTGATCTCCTTACAGTCCAAGGGACTCTTGAGAGTCTTTTCCAACAACACAATTTGAAAGCATCAATTCTTCAGTGCTCAGCTTTCTTTATGATCCAACTCTCACATCCATTCATGACTACTGGAAAAACTTTGACAATACGAACCTTTGTCAGCAAAGTGATATCTCTGCTTTTTAATATGCTATCTAGATTTATCATAGCTTTACTTCCAAGAAGAAAGTGTCTTTTACTTTCATGGTTGCAGGAACCATCTGCAGTGATTTTGGAGCCCAAGAAAATAAAATCTGTCACCGTTTCCACTTTTCCCCCTTCTATTTGCCATGAAGTGATGGGATCAGATGCCATGATCTTAGTTTTTTTAATGTTGAGTTTAAAGCCAGCTTTTCACTCTCCTCTTTCATCCTCATCAAGAGGCTCTTTAGTTTCTCTTCACTTCCTGCCATGAGATTGGTATTGTCTGCATATATGAAGTTGTTGATATTTCTCCTGGACATCTTGATTCCAGCTTGTGATTCATCCAGACAGGCATTTCACATCATGAACCAGGTGGCACTGTGGTAAAGAATCCAGCTGCCAAAACAGGAGACACAAGACCCAGGGTCCAATCCCTGGGTCAGGAAGATCCCCTCTAGGAGGAAATGGTAACCTGTCGAGACCAGCTTGACAAGAGGGTTTCCGAAAGTGCGATATGGTGAGAGAATGAGAAACGAGACGCAAAAATTGAGATAAAAGTGAGGATGGGGGACCAGCACTACTCCAAGGGGAAGGTGCCGAAACAGAATCCAAGTCAGCTTTATTATACTTTCAGCCGTGAATGAAAGAATATGCGGGGAGTTAAACTATAACATGTGGCCTTCAGGACCAAAGAACAAAATGATCATTAGCCATTGAGTAATTAGGAAACAGTAATCAATAACAAATCAGTAACCAAGACTAATATTCTTATCTATAGATTTGCCACCAGATACGTAAAACATGTGACTCTGAGACACCAGTTGAGAAACAGTCTGGGGTCGGTTTTCCGACCCCAGGATCATATCTTGTTTTCAAGATTATAAACTGTTCCCTCTGGACTTGTTCCAAGAATCTCATACCTTATAGCATCCAGTTTATCAATAATTATAAATATCCTTTGTGGCCCTTGCTGAGACCTGCTTTTCTTTTATTCTTCCTGTCTCCTATAGCAACCCACTCCAGTATTCTTGCCTGGAAAATTCCATGGACAAAGGAGATTAACACCATTCCATGATGTCACAGAGTCAGACACAACTGAGCAACTGAGCATGCATGAACTCTGCATAAAAATTAAATAAGTGGGGTGAAAATTACACAGCCTTGTCTGAATTTTGAACTACTCCATTGTTCCATGTTTGCTTCTAACTGTTGATTCTTGATCCACAAACATGTTTCTCAGGAGACAGGTATGGTGGTCTAGTACTCCCATCTCTTTCAGAATTTTTGTACAGTTTGTTGTGATCCACACAGTCAAAGGCTTTAGCTTAGTCAGTGAAGCGATTTTTTAATTATGTTGCTTTTTCTATGATCCAATGAATATTGGCAATTTGATCTCTGATTCTCTTTCATTTTCTAAATCCAGTTATACATCTAGATGTTCTTTATTTACATACTGCTGAAGCCTAGTGTGAAGGATTTTGAGAATAACCTTGCTTAACATATGAAATGAGCACAATTATTTGGTATTTTAAACATTCTTTGGCATCACCCTTCTTTGGGATTGGAATGAAAATTGACCTTTTCCAGTCCTGATGGCACTGCTGAGTTTTCCAAATTGGCGGACATATTTGGTGTAGCACTTTAACAGCATCATCTTTTAGGATTTAAATAGCCCAGCTGGAATTTCATCACCTCCACTAGCTTTGTTTGTAGTAATGTTTCCTAAGCGCCACTTGTCTTCACACTCAAAAATGTCTGGCTCTAGATGAGTGACCTGACCACACCATCATGATTATCTGGGTCATTAAGACGTTTTTTGTATAGTTCTGTGTATTCTTGCCACTCCTTCTCAAGCTCTTCTGCTTCTATTAGGCCCATACCTTTTCTATCTTTTATCATGCGCATCCTAGCATGAAATATTTCCTTGATATCTCCAATTTCTTGAAGAGATCTGTAAGCTTTCCCAATTTCTTGTTTTCTCTACTTCTTTGCGTAAGAAAATGATAATAGGAACATGCATATCAATAATTACCTTAAGTGTAAATGGATTAAATGCACCAGTGCATGGATACAAAATAAGGCCCATACCTATGCTGTCTACAAGAGACCCACCTTAGACTTAGGGACCCATACAGACTGAAAGTCATGTGTTAGCAGGGATTCCATGCAAATGGAAATCGAAATGCTGGAGGAATAGTACTTCTATCAGACAAAATACTTTAAAACAAACTGTTACAGGAGACAAAAAAGGATGCTACATAATGATCAAGGGATAAATCCAAGAAGATATATAAATATTATATAGTAAATATATACACAATCATGGTTGTAAATATATACACAATCATCAATGGAGCACCTCATATGTAAGGCAAATACTAACAACCATGAAGGGAAAAATCAACATTAACACAATAATAGTGGAAGACTTTAACACACTACTTTTACCAATGGACAGATCATCCTGGCAGAAAAATCGTAAGGAAACACAGGCTTTAAAGAACATATTGAATCAGATGGATTTAATTGAAATTTTAGTAGCATTCCATCAAAAACGTCTCAAGTGCACGTGGGACATTCTCCAGGATTGGCCCTACGCTGGGCCACAAGGCAAGCCTTGGCAAACATAAGAAAATTGAAATCACACCAAGCATCTTTTCCAACCTTAATGCTGTGAATTTAGAAATACACTACAAGAAAAAAAAACAAAAACCTTAAAAAAAACACACACACACAAACATAGTGGCTAAACAATACGCTACTAAGCAACCAGTGGATCACTGAGGAATGCAAAGAAGAAGTCAGATAATAACAAGGGAAAAAGAAAAAAAAGACGACAATCTAAATCCTATGGGATGCAGCAAAAGCACTTCTAAGACAGAAATTTATAGGAATACAATCTTGCCATCAAAAAAAAGAAAAATTTCAACTAAACAACTAACCTAACATGCGAAATAACTAGGTAAAAAAGAACAAATAAAGCTTCAAGTAAGTAGAAGGCAAAAAGAATCAAAGATCAGGGCAGAAATACATGAAAAATAAAATAATAGTAAAGATCAATGGAACTAAAAGCTGGTTATTTGAAAATATAAATAAAATTGGTAAACCTAAAGGTTTATCATCAAGAAAAAAAGAGATTACTCAATTAAAACTAGAAATAGAAAAGAATATATTACAAGATCAGTTCAGTTGCTCAGTTGTGTCTGACTCTTTGCAACCCTATGAACCGCAGGATGCCAGGCCTCCCTGTCAATCAGCAACACCCGGTGTCCACCCAAATCCATGTCCATCAGGTCGGTGATGCCATCCAGCCATCTCATCCTCTGTCGTCCCCTTTTCCTCCTGCCCCCAATCCCTTGCAGCATCAGGGTCTTTGCCAATGAGTCAGCTCTTCGCATCAGGTGGCCAAAGTATTGGAGTTTCAGCTTCAACATCAGTTCTTCCAATGAACACATAGGACTGATCTCCTTTAGGATGGACTAGTTGGATCTCCTTGCAGTCCAAGGGACTCTTACGAGTCTTCTCCAGCACCACAGTTCAAAAGCATCAATTTTTCTGGCTCAGCTTTCTTTATAGTCCAACTCTCATATCCATACATGACCACTGGAAAAACCATAGCCTTGACTAGACAGACCTTTGTTGACAAAGTGATGTCTCTGCTTTTTAATATGCTGTCTAGGTTGGTCATAACTTTTCTTCCAAGGAGTAAGTGTCTTTTAGTTTGATGGCTGCAATCACCATCTGCAGTGATTTTGGAGCCCAAAAAAGTAAAGTCTGACACTGTTTCCACTGTTTCCCCATCTATTTCCCATGAAGTTATGGGACCAGATGCCATGATCTTAGTTTTCTGAATGTTGAGTTTTAAGCCAACTTTTTCATGCTCCTCTTTCACTTTCATCAAGAGGCTTTTTAGTTCCTCTTCACTTTCTGCATCTTTACTTTCTGCATATCTGATGTTATTGATATTTCTCCCAGCATTCCAGCTTATGCTTCCTCCAGCCCAGCGTTTCTCATGATATACTCTGCATATAAGTTAAATAAGCAGGGCGATAGTATACACCCTTGACCTACTCCTAATCCTATTTGGAACCAGTCTGTTGTTCCAAGTCCAGTTCTAACTTTTGCTTCCTGACCTGCAAATAGGTTTCTCAAGAGAGGCAGGTCAGGTGGTCTGGTATTCCCATCTCTTCAGAATTTTCCACAGTTTATTATGATCCACACAGTCAAAAGCTTTGGCATAGTCAATAAAGCAGAAATAGATGTTTTTCTGGAACTCTCTTGCTTTTTCCATGATCCAGCGGATGTTGGCAATTTGATCTCTGGTTCCTCTGCCTTTTCAAAAAGCAGTTTGAACATCTGGAAGTTCACAGTTCACGTATTGCTGAAGCCTGGCTGGGACAATTTTGAACATTACTAGCATGTGAGATGAGTGCAATTGTGCAGTAGTTTGACCATTCTTTGACATTGCCTTTATTTGAAACTGGAATGAAAACTGATATTTTCCAGTCCTGTGGCCACTGCTGAGTTTTCCAAATTTGTGGGCCTGTTGAGTACAGCACTTTCACAGCATCATCTTTCAGGATTTGAAATAGCTCAACTGGAATTTCATCACCTCCACTAGCTTTGTTCGTATTGCTGCTTCCTAAGGCCCACTTGACTTCACATTCCAGGATGTCTGGCTCTTGGTGAGTGATCACATCATTGTGATTATACGGGTCATGAAGATCTTTTTTTGTACAGTTCTTCTGTGTATTCTTGCCACCTCTTCTTAATATCTTCTGCTTCTGTTAGATCCATACCATTTCCGTCATTATTGAGCCGATCTTTGCATGAAATGTTCCCTTGCTATCTCTAATTTTATTGGAGAGATCTCTGTCTTTCCCATTCTATTGTTTTCCTCTATGTCTTTGCATTGGTCATGGATTAAGGGTTTCTTATCCCTACTTGCTATCTTTTGGAACTCTGCATTCAAATGGGAACATCTTTCTTCTTCTCCTTTGCTTTTCACTTCCTTTCTGTTCACAGCTTTTTGTGAGGCCTCCTCAGATAGCCATTTTGCTTTTTTTCATTTCTTTTTCTTGGGGATTATCTTGATTCATGTCTCCTGTACGATATCATGAACCTCTGTCCATAGTTCATCAGGCACTCTATCAGATCTAGTCTCTTAAAACTATTTCTCTGTTTCACTGTATAGTCATAAGGGATTTGATGTAGGTCATACTTGAATGGTCTAGTGGTTTTCCCTACCTTCTTCAATTTAAGTCTGAATTTGGCAATAAGGAGTTCATGATCTGAGCCACAGTCAGCTCCTGGTCTTGTTTTTGCTGCTTGTATAGAGCTTCTCCATCTTTGGCTGCAAAGAATATAATCAATCTGATTTTGGTGTTGACCATCTGAGGATGTCCATGTGTACAGTCTTCTCTTGTATTGTTGCAAAGGGTGTTTGCTATGACCAGTGTGTTCTCTTGGCAGAACTCTGTTAGCCTTTGCCCTGCTTAATTCTGTACTCCAAAGCCAAATTTGCCTGTTACTCAGGTGTTTCTTGACTTTCTACTTTTGTATTCCAGTCCCCTATAGTGAAAAGGACATCTTTTTGGGGTGTTAGTTCTAGAAGGTCTTTTAGGTCTTCATAGAACCGTTCAACTTCAGCTTCTTCAGTGTTACTGCTACTGCTGCTAAGTCACTTCAGTTGTGTCCGATCTGTGCGACCCCATAGATGGCAGCCCACCAGGCTCTGCCTTCCCTGGGATTCTCCAGGCAAGAACACTGGAGTGGGTTTCCATTTCCTTCTCCAGTGCATGAAAGTGAAAAGTAAAAGTGAAGTCACTTAGTCATGTCTGACTCTTTGCGACCCCATGGACTGAAGCCTACCAGGCTCCTCCATCCGTGGGATTTTCCAGGCAAGAGTATTGGAGTGGGTTGCTATTGCCTTCTCCTTCAGCGTTACTGGTCGGGGTATAGACTTGGATTACAGCGATGTTGAATGGTTTGCCTTGGAAATGAACAGAGATCATTCTGTCATTTTTGAGATTGCATCCAAGTACTGCATTTCAGACTCTTCTGATGACTATGATGGCTACTTCATTTGTTCTAAGGGATTCCTGCCCAAGTAGTAGATATAATGGTAATCTGAGTTAAATTCACCCATTCCAGTCCATTTCAGTTCGCTGATTCCTAGAAAGTTGACGTTCATTCTTGCCATCTCCTGTTTGACGACTTCCAATTTGCCTTAATTCATGGACCTAACATTCCAGGTTCCTATGCAATATTGCTCTTTACAACTTCGAACCTTGCTTCTATCACCAGTCCCATCCACAACTGGGTGTTGTTTTGGCTCCATCCCTTCATTCTTTCTGGAGTTATTTCTCCACTGATCTCCAGTAGCATATTGGGCACCTACCGACCTGGGGAGTTCATCTTTCATTGTCCTATCTTTTTGCCTTTTCATACTGTTCATGTGGTTCTCAAGGCATGAATACTGAAGTGATTTGCCATTCCCTTCTCCAATGGACCACATTCTGTCAGACCTCTCTACTGTGACCCATCCATCTTCGGTGGCCCCATGTGGCATGGCTTAGTTCCACTGAGTTAGACATGGCTGCAGTCCATGTGATCAGATTGGCTAGTTGTCTGTGATTGTGGTTTCAGTCTGTCTGCCCACCGCAGAAATTCAAAGGATCATCAGGGACTACTACAAGCAACTGTATGTCAATAAAATGGAAGAAATAGACCTATTCTTAGAAAGGTACAATTTTCCAAGACTGAACCAGGTAGAAATAGAAAATATGAAGGGACCAACAGAAGCACTGAAATTGAACTGTGATGTAAGAACTCCTGACAAACAAACGTGCAGGACCTGATACCTTCACAGGTGATTTCTATCAAATATTTAGAGAAGAGCTAATGCCTATTCTTCTGAAACCCTTCCATAACATTACAGAGGAAAAAATACTCCCAAACTCATTCTATGAGGACATCACCCTGATTCTAAAAACAAAGATAACACACACAAAAACAAAATTACAATCCAATGTCACTGATGAACATAGATGTAAAAATTCTCAACGAATACTAGTATTCTAAATCTAATATTGCATTAAATAGATCATATATTATGATCAAATGAAATTTAGCCTAGGGATGCAAAAATTTTTCAGTGTCATCAAAAATCCATGAACAATAAATGCTGGAGAGGGTGTGTAAAGAGGGGAACCCTCCTACACTGTTGGTGGGAATTTAAATTGGTTCAGCCACTGTGGCAAATGGTATGGAGGCTCCTTAAAATAAAAATAGAGCTACCGTGTGTGTGTGTGTGTGTGTGCGTGCGCTAAGTTGCTTCAGTCATGTCCAACTCTTTGAGATCCTGTGGACTATACCCTGCCAGGATCCTCTGCCCATGGGGTTCTCCAGACAAGAATACTGGAGTGGATCAGTATTGCCTACTCCAGGGGATCTTCCCAACCCAGGGATCAAACTTGCATTCCCTGCATTACCACTGACCTACATCAAAAAAGCAAGGGAGTTCCAGAAAAACATCTATTTCTGCTTTATTGACTATGCCAAAGCCTTTGACTGTGTGGATCACAATAAACTGGGAAATTCTGAAAGAGATGGGAATACCAGACCACCTGACCTGCCTCTTGAGAAACCTATATGTAGGTCAGGAAGCAACAGTTAGAACTGGACATGGAACAACAGACTGGTTCCAAATAGGAAAAGGAGGACGTCAAGGCTGTATATTGTCACCCTGCTTCTTTAACTTCTATGCAGAGTACATCATGAGAAACGCTGGACTAGAAGAAACACAAGCTGGAGTCAAGACTGCTGGGAGAAATATCAATAACCTCAGATAGGCAGATGACACCACCCTTATGGCAGAAAGTGAAGAGGAACTAAAAAGCCTCTTGATGAAAGTGAAAGAGGAGAGTGAAAAAGTTGGCTTAAAGCTCAACATTCAGAAAACTAGGATCATGGCATCTGGTCCCATCACTTCATGGAAATAGATGAGGAAACAGTGGAAACAGTGTCAGACTTTATTTTTCTGGGCTCCAAAATCACTGCAGATGGTGATTGCAGCCATGAAATTAAAAGTCGCTTACTCCTTGGAAGAAAGGTTGTGACCAACCTAGGTAGCATATTGAAAAGCAGAGACATTACTTTGCCAACAAAGGTCCTTCTAGTCAAGGCTATGGCTATGGTTTTTTCAGTGGTCATGTATGGATGTGAGAGTTGGACTGTGAAGAAAACTGAGCGCCGAAGAATTGATGCTTTTGAACTGTGGTGTTGGAGAAGACTCTTGAGAGTCCCTTGGACTGCAGGGAGATCCAACCAGTCCATTCTGAAGGAGATCAGCCCTGGGATTTCTTTGAAAGGAATGATGCTAAAGCTGAAACTCCAGTACTTTGGCCACCTCATGCGAAGAGTTGACTCATTGGAAAAGACTCTGATGCTGGGAAGGATTGGGGGCAGGAGGAGAAGGGGACAGCAGAGGATGAGATGACTGAATGGCATCACTGACTCAATGGACGTGAGTCTGAGTGAACTCCAGGAGTTTATGATGGACAGGGAGGCCTGGCGTGCTGCGATTCATGGGGTCTCAAATAGTCGGACACTACTGAGCGACTGAATTGAACTGAACTGAACCAATTGTTCAGTCACTCAGTTGTGTCTGATTCTGTGACCCCATGGACTGCAGCACATCAGTCTTCCCTGTCCTTCACCATCTCCTGGAGTTTGTTCAAATCCATGTCCATTGAGTCGATGATGCCATCCAACCATCTCATCATCTGTTGTCCCCTTCTCCTCCTGCCTTCCATCTTTTCCAACATCAGGATCTTTTCTAATGAAGGAAACCCCTATATCCCTAGTATGTGGTCAAAGAGCATAAACTTACAGTTATAAATACTAGGGACATACTTATAACTGAAAGCTTAAGCCTTTTGACTACCTTCCTCCAATCCCCCCCTACCCCCGCCACCCCGCACTCTGCCTCTAGGTCTGATGTCTTTTTCTATGACGTTCTTTGTTTTAGATTTTTCATATAAATGAAGTCATATAGTCTTTGTCTTTCTCTCTCTGACTTATTTCACTCAACATAAGACCGTCAAGATCCTTCCATATTGTTGCAAATGGTAGAATTTCCTGTTTTTTTTTTTTTTTATGACTGAATCATCCATTATATATACCACAATATCTTTATCCATTTATCCATCAACGGTTGGTTTCCATGTCTTGGCTACTATAAACAACACTGATTTTTTTATTTTTCTTTACTGATTCTTAATGATAGAGAACTTCCACTTTCATTTGTGGGCTAACCAATGATTCACAGGAAGTTTCAATGATAATTATATTTTTAATTGTTACAAATTAATACAAATCTCATTAGAGACCCAGTGTTTGATTGTGTCTATTTTCTTTGTGTATGCCAATCTTTTCTTATGAACTCTAAAATAGAGCAAATGTTATTAGTTCATTCTATCTGATAGAAATTAATAATTATTCTCCAAAATTAATTGATCAAGTCATACCAAATTTGCATTATGAAAATATGACTTATGAGGGAAAGGTGTGTATTTGAAAGTGTGCAACAAGTACAAAACATTGAGAACCTCCCATCCAGAAAGTAACTATTGGGATCTTCCCAACCCAGGTGTTAAACCTTCCCAACCCAGGAGTTAAAATATTATTTGAGCAGTCACTCATACAAGTTTTGAAAGTCATTTTTAGTATGAGTTTGTTAAGCCATGAGAATGTTAAGCCACTGAGAATCATTTATTCTGGAACTTGCTTTTTACTCTCTTAAGTATCTTTGTATACTGCTGGTTTCAAAGGAGCTTTTTCCTTAACATTTCTAGTTTCCTACACTGGGTATAATTCAGGAAACTATTTGTTGCCTAATATGCTGTCTTCTAAAACAATTCTCAATCTGCCAGATTCTCCTGGTGAGTGAGATAGGGAGGCATTTTGATTTCTAATCTGTTGGATACAGTTTATATACAGCACCTTCATTTTCTAGATGTGCCTGCAGTGGCCTGAGAGACTAGATCTTTGCAGTGACCCAACTTACTGCTCCCTGGGAATAATTCATCCATTCATCCAACTAGAGAATTGGTTGATGAAGTATTTACTTTCAGTATAACTAAAGCTTTCTTTTTTCCTTCTGAGGAACTCAGACTTTGTAGGTTTGCTTGCTTGCCCTGCATAGGTTTTGATTTTTATATGTCCTAAACTCTCATATCAACAATTGTTTGTATAGATCCCCTGTGAAAAGATTAATGTTTTAAATGGGTTTGTGACATTTATTTATTTATTCATTCATTAACTGAAGTTAATTCAAAACAAATATAACTATGACAAAGGGAATCTGTGCTTAGTAAAGTCAGAGAAAAGTGAAAGAAAATTTTATACTAAAAGGTACAGAAAAGCAGACGTCATTTCTGGTATCCCTCACACAACCCCTTGAGTGCCTATCATATAATACAATTTCAGTATATTGTAAAAATACATTGAATTAACACTGTTTTCATTCTTTTCAGACTATGCATGCTATTCATTGTAACAGGAAACTGAATGAAGTAAAATTTATTGACAACAGTGTCACTTGTATTTTTAAAGATATTTATATGAAATAAAAAACAATGATTAGAAATAACACTTTACTGTATTCTTGAAACACAAGAGAAAAATTAATCAAGCAAAAAAATTGAAATTGATGGTGGATTAATTTTAGGCCCCTCCCTTCCTCCCCCTCTCTCTCACTCTCCCTGCTTCCCTCTCTCTCTCCCTTCCTTCCTTCTTTCTTTTATCTTTGTTTCTCTTTCTTATATCTGAGAACCACATTGTTAATTTCTATACCTATACATGCTGCTCTTCTCTAGTCAGAAACAATAAAGGACAAAAATGGCAAGGACATAACAGAAGCAGAAGAGATTAAAAGAGGTGCAAGAATACACAGAAGAATTATACAAAATATGCCTTAGTGACCTAGATAACCACGACAGTGTGGTCACTCACCTAGAGCCAAATGTCCTGGAGTATGAATTCAAGTGGGCCTTAGGAAGCATTACTAAGAAGAAAGTTAGTGGAGGTGATGGAATTCCAGCTGAGCTATTTCAAATCCTAAAAGAAGATGATGTAAAGTGCTACATTCCCTGCATGGCTAAGTCACTTCAGTCATGTCTGATTCTTTTGGACCCCATGCACCTTAGCCTGCCAGGCTCCTCTGTCCATGATATACCCCAGGCAAAAATATTGGAGTGAGTTGTCATTTCCAACTCCAGAGGATCTTCTGACCCAGAGATCAAACCCGTGTCTCCTACATTGGCAGGAAGGTTCTTTAACACTAGCGCCACCTGGGAAATTGCACTCAACAGGTCACCAAATTTGGAAAACTCAGTAATGGCCACAGGGCCGGAAAAGGTCACTTTTCATTCCATTCCCAAAGAAAACCAATGTCTAAGAATGTTCAAAGTACCGTACCATTGCACTCATTTCACATTCTAGCAAGGTTATGATTAAAATTCTTCAAGCTAGGCTTCAGCAGTATGTGAACTGAGAACTTCCAGAAATTCAAGCTGGATTCAGAAAAGGCAGAGGAACCAGGGATCAAATTGCTAACATCCACTGGGTCATAGATAAAGCAAGGGGAATTCAGAAAAAAAAAAAAAAAAATCTACTTCTGCTTTGTTGATTATGCAAAAGCCTTTGAATATGTGAATTACAACAAATTGTGGACAATTCTTAAAGGGATGAGAATACCAGGCCACGTTACCTGCCTCCTGAGAAACCTGTATGCAGGTCAAGAAGCAGCAGTTAGAACAAAACATGAAACAACAAACTGTTTCCAAATAGGGAAAGGAGTACATCAAGGCTGTATATTGTCACCCTGCTTATCTAACTTATATGCAGAGTACATCATGTGAAATGCCAGGCTGGATGAATACTAAGCTAGAATCAAGATAGCTGGGAGAAATATTAATAACCTCAGATATGCAGATAGTAGTACCACTCTAATGACAGAAAGTGAAGGATAGCTAAAGAGCCTCTTGATGAAGTTGAAAAAGGAGAGTTCAAAAGCTGACTTAAAGCTCAGCATTCAATGTATGAAGATCTTGGCATTCTATTTCATCACTTCATGGCAAATAGAAGAGGAGAAAGTGAAAAAATGGATGGATTTTATTTTCTTGGGCTTCAAAATAGCCAAAGATGGTGACTGTAGGCATGAAATTAAACTACCCTTGTCCTTAGAAGAAAAGCTATGATGAAACTAGACAGTGTATTAAAAACCAGAGACCTCACTTTGCTGACAAAGGTCCATTTAGTCAAAGCTGTGGTGTTTATAGTAGTTCTGTATGGATGTAAGAATTGGACTATAAAGAAGACTGAGCACTGAAGAATTAATGCTTTTGAACTGAGGTTCTGGAGAAGACCCTTGAGAGTCCTTGGACAGTAAGGAGATCAAGCCAGTCAATCCTAAGGGAAATTAACTCGGAATATTTATTGGAAGGACTGATACTGAAATTCCAATAGTTTGGCCACGTGATGCAAAGAGCCAACTCATTGGAAAAGACCCTCATCCTGGGAATGACTGAGGGCAGGAGGAGATGGGGTCAACAGGAGATGAAATGGTTGGATGGCATCACCAGCTCGATGTACATGAGTTTGAGCAAACCCTGGGATATAGTGAAGGACATGGAAACCTGGCATACTGTAGTCCATGAGGTCGCAAGGAGTTGGACGTGACTTAGCAACTGATTATCAATATGCTGTGCCAATTTGTTCTACTTCCTTTTGCATCCCAGAGGAAGTTTAATGTGAACTGCTAAGTTCATTTCCTTTTTAATTGAAGACTTCCCTGGGACAAGCTGTAGGCACCTGAGAATGAGAGCTCATGCATAGAACAAGTCTGCACGGTAAATGCCGTATTGTACTCAGCATTGCTCTTCCTTCAACCACAGAGCAGTGTCATTGGACCAAGAGTTTTAGACTGACTTGCTTCACTTAAGATTTATTACATTAGGCCCCAGTAATATAATATTCCTGTGAGTTGCATTGGAAATACCTGATGCTGTAATCGCCTCAGTACAAAGAAACATAATAAAAGCCATGTCAATAAAGGACACCTTGTTATTCAGTAGAATTGTGTTACATGGACATCTTCATTTAAATTTATATAATATATACCATATAAAGCATGAAGATTTTTAAGGTAAGCAAGCAACAAAGGTCATACATTCAGTAACATCTTTAGAAAACTTGTTTTTGTGTGTGTGGTAAATACACCTATATTTCCACCTCATGGATTCAGCCTATGAATAAATTATTTATGAATTATTTTAAAGAGATTTTGATATACTAATCACCTAAATATGTCTGACGTCAGTGCATAATTATTATTTAGAAACATTCAGATCTGATTGGTTCATTGAAAATTTTGTCACACAAATCTGAAATGACAGATTCATTACCTGAATGTATTCACCCCTAAATTTTTGTATATATTAGTGTCATTATGTCACTTCTCTGGAATAGTAAAACATATAGTTATTATTTTTGCTCTTCTTAAACATTATGTTCTATATAACATGCTCCACAAATACTTCTTTACTACCACTCCTGAGACGGAACATGTTTTCTGGGAAAGAGTCAAGATTTTGTTTTCTTTGCTGAACTTCTGTTATAAAAGAAAATCATATATCAAGGATGAAAGAGATTACAGTATTTTTGATTTGAACCTCTACTTTGAAGAAGCCCAGGTCACTGTCAGATGGACTACACCTACAATTTCTTTATTAAACTAAAATAGTGGGTAAGGTGGATGGTTGCTAAGGGTATTGACTTTCTCACAAACTTAAGAGTCTCCCAGATTGTCATGCTGGAACTCTGTATTTACTCAGTCTACTCCTACTGCACTCTTGCATTGCCCATTTTAAAGGTCCTTTTTGGACTGAATAACATTAGATGAGATCCAGAAGACCAGAAAAGAAATGTTTAGGGACATGCCCCACTTGAACTCTTGCCTCAGATGCCATCAGATTTAAGTTCTAATCACTTTTTCTTTGATAAACTTTATATACTAAGTATTTTGAATCATTTCTCCAGTTGCTGTGTTTTGGACTATTTGCAATTATTTCACAATATAATCAATTCCAGATTTGTCAACACTTTATTTGTAAACCCTTGTTCTTGATATTTTAAATGAAATAGTCAGTAAAAATCAAAACCTGCATTTTTCTGCCATCTGAGTTTTTGTGCTAGATAATATATTCAGTGTTATTAGGAAAAATTATGTGTTTCATGAACTGACAGTGAATTAAAAGGAAGGTATTGATTTTATTTTTTCAAAGTGCTTAAAAATGAAAGTATGGGGGAAGAAATGATAAAAACAGTTAATTTTATCAAAAAGAAATTGGTTGTATATCTTAATCAGAGCTCTTGTGATTAAGCCATTCAAATTCTTGAAGAAAAAGGAAAAAAAAATCAGGAGAATTAAAAAGGGGAAGGACTTCAGAATAAGCTTTCTAAGATATTTCATGGAATCTGAAGAAAGACATGTATCCAGATCTCCTCAAGAACTGAACCTGGTTATTATTTTTACTAAATGTAATTATTAATTGCAATTAAAATGACTAATCTGTTAGAATTTTACTTTCTCCCACTGTTGTGGGTCTTGAAGTTGCTGTCTCTGCTCTTTATTACATTTTGATTTATTTTCTCCTTTTTTTTTTTTTTCTGAAACCAGTTTTCTCTCCATTTCCAAGAAGACTTACAGAGGCTATTGACTTTGAAAACAACCTACTGATCCTTAAGGGAGAAAAGCATGGTGAATGTGTCTGAACTGAGTGCCCATCTCTGGCCCAATCAGCAATGACCAGAGGTAGGTTTCACATAATGCAAACATGACAGAAGGTTGTCTAATACTAAAGTTTTCAGAAAAATAAAATAGATGATAGGTTGAAAAAACATCACAAGATCTCTATTAATATATCAATTGTCATAATAAAGTAACAACTACCTGTATTAACGACCCTTTGCTAATGATAGTTCTGTTTGAGCCCTCTGTCAAGAAAATGATTTGATTACAGTGAGGGATGACCTCATACAGAAGCAAAGCATCGTACATCTTGACTATATGACTAAATTATGATCAAGTAACTCCTGTTTGTTTTTTATGATAAAATTGGAACATTCTTTAGTGGCCATTGTATTAGTCAGAATTGTAAAGAAAACCGATAAGAAAGGGGATGGAGAAAGGGAGAAAGAGAAAGAGAAGGGATTGATTTGAAAGAATTGGCTCATGCCATTGTTAGGGCTGGTAAGTGACAACTGACAATTCCTAAGGGCAAACTGGTTGGTTGGTGATTCAGGCAATATCTGATGTTACAGTCTGAAGTCCAAAGCCTGGGAACTTAGGAAGAATTTTTATTTTGGCATTTGGAGGCAAGATTCCTTCTTCTGCAGGAAACCTCAGATTTTTCTCTTAAGCATTTCATTTAGTGGATGAGGCTCACCTACATGATGGAGGGTAATCAGCTTTACTTAAAGTCAACTGATTATAAACGTTATTTACATCTTAGAAAGTACCTTTACAGAAAAATCTAGGTTAGTGTTTTGACCAAACAACTGGTCACCGTGATCATACCAAATAGACACATAAGATTAATCATCACAGCCATGAAGCTTCCTTGTTTTTCTGTATTAATGCTAAGCGTCAAGTTCTGTATTACGCTAAGCATCTAAGTTCTCTCAAGAGAGTCTGCTTCTGTTGTTTCTTTACCTTCTTGCCGGGGTCCAGCCCCAGTGGATCCAGGGAAATTCAAAGGAGAGACGGCATCGGTGAATACACTGGCTTTAATTAGATATTAATTAGAGATATAAAGAGTAATAGAATGAGGATAGCTCAGCAGGAAAATTCAGTGGAGAAAAGAGGCTGAGTAGCTCGGTTTACACGGGAAACCAATAAAACTTCAAGACAAGAAGCTTGCACCACTTACATAGGCCACAGGCGTCCTTCCGTTCTCCCGAAGGAGAGGAGACACTGAGGCCTCCCTGGTCAGATCTTAGAAGCCCAGGCAAAGTTAGTAACCTTGGTGGGCTCTGTGCTCCAGATGGAGACTCAGCCAGAGTTTGAGAGAGAGAGCAACATGGGGAGACCAGTATTTTGAGGAACGGATCCCAATTCTTTATTTTCCAGAGTCTGTTTTTATACATTGAGGTGTTATACAAAAGTCACGCAGGGTCAGCAGTCCTGACTTTTATTAAATTCAGGTGCTTCATACAAATGTATACAGAGGTCTTAGGGGTGTTACATCATCTTCTGGCCAGGGGGGCCTGCTGACAATTTATGACCCTCTCCTTGTGACAGCGGTCAGTCAACACTTATTTCTCCAGGGGTGATTATTCTTAAAACAGACGCCAACCAAATAAAGTTACATTCCTATAGGGTGAGGGTGTAGTGGGTTTTAATTAAGGAAAGAATTTACTTAGCCTAAGGTCTAACGTGATTTATATCAAAGGTTAATACTTATTTCTTCTGTATATTCATTAATGTGTGTAAGGGCAGGGGATGTGGAGACTTAGCAGCAAACATTGGTTCAACAAATGAAAAACCCTTCACCAATACAATTTCTAATCAGCCCACTATACTTATACTAATAGTTTTCTAACTTCTCTAAGGAACCTGTTTTTAGAAGGTTTAAAGCATCTCATGCCTCTCACGGTTGGGAGGCTGTGAGCAATCACATGTGGCCAGACAAGCCTGTCAGGCAGGCTAGAGAACCTTCAGAGGTTTGTAAGTTTGGAACACTCCTGTCACGCCCAGGAATTATTATTAACTGGAGCTCTAAGTTAACTCCTTCTCCAAAAGAGGTGGTGGGGGACAGCCCCCCATAAAGTCAGAGGTGTAGGTGAGAGCACAAAGTAGTAAAGTAGGCAGACTCTGGTTTTGGAGGTAGATGCTCAAGAATTTCCAGGGGGACTCCTGAGGCTCGATCCCGCCTTTGCGTATGTCGAGCCTCCTTCCTCATGACCTTTGCCATGGGCGGAGCGCCTCACGCTGGCCCCCAACACCTTCTTGTGATGATATTTCCTAATCTTGGATCATTCAGTCTGTTTTCATATTATCTTTAGGAATGACAAACCTGACAAAAATTTCAAATGCTGTCTGCATCATTCGCAAACTATTCTCATACTCTTGCAACAAGTAAAATTTGCCTCATTATACTGTATGTGACAGTGGTAAAGAAAGGAAAGATGACTTTGGATTGCAATAAATTAAATACCTCTTCCTTTTATTACTACAACTAGCCAAGCCAAAGACTGGGGGAAAACATGTCAAACTGCCAGGAGTATTGAGACTAAATTCTCACATAAGAGTGAAAGATCACAGGAAACTATTAGAAAAAATATTACAACTACTGTGGGGAAATTAAGGACATCAACAAGCTAGAAAAACAGGATAGAATAACTGAGAAATAAAGAAAATATAGAAAAACTAGCATGAACAGAGAGTTATAGATTCATGTTGTTGAAGTCCATTAAAGAAATTCAGAGGTTACGCAAGAACTAGATTGTATAAACTGATGGTTCAAGTCTGTGTGTGCCTGCTAAGTAGCTTATGTCGTGTCTGACTCTTCTGCGACCCTATAGACTGCATCCAGGCTCCTCTGTCCATGGGGATTCTCCAGGCAAGAATACCAGAGTGGGTTGCTGTGCCCTCTTCCAGGGGTTCTTCCCGACCCAGGGATTGAACCTTAGTCTCCTATGTCTCCTGCATTGGCAAGCAGATTCTTTACCACTATCATCATCTGGGAAGTCCAGATTCAAGTACAATCTCTATTTAATTGTTAAACAATGAAAATCATTTAATCTTAATTTCAGTCATTCTCTTAAAATTATTTCTATTGAGCAATGTTTAGAGTTGTACTAAAGATAAAGATGAGATTTTGAGTCCTGAATTTGAATTTATCATAAATCAAGTGCATGAAATCAGAATTTCTTCAAATATATGAAATGTTTTTAGCTATAAAATAGAGTTCTTTTAGATTCATTAAAGGGTATGAGTAAGATCAGAGAAGGCAATGGCACCCCACTCCAGTACTCTTGCCTGGAAAATCCCAGGGACGGTGGAGCCTGATGGGCTGCCGTCTATGGGGTCGCACAGAGTCGGACACAACTGAAGCAACTTAGCAGCAGCAGCAGCAGCATGAGTAAGATATTATAAAGTTCTCAAGCCTAGTTCCCTTCAGATCTTTTAAAAGGACATGCTTCTATTTGTTGTCACTATTATAAATGTATGTTATCAGTTAACACACACTCAATTTAACTGAACTGTGTAACCCATAATGAGGACACCTGTACTCATGCAACATGCTAGAAAGTCCTGGAGCTGGGATGTTGAAAGGCTCAGTTCATTTATCACAACATCCAAAGTATTTATTTTTTTCAAAAAGTTGATTCTTGCTGCATTATATTTATATGAAATCTCTCATAACTCTGTCTCATGGTTCCATCTCTATGTTCTAACATAAGGCCCCAAAAAGGAATTTTTTAAAGGCTATACCTTTTAAAATGCCCTTATATGTAGACTAGGGGAGATAAAGCTCTATGAGCAAATAACCATGTTGCACATTTAATAAACTGTGAATATAGAACACACATGAGTAGAGTTTCCTGTACTAATCAAATAAAATCATAAAATGTTAATGAAACATTTAATGGTCTACATGATCATTATTCTACAGCATTGTAATTGGGTATAAAATTGTAAGCAACTGACATGAAAATCAATAATCAAAACGGCTTTTTGTGAGTTTGAATTCATACACTGTAACTCCTTTTTCATAAGGACGTGATGAGAAGCTGCTCAGGCAGTGCTGAGAGTTCTGATGGTTCATGTGATAACAACAATTCATAGTTCATATCAGTTGTAGAAAAGAAAAGAAGATTCATCTGCAATTCTCACACAAAATAAACCATTAGAGTCTGTAGTTTCCTCTATGTTTGTTTCCCCATTTACCTTCTTCCTCAAACTATTAAACCAACGTTTTCGCAACTCCCCAAAAGGTTTTATGTTTTGAGGGAAGAACAAAGGGCTGACTTGTACCACAGGACCAGAGTGAAGCTGAGCCAGAGTCTGAAGAGTGGGGTAATTAAATTGGGTAGGTAGAGGATGAAATTTTAGACTAAGAACCAAGGGTGGGACTTAAAAGGGAGAGAGGCTTGGCCTAGGAAAATGCTCTAGGGATGGATATGAGTAGCATAGGATCTGGAGGAAGAATGTGCAGTTCAGTTCAGTCACTCAGTCGTGTCCGACTCTTTGAGACCCCATGAACCACAGCATACCAGGCCTCCCTGTCCATCACCAACTCCCGGAGTCTACTCAAACCCATGTTCATTGAGTCGATGATGCCATCCAACCATCTCATCCTCTGTCGCCCCCTTCTCCTCCTGCCCTCAATCTTTCCTAGCATCAAGGTCTTTTCAAATGAGTCAGCTCTTTGCATCAGATGGCCAAAGTATTGGAGTTTCAGCTTCAACATCAGTCCTTCCAGTGAACACCCAGGACTGATCTGCAGTAGGAAGCACAATATGCTCAGGTAGCTTATAGATTCAGAGGCAGTTAGATTTAAAATGTTCTTACACTAATATCTTTGATTTTAAAGAAAAAAATCTTGGAAAACAGTGTCAGAGAGTGGGATGCATGTTGGGGAACACTGATAGCCTTTCATCGATATCGCAGAGATATAAAGCAAGCAGAAGTAAATACCTATATTATGAGAGGGTAAATAAGAAGGATTCTGTAATGAAAGAAAAATAAAATGATTTGCAGAGATTGGAGATGAAAGGGACAATAAACTGGGGAGTACTTGTCTCTTAATACCTGGGTCCCCAAAAAAGGACTGCCAAATAGTTTCTGTGTTTTCTAGGCATACTGTTAAGCACTATTCAGAAGGAATAAAATTTTGTTTAACATTATCTTGCATTTTTTAACATGTACTTTGTACAACATGGCTTAAATCAGCAGGTTTACAGGGCTGATTGAGAGCCTTGAGATTTTTTTTTTTTTCCCCCTGAAATATAGACCTGAGAAAAGGTGGGGAATGGGCGAAGTCCAGAGGACACTGGTTAGGAGTCAATGGCTGAGGGATGGAAGATACTGGGAGTAACAGGCCAGAGTAAAAGTGAAAGTCGCTCAGTCATGTCTGACTATTTGCGACCCCATGTACTATACAGTCCATAGAATTCTCCAGGCCAGAATACTGAAGTGGGTAGCCTTTCCCTTCTCCAGAGGATCTTCCCAACCCAAGGATCATACCCAGGCCTCCCACATTGCAGGCAGATTCTTTACCAGCTGAGCCAACTGGGAAGTCCAAGAATACTGGAGTGGATAGCCTATCGCTTCTCCAGGGGATCTTCCTGATCCAGGGCCATAGCTGAACAAAAAAGAAACTGCCCAACTTTTCCAGTGAATGTGAGTGAAACCAGATTGATATAGTGGTAAGAAAGTTTGGCACAGGCAAATCTGCCTTTCCATGTGCACATTAAATGTTAATACTGAGGATTCTTGCCTATTGAGAAAACATTCATCTTTTAAATCTGAGTTGCAAACTGCTATATTATGATATTTGATATTTAAAATATAAAATTTTAAATATTTGATATTTACAAATTAAATTTTTATTTTATTTTGGTGTATAGTTGATGTACAATGTTATGTTAGTTTCAGATGTACAACAAAATGATTCAGTTATACATGTACACATGTTATTATTTTTCAGATTCTTTCCCATATAAGTTATTACAGAATACTGAATAGATTTCTCTGTGCTGCTGTACACTAGGTCCTTGTTTATTATCTATTTTATATAGGATTGTATACATGTTAATCCCAAACTCTTAATTTATCCATGCCCCACCACCTTTCCCCTTTGGTAACCATAAGTTTGTTTTCTATGTCTGTGAGTTTGTTTCTGTTTCATAAATGAGTTTGTTTGTATCATTTATTAAATTCCATATATAAACAATATCATATCATATTTATCTTTCTCCTTCTGACTGACTTAGTATGATCATCTCTAGGTCCATACATATTGCTTAAATAATGTTTGTGAAAGGGATGGTCACTATTGTTTTAGTTTCACATCTGTCTTTGTAATGAGACTGAGCATATCTTATACTTCTGAGTTTCCTGTTTTGAGCCTATTATATCCCTTTAGGCTTCTTGTCTGTTTCACCCACCTGGGTTCTTTACACATTTTAAGGTTAATCACTAGCCTTTGTTTTACCTATAACAATCTCCTCCCAATCTGTCAACCATCTGGGGTTTTGTGCATGTGTGCGTGTGTGTGTTAAGTCACTTCTGTCTTGTCTGACTCTGTGACCCTGTGGACCATAGCCCTCCAGGCTCCTCTGTCCATGGGATTTTCCAGGTGAGAATACTGGAATGGGTTTCCATGTCCTCCTCCAGGGGATCTTCCCAACCCAGGGATAGAACCCACATCTCTTATGTCTCCTGCATTGGCAGATGGGTTCTTTACCACTAGCACCATCTAGGAAGCCTGGACTTTGCACATATTATCCTCTAATGCCTTTCATTTCTCCTTTTTAACTGCTTCAGATTCTCATCCTTTATTAAAGCCTAACTCAGTTATGCTCTTTGTAATCAAACATGTTTTTATTACTCAAATATCATGAATTCCTCTATCATTTATTATCTCTCTACCATGCATCCATTCTGTTCCTTGAGGTATTAGGAATGTTTTTGTAACATAAATTCAGAATTACAGATAGTATTGAATATGATGCTAGCTGTGCCTAACACACATCTGTCTTATTTATTGATTAAATGTGCTTGCCAAGATCTTTAAAAAGTGGTTGCCAACATGCACTATGCATTATGTGTTATGTAACTCATTTGTCAGCACATTTTATTTTGTTATAAAGTCTCAACAAGGCTTTATTATAGTTTCACAATCAATTTCATTAAAAAAACCTAATAGAAAAGACTAAAAAATGTCCTTATTAGTAGAGTTTACATACTTCAACTAAATGCATTGGAATGCTCCTACTCCCATTACAACAAAATTATTGATTTACCTTGAACTTTTTATCTTGCTTGCTAACTAGATGTTTAGCTTAAATTATCCGTAAATATTGCTGTTCATTTTATAGAGAATTCCTAGCACACACGTTTAAGTCATTCCTTCAGTACATACATCCCATGGCATATGATTCCATTCCAGCTGGTTTCTATGGAGTTCTTTCCCATGGCTACTCTTGTGCTGGTCATCATTGTGGTAGAAGTGCCAACCAAATGATTATAATTTATATAATTTATAATTTGGGCATGGGAGACATTTTAATGCTGTCTTAATTGAAGTAAAGGCTGCATACAAAGAATGAAAACATAGAAATGGAACCAGTTTTATGCTCTCCTCCCCCAACCTTTCATTCTTCAACCTTGAACTCTGGACACAGAAAAAATTGGTTAAGGGATTGATAATGGATGCCATAGATGTGATATAGATAGTATTTTTGAAACAGAGGTTTGACCATGGCCAAGTTATTCGATTCAATTGTATGTGTAGGTTTCTCAATTTAAACAGGGAGTTGTAAAAAGTAAGCTTACCTTAAAAGATTATCTGGATGAGTAAGTCCCCTAGAGAATGTCCCTCTTGGCCCTTGGCCAAAAGAATAAGTAAGACCAGCTTCAGACCAGGACTTATCCATTCTTTCTTCTTTCTCCTTAAGACCAACACAAAGCCTGTTTGGAGCAGAGGGACATTTAATCATTATTTATCTTCCTGAGGCTTTGCATTATTTGCTCTGCTGAAGCTGACAAAGTTTAGTATTACTTGGGAAATAAGAAACCTTAATGGCTATATCACAAGGGCTTCTTTAGCATTTGTTTAAATTTAACAAAAATTTGAGCCAAATAATATTTAAAGCCTACACGTAAATATATCCAATATTATTTATTTTCCAAAGCATCCACATTCATGTATTTTGCAGTAACCTTTCCATTCTTGGGTTAACATCTGCTTTCATTCCAATCTTCCAGAATGGGAAATTGACAAACAGTACTTCCTCAATTTCCTAGACAACATTGTTAAGACAGCACTTTTTAAATGAACATATGCATACAATATTTTTAAAATGTCAAATCAAAGAGCTGTTTTTCTAAATATTAAATGACAAATGTATAGTCTATGCAAGGATAAGGCATTTATGCTTTCTTAACTTGTTATTCTCAACCCTCTAATTAATCTTGCTTTTTAAATATTTCTTTTGCAGAGAACTCATAATTTCAAACATATATATAGTTAACAATTTTAATATATCTTTATTTATTTGTATAGCTTCAACTTGAAGATATATATATATATAAAGCCTGTCATAGTTTCAAGTGATTCATTTAAATCCAAGCTGTGGGGCATATATAACCATCAAATTTTATCCATGAAGAACTATCAGAGACATTTATGTTTCTAAGTATCATGGATCTCTCTCTCTGCAGGTCACCATCAAATTCTCCAGACATCCCTCAAAATACACAAATGGACTGGATGTCAAAGCATAGGCTTTTTCTTTAAAAAGGCTTCTGTTAAAACATTTTATCAGAGTTTACGCTTGTTACAGATTTCATCAAAGCTCTCTAACAATTTTTCTCAACTTTGTTCTCTTTCTCCAATTCCCTCTGTGTAAGTTTAGAATGCTTAACTGATAGGTAAGACTTTAAACCTATCCAAGTATAATACAAAAAGAGTACCATTTAATTTACATGGCCTCTAAAAAGGTAAGGACTATAAATTGCCTCTCTAGAGATTCTAATATATTAGTAAGACTTATGCTCAGTGATTTAAAAAATTATATTAATGTGAAATCTTTAATAATAATGAGAACTCATTAAAATTTTATATAATCACATAATTCTAATACATCTACTTCATTTTAATTTTTATCTTGCATGGTTTCTTTCAATTCCTATTAATATCCATGGTTTACACAAATATATTTATATAACAAATGAAACTTTGCATTTTCTTCCTTTTAGTTTAATATTTCTACATCAGATTGCCTTACATCAATGGCATAAAACTTCCCAAAAGGAGATTTTTAATTTCTACAAAATATTCTATAGAGATGATGTAACTCATTGAATTAATTCACCTCCATTCATTTTGGAACATTTAGATTATTTCCAACTTTTGTTTATTTATGTCAATATAGTTATACATCATTTGTTTATTTTTCTTAATATAATTTTCCTATGTCTAGGTGCTGAGACTAAACTTGTAAACTCTACCTTTTTTTTTTTTTGAAAAGTGCTGTCAAATTGCTTTCTAAATGGAGAACAACAAGTTATTCTGCCACCAGAAAAAATGCCTGTGTTCATGTGATAATACTCTTACAACCCTGGATATTTTCAGAATATTTATTATTTTGATATAATATAAACTATCCAGTGTCTATTATTGGCTTGCTTATGTTCTATTGATTTAATTATAGTAAAAATGCAGATATCCACTGACTCATATGTATATGGACAGCATATGATTATTTCTTACCATTTATTTAGGGGGATAACTTTCTAAAATAATTTATACTTAGAAGAAACATTTTTAGGTACATTGTTGCTTACAAGTGTCTCTAGAGAAAAGGCACAGATTTTATTTTATAACTATGTTTGTCTAAAACTGACTTTATTTCCTATTTTCTTAATATATATATTCCCTATTTTCTTAATATAAATAAAAATGAAAAAAAAAAACTATGCATATGATATTAGGCAATTCATCAAGTCTCAGTACAGAAGTATATCAGAAGAAAGAAAACATAGATCTGTGGCCAAACACTGGAGGCTCTAAGAACTTTAATCACCAAAAAGGACCCATGAAAATAATTATGTCTTCAGATTCACAAACACTGTAATTATGATCATAATTCAGTGTCTCTATTTTAACTCACCATATTTGGTAAATATCTTATTGAATCATATGCAGAGGCCTCCTTGAAAGAGAAAATGTGGGCATGGGCATTTCAGGCTAACGGGGAAAGGAGTCCAGAAGAGGCAGTAGAGCTAGGAGGTAATGAAAAGAGGGTTCTTAACAAAATGCTGCTCTCAAGTCTCTGTGCATATATTTCATGAGCCATCAAACAGAAATAATAGTAGCACATATCTCATAATGTTATGATGATGATGAAATGGAAGAACTAGAGATCAAATCGCCAACATTCCCTGGATCATAAAGCAAGGGAATTCCAGAAAAACATTTACTTCTGCTTCATTGACTACACTAAAGCCTTTGACTGTGTGGATCACAGTAAACTGTGGAAAATTCTTAAAGAATGGGAATGCCAAATTATCTTACCTGTATCCTGAGAAACCTGTATGCAAGTCAAGAAGCAACAGTTAGAACTGGACATGGAACAATTAACTGGTTCAAAATTGGGAAAGAAGTATGTCAAGGCTGTATATTGTCACCCTGTTTATTTAATGTTGATGTACATCATGTGAAATGCCAGGTTGGAAGAATCACAAGCTGGAATCAAAATTGCCAGGAGAAATATCAACAACCTCAGATGTGCAGATGATACCACTAATGGCAGAAAGTGAAGAGAAACTAAAGAGCCTCTTGATGATGGTGAAAGGGAAGTGAAAAGGCTGTTTGTTAGTTAGTTAGTGTTAGTTACTTAGTTGTGTCTGACTCTTTGTGATCCCATGGATCGTAGCCCATCAGACTCCTCTGTCCATGGGATTCCTCAGGCAAGAATACTGGAGTGGATTGCCATAGCTGACTGGCTTAAAACAACATTCAAAATGCTAAGATCATGGCATCTGTTCCCATTGCTTCATGGCAAATAGAAGGAGAAAAAATTGGAAGCAGTAACAGATTTCATTTTGGGGGGGCTTCAAAATCACTGAAAATGGTAACTGCAGCCATTTAATTAAAAGACACTTGCTTCTTGAAAAGAAAGCTATGACAAACCTAGACACTATACTAAAAAGCAGAGACATCACTTTGCTGACAAAGATCTGTATAGTCAAAGCTATGGTTTTTCCAGGAATCATGTATGGATGTAAGAGTTGGACTATAAAGAAGGCTGAGCACCAAAGAATTGATGCTTTTAATTGTGGATCTGGAGAAGACTCTTGAGAGTCCCTTGGACAGCAAGGAGATCAAACTAATCAATCCTAAAGAAATTCAGCTGAAAATATTCATTGGAAGGACTGATCCAATGCTTTGGCCACCTGATGGGAAGAGAAAATTCTTTGGAAATTTTCAAAATTTTGAAAATTCTTTGAAAACTCTTGTGCTTGGAAAGCTTGAAGGCAAAAGGAGAAGGGGGTGGCAGACGATGGAATGATTAGATAGTATCACTGACTCAATGAATATGAATTTAAGCAAACTCTGGAAGATAGTAGAGGATGCAGTCCATGGGGTCACAAAGAGTCAGACATAACTTAGCGACTGAACAACAAAAACAATGATGATGAAATGTTACTGTTGAGAATGTTCTCTAAACAGTTACTGCTGCTTAATGCCTGTGAGTTAGCTACCTAATTTTCAAATTTCTAGATCATAGGAATTATGGCATTTTCTTGTACCTCAACACATTTCTAATCTCCCTCACCTACAGTGGCTATTTGTCCTGTTTATGTGGGACAGTTCTGGTTTATGACTATTTACTCGTGTTATTATAAATACCCATCTTTCCTTTTATGTGCAAAAATCTTTCATTTTGCACAATGATTTATATGATCACCTCAGCCTGTTTATTTCCTCAGCCTGTGTTAGATACTTAACACAATCTAATACACTGTGTATGTATTCACATGTATTTATGGTCTGTCTGTACTAGATATAAACTCCAAAGTCAAGAGTTTTTCTTTTTAATAATTGTTTAGTGTTCAGAAAAATGTCTGATAAATAACAAAGGCTTTAAAAATATTAGTTGAATGAATGAACTAATAATCTTAGTTATAGTGGAACTATATCAGAGTTTGATGTTTATGAAATACCCTTGCTGCAGCAAGGCTGGTGTGAGCTTTGGCGAAGTCATTCAGGGTACCAAAGTGGGAAAAGTGATGGAAGGAGTCTGGTTAACTGGAACCCAAGAGAGAATTGCCACAATCTCTAAAGCAATGGAGAAGATGACTTCTGGAAATAGCTTTGACATTATCTCTTTTTAAACTATTGTTGTTACTGATATTTGCCTTCTATTTATTGTTAAAGTTGCCTTGATCATTTTTCTTCCAACATAACTGAGGATTATAACAATATGTTAAGGTAGAATCAACAATGTGGTTTGTACTAAGCAGCATTTATTTCCCCCTCTAATTATCTCAAATACAGACTATATATTAGTCATAAAGATTATACTCTAAGCAGTGTACAACATGACAACTTGATGGGCCTTGAAAATAATAGCAAAGCAACTAAAAAGCTATAGTTTGTGTTGTTATCATAACTGTAAAACATTTATTGGGATGCTGTTGATAAATTGTGTTGATGAATTCCAGAAAGAGTTTGAGAAATGACTATTAATAACTAAAATGCTTGAAAGTATTGAGGTTAAAAAATATCGTCCCACCCGGTGGGACGATATGAGAGAATAGCATTGAAACATGTATATTCCTCTATGTAAAACAGATGACCAGTGCAAGTTTGATGCATGAAGCACGGCACCCGAAGCGGGTGCTCTGGGACAACTCAGAGGGGTGGGGTGGGGAGGGAGGTGGGAGTGGGGTCAAGATGGTGGGACACATGTACACCCATGGCTGATTCATGTTGATGTATGGCAAAAACCACCACAATATTGTAAAGTAACTGGCCTCCAATTAAAATATATAAATTAATTAAAAAAATTGTAAACCAGTAAAAAAAAAAATAATGTACGTAAAAGAATATAAAAAACATAATATAACTCAACCTTTACTGAATGCATACTGTGTTCCAGATACTAAGATAGACACTAGGAAGATACACTGCCATCAAAGGGTGACCAGTCCAGCAGGTGAGAGAGACAGGTGTAGCTTTTTTCCAGTGTGACTCGTGCTGTGATAGGGTTATGCAAAGAGTTATTGAAGGAGCAAATTTAAATACACACTATATGGTAGTTGATCATTGTTTGGAGTTTCCACTAAGGAAGGTTTAAGTCAGGGTACTAAATGGAAGGATTTAGTGTTAGGGTTGATCTCCCAGGCTTCCTTATGATAAATTGTTTTAGTATAGTATCACAGGTATTAGAGAATCATATTCTCTAGGAATTTGTATAGAAAAAATAAACCCATAATCTATTTGCACCAGGAGATAGAAATTAAAATTAAATAGCATTTCAAAATATCTTTCAATCTTTTAGTTCTGTGAAATACATGAGTTGTCTCTTAGGGTACATACTTGTGAACTTATTTACCTAATGTTCAGGGCTAAGGAAGAAGTGTTTGCATATTTCTGCATGGAGGGTTTTTACTGTTTTATAGACTTTCCATTGCCTCAAAAGTGATGGCCTTTCCAGGAGAACCTAGAAATAATCTTACTAATTTAGATATCTTCTTAAACAGAATTACCTTTGCATTGTATCAATACTCATATTTAGGCAGTGAAATGACCTTTGCATTTTATTGGTATGTCAGGGGCAAGTTTAAGCCTTACACTCTATGGAGTCTCTTTAAAAGAAAACACAGGGTTTCAATTTATATTTCTGAACACTAAAATAAACTCATCTTACATAAATGAACAGTGTCATTGGCTGTAATTTGCATCTCAATGTAAATGTCATTTCCCTGCTCACTGTTGAAGCTTTAAGTTTAGGCTCTGAAAAAAGTGCTGTCTGTCCCTGTTACTGCAAGCTACGTTTCTGACAGCTCTAGCATTAATGGCACCAGATTGCTTGCACCAGATTCGCTTGCTTGGGAACTTAAATTTTGTCATCTTCCACCCTTTATTTTCCTGTTCTCAAACAAAATCCATTCTAATGGGATTTTAAAAAGTTATGTTTCCAAACTGAGGAGAGAACTTCCTTTTCGAATTAGATGACAAGGTACCCCAGAATTTATTTAGGAAGTGCAGCCTGCACACCTGTAGATTCTATGGAGGCAGGAAGATGAATAGAAAATTACTCTTTTCAAGACATTACATGTACGTTTAAAATATTGAAAAGTACAGATAAGCTGTCTGAACTAAGACAAAGGGACATTTGATTATGTATTTTCTCTGGATTATGGAAAAACAAACTTAAATTATATTTTTAAACTTCAGAAGTACATAGCATAATATATTGTTATTGGTTTTAATGTAATCGATTTATTACAAGCAGGGTGTTTATGTCATTTAGCGACTTTTCCCGTACCCTACTTCTTGAAATAGATAATGGGCAAAAACAGAGCATGCAGAAAGCTGAAAGCTCATTCTGTGGAAGGATGTTACTATAGTGATGGTAGCACAGGTTTGAAGACTATTGTAAAGGCAGAAGATGATACTGAGTAACAACATACACGAGAAAGAAAATAGATAAAAGCAAAACCTATGCCATTTTTGGTTATTGGAAATGAATTAGTTTAGAAATAACAAGAACAGGAACGTTGTAAGAGTGTTTCAAGAGAAAAAATGGTGGCCATAAAACTGGTACCCCCGTATCTTTAGGATAAAGATATATTATCTTGATAATATTCTTGAAAGTTCTTTCCATTATAAGTAGGAAAGTAAGTAGATGGAACCAGATTACTATACTACACTCACTACTTCTATTTGGACAAACAGTTACATTTTTCTCTAAACTTTACATTGTTTTAACATATGAAAGTAGATGATCGTTGAGAATCCTAGTGTTTTTCTTTTCCTTTATTAAATATGGCTCAAAAATCT
Organism: Bos mutus; assembly: GCF_027580195.1. Lineage (NCBI taxonomy): Eukaryota > Metazoa > Chordata > Mammalia > Artiodactyla > Bovidae > Bos > Bos mutus. The sequence goes on along the minus strand of NC_091622.1, from coordinate 27,577,320 downwards.
CTCTCTTCTTGAAGAAACTTCAGATGTCTTAGGCAGAACCACAGGGTACAAAAGGCTTCTACCATGACTTTTCTAGAAGCTTGAGTTGAAAACCTATTATAGGGGGAAAAAGGAGAAAATCAGGTTATTCAATGTTTAAATGAATATAAATGAGTAAACACCAAGCTTAAGATATCACTAGATTATCAGGTTTATGATCAACCTTGATCAGAACTAGAAGACATATATTAAAAATTGGAAGACTATTTTACTCTTTATAGATTATTTTCACACTGGTAAAAGTAACACAAATCTCTTATTAGCAATTTGTATTTTGTTTCTTCATAATTCAGTACCAGAACTTTTAGTTAGTCTGGTCTATTCACTTGTTATTTGCCAATTCATCACCTATTTGAGGGTGACCCTGACAATTATCACACAAGAAAACATTAGAGAAAAAAATAAGGCAGTTGGAACGAAGGGGAAAAGCTTATTTTCCCCTTTATTTTGTTAAAAAAATATAAGAATTATGAATCAGAATGTGTCATGAGGCTTCTAAAATGAAAATGTTACCACAAATGCAATTTTAACTCTGTAATCACGAAAGATTCTGATGAGTAAGAGAATGGTTAGTTTCCCAGAAAGAACCATCTAACTGCATGCACAAGCAGATCTCAGATAAATTTGGATTTGAAAAATCAGAAAACGGCAAAGCTTGTTGCTGTCAGTCAGTGACTAAGAATAAAGATCTTTGATATTTTGCATCTGTTTTTGGTCAATAAAAATAGTCTTAAAAGAGGATATATAAAACCAAAAGAGGACAAATACTCAAATGGAATGAAAAAAAGGAAGAGAATATTTACATACTTTCTATATGAATTTAGCCTTGGGTTGCTCAACCTAGTTGAATTATATTCCAGGTCAGGAAATAATTTATTTCCTTTATAATTTCTACCTTTTTATACTGTTCATGGGGTTCCTGAGGCAAGGATACTGGAGTGGTTTGCCATTCCCTTATCCAGGACAGCAAGGAGATCGAACCAGTCAATCCTAAAGGAAATCATTGGAAGGACTGATGCTGAAGCTGAAACTCCAATACTTGGCCATCTGATGCGAAGAGACAACTCTTTGGAAAAGACCTTGATGCTGGACAAGATTGAGGGTAGGAGGAGACGGAGGCAGCAGAAAATGAAATGGTTGGATAGAATTACTGACTCAATGGACTTGAGTTTGAGCAAACTCCGGGTCAGTGAAAGACAGGGAAGCCTGGTGTACTGCAGTCCATGGGATTGCAAATCATTTAGCAACTGAACAAGAACAGTAATAATTTTTCCATTGTGAAAATTTAAAACATTATAATGGGCTATCCAAGAGATAATGAGTTTTTACCCAAAGAAAATTTTAAGCAAAAACTGGATACTGATCTGAATGAGATAGAGTAGAGGAAATTCAGCATCAAATGGCAGTTGGACTATATTATATTAAGATGTCTCTCTTAAGTCCTAAAATTCTAAACAAAGAAGAATCTCTTGAAATCATCTCTTGTCTAAAGAGTTTTGGCCAATTCTTATAGGTCTTCTAATACTATTTTCTTCTACTCTTATTCCCTTTAAGATGTAAAATCTTTTTGGTAGACTATAAATTAATGTTGTTGCTTTTTTAGGAGTTGTGCCCTAATAAGATTAATATGAATTTTGAGTTACATCTGATTTGAAATACTAATATATAGGTCTATAATTTGTTTTATATATTGTTTGATTTTATCTTGGTTCTGCTCTTCTCTAATTGTGTAGTTTTGAGTAAGCGACATAAACTTCTAAATTTCCATTTACTCATCTATTAAATAAGGATGAAGCACAGTGTGCTGCAGTCCATGGGGTCACAAAGAGTCAGACACAACCGAGTGAACAGCAACGCTTTCCTCAGGAGGTTGTAGTGAGGATTATATGAAATAATGCATGAAGTCGTGACCAGTACAAATAATTGTGTCAATAAATGTTGAGGTCTAATTGCTAACTGGGCTTCCCAGGTGGTTCAGTGGTAAAGAATCCACCTGTTAATGCAGGAGATGTGGGTTCCATCCCTGGGTCGGGAAGGTCCCCTGGAGAGGAAATGGGAACCCATTCCAGTATTCTTGCTTGGGAAATCCCATGTACAAAGCAGCCCGGCAGGTTACAGTCACTGGAGTTACAAAGGAGGTGGACACGACTTAGTGACTAAACAACAACAAATTGAAAAACATTTAGTTCTTCTGACTCTCAACTTTTTCAATTGTGAAATAGAGTAAAGGAGAATCGTCTCACAGAGATGTAGTTAAGATATAATGAGATACAAAAAGCACGTGACACAGAACCTGCCTCATAGTAGTAGTTCAACCAATGCTAGTGTTTTCTGCCCACTTGAGGATTTTTAGGACTGCTGGTAATGTTTGCCATATTCTTCCATATCTTATCTTAGCTTGCATAATTTGTACTTCCTGTTATCCTGGTCCTGGCTTATGACAGTGATTCTTACTCTTTTAGGGGGCTTTAAGCTCTTTTGAGAAGTTCCTGAAAGCAATATCTCCTCTTTTCAGAAAAATACACATCCAAATCATATATATATATATATATATATATATATATATGTATATATACATATGTATAATTCCACCTATTATCAACTAGTTTATGGATCCCTGAAATCAGTTCATGGGCCTATAAAATTCAAGATAAATACCATAGTCTACAGTATATCCTGGTTTTGCATGAAGATACACAAGTAATCAAAGTGGGATCATCTGTTGTACATTGCTATCTGATTGAAAGCACATCAGCCCTGTATTCATTTGAGTTAGTTATCTAGTTTAATTTCAGGGATTCCAGAGAGCTCATACAGAATGTTTACTTTGGGGCATGACTAATAAATGGGTTTGCAAATAGGTACTCTTCTTAAATACTAAATGATATTAAAATGAGATGAGGAAAAGCTTATACTGTGAGAAATGCCATCAAGAGATTAAAGAAATATCAACTTGGTTAAATAAGGGGCTATAGAAAAGGTAAAAGAGAAATGAAGAACTCCAAATTAATAAACATAGAAAACAAACATGTGCATACATATTCATGTAATAACCTACCTAACTCAAAGCAACAAAATGCAATTTTCCACTTTTCTGGTTTAGTGGTTTGATTGAACCACTCTTTGAACTTCTGTCTTCCTCAGCCATCACTGATCTAATTGCACAAGTTAAGCTCTCAAAAACTTAAAATATTTTAAATTTTGGAGAAAAATGTAGCTGTGTTAGATGATTTTCTAATGCTTTAGTATTTTACTAACAAATAGTAGAATTTTTGGACACTCAGTACCCCTCTCCTTGAAGTACTGATTTTAAAGGTACTGTGAAAAAAACTATCTGTAATAAATAGACATAATATATAAATGTCTATTTCCCAGACCAGGAAAATGTAACAAGTGTATTTGAAACTATTGAAAATGGTAGAGTTCTTCTAGAATAACTTCATAAGTGACCTGAATGATGAATTCAGATCCTCACTTTTCTCATAATATGATTATGCTGTATCTTGCATTAGGTAAACATCAAGTCAAATTTCTGAGACTGAATATTATCTGAATCAGACATTATGGAATTCTGCTTTATTGTAGAACATACCTAAAAAAATCTATCCAGTTCAACATATTTTTAGTACCTTGGGTGCTGTGCCATGCTAAGTCGCTTCAGTTGTGTCCAGCTCTTTACAAACCCATGGACTGTAGCCTGCCAGGCTCCTCTGTCCATGGGATTTTCCAGGCAAGAATACTGGAGTGGGCTGCCATGCTCTCCTCCAGAGTATCTTCCTGACCCAGGGATTGAACCGGCATCTCTTCTGTCTTCGGCATTGGCAAGTAGGATCTCTATCACTAGTTCCACCTGGGAAGCCCATGCCTTGTATATGATGGTATATGCTGTCAATTGCCTTTAACACAAGTTCAAGAAAAATAATTACTTTCAATATATTAACTTCTTCCATTTGTAATGTCTTTACAACTTAGAGCTTTAGAGTTTACAGCAAAGGAAATAAGCATTATATTGTATATGGCCAAGTTCTAGAGTCAAAATGGATTAAAATTCTGGACCCGTCATTACCGCTTCTGGGGCTTTACAAACCTGTGTTTATGACTCTGATCCTTAGACCCTGGCTAGGGTCAGAGTGAAAGAACTGGCTTCACTGAAGAAACAAATTGCATCACTTAGGGCATAAAGGGAATCTGTTCAGTTCAATATAACACTAAATTAGAACCTAAAGTATATGTGTAAACTAAGTGATACCAGTTTGCTTTTGAGTAATTATTTAGGTAGCTGGAATTTAATTGAAATGAGGAATTTTTACGTTTTGTTTGAGGTACCATTTCACACCAGTCAGAATGGCTGCGATCCAAAAGTCTACAAATAATAAATGCTGGAGAGGGTGTGGAGAAAAGGGAACCCTCTTACACTGTTGGTGGGAATGCAAACTAGTACAGCCACTATGGAGAACAGTGTGGAGATTCCTTAAAAAACTGGAAATAGAACTGCCTTATGATCCAGCAATCCCACTGCTGGGCATACACACTGAGGAAACCAGAAGGGAAAGAGACACGTGTACCCCAATGTTCATCGCAGCACTGTTTATAATAGCCAGGACATGGAAGCAACCTAGATGTCCATCAGCAGATGAATGGATAAGAAAGCTGTGGTACATATACACAATGGAGTATTACTCAGCCATTAAAAAGAATACATTTGAATCAGTTCTAATGAGGTGGATGAAACTGGAACCTATTATACAGAGTGAAGTAAGCCAGAAGGAAAAACACCAATACAGTATACTAACGCATATATATGGAATTTAGAAAGATGGTAACGATAACCCTGTATACGAGACAGCAAAAGAGACACTGATGTATAGAACAGTCTTATGGACTCTGTGGGAGAGGGAGAGGGTGGGAAGATTTGGGAGAATGGCATTGAAACATGTGAAATGTCATGTATGAAACGAGATGCCAGTCCAGGTTCAATGCACGATGCTGGATGCTTGGGGCTGGTGCACTGGGACGACCCAGAGGGATGGTATGGGGAGGGAGGAGGGAGGAGGGTTCAGGATGGGGAACACATGTATACCTGTGGTGGATTCATTTTGATATTTGGCAAAAAAATAATACAATTATGTAAGGTTTAAAAATAAAATAAAATTAATTAAATATAAAAAAATAAAAAAAAATCACTGCTCATATTCATTAGCTTTATATTTCTACATGACTTCAGAATTTCACACCTCTGTAATAAGTCTACATGAGACTCATCTGGATATTTTTTTCAGTTGTCCTTTTAAAACTTTGCTACTCAGAATATAGTCTGGAGACCAGCAGCATCTGCTCACACAGGAGCCTTCAGAAATGCAGAATATTAGGCCCTTTTCAAGACAACTGGATTTGAATCTATATCATAACAAAATTACTAGGATATTTGTATAGACATAAAAATTTGAGACACTGTCTTCATTGATAAACATCTTCCTTGTATACATTACTAGACATTAGTGTCCTATACATTACTATTAATTTTATTATTTTTATTTTTAATATTTTTTCTTTTAAAGAGTTTCACCTATATTAAGAAACAGAATGCAAAGTTCACACAACTTTAAAAATGAAACAGAAAACTTCAAACAAATTTCATACTTTATCAGCCTAGAGCATCCAAAGAAAAATTCCACATTTTTCTACTTTTAGGAGTACATAGTAAGAAAAGATTTAGAAGAATTACAAAGCAAAGTTTAAATCCAAAACACCATCCAATCACAGGTGTCTACTGAAAACTCAAATAAATTCTGACTTATCAGCAGAATTTTCTCTTTTCTACTGTAAAATAAGAGAAAAGTTGTTTTAGTCATATCTGATAACTAGTCACATATTGATTCCCACTAGTGAATTTCAGTGACTAAGTTTTTTTTTAAAAAATCAGACCAATATATGGTTCCAGAGTTTCTGGAAAAATTAAGTTTTAGGTAACTATATAATGTACATTATAGTCATTTTATTTTTTTAATTTAAATTTATTTATTTTAATTAGAGGCTAATTACTTTATAATATTGTATTGGTTTTGCCATACATCAACATGAAGCTTCCACGGGTGTACACCTGTTCCCAATCCTGAACCCCCCTCCCACCTCCCTCCCCATACAAAATATCCATCCCAAGGGAAGAATATGCCCAATTATTTTCACAAATCTCTACTTGGTTTGGTAAAATCCTACCTGATTACTGAAAAGTTCTTCTGCCTAGTGTGGGAAATACCACATAAGTGATTCTCCTTGGACAACGTGTTACCCTGAAATATTTCCACCCAGTATCATAACCACTAAATAGCAGGAAAAATGATATTTTATCAACAAAATAAAGAGCAAAACCACAGGTACATGTATCAATCAGAAAAGAGGCTGCCAAGGAAAATGGATGGCTGAGTCTGAGGCTTTTAATTAATATGTGTTTGATACTCAACAATTCATTTTGTCACTTTGAGGTTCCCTAGCAGATAAAGAATAGGCAGGTAGGAAAGACAAGGAAAAAAATAAGCAAAAGAAAGTCTCAATCTTGAGAAAATGCTGTCATTGTTTTCCTCTTGTGAATTAGAAAATGCATATTTTCTAATTTGATTTTTGCATTTTTGCACGTAGAAGAACTTGTTCCAGATTATAGTTTGTTCTTTAAGAAAGGAGCTACTTTAAATATTTCTTGTTTGGTACATTGTATCTTCAAACACATATAGAAACCATTGCCATTTGGGATTATAGTTTTGAAACCCTCTATTGGGTGGGGTTAGAATGGACTGCGGAGAAGGCAATGGCACTCCACTCCAGTACTCTTGCCTGGAAAATCCCACAGACGGAGGAGCCTGGAAGGCTGCAGTCCATGGGGTTGCTGAGGGTCAGACACGACTGAGCAACTTCACTTTAACTTTTCACTTTCATGCATTGGAGAAGGAAATGGCAACCCACTCCAGTGTTCTTGCCTGGAGAATCCCAGGGATGGTGGAGCCTGTTGGGCTGCTGTCTATGGGGTCACACAGAGTCAGACATGACTGAAGCGACTTAGCAGCAGCAGCAGAATGGACTGAGGGAAATGTTATGAAAGAAAAGGCAAGATATAATAAATATTCATTTTTTTCTGTGTTTAGGTAAGAAGATGCTTATATTTTCATTATGGTTTTATACCTTTTACATTATTCTACTTGACCATAATAGTAGGTCATTAGTCAAATCTTGTTAGCATGTTTTACAGATAAGTGAGTTAAAGCTCAGTGACTTCATATGACTCAACCAAGGTCACAACAAAGATTAGAATTTGATATTCAGGTCTTCTCATAGCCAGTTTTGCTATTTAGGCCTACTATAGTGATTCTGAAAAAAAATAAAACAGAAGTGACAAAATATTTAATACTAATAATCACTAATTCTGTGTTTTCTATATGCCAGGCACTGACCTGAAAGCTCTAACTAGTTAATCCTTTTGCTGCTGCTGCTGCTGAGTCGCTTCAGTAGTGTCCGACTCTGTGCGACCCCATAGACAGTAGCCCACCAGGCTCCCCCGTCCCTGGGATTCTCCAGGCAAGAACACTGGAGTGGGTTGCCATTTCCTTCTCCAATGCATGAAAGTGAAAAGTGAAAGTGAAGTCGCTCAGTCATGTCCGACTCTTAGCGACCCCATGGACTGCAGCCCACCAGGCTCCTCCATCCATGGGATTTTCCAGGCAAGAGTACTGGAGTGGGGTGCCATTGCCTTCTCTGAGCTCTGTATGGGATCCATATTGCAGTTGTGCAAACTGAGACACAGAGAGGTTACATAATTTCCCCTTATTCACTTAGCTAGAAATTAGAAATTAGCTGAGCTGAAATTTGAACTCTGGATATCTACTCCAAAATTTCTACTTTTATTCCTTACCGACACAGTGTTGTGTGTATCTTTAGCCCAGTGCCTGTCACACAGATTTCTAAGTAACTGCTAACAGATATTTCTATTAGAATCTAAAATACACTCCAATTTGTGTAACAGAGAATATTTTTGAAATAATAGCAATTACATTGTGGGAAAGAAAACACACTGGGACATTGAAAGTTACATATATAATTTATTGATGTTTATTTCTTAGCATATAATTTATACATATATATGAAATTAGCTCTTTCTAAAACTGAAGTCAAGAGAATAATAAATCTCTCTTGAATACTATCAATACCCACACAATGAATACTTCTCGTATGTCAAAATAACATACAACATCAGACAATGCAGAGTAGAATCTCTTTTCCTGTTTGAAAAATAGCTATGTTCCTTGAGAGCACAAAATCTAAAAATTACTCTTTGTTAATAAATTGGAGTCAGTTTTAGATGTTCCTTATCTAAAACGTAAGTGCTTTTTAACACCATACATTTATGTATCAAGAACCTGACAATAAGAAAATTAAATAACTTGCACATTCTAACAGTAAATGACAGAACTCAGAATCTAGTCAGTCTGGCTTTAAAGTCTGAGTGGAAAGCTCTGTAAAAACTGGGGATTAAAACCTGCTTCAGATTCTCTTTTCTTAAGAGGTAAAAGCAGAAGTTCATCATGAGACATCCTGTGAGCTGTGAGGGACTATGGCTTGGCCCAGAGCTATTTATTCAAGTTTATGTCTACAAAATAAGTCCCTATTTCTTACCCTTGCTGTGTAAAGAAGTGCAATGACACATACATATTTGCTTAGTTTTCTTCATTAGTTTTCTGGTATTCCCATGTATTTGGGAAGTGATAAGTCATGTATGGATGTGAGAGTTGGACTGTGAAGAAAGCTGAGCGCCGAAGAATTGATGCTTTTAAACTGTGGTGTTGGAGAAGACTCTTGAGAGTCCTGTGGACTGCAAGGAGATCCAACCAGTCCATTATAAAGGAGATCAGTTCTGGGTGTTCACTGGAAGGACTGATGCTAAAGCTGAAACTCCAGTACTTTGGCCACCTCATGCGAAGAATTGACTCATTGGAAAAGACCCTGATGCTGGGAGGGATTGGGGGCAGGAGGAGAAGGGGACAGCAGAGGATGAGATGGCTGGATGGCATCACCGACTCGATGGACGTGAGTCTGAGTGAACTCAGGAAGTTGGTGATGAACAGGGAGGTCTGGCATGCTGCAATTCATGGGGTGGCAAAGAGTCGGACACAACTAAGCAACTGAACTGAACTGAACTGAAGAATTATATAGTTATTAGTTTTATTTCATAGCAAATTAACTAGTTGGTGAAAAAAAAACTTATTTTTTTTCTATTCTGATATTTGACAAGGTTATTTCTGAAATACGTGTTCATACATGCAACATGCATTAAGTTCTTTATCAGTTCTGACTTGAAAGCTAAATTTTATCTATTTCATTATACTCATTTCCTACATAGAACATTGTAAGCAAGAAGGTAAAATTCCATAGAAGTGAACTCAGTCCTGCATACACTCTTTTACTCAACTGTGATAGTATACTATGATAGTTTGTGAGTGCCAGGATAAGAGTTCCAGGACAAACATTTTTTCATAAAGTAAAATAAAACACAGATATAATCATTCCTTATCTTTGTACAGCATTTTATAAAATATCATCCCTTCCACATGCATCTTCTTACTTGATTCTGATAACAAATCAATAACATAGTGGAGAATAAATTATTCAAGAGTTTCTTTTTTTCTCTTCCTCTTTAAAAATTCTCAAGAATTTTTACAAAAAGTACAATTCAGATGTTTTGGTAAATGCACAAAATTTGGCAGGCACAGTACTCTTTTCTTTTAAAAAATTAAATTTTAAATCCTTAAATATTAAGAAATATTGCATAATAGTTCTATGATGTAAAATGTTTATACTTCACAATAGATGTAGTAAAATGCCACAAATTTATTCTACCTTTTAGTTTTCAAGTGAGAGTTGATGAGAAAATTAACGTAGTATTATATCTAGAAATATATTTCCAAAATTCCATTACCACCTGAGTTGGAGTAGAAACAAGATACTCGGTTTTTGGCTGACAAAATTTTATTTGATGAAACTTCGATTTCCTCCTGAAATACTGGCAGATATGATCACATCAGGCCTGCAGTCCTGCATGACAGCCAACTCAGAGCTGCTTATCAGCTTCCTCCCTCCCAGAGTCAGAGGCTATCTGTTTACCATGCCTGTGGAGCTCCTCTGCACTCAAGCCAAATGTCAGTTGCTGCCATATGTAGATTGTGCAATTAATATACCTTGTGAAATTTTACTTTTTTCATATGAAAAATTGGATATATTGATATTTTATAAGGATGTCATGATGGTATAATGTATTTTGAAACACTTAGAAAATCTGCTATGCTAAGTAAACTCAATATACTATTAAGAACTAAAACTTTTCTTAGATACTCATTTTATCATTTCTAATAGAGGATATTCAAAATCTTTCTCTGCAATCTAGGTCATCACTGTGCAGAACAATTTGTGTGAATTAGTAGATTATTTTTTTCATCTTGTTTTTATATCTGAGATTCTGAAAGAGGAATACTTTTTATCTCCATAAACACTAATATTGGTAGGTCCATCAAGCACTCTTAATAAAAAACACTCTGTCGCAGTAACCAACTGCACATTTTTCCTTTTAAGAAGCATAAACTAAATGCTGGCGGAGGGAGAAGAGGCACTCACAGAATGGCAGCAGATGGCTTGCTGCTTACTCAAGCTTGTTTTCTTTCCTCTGTTGCTGGGAATGTTGAAGAATATCGTGAAGAATCGTGATTCCTGCTCTCTGCCTTCTAGGCCTGGCCCTTTACTCTGCTGTTTTGCCAGAACTTGTTAGCTGATTCATTTAGATTGCTCTGCTACAAAGTAAAGTTTGATTTTCCACATATATGTCTACTCATTTCTCTCTCTAGATTCTCCAGTTTCTCTGTAAGTTAAGCTTCAACCAAAATTTCTTTGGTGTGTGCATAGGCTTTCAGTTTTTTTTTTTTTAATTGATTCATTTATTTTAAAAATTGAACTGATAAAAAAATACAGAAAAGCTGCAAAAATAAAGTCTGAATAATTTCCTATGGTCCTCACCTCACTGACTTGCCCTGATGTTAACATCTTCGTGCAACCACAGCACAGTGGTAAGAACAGAAAAGTAACATTGCTACAATAACTGTTAACGTATTGACCTGATGTGACTTTCTCCATTTTTGCCACTGTGGGCCCTTTTTTGCTCCAGGATTATGTTGTTGTGATTTCTCCTTAGCCTCTTCTAGTCTGTAACAGTTCCTCAGCCTGTCCTTGTTTTTTATGACCTTGACACTTTTAAAGTGCACTCACAGATCAAGTGTTTGGCTTTCTTTCAAGTGGTATTTCTATCATCCTCCCAAGACACTTTGTGTCCTCATGCAGGTTTTTTTAGTTCCCCTTCCTCTCAGTTTGCTGGAATAAGTGCATTTAGGAAGATGTAGCTGCTTGGGAAACTCCTTGAAAAGAAAACAAGGTAGAATGTAGTGATAGTTTAGAAAGGGAAGAAAGAACCAAACTCTCTGGTGATAATGATAATTAGGTTTAAAAAAAAAAGAACGTTTGAAAATATCAGGTAGTCAATGGATCAAATGAAAATGTCTTGATATCACATAGAGTATTCTTTGATTAACTATTGGAGAAGAATCTCTTCAGAGTGCCTGTGACTGTACATCTGAAGAACAGCCTTTGCTTGTGAAAAGCTGAATGTTTATTAGTGTGGGAGATATCTGGTAAAGAAATTGGAATAAACTGCCCTGAAGTCCTGTTGTTGCTCTGCCTAAAGGAATGAATCTTGTTAAAATAACACAGTGTACACTTTATTTCTGACTTTTAAAACATGTCAGATAGCTCTTATAAACTGTGAAGAGCATCATAGTTAAAATGAGAAATGTTCCTCCATCTTATAAGAACAAGTAGGAAAGAGAAAAAGTGCACTAGAAAATATGGGTACATAGAACTTGTTAGTTGAAAAGTGTATTGCACGTGCCTCTCAAAAAGGAATAGGTCTATCAATCTGCTTGTAGTGAGGAAGAGGAAGACATGCTGTCATTAATATTTGGCCATAGAAAAGGGAGGTATACCATATTATTTTCTTTTTTAATGGGCTGATTTTTAAGAGAGTTTCCTGTGACTCATAATGATTAAACACTTCTATAAGGAGTTGCTAGGACTTCTCTGGTGGCTCAGATGGTAAAGAATTTGCCTTCAATGCAGAAGACCCAGGTTCAATCCCTGGGTTGGGAAGATCCCCTATTGAAGGGAATGGCTACCCACTCCAGTATTTTTTGACTGGAGAGCCCCATGGGCAGAGGAGCCTGGTGGGCCACAGTCCATGAGGTCACAAAAAGTCGGTCACAACTGAGTGACTAACACACACACACACACACACATGCATGAGGAGCTGATATCATACTTCTGAACTTATGGGAGAAAAGTGGATTTCCCCTCAAACCCATTTTATTCTGTCATTTGGAAACCCCTGTATGTAGTAGGTACTTGACATCTGATAGTGATGCTGCTGCTGAAGTAACATAATACATTGGAAGGAAGAAAGAAAGGGTTCAGTGCCAACTGTATGTGAAACTAAGTGGTGTTAACACAGTGCTTGGAAAGGAGACATAAGGGGAGACTGCAGAGATGAAAAGAGTGTGACTATAAAGGTGTGTGTATCAGAACAGCAATAACTTATCACTTATTTTGCTTATGCCTTCCTTGGTGGCTCAGATGGTAAAGAACCTACCTGTAATGCAGGAGACCCAGATTCAACCCCTGGGTCAGGAAGATCCTCTGGAAAAGGGAATGGCTACCCACTCCAGTATTCTTGCCTGGAGAATTCTGTGGACTGAGGATCCTGGGGGTCTACAAGTCCATGGGATTACAAAGAGTCACACACAACTGAGCAACTAACACTTCACTTCAGCCCAAGTTATGGCCAAATCATTGCAATTCTCATTATCACTTACTGAGAGATTATATGTGAAAAAAAGTGCTTTGAAATCATACTACTACCTAAGTTTATTGAGATCAAAATGTGTTTTCTTGATTCTGTGTACTTCAGCCAGGAGAAAGAGTGCATTTGCTTTCCCTTATAGATGGAGGCACAAAGATAGTGCTGTAGAGTTCTGCCTAAGACAGAATCACCTAGCATACAAAAAGAAAGGCTATCATTCAATTCCCTGGTGGCTTAGGCGGTGAAAAATCTGTCTGCAATGCAGGAGACCCAGGTTTGATCCCTGGGTCAGGAAGATCCCTTGGAGAAAGAAATGGCAAGCCACTCCAGTATTCTTTCTTGGAGAATTCCATGGACAGAGGAGCCTGGTGGGCTACAGTCCACGGGGTTGCAAAGAGTCAGACACGACTAAGCAACTAACACACATCATTCAATTGAGTTTTTGTGATTTGACCTTGGAGCCTCCAAGGAATATGGCTTATGATTGCAGGGTTTTCTGGCTGAGAAAACTCAAAGACTAATATTTTTGAGATAATGTAAAATTTTTCCTGTTGTTAAACAAGGCAAATGCTGCTAAAAAAAGGAAAGAAAGAAAAAAAAAAGGCCTCAGTGTACCTAAACTAAGTCTGTTATTATGACAATTAGTGCTCCAAGTTCCTAGTTTACTTCCCTTGTGCCATCTTCATTTTCATGCTATGCATTCATATTCACATGTGTTCTTTTTTTGTATACATAATGAGAGGCAAAGGACAATATATAACTAACATTGAAGGAAATTAGCCAATATTCCAAATACACATTGAGTTAGTACCCTAACAGTGAAAATAATCAAAATTACTGTAGTTGTGACCAAGTTAAAAGCAAGGCTTTTAGTAAATACTTCCTGAAACTGTCAATTAACGTAAACTTTGCATCCAGTTTCATATGCATTAGTTTGGATAATTTATTTTCATTTGATTTCTTCATGAGTTTCATAAGGAAAATGTGTAAGAACTTTCTACAACCCCAATGAAGGGTCTAAAAACTAATTTTCTTACTTAGAATCCAAAAATTTAAGATCCCAAACCATATTTTTTTGGAAAACTAGGCAGACTCCAGTCTAACCAGATGATTTCTTATTTCATTATTTTTTCATAAACATAAAAATCCATGCTAGTTAAGGACTTACTACTGATTATTATTAAGCTGTTTTTTAATAATGCATTTGTAACTGATTTCCAAACAAACCTAGTTCTCTCATATTGTGAAAATGTGCTTCATTATGTTCCTTAATGTGTTCTGAGTTTTTTTTGTTTTAAAATTTTATTGAACTTTTTCAGTAAACAAGTTATGTTTTGCTTTTTAAAGAAAATAGAGCATAATTATTAAATTTAAGTTTACCTCATGGTTTGCTTATCATAGCATATAAGCCTTAAGGAGGCAAATAAAATAGTATAGATCCAGATGGAAACACTGAATAAAGTTGAGCCTAAGAATTATCTTTCAAGAAGGTGACTTTTTCTAGTAACTTTAAGGCAAAATGGATAGGGTGTTGTTTAGTCGCTAAGTCATTTCCGATTCTTTGCAAACCCATGGACTGTAGCCCACCTGGCTCCTCTGTCCATGGAATCCTCCAGGCGAGAATACTGGAGGAGGTTGCCATTTCCTTCTCCATTTTCTATCAACTTTAAGGCAAAATATGTAGGGTGACTTTCTGTTATAGGATGATGGCTCATATAAAGATTTGACTGAGGTTATCTGTGTTTGAAACTGAGTAACTCAGAACAATGATTCAAGAATTATTATCATATGTTCAGATAAAGCATTTGATGACATACTACAGACACCCAATAATAAGTTTAATGACACATAATATTTATGGAGCACAAATGAAGAGGCACACACTATACTGAGCACTTTTTAAATCTGCAAAAGACCCAGAATAGTCCTTCAGGAGGGAAAACCATAGTTTTTATTATAGCTGGACATGACTAGGGACTATTCATTGGATTCTTGGCTTTCATGTGTCTTCATTGTAGTTCTGTGATATCTATATGAGACCTAGTAACTATTTCACATAATAAGAAATGAAAAGTTTCTCCAAGTTTAGCTCTTCTACACATTAGAATGGACTACAAGTCAAAACTTTACTTGGGTTCTGTTACATTTTTCAATGATTTTGCTTCTGTTTCTACTTATAAGCATTATAACTCTGATGAAATATATAATTTCAGGGAAATCTCCAGCTTCAACTCCAATCTAGATGTAACGCTGTAAACTGCTGCTGCCGCTGCTACATTATTTCAATCGTGCCCGACTTTGTGCAACCCCATAGACAGCAGCCCACCAGGCCCCCCCTGTCCCTGGGATTCTCCAGGCAAAAACACTGGAGTGGGTTGCCATTTACTTCTCCAAGGCATGCATGCATGCATGCTAAGTCACTTCAGTTGTGTCCGACTCTGTGCGACCCTATGGACAGCAGCCCACCAGGCTCCTCTGTCCACAGGATTCTCCAGGCAAGAATACTGGAGTGGGCTGCCATTTCCTTCTCCAGCTATAAACTGAGACTTGGGTTAAGAGGGATAACAGGTCACTCAGAAGGAAAAGAAGTATTCTAGAGGAGTTTATTGATTAAAAGAGATATTCAGAAATGAAAAGTTATGATCTTTAATTTCAAGGAGATCCAGTGATGGACTTAGTATGTCAAAGACTTTTTTTTCCCCTGTCTTAACTGAGGTAATGACATTTAACATTATATTAAGCCAATATGCACAACATACTTTGATACATGTATATATTGCAAAATGTTTATCACAGTAAATTCACTGGCATCAATCACCTCACATAGTTAATTTTTCTTCTTGTATGGGAACTTTTTTTTTAGTATAAGTATATATTTTGAAAGATCTGTTTACAGTTAAGAACTGAGATAATGAAAAACATAACAAGGTTAGAGTTACAGGTTTACCATACATGTTTCTCTTGAGACCATATAGATTGTTTTTGAAAGATGCACGTGCATGCTCTACCTTCTTGTCCCATCCTAATTTTTGTTTGTTACATTAGTTGTACTTGTTTAAGTTTTATAACATTTACATTGTTATATAAATGTTAAACTAAGTCCTATAATGGTTTAAATCTAGTTGTATATTTAACTGGAGTTTAGTGCTCACCATGATTTTTTTTTTTACTTTCAAATATACAGTTCAGTTCAGTTCAGTCGCTCAGTCGTGTCCTACTCCTTGCAACCCCATGAATCGCAACACGCCAGGCCTCCCTGTCCATCACCAACTCCCAGAGTTTACTCAAACTCATGTGCATTGAGTCGGTGATGCCATCCAGTCATCTCACCCTCTGTCGTCCCCTTCTCCTCCTGCCCCCAATCCCTCCCAGCATCAGAGTCTTTTCCAATGAGTCAACTCTTCGCATAAGGTGGCCAAAGTACTGGAGTTTCAGCTTTAGCATCATTCCTTCCAAAGAGCACCCAGGGCTGATCTCCTTTAGATAGACTGGTTGGATCTCTTTGCAGTCCAAGGGACTCGCAAGAGTCTTCTCCAACACCACAGTTCAAAAGCATCAGTTCTTCGGCGCTCAGCCTTCTTCATAGTCCAACTCTCACATCCATACATGACCACTGAAAAAAACCATAGCCTTGACTAGACGGACCTTTGTTGGCAAAGTAATATCTCTGCTTTTCAATATGCTGTCTAGGTTGGTCATAATTTTCCTTCCAAAGAGTAAGCGTCTTTTAATACTATTGTTATCTCTAGTCACCTTGCTGTACATTATATCTCCAGGACTGCTTTGTCTTATAACTGGAAGTCTGTGTTTTCACCCTCTTCATCCATTTCCCCTACCCTCATCCCTGCCTCTTGCAACACCAATTTGTTCTGTGTCTGTATCTACAAGTTTGTTCGTTGTTTTTTTTTTTAAGATTCCACATATCAACAGAATCATATAGTATTTTTCTTTCTCTAGCTGACTTACTTAACATAATGCCCTCAAGGCCCATCTGTGTCTTGGCAAAAAGCGGTGTTTCTTTCTTTCTTTTGTGGTTGAACAGAGCATTAGAAACATAAATGATAAAGAACCTATTGCCTGGAAAATTTGGGTAGGGTCTAGGACAGAAATAAAAGACAAGCATTGAAAAATGGGATTTATGTACCAAGTAGGCACATAGGAAGGGACTATGGAAAAGGAATTAAAGTGCATTTTTAAAAGGTTGAATAGCATTGTATGCCTGGATACAATTATTTTTTTTTAAGTTTTTTTCTGGGGAAAATTAAATTGAATTCAGTTTTGAAAGAATTTTCTGTACTATGTCAATATAATTGGACTAAATATGCTAGGCAGCACAATTATTGAATATATATTTTTATATTGATAATTTTAAAGTGGGCTTTCCTGGTGGCTCAGATGCAATGCAGGAAACATGGGTTCAATCTCTGAGTCAAGAAGATCCCCTGGAGAAAGGAATGAGAATTCCATGGTCAGAGCAGTGTGGTAGGCTACAGTCCATGGAGTTGCAAAGAGTCAGATGTGACTGAGCAGCTAACATACACGCACACAATTTTAAAGTTACACAAAAATAAAGATATCAATGAAATATATTTTGTGTCCACATTAATACACAACTCCTGAGGAATTTGTGTGTTGTTGCCTACTTGCTTGCATAATATTTACCTAGTTAGTTTAACACTGCAGACAGCATTTTTAATATTTTATTTAATATTATAAATATGTTTATATTTTAAATTCTTTATTAAGATAATAGACATTTCAATAAAAGATTATCATAGTTATATTTATATTTTAGAAAGTGTGCACATAAATCAAATAGACCACCAATTATTTCTCCAGCAAAAGTGGTTTATTCAAGATCAGAAAAGAGTTGCAGTTTGAGGTCTATATCCATATCAAGGAATGTGCAGTCCCCTAGCAAAAATGAAAACTAATTTACAGAGTGGAAAAGAAAGTTGAGGAAACTATATTAAACAAAGAGTCCAAGACTTTTCATTGGCTTAGTTGTGATAGTTTCATTGGCTAAGTTCTGGCCGGGCAAGAAGTCTTTCATTTCCCTGTTGGGCTCCACAAAGTGGTAGGGCATGAGAGCTCCCTCTCTGGTCCTCAACTCTATTTAACTCAGGTTTCTGTTTATTAATTTTTGACAAAAGATAGGTCCTATCTTTATAATGGAAGAAATAGAGGTGGAAACAGGAGCTCTAAGTGATTTTTGCTGTTCAAGTAAGAAGCGTTGAGGGGTTTTAGGAAAGCAGGCTAATATGAACAGTCTTGAGAAATGTTTCAGAGAGAACTTAATGACTAGGAAGTACAAGAAAGAAATGGACAAAGAGGATGTGAGCACTAAAGATAAATATCTAAGTGTCATTGATCAAAGTGATAGTTGCCTAGAATTGAAGCATTGGAATTTGAAATGTGAGTAGAGTAAAATCAATTAATTGAAATAAATATCTTTTTATGCAAAGTGGAAAAATTGTGCAAGGAAAGAGAATATTTTATGACCATTTACAAACACAAGATATCCAATAACATCTTTTTTAAATTATTTTAAGGCAAAATAGTAATTAATAGACGTCTCAAAACTGTAGTTAATTTAAAAATTACCTATAGAGTAAAAAATATTAAGAAGCTAAGGAAATAGAGAAATCTGGGAGAAAACCAAACGACATATGTCAATGAGCTCACTTTCAGTGCCCTACATACTCCAGTGACTACAAGACTTGGTTATGTGCGTCCCAATTTGAGTGTGCCTGTGTATATTACTACCACAGATACAGCTTCTGCTCAGCAGCTATTTGTTCATAAGATATATTTTGGTGCAGTAAAAACATATTAGCCTAATTGTATTCTTTGATTCCAGGGAATTGTCCTCTGTTTTATGACTCTTCTAGTTTCTCTATGATCCTATCAAACAATAAAAGAGCTCCCCAGAAAAGCATGAAAATCATAACCTAATTTTAGTATATAATCTATTATCTCTTTTCTTTGAGGTCATTAGAATGTTTTTACGAAGCACTTATATAGGATTATTTTAAGGTTTCGTGAAAGTATAGAAATTTGCAGTGGGTTAAACCAACACTGGACTTAGAAATAAAATCCTTGCATTTGAGCTTCTACCTTGCCACTGAGTTTTTATAAGGTTCTGAGCCAACCTTTTCACCTCTTCAAGCCAAAGTCTCCTCATTTTAAAAATGGAATAAATAATTCTCCCTTAAAACATTTGTTAGAGGATTAGGGCAAACGACCATTTGTAATAAGCTGTTTGTAAATGTGTGCCACTTTTCATGTACAAGGCATTTTCCTCTTATTACCTATACTCATTCCTAGTGTAGAAATTGTCTAGCCTGTCTGTGATCCAAACAAGTTAGAGCAAAACGACATTATATTGCACAATGGAGAGTGTTAGTCCATGTTCAACAGCTCTGAGTGCTAACACCAAGGAAAGGCCACCCAGCAGGCTCTGTCAAAGTATCCCCTTCCTGGGAACATCTGAGCACAAGAACTAGCTTGGAGTAGCCTTCCATGGAACCATAGTCCGTTTGCCTTTTTGCTTCTATCTCTGTGCAGGGTCATTTATGCAGTTCATTTCTGAAATCTATGCTTAAAATTTTGAGACTATCTCAAAATGAGCAAGCTTTTTTTTTTTTTTTTTTCCAGAAAAGCCATCATCAATTTGGCAATGGCACAAATCAGAATGGTTTGGCAAAAGAAAAAGTGCTTGGCCTATATTTTTCCTCTCACCTTATTTAATAGCCCATATATTAAAAAAATATGTCTGAGATTCTACCGGGATGCCCCTTCTGAGTTATGCCCATCCCCACAGATTTCTATGGTGATATCTGGATAAGTGCTTCACACATTTAAGGCTTTATTAGCCAATGTTGTAAATAAATAAATTACCTAGGATAACTCCACAATATGAAACCAGGAGATTCGGCTCTTATATCTTGGAGAAGATTAGCTGTCTTATGCCTTGATTATAAATGTTGCCCTCCGGGTGTAGGGAAAGTAGGATGGAAAGACGCAAAAGAGAGAACTTGATGGTACTGGGGATGGCTGCCAGGAACTGAACAAGGCAGATGATGAACTTTGCTTTACCGAGTAATGCTAACTGATATTAAATTTGGCCCCTGAAGTGGTCTTGCCTCCCAGGTTCTTAATCCCTCCATGTTGTATGTGTGTGTGTGTGTGTGTGTGTGTATGCGCCCGTTTCTCTCTTGTAGCCAAATTTTCCTGTAACAAACTCATACTTGTGCAATATAAGGAGGATGCTACTGAAAAAACAAAAATTTTAAGCTCCTAAATTGGGCTTTTAAATCATAATTAAGAGGAAACAGTTGGGGAAGAAACATCCAGAATTTTCAGTAAGGCTGGTGAAACTATGAGGCTTTCCAGGATGTTATGGGTTTAAAAAGATAATGCTCAAAGTCAGATTATGTGACTCTGTGAAGAAAATAAAATTGCAGATAGAATGTAATTATGGATGAGAAAAATAAGGGCACTAATGGGCAGCCGAGTGGGTGGAACATTTCTTCTCTGCCTCAACCCCAGTAACCCTCAGTCTACTCTACTCTGCCTTTCTTGTTTGCGTGACTAAAATGCCCTGAATTCAGTTAAGGGTAATTGAGTTAAATCAGTTTCCTATCCAAATAATATTAAACTAATGATGAATTGAACCAAAAAAAAAAAAAAAAAATAAGAAACTGCTTTGTAAACCTCTATTTTAAGCCTGAGAAGCAGCCCAACGCAATTTAGTCTTCTCTGCCTTCCCTCTATGTTTGAGAAATGAAGCAGTGTTTTGCAGAGCAATGCATTTTTTTCTTATGCTCATATCTATCTCCTTCATGTTGGCAAAAGATCATTGAATTCTGTTTTCAGACATCTGAACTCTTGCTGTAGTGACTGCCAAGTCCTGCCACAGGGTCAAGGGAACTGCAAGAAGGAACCCTGGGAAGGAGACTGCTGAGCAAATGGCTAATTAATATAATGCACTTTAAAAAGTAACCATAATTAAAAGCTTTATTGGAGAGCAAGATGAAATCATTCACAGAAGTTTGGCACCATGTCCCCTAGCAGTGATGGTTACTTAAAAAAAAAGAAAAGAAAGAAAAAAGCCTCTTAAACTAATCATTGATGGTGTGCAATGTAAATGTTGAATTTTATAATGATATGCTTTCTCTGCAGTATCTTGAAAATCAGCTGCTTCTGAAGCTGCAGAGTAACCTTGTTTGATGTTTTCAAGTCTCTAAAATGAACTCATTGGAAATATTATTTGGAGCATTAAGTGAAGCCTTGGTCAGGGCTGCCAGGTGTGGTTAAGCAGGCTATAAACTGCTTAACTCCAGGGAGCATTATATATATAGGCGATAATGTGACTTGTGCCTCTTGGAATTGTGCAGTGTAGCAGTCTTGCTCAGAGCATTATTTTATCAGTGCATCGATGGCTCATCCTCCACATCACATTTTCTCTGTATATCAGGCTTTCCTCCCTGGTATGTTTGGAAAGACACTGAGATTCAGACTTAGGCTGTACTGATACTTGATCTGAAAAAGATTAAAACAATCAAGAGATGCCTAAAACAATCAAGGCATCTCTTTCTGCACAAATATCTGGCTCCCCTAATGGCAGAATTACTTTTATATGTCAGCACTTAATACACAAGCAGTGAATGGACAATGAAAATTGCCCCTTGAAGTAATTTATTCCTTGGGTTCAAAGAATGCTGAGAGAAGTTGAGTAAGATTTTGGGTCTTCTCACAGATAACAAATATGCCAAACTCTTTGGAGCACTGTTAGAACCAGTTTAGTTACTCAGTCATGCCCAACTCTTTACAGCCCCAGGGACTGAGGCCCACCAGGCTCCTCTGTCCATGAAATTCTCCAGGCAAGAATACTGGAGTGGGTTGCCATTCCCTTCTCCAGGGGATCTTCCCAACCCAGGGATTGAAGCCGGGTCTGTGGCATTACAGGCAGATTCTTTACCATCTGAGCCACAAGGGAACACCGTAGGGATTTCCAAACTCGAAAAAATAAGCACAGCGTTACATATCCAGAGTTCTACTTTGGCAAGACATTTATAAAGATTTTGAAATTCCATTGCTAAAAAATTAATAGGATTTGCAAAAGTTCTGGATATTTTTCCTAGTAAATATTCTGGGGTTATTAATTCAGAAGACAAACAGTTGAGTGAGGGCAATATATTTGTATATGACTTTGTAATCAGATGGTTTTCTCCACTTTAGTGATCTTCAGTCACTAAGTCATGTTCTACGCTTTATGACACCATGGACTGCAGCACACCAGGCTTCCCTGTTCTTCACTATCCCCCAGAGTTTGTTCAAACTCACGTCCTTTAAGTCAGTGATGCCATCCGACCATCTCATCCTCAGTCCATCTATTCTCCTCTTGTCCTCAATCTTTCCCAGCAACAGAGTCTTTTCCAATGAGCTGGCTCTTCGCATCAGGTGGCCAAAGTATTGGAGCTTCAGCAACAGTCATTCCAATGAATATTCAAGATAGATCCCCTTTAAGATTCACTGGTTTGATCTTCTTATTGTCCAGGGGACTCTTCATTTTAGAAGAAACTAATTTATATAATTTTAGAAGCTTTACTTAGAAGTATATTTTATACTGTAAACTTATCTAAACCTATTATATTCCCCAGGAATTCAGTTGGAAAATGTAGATAACAAGATTTTGCTGGTGACAGGGAAGTCTTTTTTTTTTTTTTTTTCGTAAATCCAGTTTTAAATGGATTTAATGCAAAACTGACACTGTTTCCACTGTTTCCCCATCTATTTCCCATGAAGTGATGGGACCAGATGCCATGATCTTCATTTTCTGAATGTTGAGCTTTAAGCCAACATTTTCACTCTCCTCTTTCACTTTCCTCAAGAGGTTCTTTAGTTCCTCTTCACTTTCTGCCACAAGGGTGCTGTCATCTGCATATCTGAGGTTATGGATATTTCTCCTGGCAATCTTGATTCCAGCTTGTGCTTCTTCCAGCTCAGCGTTTCTCATGATGTACTCTGCATAGAAGTTAAATAAGCAGGGTGACAATATACAGCCTTGACATACTCCTTTTCCTATTTGGAACCAGTCTGTTGGTCCATGTCCAGTTCTAACTGTTGCTTCCTGACCTGCATACAGATTTCTCAAGAGGCAGGTCAGGTGGTCTGGTATTCCCATCTCTTTCAGAATTTTCCACGATTTATTGTGATCCACACAGTCAAAGGCTTTGTCATAGTCAATAAAGCAGAAATAGATGTTTTTCTGGAACTCTCTTGCTTTTTCGATGATCCAGCAGATGTTGGCAATTTGATCTCTGGTTCCTCTGCCTTTTCTAAAACAAGCTTGAACATCTGGAAGTTCACAGTTCATGTATTGCTGAAGCCTGGCTTGGAGAACTTTAAGCATTACTTTGCTAGTGTGTGAGATGAGTACAATCGTGTCGTAGTTTGAGCATTCTTTGGCATTGCCTTTCTTTGGGATTGGAATGAAAACTGACCTTTTCCAGTCCTGTGGCCACTGCTGAGTTTTCCAAATTTGCTGGCATATTGAGTGCAGCACTTTCATAGCATCATCTTTCAGGATTTGAAATAGCTCAACTGGAATTCAAAATCACTGCAGATGATGATTGCAGCCATGAAATTAAAAGATGCTTGCTCCTTGGAAGAAAGTTATGACCAACCTAGATAGCACATTCAAAAGCAGAGACATTACTTTGCCAACAAAGGTCCATCTAGTCAAGGCTATGGTTTTTCCTGTGGTCATGTATGGATGTAAGAGTTGGACTGTGAAGAAATTTGAGGGCCGAAGAATTGACGCTTTTGAACTGTGGTGTTGGAGAAGACTCTTGAGAGTCCCTTGGACTGCAAGGAGATCCAACCAGTCTATTCTAAAGGAGATCGGTCCTGGGTATCCTTTGGACAGAATGATGCTAAAGTGGAAACTCCAGTACTTTGGCCACCTCGTGCAAAGAGTTGACTCATTGGAAAAGACTCTGATGCTGAGAGGGATTGGGGGCAGGAGGAGAAGGGGACAGCAGAGGACATGATGGCTGGATGGCATCACTGACTCGATGGACGTGAGTTTGAGTGAACTCCGGGAGTTGGTGATGCACAGGGAGGCCTGGCGTGCTGCAGTTCATGGGGTCACAAAGAGTCAGACATGACTAAACAACTCAACTGAACTGAACTAAATGCAAAACTGCTATTATGCAAAAGATAGAAACAAATTGAAGACCAAAAACCAAGACCACCTAAGAACTAATGTAGTGAGTATGTTTATGTATATATACAGCTTCTTTTCCTCTCTCTATATACACATAATTTATATCTAACTTATATACACAGAATATATAGACCTTGTATCCACAGGTCTACATTAAATATTTTCCTTCATGTTCCTCTATACCTTGTCTATACCCTGTTACAGTATTTATGTTGCCTTGTGATTGCTCATTAAATTTTTGTGTTCTTCACAAGCGTTTAGGTACAATGCGCTAAGGAGTTAATCACATATGGTATATGTGATTATATAATGAGACTCCATGCATTCTAATCTTGACCTTAATGTTTATTAACCCTATGACCTTGAACAAGTTATTTATTAACCCTATGACCTTGAACAATGTGACTATATCTCAGTTTCTTAATCTGTAAATTGAGGGAGGGGATAACAATAGTGTGTGTGTCATAACTTGACAGTGACAATTAAATACAAGTTTTCGAATGTAAAGCACAAAGAACAATCCTTGACATATATTAAATACTTAATATATGTTAACTCTGTATTCCCAGTGCAGTATATAGTATGTTATAGTCTCATGGCAGAAGTTACTCTTAATGTTTGCAGAATGAATCATATTATTTATTATGAAATAAATGCTAAGGACAAGGTAGCACTAGAAAATATATTAACTAAAAAAACAAAAAGCACATTATCACTTCCTTCGGTGAATTTAGAATGTCATCAGGAAGAAGGATAGCCTCATAAATTATTCTATGAAAAGATAAAAGAAGTGATCAGGTGGTGACACTTGTAGAGCAACACATATCAGAATAAGCCCACATACAGGATAGAATGGTCTGTAAGAGCCTTATTGTAAAGGTAGGACTTGAATTACATTATGGAAGCTAGTTGAGATGTGACTAAAACCCACTGAGAAGGAGGTCCTTTCACACAGCAATCCAGAAAGAAAAACATGGTGGATGAGCTGCGTGAGTCAGTCTTCAGGCTGAGAGGTCATCGTACAGCTGGCTGAGGTCACTTTTTGTAATTATGACTTTAACATAGCTCTTTTTTTTTTCCTTAGAAATTTAATGAATGCTTTAAATAACTAACTATGTTTTGTCCCCAATTTAAGAGACACATTGTTAGAGAAGAAGTAAGGAAAAAGAAGGTAGCAAATGAATATGAGGGCTTATTAAAGGCTGTGTGTTTGCTTTCCTTTCTTCTTGCTCTCTAAGGAAACAGATCAGTGGTAAGCAGTTTTCTAGACAGCAACCTTTTCAAAAAGTTAACTATGACTTTTATGGTTTCTCTTTTTATGTTTCTCTTTATCTTTATACCTAATAGGAACACAGAATCACTGACCTCATTTTGTTTATTATATTCACCTCTGTTTTTCGAGGTTATGATGCTTAAAATATTTTTTTAACCCAGAGTCTAGAGAAATTTGTTTCTCATCTTGAGATACCTATGCAATATCACTTAAAGTTGGTCGGTAGTTTCAAGGTCATTTAAATATGTCAATAATTCTCTGAAAAAATGCCTTTTTTCATTTAATTTTAATGAAGTAGCAAAAATTAATTAACAAATATGTTAAGAGCAGGAACAAAAGCACAGCAAGCGAAACAAACAACAACTGAAATGTGCACAGACCCTGAGCAGAGAAAGAACTTTGTATGCTAGAAAAACTGAGGCGAGCACTGGGGCATGAATATAGAGAGTGAAAGCTATAGAGGTATGAAGGACGGAGAGGCTGGCAGCATCACTTCAGGAAGGATTAGATAGGACATGTCTGCTGCTGCTAAGTCACGTCCGTCCTGTTCAACTCTGTGTGACCCCACAGACGGCAGCCCACCAGGTTCCTCCATCCCTGGGATTCTCCAGGTAAGAACACTAGAGTGGATTGCCATTTCCTTCTCCACAGGACATGTCTAGTTATTTTCATTTCCTTCTAACTGCAATAAGATGCCCTCAGAAATTGTGTGTTTTTTTTTAATATCTGTTTATTTTTGGCTGTGCTGGGTCTTCACTGTCACATGCAGTTTTAGTTGCAGTGAGTAGGGTCTGCTCTTCATTGTGGTGTGTGGGTTTCTCATTGCTGTGGCTTCTCCTGTTTTGGAGCACAGGCTCTAGGATATGAGCTTCAGTAGTTGTGGCTGGCTGACTCTAGAGCACAGGCTCAGTAGTTGTGGCACATTGGCTCAGTGGCCCCACAGCATGTCGAATCTTCCCAGACCGAGGATTGAACACATGTCCCCTGCATTGGCAGGCAGATTCTTAACCACTAGACCACCAGGGAAGTCCCTCATCAGAAGGTTTTAAGCAAGGCCTAGTTCAAGTTGTTTAATCTTGCTGGCTGCTTTGTGCACAGTTAGTTTAAGGAAAGTAAAGGTAGACATGCCAAGATCAGTTAGAGAGTAATTTTATTAGGTGAGAATTGGTGATGATTTGTTTTACCGTGATGGCAGTCAAATTGGAAATAAGTAGGTAGACTTAAAATATATTGGTGGACTATAATTGGCACTGTTTGATTAGATATGTAGGGTATGGAATAGAGAAATCAGGATGAGTTTCAGGCTTGAGAATTTCATTAATTACGATGCTATTGGCTGATTTGGAGAAGCCTGCTGCTGCTGCTGCTGCTGCTGCTGCTGCTGTTAAGTCGCTTCGGTCATGTCTGACTCTGTGCAACCCCAAAGACGGCAGCCCACCAGGCTCCCCCATCCCTGGGATTCTCCAGGCAAGAACACTGGAGTGGGTTGCCATTTCCTTCTCCAATGCGTGAAAGTGAAGTCACTCAGTTGTGGCCGACTCTTTGTGACCCCAGGGACTGCAGCCTACCAGGCTCCTCTTCCCTCCATGGGATTTTCCAGGCAAGAGTACTGGAGTAGGTCGCCATTGCCTTCTCCATGGAGAAGCCTAGGGGAGATAAAAATTCAGAGATAAAATAGAATTAAGAACAGAATTAAGGATTCCTCTAAGGACCTATTGTGCTTCCCAGGTGGCTCTAATGGTAAAGAACTCACCTGCCAATGCAAGAAATGTAAGAGATGCAAGTTTGATCTCTGGAAGATCCCCTAGAGAAGGGAATGGCAACCCATTCCACTATTCTTGCCTGGAGAATTCCATGGACAGAGGAGCCTGGCAGACTACACTCCATGAGGTTGCAAAGAGTTGGACAGAACTGAAGTGATTAGGCACACAATATAACAAGACCACTGGTGTGCAAATTAGTAATACTGACAACAGCTTAACTGAAGATTGGACTTGAATTGACAAAACTAGATGAATTCTTAACATCAATTTTCAAGTGTAATATCCTACAAATATCTGAGAGAAGCCCTCTGCACAGAATCCTGATTTCTGTTTTACTCCCTTTTTCTATCTGATCCTCTGTTTACTGGCTGCATTTTGCAAAGTTTTATCCCTTCCTCCTGAATACCAGGTGGTACACTGGATGAAAGTGTCTAGGCGGCCCCACAAAGCAAAGAGAAGAAAATGTAAACCCACGCATAACTGTGAGTGAATGATTCACAATCTTATGTGTCTCTAAAAAGGATATTAAATTCTTCTCTCAAAATTCCTGTCATTTCCATATTATAAAAGCTATTTAAAACCTATTCTGGTCAGTCGCTACATTATCATTTATTTTCACACACACACACACACACACACACACACGAGTAGAGTCCCCTAAGTAATCTATAAGAGATTTAAAACTGTTAGCACATTTTATGATCACTCACAGTCACAATTCACTGTTTAATCGCTGAAGAGGAAAAAGCTATAATATTCCATAATAAAATGTAGTATTTTTAGATATTTTGCTAAATTACCTACCAACTCAGAATTTTCCAAGTATACTAGAACTAACTGCCCATACAAAAGGAAAACTGGGTGCCCTTAGAATTTATTTGCATTACATTCTAACTCTTCAAGCTGCTGCTTTAAAAAGGTGCTTTAAAAAATCTATCTAAACGTATCATGCTGATATTATTATTATTTAGAGATGGTATAACTATTATCTGCTGTGGTCAATAAAATGCCCGATGGATGGAACTACGCTAGAGGTTTGGGTCCTGAGGCCAGGAGCTCTCACCACAAAACAGATTCATATAAAGGGTAGGAGTCATTGAAATCAACTTGAATTTCAGTAGAGGTTTTCAACACCATGGCAAATGTTTTAGCTGGTTTTAAGTTATACACATCTTTCTTTATCACCTGTATTCTTTGCTTCATCTTCATTACTTCTCTATTATCTCTCTGCTCCCAACTTCAGTCTTCAAGTGGAAAGCCATTAAGTTACTTTGGATATAAAATTCAACTCAGAAAAAAATTGTATTAGCAAGTTTTCACTTTACTTTAGTCTTGCATAAGTTCAAAAAAATCACTTGTCTAGGTCAGTTCCATCTGGAAGGTAAATTTTGTCTGAATTTTACTAAATATTCTTTTGCTTACAGCTCTAAGGGACGGTCATATATCCATAAAACTAAGGTACAATGAAAATAATAGTTTGTTACAGTTCTCTTGGCTGTGGCCCAAATCTTAATAGTCTAACCCTCATTTTCTTCAGATCTTTGATATATTGAGCAGAGCTTATCTTCACAATTGCATTATAGATTTTTATAATTTGTAAAATAACAGGTCAGGAATTCCTTAAGTAAGTCATAAAATGTATATCTACTCCAAAGTAGAGCAGAAATTCATTCTGAGGGGCTGATACATTTATGAGGACTAGTACAGGAGCAGAAGCTCAAGCTTTGTGCCAAAGAGGAAGCTGATTTAATGTTTCCCATTTAAAATTGTTGTTTTAGTGTGTGGGGTAGTTGGATGTATTAGCGATTACAGGAGATGGCATCTTTTACCCAGAGTTACCTGTTGAAATATGAAATAAATTGAGAATGACTAGAACTAAATATCATAAAATAATGGTAGGTATCTTTTTAATGGAACATCATGAAAACTACAAATTTCACATTTCAGTATTTCGGTTTTATTTATTACTTATTGTCTTTGGCTAATACATTCACACAATTTATATCATCAAAATTAGGACAAGTTTGAGGGCAAAATCCATGCTGAAATAACTAATATTATTTAAGTTTTGAAATATATACAAGTATACCTGTATGTTGTTACAACTGTACCTTCTATTTCAACTGAAAAAACACTGTGATTTGTTAAAATGAAGTTAAAAAGTAATGAATACCACAACCAATTTCAATTATATGTCACCTTCATTTCTTTATTTGCTTTATTTAGTAAGAACATTATTTTGTCTTAAGATACTGTTCTACACCAACATGTACATTAAAATTATGTTATTACTACAGCAATGAAAATAACTACATTTTCATTACTGAACATATTATAGGATTTATGCATCTCAACTGTTGTTTCACTCAACCCAATTCTAGAGGAGATTTAAATAATGTTTCCATTATCTAGAGAAAATTATATTTTAAAATTGTTGACATATGAAGAAGGGCAATGAATTTTAAAAAAAACTAAGTAAAGTGTATTTTATCAGTAGGGTAAGTGGTAAAGTAATAAAGGTTTTTTTTTTCCCCTAGATGTTATGATATCCTCATGTTTGTAAATTATTTCTAGATTGGAGTCTGTTCTTATTTCTATTCTTGCTTTAATTTCATATTCACTTTGATACTTTATTTTGTATTTGTCCCTTCTTTTAAGAGAGTACTCTGGTTTCAACACTTTTTTCATACTCCAGATTGGCTAAAAGCTTCCAAAGAGCAGCATGGCATTATTTAGCCATAATAAGTATAAGCCTATACTGTAACTCAGCAATTCTGATCCTGAGTGTATCTAGGCCACAGAAATCCATACAACCTCTGATTTCTCTGTTTGTAGTAAGTAGTTGAAAGATGTCCCTTATTAAGAAAAGAAATGGGAAAATATGGCAGACGTACATTGCAGTGTAATATTTAGCAGTTACAAGCAATGAAAAGAGAGATATTCCCATCTGAATGCAGAGTTCCAAAGAAGAGAGATGAGAAAGCCTTCCTCAGAGATCAATGCAAAGAAATAGAGGAAAACAATAGAATGGGAAAGACTAGAGATTTCTTCAAGAAAATTAGAGATACCAAGGGAACATTTCATGCAAAGATGAACTGGATAAAGGACAGAAATGGGATGGACCTAACAGAAGAAGCTATTAAGAAGAGGTGGCAAGAATACACAGAACTGCAAAAAAAAGATGTTCATGATCCAGATAATCTCAATGGTGTGATCACTCACCTAGAGCCAGACATCCTGGAATGTGAAGTCAAGTGGGCCTTAGGAAGCATCACTATGAACAAAACTAATGGAGGTAATGGAATTCCAGCTGAGCTATTTCATATTCTGAAAGATGATGCTGTGAAAGTGCTGCACTCAATGTGCCAGCAAATTTGGAAAACAGCAGTGGCCACAGGACTGGAAAAGGTCAGTTTTCATTCCAATCCCAAAGAAAGGCAATGCCAAAGAATGCTCAAACTACCGCACAATTGCACTCATCTCACATGCTAGTAAAGTAATGCTCAAAATTCTCCAAGCCAGGCTTCAGCAATACGTGAACCGTGAACTTCCAGATGTTCAAGCTGCTTTTAGAAAAGGCAGAGGAACCAGAGGTCAAATTGCCAAGATGCACTGCATCACCAAAAAAGCAAGAGACTTCCAGAAAAACGTCTATTTCTGCTTTATTGACTATGCCAAAGCCTTTGACTGTGTGGATCACAATAAACTGGGGAAAATTCTGAAAAAGATGGGAATACCAGACCACCTGACCTGCCTCTTGAGAAACCTATATGCAGGTCAGGAAGCAACAGTTAGAACTGGACATGGACCAACAGACTGGTTCCAAATAGGAAAAGGAGTATGTCAAGGCTGTATATTGTCACCCTGCTTATTTAACTTCTATGCAGAGTACATCATGAGAAACGCTGGGATGGAAGAAGCACAAGCTGGAATCAAGATTGCCAGGAAAAATATCAATAACCTCAGATATGCAGATGACAGCACCCTTATGGCAGGAAGTGAAGAGGAACTAAAAACCCTCTTGATGAAAGTGAAAGAGGAGAGTGAAAATGTTGGCTTAAAGCTCAACATTCAGAAAACTAAGATCATGGCATCTGGTCCTATCACTTCAGTGGAAACAGTGTCAGACTTTATTTTTTTGGGCTCCAAAATCACTGCAGATGGTGATTGCAGCCATGAAATTAAAAGACGCTTACTCCTTGGAAGTTATGACCAACCTAAACAGCATATTAAAAAGCAGAGATATTACTTTGCCAACAAAGTTCTGTCTAGTCAAGGCTATGGTTATTCCAGTGGTCATGTATGGATGTGAGAGTTGGACTGTGAAGAAAGCTGAGTGCCAAAGAATTGATGGTTTTGACCTGTGGTTGTTGGAGAAGACTCTTGAGAGTCCCTTGGACTGCAAGGAGATCCAGCCAGTCCATCCTAAAGGAGACCAGTCCTGGGTGTTCATTGGACGGACTGATGCTGAGGCTGAAACTCCAATGCTTTGTGCACCTCCTGTGAATAGTCTGCTCAATGGAAAAGACCCTGATGCTGGGAAGGATTGGGAGCAGGAGGAGAAGGGGACTACAAAGGATGAGATGGCTGGTTGGCATCACGGACTCGATGCACATGAGTTTGGGTGAACTCCAGGAGTTGGTGGTGGACAGGGAGGGCTGGCGTGCTGCAATTCATGGGGTCACAAATAGTCGGACATGACTGAGTGATTGAACTGAACTGAAGAAGCAATGGAATTAATATCCAAATGAACAGAAATAGACCTTAAAAAACAGAATTGATAGATAAATCACTTAGTTCCTTTAAATAAAAAATCATATGTATTTTGCAAAACCCCATGCACAAAAATTTGAATATAGTAGAAATGGAAATGAAGGGTTAAAACAAAAGAGATGTGTTATGTTGCTATTTCAGGAGCTGATATGTGATATTTTTCTAGGACATGAGAAGAATGATTGAATCTCTCATTTCCTCACCTAATATCAGAAAGAGAAAATAAAATGACTAATTAACATTAAAAAATGCACAAGCCGTATATGTGTGCTATATAGATTGGAGATAAGTATGTACAGTATAAAGATAATTATTGTCCATGACTCTTTTTTCCATACAAAATCACATAAACACAAAATCACATATTTGATTGGAATTTAAACTAGTGTTGTTCAGTCCCTAATTCGTATCCAGATCCTTGTGACCCCATTGACTGCAGCCCCCCAGGATCTTCTTTCCTCCACTGTCTCTCAGAGTTTGCTCAGACTTATGCCCCCTGAATTTGTGATGCTATTTAACCATCTCATCTTTTCCATTTGGATTCAGTCTTTCCAGCATCAGGCTCTTTTCCAATGAGTTTGTTATTTGCATCAGGTGGCCAAAGTATTGGAGCTTCAGCTTTAGTATCAATCCTTCCAATGAATATTCAGGGTTGATTTCCTTTAAGATTGACACACGAGTTTTCTCCAGCACCACAATTCAAAAGCATAAATTCTTTAGTGCTCAGCCTTCTTTATGGTCCAACTTTCACATCTGTACATGACTACTGGAAAAACCATAGCTTTGACTATACGGACCTTTGTCATCAAAGTGATATCTCTACTGTTTAAGAGACTGTGTAGTTTTGTCATAGCTTTCCTTCCAAGGAGCAAGCATCTTTTAATTTCATGGCTGTAGTCACTGTCCACAGTGATTTTGGAGCCCAAGAAAATAAAGTTTGTCTTTATTTTCCATTTGTGTTTATCTTCCATTTCCATTGTCTCCCCATCTATTTGCAATGAAGTGATGGGACCAGATGTCTTGATATTAGTTTTTTGAGTGTTGGGTTTCAAGCCAGCTTCTTCACTCTCCTCTTTCACCTTCATCAAGAGACACTTTAGTTCCTCTTTACATTCTGCCATTAGAGTGATATCATCTGAATATCTGAGGTTGTTGATATTTCTCCTGACAGTCTTGATTCCAGCTTGTGATTCATTCAGTCTGGCATTTCACATGATGTATCCTGCATATAACTTAAATAAGCGAGGTGACAATATACAGTTTTGTCATGGTCATTTCCCAATTTTGAACTAGCCTGTTGTTCCATGTCCAGTTCCATTGCTTCTTGACTCACATGCAAGTTTCTCAGGATATAGTTAAGTTGGTCTGGTATGCCCATCTCAAGAATTTTCACAGTTCATTGTGATCCACGTGGTCAAAGGATATAGCATAGTCAGTGAAGCAGAAGCAGATTTTTTCTGGAACCCCCTTCCTTCTTCCATGATCCAACAAACGTTAGTAATTTGATCTCTGGTTCCTCTTCCTTTTTTAAACCCATCTTGTACATCAGGAAGTTCTCAGTTCATGTATTGTTGCAGCCTAGCTTAAGAGATTTTGAGCATTGCTAGCATGTGAAATAAGTGCAGTTGTAGAGTGGTTTGAACATTCTTTGGCATTACCCTTCTTTGGGATTGGAATGAAAACTGACCTTTTACAGTCCTGTGGAACCAATTATTTAGTAGTTAATTAGATCAGTTCAAATTCAGTAGGACAAATCTGAACGTCATCAGTTTGCAAAATTTTCTTCTCAGCCTCAATATTCAGATCATCATTATTTGCTAAGAAATTAAAGATCTACCTTAGAGTCTTTCATCAATCAAGAGTAAAATCCTATTCTCTCTATACCTCATTGCTACACATCTGCTCCACTTTCATCTTTTGATGGTCCTCTAGCATTAATTTATTTTGTTTCTCCCCTGTCTGCATCATTTCTGTCGTCTATAGTGACAGGTACTCTTTCTGAAACAAAAATCTGGTTACAGAGTAGATATAACTTCATTATTTAGTCCTAGTCTTCATTTACAGCATAATTATCAATATTTATCTTTATAATTACAGTTTTAAAATTAATATTCATTTTGAATTACTTTTTCTAAATCTGCCATATTTTTTTCTCTTCTAAAATTATTTTCACATGCTGTTCCCTCTACCCTCTACTTTCTCAGGCTTATAGATGAAACATTTGTTATTCTTTAATGATTCTATAATCTCATTTCTTGAGCACTGTTAACTATATTCTTTGCTATGGTATACCCTATTTTGTTCATAGAAGTTCATACCACTTACAGTTGATTATATTTGTTCATATTTTATTGTTGCTATGGAAGTGTAAATTCCCTGAGAGCATAAAGTGTATCTTACCAATCCTATCAATATTTTTTGTCTTTAATTAGTACAGTGTCTACTGCTAAATTGATAGTAAGTGTATATCATGGGCTTCACTAGTTGGTTCAGTAGTCGAGAATCCACCTGCCAATGCAGGAGACACAGGTTCAATCCTCGCATTGGGAAGACCTTGGAGAAGGAAATCACAACTCATTCCAGCATTCTTGCCTAGGAAATCCTATAGACAGAAGAGCCTACTGGGCTACAGTCCATGGGGTCACAAAGAGTTAGACACGATTTAGCAACTAAACCACAGAAGTGTATGTCATACTTATTGATACATTAATAAATAAGTGAAACAACCCAAAACAGTTTCAATACCAGAATGAATAAATTATAGTTTCATATATTTTTGTTTTGATACCACCTTTATGGCACAGAGTGAAGAGGAAATAAAGAGCATCTTGACAAAGATGGAACAGGAGAGAGAAAAAGCTGGCTTAAAACTCAGCCTTCAAAAAACTAAGATCATGGCATCTGGCCCCATAATTTCATAGCAAATAGATGGGGAAACAATGAAACAGTGACATATTTTATTTTCTTGGGCTCCCAAATCACTGCAGATGGTGACTGCAGCCAGGAAATTAAAAGACACTTGCTCCTTGGAAGAAAAGCTATGACCAACCTAAACAGTATATTAAAAAGCAAAGACATTGCTTTGCCAACAAGGGTCTGCTTAGTCAGAGCTATGGCTTTTCCAGTAGTCATGTATGGATGTAAAAGTTGGATCATATAAAAAGCTGAGTGCTGAAGAATTGATGCTTTTGAACTGTGGTATTGGAGAAGACTCTTGAGAGCTGATTCATTAGAAAAGACCCGGATGCTGGGAAAGATTGAAGGCAGGAGGAGAAGGGGATGACAGAGGATGAGATGGTTGGATGGCATCACCAACTCAATGGACATGAGTTTGAGCAAGCTCCAGGAGTTGGTGAAGGACAAGGAAGTCTGGTGTGCTACAGTCCATGGGATCTCAAAGAGTCAGACATGACTGAGCGACTGAACAATGACAACAACTATATTGTTGTTTAGTTTCTAAGTTGTATCTGATTATTTTGTGACTCCATGGACTCTAGACCACCAGGCTCCTCTGTCAATGGGATTTTTCAGACAAAAATACTGGAGTGGTTAGCCATTTCCTTCTACAGGGCATCTTCCTCACCCATGGATAGAATCTCTTGCATCTCCTGCATTGGCAGGTGAATTCTTTACCACTGAACCAACAAGGAAGTCCAGTTTCACATATAAGGAAATGTTATTCAGCAATGAAAATAATCATTCAAATATAGTTTGAGCAAAAATTACAGCCATGCACACAAAGGATCATAGTATCTGTTTCCATTGATACTGTAGGGGAGAAAAAACTTTTTATCTTAGATTTAGTTCTCAGGGACCTGGGAATTAAACTGACAAAATACAAATCAAGAAAGGAAAGATTTACTCATATGCATACAGGAGCTAACAAAAGAAGTAACTCCTTTGCTGAATGGTCAAAGAGAGAGTTTTATGTACCTAACTTAGTTGGGAAAAGGAATGGGGCAGAAAAGTCTTCTGTGGGGAGAATGAATAGGTTTTTTCAGGAAAGATAAATGAGTTTCTAGGCCAATAATGGGAGAAAAGAAAGATTGTTCTATTTGTTTATGTAGGTGTGAGTGTCATTCAGTCTTGTACATGGCCATGAAACTTCCCATTAGGTGGGATTTATGGTAGCTTCATTTCTCAGTTGTCACTTTTAGTCAGATGAGGGAAGCTCCAAGAAGGCTTCTTTCTGCATCTGTTGAACCTCAAATCTCTTTAGCTGAAAATAATATTCATACCAGTTCTGAGTTTCCAGGCAAAGCCCTGCAATATCAAGTTAAAAGCAAATAAAAACAACAACAGCAACAAGAAAACAGGTACATTTATAAAGTTAATAGTAAACATAGTGGTTACTGTTTTGAAGACATGGAAGTGACTGGCAGGGAATATGGTAGGACGTTTGCACCATTGGCTGTATTCTATTTCTTTTTCTGGGTGATGTTTACATAGATGTATTCAGATTGTGGAAATTCATTTATGGTATCTGCATGGTTGTGTAATTTTCTCAGTATGTGTTTATCAAAAAAGTATATTAAAGATGAGAAGCTAGATGAATTACTTTTACTTTGATATATAATAAACAGTAATGTTTAATATGTGGAGTAGCAGGTAGAGGAGAAATCATAGAAAGTATGTTTATTTCATAATTAATCAAGAAATGTTTATGAATAGCAAATTTCTGAAACTGTTTGACTAAAGACAGGAAATATTCACCCCTGTAAGATATATTTGAGGATCAGAACTTTATGACTATCTTCTTTGATATCCACTTGTATGTCAGAGAGGACCTCAAAACTATTTCTCAAACTGAACTCATCATCTCTTCTTCCTGCTGACTGGCCCAAAAGCATCGTTTGTTTCCTGATTTCATAAATGGTACCATCAACAATTCAGTTTCCCAAGCCAGTGCCCTGGGTGTTAACATTTACTCATCCAAGCAATCAGTATATTCTGTTGATCATCCTTTGTGTATATATCTAGGTATGTTTATTTCTTTCCATATTTACTGCTCTATCGAAGTCCAGAGCATTGCATCTTTCAGCCCATCATCATTGCAGCAATCATCTGACTGTTTTTCTCAGTCTGGTCTTATATACACTCTCATCTGTTTTCTACAATTCAGGCAGAAAGTTCTTTACAACTAGCTCTAGGGAACAAAATAAGGTGTGTTTTAAGAATACCATGCCAGTGCCACTGAAAGGATTTCTGTGAGAGCATAGCAAATAGAGTCTCTAAAAAGTTGAAAGGAATAAGCACCAAATTCCATACATGTCGCAGACTTAGAACAACATTCCATCTATGTACACAAATAATCTCCCTAACTATCTTAGTATTAGCATTCTAGAGAAAAGATTGTCTTCTTAGTAATGCATGCCAAAACATAAATCTAGATTTTAAAATAAAGGCACACAATTTCAGATAGAATAGTCCCATTTGGCTGCTGTATATAACAAAGACTGAAAATTACAACTTATTTTAAGTAAATTGAACGTGTTAAATTAGTACCTCAAAAGACTTCAATTAAAATACATTTGAAGCATAGCTATTATATATAACAATCTGGAAAATTGATCCTGGAAATTATTTAAATGTAAAATTTTAGATAACTTGAAAATCTGTGGAGTATATAACTTTTGAAAACTCTTAGGTGGTACATAAGCAAAAACACTTAAAAGTCAGTGTTTTATCGGATTAAATGATACAAAAACCACTACCTAATGGGAGAAGCTTTTACTATGAAAACTATCAGAGTAACATGGCAGTTATCATAAACTCTGAAGTAGGAAAGACATACTTTTTCATTATTTTCTTTAAAGTGGAGAAAGCATCACAAGTAAATATGAGGTTTTATCTTTTTAGCATTTCAATACATTATACAACAATCAGAAATGAAGTTAATGAAGACTATGGTGTGGGAAAATAAAGAATTTTAATTTGCTCTATAAGGAAATCTGTGTCCATAGATATTAATATGATTATTGTTAAATTACCCTCATTTTACACAAGCCAGAGATTTCTCTCAAAGGATGGAATTTCATCTGAGAAAGTAATAGAAAACTCAATTCTAAGAATATAATATATTTGTACTTATATAAAGGATACTTGCAGGTAGTAGTATTTAAATGTTATGCTGCCCTGACAACTAAACAGTGCAGAACAAAACAGAAAAGTGAGTGAAATGTGGTAGCATTTTGCTGCCTTAAACTTGGCTTATTTTTCAATGTGTATAATTTTACATAAATTTTAATAGCACAGCATTGACAATCATTTCCACTGTCTACAAATGATGTGTATTTAACTTAATTATCATTAATCATTTTTCAAATATTTTGAGAAATAATTGAAAAGTTTAATTACATGTTTTCTTAAATCCACAAATATATTTAAATATAGAAAATAAATACTTTGGTACAAATTAAGTGTTTAAAAATCCTGTTAAAATATCATAACAGAAAATACTATGTAACTTTTCATCCCTGATAAACTTAACTGGTATTTATTACCCATAGTTCTTGGCCATCTAATTTCTGTTTTTAGCTTTACATTTTCTACAGTTCAAATCTAAATGTAAAATTTCAAAACAGCAAATAATTTGTTACCATGGCAACAAGCTGAACATCTCTACAATTATAAACCAAAGATTCTTTATTATTTAGTAAATAATGAGAAGCAATAACAGCAATTCCAAAATCTTCACAAATATAACTAATTTCCTATTGCTTTCCTACAAAGACTGGCAAATAGGTTTGTTAAACCAAGAAACTTTACCATTAGGGTAGGTGTCCAAAAGAAAACGTGCCCTTCAGTCATATCATTAAATGTCATCTCATTAAGACTCATCAAGGACAAGATATATGAAGAAGAGAATCTGCATAACTGAATCAGTAAAAACAAATAAACCAAAACTTGAAGTAGAAGCCATCGTGGTCTTTGTTTTTAGAGGATACCAGATGAAAAGACTCAGTAGATTGATTGAGTAGAATAACACCAAGAGAGACTAGAAATGACGTGCTAACTAGTAGATGGAGCAGAGATTCCAGGAATGAAGACAGGAAAAGGCAGTAAGAAAAGCAAAAAAACCCCAAAAACCTTGTCTATTGTTTTATCTTTGGGAATTAACAGTGTAAGCTACAGATTAGGAACAGATGATGTCCACCCACAAACAATTGAGACCATCAACCCAGGAATTCCCTGCTGGCCCTCTAAAGATGAGTATCTTCATGAGGACAGTGGAAAAACAAAGAACAGTAGGAAAGACAATAGACGGACACAGGATAAGGAAGCCTAAGTATATTTAAGATATCTTCAAACCTTCAAGTATTACTTGCTTGGATTAGAAATTTTTAAATTTAGAGGATAGTCAGCTTGCTGTATCAGTAACCTAATTAATATCAATTTAGGTTCTCCTCATTCACTAATGTAAGTCAGTATTAAAACTGTCTGCCCCATATTTCAGATTTTCCTAAATATTAGAAAATTGTTAAGGGAGGATGTGTTAACGTTGCTTTATTTTAGGAAGTTATTATCTGAGGAAAATTAAGAAAATATTTTGAGACTCCTAGTTGGGTGAATCAGTTCGTATAGTCAGTAATATCAGCATAACTCATATTATTTCAATATGTGGTTAATTATTTGAACGTTTTCAATCATTAGCACCTTAGTTATCTGGTTCAGATATAAACAAGAGGCGGTTTAAGAAGAGGGATTTACTAGTGGTACTGAGAAAAGTTTCCCAGTTAATTCAATTCAGTACAGCATTTCTTTCCTGTTATTCTGACAACAGCAATGCCATGGGCTGTTCTATGACAGATAAATTCAGTGACTCAAAATTGATGGGATGGGACTGATAGAGCCATCATTTCTCTCCAATACATTGCTAGGAGCAAGCAGCTCAGATCCTCTGGATGATTTTCTAAATACCCTTGGGACTCTCGGAACTTCCCCCTACAAGATGGTGACACCAAGATGCCCCTACCTTCAGTCACCTGAGGAAGGAAGAGACAGCCCTTAAGAAGGACTTCACACTGCTTCTCAGGGGCAGGGGGTGGGGGATAAGAAAAGGAGAAAATCTGTGCATGTGCCACTGAGCTGGGAAATGAAGTTGAAACACAGTCGTTCTGATTGTACATTTAAGTCTAGAGACCCAAATTATACCCTCTTAATCAATTCTGAGAAGGAGAAGGGGAAAGAGACCCCAAAGGTGAAGTGAGAAAGTCAACTGAGCCCAGTGTCATTAGGAGAAGTCTATAAAGATTTAAATTATATATTTTGTGAAAAAAATGAAAAAAAATTGTGCACAT
Organism: Bos mutus; assembly: GCF_027580195.1. Classification (NCBI taxonomy): domain Eukaryota; kingdom Metazoa; phylum Chordata; class Mammalia; order Artiodactyla; family Bovidae; genus Bos; species Bos mutus. The sequence goes on along the minus strand of NC_091622.1, from coordinate 27,537,002 downwards.
AAGAGTTTTTATAAATTTGTAAAACCTTCAAGCATTTCTAAGTTACCTATGTTTATTTTTTACTTGTATTTTTTTTGCTTGTTTTATGATGGTAACATCTATCAATATATTTGAACTTTTATTTAGGCATTTAGGAAGAAGTGTATTATAAAAGCACTGGCATAAGTGAAAAGATATAAATATCCTTTCTTTCATTAATTTATTTATGAGAAATTAAACATGTATGGTAGAAGTTTGGTGCAACAGGATACAAGTATGAAATGTATAAGACCAGTAGCTTTTCAATTTACCAAATCTTTTGCCAGAACAAATTGAGTAGAAAGGGAAATGAGCGTGCTCTTTATATTTGTGACATACACATGAGGTTTGGCTTCTTTCTCCAGCGTTAATAACAGATGTTCTTGACTTACGAGGATGTTCTTGACTTACGAGGATGTTCTCCTGTCCTTAACTTACTGTTTTCTTGCTAAATCTTGGTTTAGCTTTCTTTCAGACCCCATTTTAACCTGTCCTATCCTTTTTGTTTCCATACCATTTTACACACTAGAATCAATTTATTCCAGATTTTATAAAATCGATCTGCCTTAAATAAGGCTGTGAGATACATCAAGGTGAGATTTTATCTTTCTGACCAGACAGATATTATGTTCTATGGGCTAGTGAAGTTCCTTTTATACCCAATAATTATGCAGTGTCTGACCGAAAAGTCAGTAGGCAAGTGATATTTTCCTCTTTTTCTCCTTTATTTAAAAAAAGTAACTGGCCACAATTTACTAATTGACCAAAGTCATACTATAAGCCCTACATATAACTCTTCTTTATATGAAATAATATTGCCACAAAAAAAGAAATAAAAACACACTTCTGAATTCAAATGATTGATGCAAAGCATTTTAGACATCATCATACAATTTTTCAATATATCCAAGTATCCAACATTTCAGTATATTACCAAGTCCTAATCCAATGAATGCACAGATGACTTCCTTTTGCTACATACTGACAGATTTCTTCTGTGCTTTCTTTTTCAGTTTTATTTTCCTTGGATTATAGGAAAAGAGAAATGTTTCTGTTTTTCCTGTTTTTAAAGAAATCCAATGATTCAAAAGAAGGAACCTTGCCTATACTCAGTTTTGTTGGTATCATTCTTTAAGGGCAGAATTAATGGCAGAATCATTAAATAACACAATTCCCCTCACCTGTTCCTTTGTTCATCCTGAAAAGATGTGGAACCCTCCTCTGTACAGAGCAGGTTTAGAAAAAAAAAATATGTTATTAATTACCTATGAAGGAACATCAGAAAAAGCATACATTAACTTTCTTTGTAACATTTCAGCTCCTTTTTAAATATAAAAGATATAGAAGTAAGTCTTATATAACAAGCTATAGTCTCTTATATTCTCCGGGAATAGAGGCAGTGGGAACCTGTGGGGTTTGAGAAACCCAAATGTGAAGAATCTTTGCAGTCCAGACGTTTCCCAAGAGAAGCATTTTCCAAACTAGTTCTTGAGAGATTCTCTTCAGAGAGTAGAAAAACTGTCAAAATTTTTGTGGACAAAGATATTTTGAAAATACTACATAACGAATCCTCTGTTTAGATTTGTAATATGTAGAGATTAAATATTCTAAGAAGTAATGTAGGAAAGAAAGTTGTTTAATTTTGGTGACAGAATAATTTATTGGGGTTTTATTTCATTTAAAAAAATTTTTGCAAGGCCCTCTTCTCCTTATTCAAGCAAAGAGCCAAACCCTTTCTGTTTTGTTGTGTCTTGGCTGAAAGCAAACAATTCTTCAAGTGATCAATTTATCTTCTTTTTCTCTCTTTGTGAAAGCCTAAAATTATTTTAGAAAGAATGATAGTGATCTAAAGGGGAAAGAGAGAGTTCTGAACAGAGACAAAAATGTGAAATTTCCCTGGACTGGGAACCAGTCCTGAAATCAGCAAAGTCCTGGGTATATGCTGCTTCTGCTGCTGCTAAGTCGCTTCAGTCATGTCCGACTCTGTGTGACCCCATAGACGGTGGCCCACCAGGCTCCCCTGTCTCTGGGATCCTCCAGGGAAGAACCCTGGAGTGGGTTTCCATGTCCTTCTCCAATGCATGAAAGTGAAAAGTGAAAGTGAAGTCTCTCAGTCATGTCCGACTCTTAGCAAACCCATGGACTGCAGCCTACCAGGCTCCTCCATCCATGGGATTTTCCAGGCAAGAGTACTGGAGTGGGTTGCCATTGCCTTCTCCACCTGGGTATGTAATAGGGATGAATTCTCATTTTGTGGCATCGTCTTGACAGTTGATAAAACCTAGAGAGTGATGGCTGTATGGTAGGATCCTAGATCCCAGGGCCTTAAACTTTAGAAAAAGAAAAAAACAAAATTCTGTGGCCCGGGCTGGGCACAACAGCCTGCCATATGAGATCACATGATCTGAGACAGTGAGGTTGTATGTGATCCTGAGCACTTTTGTGGACCAAAGAGCTCCACATCTTTTGCTAGAGCATTCTAAACTTCTTATGTTCTTGTACAATCTGAGATTGTAGGCAAGGAGTAGAGAGACCCTAATAATGACTAATGTTGAATTTTCTGCCAAACTGTCAAGATGGGTAGCCCAAAATTGAATTTATTTTGATTTATAAATTGATAGCATTTCTTATAACTTTTGCTTATAAAATAAGATTCAGACAAATAAGATATTTATTTTTATCTTAATTTTCTTTTTAAGTAATAATAATTAGCTGGGCACATTTAAGGGATTCAAATAAATTTAAAAAGAAATCCTACTCAACTACTATTCCATGAAACATATTTAGAGAGCATACCTTTGTAGCATCACTTTGAAGGAATTTCCTCTGATAGAAATGTATGGTGCCACAGTACAGAGGTCCTATCTACTACCACTCAAAGGGCAGGTACAAATTCTAATCAGTAGCCAAAGGGAGAAACGCATCATAATGTAGCTCCTAGGGCATCACTTATTTTTCAAATACTGGAATCAAGATTGCAGGGAGAAACATCAACAACCTCAGATATGCAGATGATACTACACTAAGGGCAGAAAGCAAAGAGGGGTGCGATAATATGGGAGAATAGCATTGAAACATGTAAATTATCATATGTGAAATGAATTGCCAGTCCAGGTTCGATGCATGATACAGGGTGCTTGGGGCTGATGCACTCGGATGACCCAGAGGGATGGGATGGGGAGGGAGGTGGGAGGGGGTTCAGGATGGGGAACACATGTACACCATAGCAGATTCATGTCAATGTATGGCAAAAACAATACAATATTATAAAGTAAAAATTTTTTTTAATTAAAAATAAAAACCCTCTTGATGAAGATGAATGAGTAGAATGAAAAAGCTGGCTAAAATTGAACATTCTAAAAACTAAGATCATGGCGTCTGGTCCCATCACTTCATTGCAAATAGGGAAAAAGTGGAAACAGGCACAGTTTCACTTGCAGTCTGGCTCCAAAATCACTATAGACAGTGACCGCAGCCACAAAATTAAAAGATGCTTGCTCCTTGGAAGAAAAGCTATGACAAATCTAGATAGCATATTAAAAAGCAGAGACATCACTTTGCAAACAAAGGTTTGTGTAGCTTGTGGTTTTTGCAGTAGTCATGTATGCATGTGAGATTTGGACCATAAAGAAGGCTGAATGCTGAAGAATTGATGGTTTTTAACTGTGGTTCTGGAGAAGACACTTCAATATCAAGGAGATCAAATGAGTCAATCCTAAAGAAATCAACCCTGAATATTCATTGGAGGGGCTGATGCTGAAGCTCCAATTCTTTGCTGAACGTGAAGAGTTGACTCATTCAAAAAGACCCTGATGCTGGGAAAGATTGAGAGCAAATGGAGAAGGAGCAGCACCGGATGAGGTGGTTTTACATCTGACTCAATGCACATGGATTTGAGCAAACTCAGGGAGATAGTGAAGGACAGGGACACATGGTGTGCTGCAGTCCATGGGGTCGCAAAGAGTCAGACAGAACTTAGCAACTGAACAACAGCTAGCAGTCTGGGAAAGCTGCTCTCCCTGTTGCCAGCCTGATTATGTATATCTCTGTGAAGCCAGTAAAGGAGTCCTTTTGCTTTGGTGTGCTCTTAAAATAGGGAAAATTCACTCAAGTGCCTGTGGCTAAGGCTTAGACATTTTGAGCTAGAAGACTTTGGTTAAAATATGTTCAAATTTACAGTTAGCAATACTGAGTCTAGACTAGCCTCCTGTTCTCAAATCTTTGCTTTATTACTTAATTGATGTGAACATGTTTTATTTAACAAATAGAAATAGAAAGCATCATTTCAAAGTTTTTTGTCTTCTTGCCATATCTCTATTTTTGTTTCAGAATGCTCTAGGGTAAAATGAAAATTCCTAAAGATCACTTCTATTAGAAATATATAAACCAACTTTAAATATACTTTTATAATCAGTACATTCAATACTCTAGACAAAAGGAGTACTCTAGATAAAAGCAGAATATCAGAAGAATATTCATTTATAAATGCAGATGCATAGATGAGTCCTTCTATGAATAACATTCAAAATTGAGTCAATTGAAAAAACTTCTGAAATACAGTGCAGTACTACATCAGTGGAAATCAATTTGAATAAGAATGATTCTGAAAACTGTTGAACACTTCACAGTGCAATTGCAGTGCATCATTACAGAGAAATTTGGTCCAGGTGTTGCAGTAATTTTGATACATGGGGAAAGTTCACAGCTCACTGGTCCTCAAATGAATTTCCATATGTGAAGTGATTTAAGTCTATTACTCTGTGCACTCAAAAGATTGAAGGTGTCAGACTGAGCTTACATTTGTTATTTACCGTCTGTAACCTTTCATAGATTTTTGAATTTTGCTTTAAAACTATCTTCTTAAAAAACCAAATAGTTAATACTCTAATATCAGGACAGTTATTATGACACAGGGCCAAACTAGGAAAGTAAGAGTTAAGCATTCTGATTCATGGGGCTTCCCTTGAGGCTGAGTGGTAAAGAATCTGCCTTCCAAAGCAAGGGAGGGTTTGATCCCTTGTTCGTGAAGATCCCCTGGAGAAGGAAATGGCAACCTACTCCAGTATTCTTGCCTGAAGAATCCCATGGTGCCTGACATGCTACCATCCATGGGATTGCAGTCAGACATGATTTAGTGACTGAAGAGCAACAACAGTAGCAGGTGACTCATACTTGGTAAATATCTCAATTGAAGCATACTTTTGTTTTCAATAAGATTTCCTTTTTCAACACGTATGTGTTTTCTGATATTTAAAAATAAGGAAATAAATTGAAAAGTTAAAGTAGATTTTACTTTTAAAATTTCCTTTATAGCAAAACATACCTGTTTTAAACAAATTTCTATCCAAAAAGTGTATATGAAACATAAAAACACCCAGAATTGTCAAAGCTATCCTGAAGAAAATAAACAAAGCAGGAGGCATAATTCTCCCAGACTTAAGACAATAGCACAAAGCTACAGTAATCAAAAATCAAAACAGCATTGTATTACTACGAAAACAGTCATAGGAATCAGTGAAACAAAATAGAGAGCCTAGGAATAAACCCACACACCTTCCATTAATTAGTCTTTGACAAAGAAGGCAAAAAATATAAAATGGGAAAAAGCCTCTTCAGCAAGTAGTGCCGGGAATGTTGGACAGCTACATATAAATTAATTAAGTTAGAATACACCTTCATACCATGCACAAAAATAAACTCAAAATGTTTAAAGACTTAAACGCAAGACATGACACCAAGCAACTCCTAGAAAACCACATAGGCAAAAGATTCTCTAACATAAATCATAATAATGTTTTCTTAGGTCAGTCTCCTAAAGCAATAGAAATAAAACAAAATAAACCAATGGGACCTAATCAAACTAGCTTTTGCACAGCAAATTAAACCATAAAAAATAATAAATGAAAACAAAAAGACAACCTATGCAATGGGAGAAAATATTTGAAAATATTGCAACTGACAAGGGCTTAACCTCCAAAATATACAAGCAACTCATACAACTCAACAACAAAAAACTCAAACAACCCAATCAGAAACTGGGCAGAAGACCTTAATAGATATTTCTCCAAAGAAGACATATGGATGGCCAGTAGGCACATAAAAAGGATGTTCAGTGTCACTAATTATCAGAGAAATGCAAAGCAAATTTAGTATGAGGTGTCACCTCACACCAGACAGAATGGCCATCATTAAAAAGTCTACACATAATGCTGGAGAGGGTGTGGAGAAAAGAGAGCCCTCCTCCACTGCTGGTGGGAATGTTGGTGCAGCCACTATGGAAAACAGTATGGAAGTGCCTCACAGAATTACCATATGATCCAGCAATCCTACTCCTGTGCATATACCTGGACAAAACTATAATTCAAAGGATACAGGCACCCCTATTTTTATAGCAGCATTATTCCCAATAACCAAAACATGGAAACTACCTAAATGTTCATTAGCAGATGAATGTATAAAGAAGATGTGGTACATGTATACAATGGGATATTTCTCAGCCATAAAAAAGAACTAAATAATGCCATTTGTGGCACCATGAACGGACCGAAAGATTATCATACTAAGTGAAGACAAATATCATATGATATCAGTTATATATGAAATCTAAAATAAGCACAAATGAACCTATCTATAAAACAGAAACAGACTCATGGACATAGATATCAGACTTGTGATTGCCAAGAGAGAGGGAGGAAGGGAGAGGGATAGACTGGGAGTTTGGGGTTGGTGAATGCAAACTATTACATTTAGAATGAAAAACCAATAAGATCCTACTATAAGGAACCATATGCAGTTTCCATAATGGAAAATAATATTAAAAAAGAGAATTTGTAAATTTGTATAGCTAAGTCACTTTCCTAAACAAGAAGAGATTGGCACAACATTGTAAATCAACTATATTTTAATTAAAAAGAATAAAAAACAAAGTTTTAAAAGCTTTAGGAGATATCTCCAAAGGAAAGAAACTGATTTTTTCTAAAGTTGAGTATCAAAAGAGTTGAAATCTGACTCAGTAAGATTTCTCTTCACATCAGTTATATATTTTACATCAATAAACAAAAAATGGACTCATCACCGGGAGTTGGTGATGGACAGGGAGGGTTGGCATGCGGCAGTTCATGGGGTCACAAAGGGTTGGACACGACTGAGTGACTGAATTGAACTGAACTGAACCGAAACAAAAAATAAAAGCAAAAATGAAGTGTTAAAAGTCACTGGAGATGTTCCAGAGTTTTAACTATAAGGACCATCCTGTTATCCCTGTTTTCCCTAATAGTTCACCCTGCTTTTCCTAAAAACATCTGCTGTGTGTTGAAATTTTCAGTGTCATATCTTTTTGCCTTTTCATACTGTAAAAGTTCTGTATAGTCAAAGCTATGGTTTTTCTAGTAGTCACATATGGATCTGAGAATTGGACCATAAAGAAAGCTGAGTGCCAAAAAATTGATGCTTTTGAACTGTGGTGTTGGAGAAGACTCTTGAGAGTCCCTTGGACTGCAAAGAGATCAAATCAGTCAATCCTGAAGGAAATCAGTCCTGAATATTCATTGGAAGGACTGATGCTGAAGTGGAAGCTCCAATACTTTGGCTACCCAATGCGAGGAACTGACTCGTTAGTTCAGTTAGTTAGAAAAGACCCTAATGCTCAGAACATTGAAGACAGGAGAAGGGGATGACAGAGGATGAGATGGTTGGATAGCATCACTGACTCAATGGATATGAGTTTGAGCAGGTTCCAGGAGTGGGTGAGGGACAGGGAAGCCCGGCACGCTGCAACTATGCAGTTGCAAAGAGTTGGACATGATCGAGCAACTGAACTGAACTGATATTCAAAGTGGAAAAAAATATACTATATATAACTGTAGGTTTCAGTTACTATATGGCATATTCTTCTCTAAATTTGTTGACAACAGATGATGAAATTGAAATGTGAATAATATTCTGCATGTGTTCCCCATCCTGAACCCTCCTCCCTCCTCCCTCCCCATACCATCCCTCTGGGTCATCCCAGTGCACTAGCCCCAAGCATCCAGTATCGTGTATCGAACCTGGACTGGCACATATATACCTGTGGCAGATTCCTTTTGATATTTGGCAAAACTAATACAATTATGTAAAGTTTAAAAATAAAATAAAATTTAAAAAAAATTCTGCATGATTATTACAAAATTACTGAAACCGAGTGGTCATTCATTATCCTTTAGGTCTCAGTAGTGCTCGGAGAAGGCAATGGCACCCCACTCCAGTACTCTTGCCTGGAAAACCCCATGGACAGAGGAGCCTGGTGGGCGGCAGTCCATGGGGTCGCAAAGAGTCAGACACGACTGAGCAACTTCACTTTCACTTTTCACTTTCATGCATTGGAGAAGGAAATGGCAACCCACTCCAGTGTTCTTGCCTGGGGAATCCCAGGGACGGGGGAGCCTGGTGGGCTGCCGTCTATGGGGTTGCACAGAGTCGGACATGACTGAAGTGACTTAGCAGCAGCAGCAGCAGCAGTGCTGAATGAGTTAGTACAGATAACTGAAAGCTGGCAAACACCTTTTATATTTACTTAAGGACATCTATTTCAGGTGGGTTCTCCTTTTACCAGTTGATAGCAATTGTACCATTATTCAAAATATTTCACATATGATTATTTTACTTTGTTCTACCATGTGTACTCTGCTGCTGCTGCTGCTGCTGCTGCTAAGTCACCTCAGTCGTGTCCGACTCTGTGCGACCCCATAGATGGAAGCCCACCAGGCTCCCCCGTCCTTGGGATTCTCCAGGCAAGAACACTGGAGTGGGTTGCCATTTCCTTCTCCAATGCACGAAAGCGAAAAGTGAAAGGGGAGTTGCTCAGTCGTGTCCGAATCTTAGCGACCCCATGGACTACAACCTACCAGGCTCCTCCATCCATGCGATTTTCCAGGCAAGATTACTGGAGTGGGGTGCCATTGCCTTCTCTGATGTGTACTCTGAAAACTGCTAATTCAATATTCATTATTCTTTAATAACCTAGTAACAGACTGGGAAAAAAAATGGAAACAGCATCTATGTTGTCCCTATAAATACAGAAAACCATATTCTCATTCTCTTCAATCCTTTTGTTTTTGTTTTCCTCAGTCCTTAATTTGTGTGGTTCAGCCTTTAACTTCTAATGTCACTCAATTCAATTCATATAAAGGAAATATTATTTATCTTCTAAACTACGATTAAAAGTATGTAAAAATAACCATTTTAGCCACTCTAAAATATACAATTCTGTGGCATGAAGTAAATTCATATTGTTATAAAAAAAATTGCCACCATTGATCTCCAGAACTTATCTTTTCTAATGGAAACTCCATACCCGTTAAATAACTCCACATTCCACCTTCCCCACAGCCCCCAGAAACCACCATTCTACTTCTGTATCTATGAACTATTATAAGACGCATATAAGCAGAATCATGGTATTTACACTTTTGCAATTGGTATATTTCACTTAGAAAAATATCCTCAAGTTTTATCCATTTTGTAGCATTTATCAGAATTACTTTCCTTTTTAAGACAAGGAGTACGTTAAGGCTGTATATTGTCACCCTGCTTATTTAACTTATATGCAGAGTACATCATGAGAAACGCTGGACTGGAAGAAGCACAAGCTGGAATCAAGATTGCCGGGAGAAATATCAATAACCTCAGATATGCAGATGACACCACCCTTACGGCAGAAAGTGAAAAGGAACTCAAAAGCCTCTTGATGAAAGTGAAAGTGGAGAGTGAAAAAGTTGGCTTAAAGCTCAACATTCAGAAAACGAAGATCATGACATCCGGTCCCATCACTTCATGGGAAATAGATGGGGAAACAGTGGAAACAGTGTCAGACTTTATTTTTGTGGGCTCCAAAATCACTACAGATGGTGACTGCAGCCATGAAATTAAAAGACGCTTACTCCTTGGAAGGAAAGTTATGACCAACCTAGATAGCATATTCAAAAGCAGAGACATCACTTTGCCAACAAAGGTCCATCTAGTCAAGGCTATGGTTTTTCCTGTGGTCATGTATGGATATGAGAGTTGGACTGTGAAGAAGGCTTAGTGCCAAAGAATTGCTGCTTTTGAACTGTGGTGTTGGAGAAGACTCTTGAGAGTCCCTTGGACTGCAGGGAGATCCAACCAGTCCATTCTGAAGGAGATCAGCCCTGGGATTTCTTTGGAGGGAATTATGCTAAAGCTGAAACTCCAGTACTTTGGCCACCTCATGTGAAGAGTTTACTTACTGGAAAAGACTGTGATGCTGGGAGGGATTGGGGGCAGGAGGAGAAGGGGACGACAGAGGATGAGATGGCTGGATGGCATCACTGACTCGATGGAGGTGAGTCTGAGTGAACTCCGGGAGTTGGTGATGGACAGGGAGGCCTGGCGTGCTGTGATTCATGGGGTTGCAAAGAGTCGGACACAACTGAGCTACTGAACTGAATATTCCATATTGTATTTGTTTGTGTGTATGACTGTAGCCTGCCAAGTTCCTCTGTCCATGGGATTCTGCAGGCAAGAATACTGGAGTGGGTTGCCATTTTCTTCTCCAGGAAATCTTCCCAACCTGGAATCAAACCCAGATCTCCCACATTGCAGGCAGATTCTTTACTGACTGAGCTGTGCAGGAAGCGTATATCTATATCTACATCTATATCTATGTATATGTATACTTATGTATATGTATGTATACACACACATACACATATATATATATATAAAACATTTATGAACATTTAGTTTTTCTTTCATTGGTCAAAGGATACTTGGATTGCTTCCACCTCTTGGTTCTTGAAAGTAATTCTGCTATGAACATGGGTATAGATATACCTACTTGAGTCCCTGCTTTCACTTCTTTGGTATAGGAGCCAGAAATAGAATTATTGGATCATATGATAATTCTATGTATAATAGTCTGAGGAACCACCATATTGTTATCCATAATGACTTACCATTTTTCACAATTTTGCCAACAATGCTAAATGGTTCCATATTTCCACATCTTTGCCAACAGTTGTTATTTTCTGCTTTTTGTTATTACTATTATTGTATATAAAATAGTATATATTATATATATTATTTATAATATCTATCCCAGTGGGTTTTCAGAATTTAGTTATATGACACCTAGCTGTGCAGGAGATCTTCTGCCCAATCCTATACTCTGTGGAAAAGAAGGAACAAAAGGAAAAAGTGGGAATGATGGGAGGTAGAGAAGGATTGAGAATAGACTTTGAGAGACAGCCAGTAGTGCCTGTTCATAGTAAATAGATACAGATTTGATTAAGATCATTTTGGTACCTATATACTCAGTGTTTTAGGCTCAGGAAATTTTTTTGTTAAATTTTGGAATTTCTGGGTAATGTATTATTACAAATCAGCACTGTCTGAAGGCCTATAGATAGATTCAGTTCAGTTCAGTTGCTCAGTTGTGTCCAACTCTTCTCGACCCCATGAATCACAGCATGCCAGGCCTCCCTGTCCATCACCAACTCCTGGAGTTCACTCAGACTCACGTCCATTGAGTCAGTGATGCCATCCAGCCATCTCATCCTCTGTCGTCCCCTTCTTCTCCTGCCCCCAATCCCTCCCAGCATCAGAGTCTTTTCCAATGACTCAACTCTTCACATGAGGTGGCCAAAGTATTGGAGTTTCAGCTTTAGCATAATTCCCTCCAAAGAAATCCCAGGGCTGATCTCCTTCAGAATGGACTGGTTGGATCTCCCTGCAGTCCAAGGGACTCTCAAGAGTCTTCTCCAACACCACAGTTCAAAAGCATCAATTCTTTGGCACTCAGCCTTCTTCACAGTCCAACTCTCACATCCATACGTGACCACAGGAAAAACCATAGCGTTGACTAGATGGACCTTTGTTGGCAAAGTGATGTCTCTGCTTTTGAATATGCTATCTAGGTTGGTCATAACTTTCCTTCCAAGGAGTAAGCGTCTTTTAATTTCATGGCTGCAGTCACCATCTGCAGTGATTTTGGAGCCCCGAAAAATAAAGTCTGACACTGTTTCCACTGTTTCCCCATCTATTTCCCATGAAGTGACGGGACCAGATGCCATAGATACATACATAGATAGATTACTGTTGGGCTAATCAAAATGAGAAAAATAAGAACAATGTTGTGAATGTCTCATAAAACTTGATTGTTATTGTGATTGTTGTTACCCATTTATGTAATGGTAGTGAGAGAAGATAACATTTATTTTTACATTTTAAATTAAATATATAAATGTTACAGTATATTAGCTTTTAGGCTTATCTGTTTCCACAGAACATAATTTCCTGACAAGTCATTCAAGTTGTTGAGTGTTTTCATAGTTCATTCCTTTTTATAATATTCCATAGTATGGATAGATCATAGTTTATTTAATCATCACCTATTGGAGAACATCTGATCATTTATAGCTTTTGACTATTATGAATATAGCTGCTGTGAATATTTGTGTACAGGTATTTGCATGAACATTAAGTTTCTATTTTCCTGGGGTAAATGCTCAAGAGTGATATTGGTGCATCATATAGTGTTTGCTGGCTAGTTTCCTAAGGAATGGTTGAATTCTTTTCCAGAGTGGCTATACTAGTTTACATTTCCACCAGTATTGTGTAAGTCACCCAGTTTCTTTGCAGTTTTGCTGGAATTTTGTGTTAGCCATTGGATATGTAGGAAAAAGTTTTCTAAACTCCACAATCACTGATCATCTGGGAAAACAGAGGAAGAGAAGTAAGTTCTAAGAAGTTTTTTTTTTTTTCCTCTCTCCCTTTCTTTTTTCCACTTTCCATCTCTTTGTGTGTAAATCTATTTTAGCTTATTACTGAAAAGAATTCTTCTATTCTCAGGTTGTCATAATACAATTAGTTTAATAGGACTGATACGCAGGTAGTATAAAGTTAGGTTAAAATTGGAGTACTGGAATTTGTGGACCAACGCTTGCATTTGACCATTGTAATCTCATTCATCACCAAGTATCTACTGAGAAGTATCTGTGTAATAGACACAGTGCCACTGCTGAGAGTAACAGGTATCACAGCTGCCTTTGTGGACTTCATGTATGCAGAGAATACCGAATACATGAGTAGAATTAGTAGTGTACTTTATTTTTTAAATATAAATTTATGTATTTTAATTGGAGGCTAATTACTTTACAATATTGTATTGGTTTTGCCATACATTGACATGAATCCACCACGGGTGTACATGTATTCCCCATCCTGAACCCCCCTCCCACCTCCCTCCCCATCCCATGCCTCTGGGTCATCCCAGTGCACCAGCCCTGAGCACCCTATCTCATGCATCAAACCTGGACTGGTGATTCGTTTTACATATGATAATTTACATGTTTAAATGCCATTCTCCCATATCATCCAACCCTCACCCTCTCCCACAGAGTCCATAAGACTGATCTATACATCTGTGTCTCTTTTGCTGTTTCACATACAGGGTTATCATTACCATCTTTCTAAATTCCATATATATGCATTATTATACTGTATTGGTGTTTTTCTTTCTGGCTTACTTCACTCTGTATAATAGGCTCCAGTTTCATCCACCTCATTAGAACTGATTCACATGTATTCTTTTTAATGGCTGAGTAATACTCCATTGTGTATATGTACCACAGCTTTGTTATCCATTCATCTGCGGATGGACATCTAGGTTGCTTCCATGTCCTGGCTATTATAAACAGTGCTGCGATGAGCATTGGGGTACACATGTCTCTTTCAATTCTGGTTTCCTCAGTGTGTGTGCCCAGCAGTGGGATTGCTGGGTCATAAGGCAGTTCTATTTCCAGTTTTTTAAGGAATCTCCACACTGTTCCCCATAGTGGCTGTACTAGTTTGCATTCCCACCAACAGTGAAAGAGGGTTCCCTTTTCTCCACACCCTCTCCAGCATTTATTGCTTGTAGACTTTTGGATAGCAGCCATTCTAGTAGTATACTTTAAAGGCTAACCTGTGCTGTAGATGAGAATATTCTTTAACCCTTATTCACCAAAGTTTTATTTTGTAGAGCATTTTCAGTGACTAGAGGGTGTTTTAGGAACCATATTGTGAGGCTCACTAAACTGTAGGTGGCCATAGAAATTTTGGAGTATGCAGTTGTCATTGACAAATCAGGATTCTGTCCTGGGTATAGACTGAACTAGGAATTACATGGCAAAATCATCCTGCCCTTTTTACACAGATAATGCCTTCTGTCCCAACACTGATCTGTTTTCTGATGATTCAATATTTTCAATGTAGATGAACTCAGTGCATTTTGATTCACTTAAAAGTCTTCAACCTAGATAAGTGTTCATTTCAAGTGAAACAATAGAGCCGCTGATAAAGACAGGAAGAGATGCCACAAAAAGCAGATTGTGGGGTATAAAATATGTACCCCAATGTTCATCGCAGCACTGTTTATAATAGCCAGGACATGGAAGCAACCTAGATGTCCATCAGCAGATGAATGGATAAGAAAGCTGTGGTACATATACACAATGGAGTATTATTCAGCCATTAAAATATAAGGAACAGTCTTGATGACAATATTTACATGGAGAAAAAAGCTTTAAACTATTGTCTAACACTCACAAAATAAATATGTCTTCTATGTCATATTTAAATCTTTATAAAATATGAAATATACAATTAAGAGTTCACCTATAAATAATATTTTAAGTTGCCTTGTGTTTTCCTTGAAGAAAACTAAACTCTGGCTATCTTAAAAGCATAGAAGAATATTAACCAAAGGTAATAAACATCTACATTTATTATTATAGCCTGATGTATTAAAGGAAGATATATATGAAGAAAATCTGTGTGTGTGTGTGTGTGTGTGTGTGTGTATGTGTGTGTGTGTGTGTGAGCATCCTAGAGAGAAAAACCTGGTAAAAAGTATCCTCAAAGCCTCACAGCAGAGAAGCTAAAGCACACTTCATTGTTCCCAAAACAGGGTAAATTTTGTGCTTTGGTTATCATTTTATATATATATATATGTATATGTATATAGAGAGAGAGTTAGGAAGTTAAGAAGAAGGCTAACAGTGTCTCCTTTTTAAATTATGTAACTGATGATGGAATAAAGCAGATGCATCAGTGATGCCAGAAACTTGACCTCTGTGCACTGGTGCCAAATCAAATGTCAGAGACGGAGTTTGGGTGAAGTAGAAAAGAACAGCATAATGCTTTGCCAGGCAAAGTGGGGCACAGCAGGCTCCTGCCCTGAAAACTGTGCGATCCAATCCTGGAGGATTTGGTGAGGAGTTTTACAGCAATAGTTAAAGGGTGGGGTGGCTCTAAGATTAGCTGTGTGCAGGGCCTGCATTCCTCTCATCTGAGGTAATCTTGATGAGCTTCTCTGGTTCCTTTCATCTCACCTTAGGTGGTTTCTTGGCTGCTTTTCCCTTGACTAGCAACTGTTTGAATCTGCGCTTTGGAACTCAGGGAAGGTCATGAAGGCTGGGGTCTGTTCAGGACCAACAAGAAAATGAGGGCCAGAAAGTCTTCCTCGTCTAGGAGCTCCGTAGGGCCATGCTCGGTTTCACCAGCACGTAACACGCCTGACTCTAAATCTTTTAAACAATGTTGGTCATTGTTTCAGAGCATTCCACAGCAAGAATCACTTTTAATACTTAAAAGTTAGAAATCTTAAATAATTTAAGCTCAGTTATTCAGTGTTTTGAATGGTTTAGTGCAAGAATCATTTTTAAGTCTTAGAGACAAGAGAGGGCTTATTTTAATCCTGCAAAGCCTTCAAAAGAAAAAAATAGTGGAAGAGATAACAGAAATAAAATTGGTAGCTAGGAAATATTTTATTTAATAATGAGAAAATCTTATTCTCTGACTGCCCCACTTTCTCCAGCTATTAACCAGTAGACTGTCTCCCTAAAGTTCAAAGCTCATCCAATCCTGGAGCCACCAAGTGCAATAGCTGTTAGAAATCACATCCACAATAGCCTGGTTGGGTCTAGAATTAGTGTTACTGTCTCAAGCTACCAGGAATTTTACATGATTAGAGTTGCTGTTCTGTGTACTATACAAATGGCAACTTCTTTTAGGAATCTGAAGTGTTATCTCAGTTTTTATAAAATGCCTTTTTATAGTAAGCAGAATAATGCTCTTCCAAGATATGTTAACATCCTGATCCCTAATCCATGCTGTGTTACATGGCAAAGAGGAATTAAGGTTACAGATAAAATTAAGGTTCCCTCATAGCTCACTTCAGAGAAGGCAATGGCACCCCACACCAGTACTCTTGCCTGGAAAATCCCATGGACGGAGGAGCCTGGTAGGCTGCAGTCCATGGGGTCACCAAGAGTTGGACATGACTGAGCCACTTCACTTTCACTTTTCACTTTCATGCATTGGAGAAGGAAATGGCAACCCACTCCAGTGTTCTTGCCTGGAGAATCCCAGGGATGGGGGAGCCTGGTGGGCTGCCGTCTATGGGGTCTCACAGAGTCAGATATGACTGAAGCCACTTAGCAGCAGCAGCAGCAGCATAGCTCAGTTGGTAAAGAATCCACCTGCAATGCAGGAGACCCCAGCTCAATTTCTAGGTCGGGAAGATTCACTGCAGAAGGGATAGTCTACCCACTCCAGTATTCTTAGGCTTCTCTAATGGCTTAGATGGTAAAGAATCCACCTGCAGTCCAGGACACCTGGATTGGATCCCTGGATTAGGAAGAGCCCCTGGAGAAGGGGAAAGCTACCCACTCCAGTATTTTGGCCTGGAGAATTCCATGGACTGTATAGTGCATGGCGTTGCAAAGAGTTGGACATGACTGAGCGACTTTTGCATCACACAATAAGCTGATCTTAAAATTAGAAATTTGTTGTAGATGATCCATATAGGTCTTATGAAATCATAAGAACTCTTAAATTGGGAAGAGAGAAACAGAAGTGTCAGAACAGGAGAGATGTCATTGCCATTACTTTCCATTACTTGCCATTACTATCTTTTAAGACTGAAGTATTTGGATATCATCTCCTTCATAGCAATATGTATCATGTGGTCAAATCAGATCCAACACTGGGGCACAGAGAAATCGAGGAAGAGAGCCGTAAATGTTGCTCAGATGGCTGTGATATGACATGAGCTTAAATGACCCACCTTATTTGTGTGCATCCGGCATTCATACTATATAAGAGTTGATTTTATTGAAACAAATTGTCAAACTCTATTGGTTGTAGTTCTCATATTCAGGTGAAACTATAGCTACTATTTGGTCAGATACTTTATGTAATTAATTGCAGTCATGGTAGCACAAGTGAATTCCACTTTACACATATGGTCCAAACAGCCACTTTATGCAGAAATGAATACTTGGAATGAGGCTTTATGCTTTGGTGTTATGGAAATCTTGAAATGCATTGCTGGAAATAATTTTCACAGATAAATAAGGCAGTGAGAAGAAAGTTTGGTAATGTGGATCTACTCTCTTACTGCTGTAACTGGTAAGGACATGCTATGTAACAGAATAAAATTCCCACACTCCTGAGCAGTAGCCCTAGCACTGATACGTCTCTGAGACAATGAAACACAGCCTCCAGGGCAGCCGCCCTGTGCTAGGCCTGTTCTTTAGTTTACTAAAAAAAAGAAAATAAATAGAACAAAACACACTAAAATTAGTCTCTGTGTCCATCTCTCTCTCTCTTTCCTCTAGTTAGGAAGGTCTTTTGTGAGGGGGGTGGGGGCAAAAATGTCTAGTAACTACTTTCCAGACAAGAGGGAGAAATTCAGCAGGCAATCCTGAGGGAAGGGTGGGGCCAGGGGCATGATGTGTCAATTGACTTTGTATAAAGTAGACCAAAAAAAAAAAAGGCAGAAAAAAAAACGAAGGTCAAGTTTTATGTCCAAAAACATTATACATTCATATATCTTTACACTCTGCTGACATCAATCATCCTTAGACTCAGTCAAGAGCATTTTACTTACTAGGAGCAAAAAGATGATGTGCATCAAGTAGTTAACAATACTAGAGACAGGGACAGGGAAAATCATGACCCAAGGACAAAATGTAATCCAAATGCAACATTCTTCCCAGTCAATCCTCACTTTTCTGAATAATGAAATGTAATAGGTTTCTCAAGAGTAGTCAATATGCATGTATTGTTTAAGCCTTTGACAAATAATCCTGTCCTAATTGAGAGACAGGCTTACAAAAAACCTTTGTAACAGGGTATTTTAATTTTTGAATTATGTTTGCTTTTATATGAATTTCTTGATATTGCTGTATTATAATAAAATAGTCTAATTATGTGATAGCTACCTGATAACATTTTGTGCATTGTGGTCAGTTGCAGTAAGAGGAAATATAAGTTAAAACTGAGTCATACCAACAACATTTAGATATTTGTGAAAGAGCAATGTTTTCTATTTTATATATGGTAATAGCTAGTTTGCTACCACTCTAAACAATAAAACATTTTTAAAGGTCTTCAAAAATGATGTGATGCATCAGCAATATGATTCAAGTTTCCCAGCAGAAAAGTTATACTAATATTTACATACTAAAATTCACTTTTACTGTACTGTACTATAAAATCAGGACTTCCCAGGTGGCTCGAGTGGTAAAGAACCTGCCTGCCAATGCAGGAGATGTAAGAGATACGGGTTCGATGCCTGGGTGGGCAAGATCCCCTGGAGGAGGACATGGCAATCCACTTCAGTATTCTTGCCTGGAGAATCCCATGGAGAGAAGACCATAGAGTCTGACACAACTGAAGTGACTTAGCATGCACGGACTATAAAATTGTCTTTTTTCAGACAGACAGAGACATTGAAATTAGCATATGATATTTCTTTTTTCTTAGATATTCCAGATTAATATGGAGCACGAGTAAGCAAATAATGCCATCACAATTATCTTTTTAAGCCTGATAAAATTTTACCTTGAACTAAAGCTGCCTTAATATATAGTAATACTATATTGACACCAATCAAAATTAACCTAATTACAAAATTAGTTAAATAAAATTAACTAAGACAAAAATGTTAAGACACTTTAAAAAATTACATTTGGAAAGGTTTGCTATTATTCTTATATTTAACTGAATAATTAAAGAAATGCTCTTTAAGTAAATCCACCTTCCCACAAAATGTCAATGTTATCCTAAAGTGAAAAAAGAAAGGAAAATCATTTCTCTATTGTGATTTGTAACTACTAGGAGAAGGCAATGGCACCCCACTCCAGTACTCTTGCCTGGAGAATCCCATGGATGCAGGAGCCTGGTAGGGTGCAGTCCGTGGGGTCGCTAAGAGTCGGACACAACTGAGGGACTTCACTTTCACTTTTCACTTTCATGCATTGGAGAAGGAAATGGTAATCCACTCCAGTGTTCTTGCCTGGAGAATCCCAGGCATGGCGGAGCCTGGGGGCCTGCCGTCTATGGGGTCGCACAGAGTAGGACACGACTGAAGCGACTTAGCAGCAGCAGGAGATTCTATCTATAATTAAATTAAACTGAATATATATTGAATGAATACTTATTTATAAAGCACCAAGGGCAACATAAAGCTAAATATATGACAGTGGCTTCATTGTAGTAATAATAGAACACCCATTTTCAGGTCTTTAAAAAATACGTGGGAAGCCTGTAAGATGCAAGCACATAAAGCTGGATTTATGGGTGACCTACTGAACCACTTTGCACCACTTTGTCATATACCAACACCTTCCATTCTTTATGTCCCTATTCTGGCCTTTCAATCTCATCTTCCTCTTTAATCTCCTTGGACTTCTGCAAACTTTCTTCATGCAAGCTCCACATCTCTGTAGACTTGGAGTCAGTTTCTTTTCCTCTGCACCTATAACTGCACCTATAACTTCCCACAGCTGGGAGATGCTTTTAGCAGCCTTGAGATTCAGAAAACAGGCCTCTTTAAAAGCCAGGTTTATGGAGACATCTATTAGATGTGGCTTGTAGAATACTTGATTTTCCACTTTATGATAAAACAACAAAAATCTTTTCCATATTTAATTTTTTAAAATATCTTTTCATATATGATTATAATGCTGCTGCTGCTGCTAAGTTGCTTTAGTCGTGTCTGACTCCGTGTGACCCCATAGACGGCAGCCTACCAGGCTCCTCCATCCCTGGGATTCTCCAGGCAAGAATACTGGAGTGGGTTGCCATTTCCTTCTCCAATGCATGAAAGGGAAAAGTGAAAGTGAAGTCACTCAGTCACGCCCGACTCTTAGCGACCCCATGGACTGCAGCCTACCAGGCTCCTCCGTCCATGGGATTTTCCAGGCAGGAGTACTGGAGTGGGGTGCCATTGCCTTCTCCAATGTCTTTAATTCTAAAATAATTGATTTTATAGTGTGTCAGCTGGGAGAAAAAACGTAGAAGAGACAATCAAAAAATGTAATTTCAGCCATGAGTTTAAAATATCATCTTTCAATATCTCTCATTAAAACTGAAAAAAATTAAGCAGTAAGTAGAATAAAAACAAAAAGTTAATGAAAGAAATAGATGAAACAAAAAGCTAAATTAATCTACCCATGAATCTGCCTTTCCCTTGACAGCAGAGATGGTGTTTTGTGTTTTGATTTTCAGATATAATCTACTGTTCAGAGATCCTGAGATTTAAAAATGGATGCCCTCCTTTATATTGAGGTCACTTAATTAACTAAAAAGGGCAAAAGGAGTGTACAAATCCTCTGAAGCCCTTTCTTGGGCTCTCTGTTTCTTCTTGTGTTGAAATGCTTTTCATAAAGGAGAAAAGTATTTCGTATTGTTTATACAACTCATTCAGTTCAGTTCAGTTGCTCAGTTGTGTCCAACTCTTTGCGACCCATGAACTGCAGCACGCCAGGCTTCCCTGTTCATCATCAACTTCTGGCTTCCTCAAACTCATCCATTGAGTCAGTGATGCCAACCAACCATCTCATCCTCTGTTGCCCTTTTCTCTTCCTGCCCTCAATCTTTCACAGCATCAGGGTCTTTTCCAATGAGTCATTTCTTTGCATCAGGTGGCCAAAGTATTGGAGTGTCAGCTTCAGCCTCAGTCCTTCCAATGAATATTCGGGACTGATTTCTTTTAGGATGGACTGGTTGGATCTCCTCGTAGTCCAAGGGACTCTCAAGGGTCTTCTCCAGCACCGCATTTCAAAAGCATTGATTCTTCAGCGCTCAGCTTTCTTTATAGTCCAACTCTCACATCCATATGTGATTACTTGAAAAACCTCATTTTGACTAGATGGACCTTTGTTGGCAAAGTTTATACATCTACCTGTCGACTAAAAAAAAAGTAGAACGTGAGAGTTGTTAAGTATTTTATCTGGGGCAAAATGAGGATTATAGCTTGAAAGGCAACATTTCAAACAGCTTTGAGAAACTGCACCAAAAAGAAGTAGGGAGGAGGTCAATATTATATATAATTTTAGTGGATGGGGGTACATGCAGTCAGACATTCATTTTGGCAGAGGCTTGCTTCTCTCCAGGAGGAGCAGATGTCTCGGTTAATGATTTTTGTGCTGTTCTATGAGGCAATGCAAGAACTGGGCTCGTAAAATCTCCTGATAGTACCTAATTATCTAAAGACAGTTTTGCCAGTTTTTCCCAGAGCACAGAGTGCCTCATGCCTGATCTCCACTCTGAACTTCTTTCAGGGTGTTGTTGAAGGTCATTTGCTGCAGTAGCTAGTGACCTAATCTTTGCAGAGGCAGATAGCAAGTACCACTTTTTAGTTGGCATATCTCAGGGTAGTCTATTTGACTATTCTGTAGTTTTTAATCCTGTGTGTCAGCCTAGGTGATTTTAAAAGAACATAGGGGAATTCTATTGGACAAATCACTGAAAATTTGACCTTGCAAGCATCTTTCCATTTAGGTTAATGAAAGCTGCGTCTTTTCTCAGTATGACAGCTTTAGTATTTGCAAGTGATTTTTTACATATAAATGTAAACATCATGCAATTTTAACTCACTTTTTCTCTCATAATACTCTCCAATGTCAATATTAGTTCTTTGACAATTATATTTTCACTTGTGTAAGAGGTTGAAATGATGAATAGGAAATGATTTTTCTTTTAGTTTACTGAGAATTATATTGTAAGAAAAAAATATATGTTAATGAAAATAAAACTGTAGAGTCCCATTATTTAAAGCTCCATTCTCTGGCCAGAAGAGCATTCAAAGAACGCATTTCAATTGAAATTATTTTAGTCAGAGATTTAAATAGAGTTAAATAGATAAGGCTTTGAAATGTGGATGTGCTATGTGAGTGTCAAGTAAAAGCAAGCAAACGGGATCCATTGAGAAACATTAATTGAGCGCTATCTATGTGACAAGCACCAGGGTACTCACTGAGATTTCATCATGAGCAATACAGAGATGATCATGTGCACATAAGGATCATTGGCTGTGATAGCGCCATATGCTAAATATCTAATCCTAGTTACTTAATTTTACAGATTATCATTCTTCTGACATTTCAGTAGATTGTGATTCACCAAATATTGGCATAGAAGCTGGAGAATAGCCAACATTTATGGAATAGTTCCATCTTACATTCTGAAAGACCAATCACAATAACAAAATGTAAAAGACAATAGATGCAAAAAAAAAAAAAATCTAGTCACAGAAGTAAGAGAAGCAGGTGGAATGCCCAAAGGACAACAAAAAAATGAGATCAGAGGCCTCTGAGTTAGAGATTTAAGTGCAAAAGAAACAAAACAGATTGAAATGACAAGTTTAGAACCAGATAAGAGTGCCTTACTGAGTTAAATTTTGATCTTGATTTAACAAGGTAAAATCACTTGCATGCATTCTTCTATGGTAATGATTTCAAATCTTAATAAAAATAATAAATCAGTGGAAGGTGACCTGCTGATGTTTATCTGTAGCTCTGTGGAAATGCTTTCAAGCAGGTTGTGGACCAATTCTGATGAAGGGGAAAAAGGACAGTCTGAGTGCTTATGGTAGAGTGTTTATAATGAAGAAACCAATCAGTCAGCTATGAATGAGAAATATCTATGGACAGTAACTCATGAAGCAAGTGGTTATGCTAGAGCATGTAATCGGACTCTTTAAAAAGGGGAAATTCTAATTCCAAACTTAGATAGAATTTGTATCTGTGTTAATAAAACTTAATTTATAATATCTTCTAAAAAATAAACAAAACATATATTTGCAGTAGGAATAAGATTTGTTTTGGACAAAATATGTAGAATTGGAGAAAGTAATTTTCTGTTGAATAACTCAGTCCACACTTGCCTTGACTATATAGAGGGGAAATTGTATCTAAATCATGCTAAATAATTATAATTATATATGTGGGAAAATAAAATATCGTGCATGACAGAAATAAGACCAACACTAAAAATCACTTTGTTCCAGAACTTCAAGTGTCCCACTGATTACATTAAAATTTAATTTGCATAATTGATCTCCAAATACATTGCTTAAACAATTCTTGTTTTTAGAAAGACATATATTTAGCAATTTGTATTTACATAATAAGAGACAGCTACTTTGAATAAACAATGGAATGATTTTTCCTTCTGATATGGTGATTTTATAGCAAACCACTGCAGAGATCTTTGTGATTTGTTAAAATGAAAAGTGTTAAACCAAACCATTTGATTAATATTAGTAAATTCTTTCTATACTGGGTTCTTCCTCACATCTTTATTCATAATTTAAGGTAACCCACAAATTATTCTCACTTGACAATTATCCATTTACTGAAAGTTACTGATGATGGAGTAATATTGAAGCCAAATAATTAAAATTAAGAGAAAACTGATTTGTTTATCCCCCCAAGCAAGTTTTTACTGACTGCCAGCTACATACCAGGCAGTATTCCAAGTAATGTAAATAAAAAAAGGAAAAAACAGCAGATGAAATCTATACCCTTCAAGGGACTTACATGTTAGCTGTGTGACAGATGTGTAATAAATATCTAATAAATATGGTGATAAATAATTACTCAGAATGAAGCAAGAAAAGAAAATAAAGAATATGTGTAAGAGTGATAAGATATTAGAGAGGTCGGGAAAGACTTCACAAGAGAGTAACATCTGTTCAAAGACCTGTTATAAATGAGGAAACAGGTCATACTATTGTGCAAAGGCCCTGAAGTGACAGCAAGCTTGATGTATATACATTAGCTGTGTATGAGGATGCAGTTTTTGCCAATAGGTGGTATTGTTATTGTATTACTCTCTCAAGTCTACCATAACATAATATCACAGATTGAGTGGCTCACACAACAGAAATTTATTTATTTCATGAATCTGTAGTCTGAAAGTCTGAAATCAAGATATCCACAGGGTTGTTTTCTTCTCCCGGGCTTATTAGTGTCCTTTCTTCTCCCTGTGCTATCATCTTGTCTCTCTGCTGTCATGTGTGTCTGTGTCCAAATCTTCTAAAAACTCCAGTCATATTGGATTCAGATTACTGTAATCACCTCATTTTAAAGATGCTTGCTTCTTGGAAGAAAAGCTGTGACAAACCTAGACAGGATGTTAAAAAGCAGAGACATCACTTTGCCAATAAAGGTCCATATAGTCAAAGCTGGTTTTTTTTTAGTAGTCATGTATAGATGTGAGATTTGGACCATAAAGAAGGGTGAATGCTGAAGAAGTGATGCTTTTAAATTGTGGTGCTGGAGAACACTCTTGAGAATCCCTTCAACAGCAAGGAGATCAAACCAGTCAATCCTAAAGGAAATCAATCCTGAGTATTCATTGGAAAGACTAATGCTGAAGCTGAAGCTCTGATACTTTAGCCACCTGACACAAAGAACCAACTCATTGGAAAAGACCCTGATGCTGGGAAATATCAAAAACGGGAGGAGAAGGGCATGACAGAGGATGAGATGATTGGATAGCATCACTGATTCAAGGGCATGAGTTTGGGCAAACTCCAGGAGATAGTGAAGGACAAGAAAGCCTGGTGTGCTATAGTCCATGGGGTCCCAAAGAGTCAGACATGACTTAGTGACCGAACAGCAACGACAGCCTCTTTAAAGGCCCTCTCTTCAAATACAGTCACATTCTGAGGTACTGGAAATTAGAACTTCAACTTTTGAATTTTGATGGACTCAATTCAGCCCATAAGAGCAATGTTTTCCATTTTAACTTTCCTGGTGGAAATTCTCTCTCTAGTTCCAGTTTACATTTACCTGATGACCAATGAGGTTAAGGACCTTTTTACATGTTTAGTAGTGCTTTATATAACCTTTTATGTCAAGTTCAGGGTTAATTACTTTGCCCATTTTTCTGTATGTTTTCTTTTTTTTTATTAGTTTAGAAGTTCTTTATATTTTCCAGATGTGAACATTTTGTCAAATATGACATTGATATTTTTATTAATTCTGTCGCTTGTTTTTTATTATCTGATTAGAATCTTTTGAAAAATGCAAACTCTTATTTTTAATTTAGTCCAAATCATCAATTTTTTTCTATAGGATTATCCTTTATTTTGTCCTATGTAAGAAATTTCTGAATCTTGTCCAAATCACAAAAATATTCTGTTTTCCTTAAGAAGCTTAACTGCTTTACATTTCAGAGTTAGGTCCATAATCCAATTATACTTGATTTTATTTAGTGTATAGTTGTAGCTGTGGTACAGTCAGATTTTTCCCATATTATATCTAATTGTTCAGCATTATTTATCAAAAAGACCATTCTTTCCTCACTGTATTTCAGTAATTATTTTGATGTATTCAGTGATTATATATGTATGGCTCTTTTTCTGCACACTTTTCTTTTCCATTGGTCAATTTTTCAAAAGAAGGCTGAGTACTGAAGAAGTGATGCTTTTGAGCTGTGGTGATCCATTTCTATGGATCAATGCCATTATTTCTTAAATTTTGTAAATTTGAAATTCTTTGAATAAATTAAATTTTGCCTCATAGTCATTTTATCTAGAAAATAACGACAACCTTTATGCATTCCCACATTGTTTTATGTTGCTAACTTAATAATGTAGCATAAACAACCAATATATTATGCATATGACTGGTGAATTTGGAAATATTACTATTTAGTTATCTAGAACTATATTTTTTAGATTATTTATAATCTTGATGCTTCTTGAGTTTCTCATTAAAATATTTCCACAAGGTATTTGGGTATTATTTGTTCCATTTTATACCCAAGTAAACCAAATTTAATTGCTTTACCTAATGTGAGATGAATCATTATTCAAAATTAGATTTCAGTCTGTTTTCTCATTCTGTTGTTTAACCAGTGAGGCAGGATGCCATTTTAAGCCATGTCTTCCTTAAGAAAATAGAAAGCTCTGCTCCTGTGATCAAATATTGTTTGCAGATTCCCATTAACTCAATTTACGGTTAACAAAACTCTGAATTTCGTTACTAACTAACTTGCATGTGTTTAGATGAGTCATGCCTCATGATAAAACATATTCAGTTATATCTCAGTAATTTAATTGAGTCAAATAATAACATGTCATAGAAACTAAATGTGGAAGATTTCAGATTCTGCTTTGCTGTCTCTTTTCAATTACCAAATCACGCTAATCACCATTACTGTCCAAATTGACATCTGTATCTTCTGGAGTATTTATCTTACTCTGAGGATTTAGTCTAGTGGCTGTATTTGCATTTTTATCCATATCCCAGAAGCAATCACATTCCCTGTTTGGATCCCTCTGGATGTGAAATATGTAACCCTCCAATTCTACCATATGCCAGCATCTGCCTTATTCCAAGTTGTCTCTCTGCAATACTAATCACATATTTCCTGTATTTATTTGGTCTTCATGTGTTTCCCAAAGTTATTTAAATAACTAAGTGTTCTAATCTGTGTATGTATTTATTAGATGTTATTAGAAGAGACAAATAATTAAATCTAAGATATTGCTTCCACTGCTGACTTTGTGTTCAACTTACAATCCTACAATCAAATATACCTGAGAGATTTATGTATAAATCATATAGACATAGGGTGTATGTATCCACACACATATAACAATTCTCATATTTTTGATGGTTTGAGGCTCTTACTGATTACTGCACAATATGCTGTCTAGGTTGGTCACAACTTTTCTTCCAAGGAGCAAGCATCTTTTAATTTCACAGCTGCAACCACCATCTGCAGTGATTTTGGAGCCCCCCAAAATAAAGTCTCTCACTATTTCCATTGTTTCCCCATCTGTTTTCCATGAAGTGATGGGACTGGATGCCATGATCTTCTTTTTCTCAGTGTTGAGTTTTAACCCAGATTTTTCACTGTCCTCTTTAATTTTCATCAAGAGGCTCTTTAATTCCTCTTCACTTTCTACCATAGGGTGGTGTCACCTGCGTATCTGAGATTTGAGATTTCTCCCAGAAATCTTGATTCCAGTTTGTGCTTCCTCCAGTCTGACATTTCACATGATGTACTCTGCGTATAAGTTAAGTAAGCAAGGTGACAATATACAGCCTTGATGTACTCTTTTCCTGATTTGGAACCAGTCTATTGTTCCATGTCTGGTTCTAACTATTACTTCTTGACCTGCATATAGATTTCTCAGGAGGCAGGTAAGGTCATCTGGTATTCCCATGTCTTGAAGAGTTTTCCACATTTCGTTGTGATCCACACACTCAAGGCTTCAGCATAGTCACTGAAGCAGAAGTAGATGTTGTTCTGGAACAGTCTTGCTTTTTCTATGATCCAGCAGATGTTGACAATTTGATCTCTAGTTCCTCTACCTTTTCTAAATCCAGCTTGAACATCTGGAAGTACTCGGTTGATGTGCTATTGAAAACTAGCTTAGAGAATTTTGAGCATTACTTTGGTAGTGTGTGAGATGAGTGCAATTGTGTGGTAGTTTAAACATTCTTTCACATTGCCTTTCTTTGAGATTGGACTGAAAACTGAGCTTTTCCAGTCCTGTGGCCACTGCTGAGTTTTCCAAATTTGCTGGCATATTGAGTGCTCCACTTTCACAGCATCATCATCTTTTAGGATTTGAAATAGCTCAAATGGAATTGCATCATCTCCACTAGCTTTATTCATAGTGATTCTTCCTAAGGACCACTTGACTTCACATTCCAGGATATCTGGCTCTTGGTGAGTGATCACACCATTGTGGTTATCTGGGTTGTGAAGATCTTTTTTGTACAGTTCTTCTGTGTATTCTTGCCGCCTCTTCTTAATATCTACTGCTTCTGTTAGGTCCATACCATTTCTGTCCTTTATTGTGCCCATCTTTGCATAAAATGTTCCCCTGGTATCTCTAATTTTCTTGAAGAGTTCTCTAGTCTTTCCCATTCTATTGTTTTCCTCTATTTCTTTGCATTGATCACTTAGAAAGGCCTTCTTATCTCTCCTTGCTATTCTTTGGCACTCTGCATTCAGATGGGTATATCTTTCTTTTTTTCCTTTACCTCTAGCTTCTCTTCTTTTCTCAGCTATTTGTAAGGTCTCCTCAGTCAAACATTTTGCCTTTTTGCATTTCTTCTTCTTGGGGGTGGTTTTGATCAGTGCCCCCTGTACAGTGTTACAAACCTGTCCATAGTTCTTCAGGCACTGTATCTATCAGATCTAATCCCTTAAATCTATTTTTCACTTCCACTGTATAATCGTAAGCGATTTGATTTAGGTCATAGCAGAATGAATATTCTGGTGGTTTTCTCTGTGTGCTGTGCTTAGTTGCTCAGTCAAGTCCAACTCTGCAACCCAGGGGACTATAGCCTGCCAGGCTTCTCTGTCCATGAGATTCTCCAGGCCAGAATACCGGACTGGGTTGCCATGCCCTCCTCCAGGAGATCTTTCCAACCCATGGATCGAACTCAGATCTCCCACATTGCAGGGAAATTCTTTACCATTTAAGCCACCAGGGAAGCCTACTTTTTTTTTTTTTTTGGCAGTTTTCCCTAGTTTCTTCAATTTAAGTCTGAATTTTGCAATAAGGAGTTCATAATCTAGCCATAGGCAATCCTGGTCTTGTTTTTGATGACTGTATAGAGTGTCTCCATCTTCAGCTGCAAAGAATATAATCGGTCCGATTTTGATATTGACCATCTGGTGATGTCTATGTGTAGAATCATCTCTTGGGTTGTTGGAAGAGGGTGTTTGCTATGATCAGTGCTCCACATTCTTTTTTCAGATTCTTTTCCCACTTAGGTTGTTAACATAGTATTGAGTAGAACTCCCTGTGTTATACACTAGTGGATCCTTCTTGGTTATCTTTTATAGATAGTAGTGTATATATGTCAATCCCAAACTCCTAATTTATCCCTCCCACCCACTTTTCCTCTTTGGTAACCAGAAGTTTATTTTCTATATCTGTGAGTCTGTTTCTTTTTTATAAATAACTTCACTTTTTTAAGATTCCACATAGAAGTTATATAATATGATATTTGTCTCTGTCTGATTTATTTTGCTTAGTATGCTATAATCTCTAGGTTCATCTGTGTTGTGCAAATGGCATTATCACATTTTTATGGCCAAGTAATATTCCTTTGTGTATATGTACCACATCTACTTTATCCATTCATCTATCAATAGACATTTAGTTTGCTTCCACATCTTGGCTACTGTAAACAGTGCTACAGTGAACGCTGGGGTGCATGTATCTTCCCAAAGTATGGTTTTCTCTGGATATATGCCCAAGAGTAGGATTGCTAGATCATATTGTTCTATTTTTAGTTTTTTAAGAAACTTCCAAACTCTTTTCCAGGCTGTATGAGCTTATATTCCTACCTACAGTATAGGAGGGCTCACTGTTCCTCATACACTCTCAAATATTTGTTTACAGACTTTTTGATGGCCATTCTGAATGAAATGTTACCTCACTGTAGTTTTGATTTGCATTTCTCTAATAATTAGAGATGTTGAAAATCTTTTCATGATTTTCATACAGGCCATCTGAATGTCTTCTTCAGAGAAATGTCTATTTAGATCTTCTGCCTATATTTTGATTGGGTTTTTCTTTTTTTATAGTGTATTGCATAAGCTGTTCATATATCTTAGAGATCCATCCCTTGTCAGTTGCATTGTTTGCAAATGTTAATATTTTCTCTCATTCTGTCAGCTTACAGAGAGGGGTATTACACAGGAGAGCTTACACAGAGGAGTATTTGCTGGTACCTGTGGGTTATCTTTTTTGTGTGTGTGTGGTTTATTTTCTCTGCAGAAACTTTTAAGTTTAATTAGATTACATTTATTTATTTTTGCTTTTATTTTCATTACTCTAGGAAGGGGATCCAGAAAGATTTTGCTGTAATTTTTGTCAAATAGTGTTCTGCCTATGTTTTTCTCTGGGAGTTATACAATATCTGGTCTTACATTTAGGTCTTTAATCCATTTTGAGTTTAATTTTGTGTATGGTGTTAGAGAACATTCTAATTTCATTCCTCTAGGTGTAGCAGTCTAGTTTTCCCAGCACCATTTATTGAAGATACTATCTTTTTTTTCCATTGTGTGTTCTTGCTTCCTTTGTCATAGATTAAATGACCATAGATTCATAGGTTTATTTTGGGCATTCTGTCTTGTTCCTTTGATCTATAAATCTTTCTTTGTGCTAATACCGTACTCTTTTGGTTGCTGTAGCTTTTTAATATTGTCTGAAGTCAGGAGGTCTGATGCCTGCATCAGTATTTTCTTTCTCAGTATTGCTTTGGCTAGTCAGGGTCTTTTGTGTCTCCATGCAAATTTTAAGACCTTTTTGTTCTAGGTCTGCAAAGAGTGCCAGTAGTCATTTGATAGTGCTTAGGTGGGACCAGGTCTTGGTGCCAAAATGTCAGCCCCCAGGAGAGTTTTCACAGGAGTACTCACTGCTACCTCTGCTACAAGTGTCTTTGTCCCCATAATGAGCCCAGCTGCGAACTGCTTCCTTAGAAGATTCTTCAAGACTAGCATGTAGGTCTGGCCCAGGCTCCTATGAAGTCATTGTTTTGTTTTGTTTTTTTCCCCAGATCCCAGTGTGCACAAGACATTATGTGTGCCCTACAAGAGTGGAGTTTCTTTTGCCCTCAGTCCTTTTGGACTCCCTGCAATCAAACCCCCCTTGCCTTCAAAGCCAGATGGTCTGGGGATTCCTCCTCCTGATGTCAGACTCCCAGTCTAGGGAGCCTGACACGGGGATCAGAACTCTCACTCCTATGGGAGAACCTCTGCAATATAATTATTTTCCAATTTGTGGGTCACACACATGGCAGATGGGAGTTGATTATATTGCAAATGTGGCACTCCTACCATCTCATTGTGGCTTCTTATTTATCTTTGGATGTAAAGTATCTTTTGGGATAGGTTCTAGTTTTTTTTATTGATAGTCATTCAGCAGTTAGTTGTAATTTCAGTGTTTTCTTGAGAGAGGTTAGCTCAAGTCCTTTTATTACCATCTCATCTCCAACCTGCAGAATCGGGTTGTGTTTCTGGAAAGTAGAATTAGATATTTAACTTACAGAAAGTTTATCTGAAAATGCTCTTGACAAGAAAGCATAACTGGACAGAAAGGTGAGTTGAACAACAATTTAGGCCCAGGAACAGCTACTGCATATGCCATAGAAAGCTCTGGACCTAAAGTGGGCTGGAATTAGAATTGCTTTGAATTGGGTCTTTATTACCTTGCCTTGAACATCATTGGAATGCAGCCCTGATCTTTGCAGAGGTAGTACTCTGCATCTGCAACAATCCCTCAAGAGCCTGACAGCTGAAGGCTGTTTACATAGAGCAATGCCCAACAGGTATGGCAACAAGTTCTTCCTTGAAGAAAGAACTGGGTGAAAAACATATTACTATGCCTACCATACTGCTGTTGGAAATGGTGTAAAATTACGGTGATTAGAATAAGCCCCACTGGTGGAGATATTACTCCCAAATTGCTCTTCTAAATACTAGTGACCCTTTAAAAGATGTAGTTGACCATATCTTCCCTGCTAACCTGAGGTTGACTTACAGCTAAGACCTCTAGAGACATTTCTTTGATGCTCGTATTCTTGAACTCAAACACTGGAAGTCCTCTAGACCCGGAGCTGATAGGTACTTTTAGATTCTAACCTACATGTTTCTTGGTATTAGAAATTTAAGTGGAGTAGATGGATAATACTGACTTCCACTACTACATTATTTCATCTCAAGCTTTATGAGCAGTTCCTATGAGTTACCCCTTCTTTCCTTTCATGAAAATGCATTATCCATACTCTCTCCCTCTTAGTTCTTCTCTGACATTATTTGTGAGGATAAAGGATGGGAGAGGAGAACCAGTTTTATTGAAATGATGACACTCAGTAAGCCCATGCAATGCTCAGTAAGCCCATGCAAGGATATATCTGGCCTTTCTGAACCTAAACCTTAAAATAAAATGCATTAAGAAACACTGTCTTTTTTTTTTTTTTTTGGCCAACTGCATGGCATGTGGGATCTTAGTTTCCTGAACAGGGATCGAACCCACGCCCCTGCATTGGAAGCACAGAGTCTTAACCACTGGACCACAGGGAAGTCTCTCAACATAGTCTTAATAACAGTTCTCACATTTTAAAAAATGCAGTTCTATCACACATTTTTACTTCCATGGCTGTCTCAGCATTTAAGAGATTAATAGGCTGGAGATTAACCATCTGAATTTAACTGAGGTACTTTTCTTTGGAGATGTTTTTAATCATTATTGAATTTAACTATATAATCTCAAGGTCTGTGAACTGTTTTTACTCTCAGCACTTCTGAAAACAAATGTGTGTTTCCTCCACAGTAACAATCAGTTCCCCAAATTTCCAGACACCAAGCAGGTATCCTATAATTAAATTCAATTCTAACTCTAACGACCTGGAGATAGCACAAATCCCACATGTTATGATCTCAGTCCCACAAGACTGCCACCCTACTTCACATGCCAGTCACAAATCTTGAGTTAACATCTATACTTCTAATCATCCACTTATTAACTGGGGGGAGGATTCTCAGAGCTCTCTCCTCAAGTTCAATAATTTGCTATGATGGTCTATAGAACTCAAGGAAACACTTTACTTATATTCACTGGCTTATTATAATGGTTATTATAAGGGATGCAAATGACCAGCCAGATGAAGAACTGCATAGGGTGAGGTCCAGAAGACTCCCCAGGGAGCACTTCTGACCCAATGGAATTTGAGGTTCACCAGTCTCCTAACAAGTGGATATGTTCATCAGTCTGGAAGCTCTTCAAGCACATAGTTTAGGGGGTTTTATTGAGGTTTTATTATGTAGACATGATTGATTAAATTATTGGACTTTGCTGACTAAGCCAGTTTCCAGCCCCTTTCCCCTCCCTAGAGAAAATGAATTGTTGGCTTTGAAAGTTCCAACCCTCGAATCACATGTTGGTCTTTCTAGTAACAAGTCCACATCAGGAAGCTATCTGTGGGCCTCTCGGCACCAGTCATCTGATTAGCACACACAATGACTCTCCTCATCCATTCTGGGGATCTTAAGTATTTTAGAAGCCTCTTGTGTCAGGAACCCAGGACACATATATATTATGATGATGATGATAATAATAAATAATACTCCTATCAACTCTATCACTTTCAAAAAGACAGAATTGAAAAATATTTATCTAGAGTCATCAGAAAAATGAGATGAATATATAAAATCAGAAATTAAAGAGGATATATTACAATTGATACTATAGAAAGATAAATGATCATAACAGCTTACTATGAACAATTGTATACAAAAAAATTGGACAGTCTAGAAGAAATAGATAAATTTTTAGAAACATATAACCCACTAAGATGGAATCATGATGAAGTAAAAAATCTGAACTTTTACTTATAGATTACTACTAAGGAGATTAAATCATTGATCAAAACATCCAGAAAAACAAAAGTCCAGAGCCAAATAACTTCCCTGATAAATTCTACCAAAATTTTAAAAAGAATTAAGATTAATCCTTCTCAAATTCTAACAAAAAATAGAAGGGAAGGGAAATTTTCCAGACTCATTTAACAAGGCCATCATTACTCTAAAACTAAAACCAGATAATAATGCCACAAGAAGAGAAAATTATGGGCAATATCCATGATGACCATAGATGTAAACAGCCTCAATAGAATATTAGCAAATTCAACAATATGTTAAAAAGATTATATACCATGATCAAGCAGGATTTATTCCAAAGGTGTAAGAATGTTTTTATCATCACCAAGTCAGTAAGTGTGATATGCCACAGCAACAAAATGAAGGATTAAAAAAATCAGATAATCATCTCAGAGTCTATGGGGTCACACAGAGTCGGACATGACTGAAGCGACTTAGCAGCAGCAGTGTGGGAACCTATGTTTGACAAAATTAAACATCAATTTTTTTATGATTAAAAAAAAACTCTCAACAAAGCAGCTATAGAGGAAATGTACCTCAACATAATAAAGGTCATATATGACAAGCTCACAGATAATATCATAGTCAACAGTGAAAAACTGAAAGCTTTTTCTCTAAGATCAGAACAAGATTAGGATGCTCGTGCATGCATGCTAAATCACTTCAGTTGTGACCAACTCTTTGTGACCCATGGACTGTAGTCTACCAGTCTCCTCTGCCCATGGGATTCTCCAGGCAAGAATATTGGAATGGGTTGCCATGTCCTCCTCCAGGGGATCTTCCTGACCCAGGCATCAAACCTGTGTCTCTTAAGACTCTTCTACACTGACAGTCAGCTTCTTTACCACTAGGCCCACCTGGGAAGCCCCTAAGGATTCTCATTCTTGGCTTTTTATTCAAAACACTATTAGAGTCCTAACCAGAGCAAATAGTCAAGAAAAAGAAACAAAAGGCATCCAAATTGGGAAAAAATAATTGAAACTGTCACTATTTGAAGATGACATGATATTATAGGTATAAAACCTTAAAGACTTACTCAAAAAAAATTTTAGACCTAATAAATGAATTAAGTAAAGTTGCAGTATACAGAATCATTATGCAAAAATCACTTGCATTTCTATACACTAACATACAATTTAAGAACACAATCCCATTTACAAACACATCAAAAAGAAAAAAAATATCTATGAATAAACTATTCCAGGGAGGTGAGACATGTATATTGAAAAATATAAGACACTATTGAAAGATACTGAACACACAAATACATGGAAAGAAATTTCAGCCTTGTGAGTTGGAAGCATTAATATTGTTAAAATTTTCATACTACCCAAAGCAAAGTACTATTTCAATGCAATTTCTATCAAATTCCAATGGTATTTTTCATAGAAATAAAACAAAAAGTACTAAAATTAGTATAGGACCACTAAAAACCATGAATTTCCAAATAAATCTTGTGAAAGAAGAGCAAAGCTAGAGACATCATGCTCCCTGATTTTAAGCTATAATCACATCAGATCAGATCAGTGGCTCAGTCATGTCCGACTCTTTGCGACCCCATGAATCACAGCACGCCAGGCCTCCCTGTCCATCACCAACTCCCGGAGTTCACTCAGACTCACGTCCATAGAGTCAGTGATGCCATCCAGCCATCTCATCCTCTGTCGTCCCCTTCTCCTCCTGCCCCCAATCCCTCCCAGCATCAGAGTCTTTTCCAATGAGTCAACTCTTCACATGAGGTGGCCAAAGTACTGGAGTTTCAGCTTTAGTATCATTCCTTCCAAAGAAATCCCAAGGTGATCTCCTTCAGAAGGGACTGGTTGGATCTCCTTGCAGTCCAAGGGACTCTCAAGAGTCTTCTCCAACACCACAGTTCAAAAGCAGCAATTCTTCGGCACTCAGCCTTCTTCACAGTCCAACTCTCACATCCATACGTGACCACAGGAAAAACCATAGCCTTGACTAGACGAACCTATGTTGGCAAAGTAATGTCTCTGCTTTTGAATATGCTATCTAGGTTGGTCATAACTTTCCTTCCAAGGAGTAAGCGTCTTTTAATTTCATGGCTGCAGTCACCATCTGCAGTGATTTTGGAGCCCAGAAAAATAAAGTCTGACACTGTTTCCACTGTTTCCCCATCTATTTCCCATGAAGTGGTGGGACTGGATGCCATGATCTTCATTTTCTGAATGTTGAGCTTTAAGTCAAATTTTTCACTCTCCACTTTCACTTTCATCAAGAGGCTTTTGAATTCCTCTTCACTTTCTGCCATAAGGGTGGTGTCCTCTGCATATCTGAGGTTGTTGATATTTCTCCCGGCAATCTTGATTCCAGCTTGTGTTTCTTCCAGTCCAGCATTTATCATGATGTACTCTGCATATAAGTTAAATAAACAGGGTGACAATATACAGCCTTGACGAACTCCCTTTCCTATTTGGAACCAGTCTGTTGTTCCATGTCCAGTTCTAACTGTTGCTTCCTGACCTGCATAGAAATTTCTCAAGAGGCAGATCAGGTGGTCTGGTATTCCCATGTCTTTCAGAATTTTCCACAGTTTATTGTGATCCACACAGTCAAAGGCTTTGGCATAGTCAATAAAGCAGAAATAGATGTTTTTCTGGAACTCTCTTGCTTTTTCCATGATCCAGCGGATGTTGGCAATTTGATCTCTGGTTCCTCTGCCTTTTCTAAAACCAGCTTGAACATCAGGAAGTTCACGATTCACATATTGCTGAAGCCTGGCTTGGAGAATTTTGAGCATTACTTTACTAGCATGTGAGATGAGTGCAATTGTGCGTTAGTTTGAGCATTCTTTGGCATTGCCTTTCTTTGGGATTGGAATGAAAACTGACCTTTTCCAGTCCTGTGGCCACTGCTGAGTTTTCCAAATTTGCTGGCATATTGAGTGCAGCACTTTCACAGCATCATCTTTCAGGATTTGGAATAGCTCAGCTGGAATGCCATCACCTCCACTAGCTTTGTTCGTAGTCATGCTTTCTAAGGCCCACTTGACTTCACATTCCAGGATGTCTGGCTCTAGGTCAGTGATCACACCATCGTGATTATCTGGGTTGTGAAGATCTTTTTTGTACACTTCTTCTGTGTATTCTTGCCATCTCTTCTTAATATCTTCTGCTTCTGTTAGGTCCATACCATTTCTGTCCTTTATCGAGCTCATCTTTGCATGAAATGTTCCTTTGGTATCTCTGATTTTCTTGAAGAGACCTCTAGTCTTTCCCATTCTGTTGTTTTCCTCTATTTCTTTGCATTGATCGCTGAAGAAGGCTTTCTTATCTCTTCTTGCTAATCTTTGGAACTCTGCATTCAGTTGTTTATATCTTTCCTTTTCTCCTTTGCTTTTCACTTCTCTTCTTTTCACAGCTATTTGTAATACAATGATGTAATTAAAACAGACTGCTACTAGCATAAATTCAGATATATAGATCATTAGAACAGAATAGAAAGCTCAGAAATAAACTCACATATAGGCTCAATTAATCTGTGGCAAGAATATACAAGGAGGAAAACACAGTCTGTTTAATAAGTTGTTGAGAAAATTAGACTGCCACATACAAAGGAATACAACTGGAACACTTTCTGTTAGTTCAGTTCAGTTCAGTCACTCAGTCATGTCCAACTCCTTGCGACCCCATGGACTGCAGCACCGAGGCTTCCCTGTTCATCACCAATGCCCGAAGCTTGCTCAAACTCATATCCATTGAGTCAGTGATGCCATCCAACCATCTCATCCTCTTGTCCCCTTCTCCTCTTACCTTCAATCTTTCCAGGATCAGGATCTTTTCCAATGAGTCAGTTCTTTGCATCAGGTGGCCAAAGTATTGGAGTTTCAGCTTTAACATCAGTCCTTCCAATTAATATTCAGGACTGATCTCCTTTAGGATGGACTGGTTGGGTCTCTTTGCAGTCCAAAGGATTCTCACGAGTCTTCTCCAACACCACAGTTCAAAAGCATCAATTCTTCAGCACTTAGCTATCTAACAACATACACAAAAATTAACTCATTATGGGTTAGACACTTGAACATAAAATCTGAACCATAAAAGTCTTAGAAGAGAGCACAGGTAGTACACTTCTTGACACAAGTTTTGGTGATTATTTCTTTGAAATTAACAACAAAAGCAAAAGCAACAAAAGCAAGAAGAAACAAATGGCACTCCATAAAATGAAAAAGCTTCTGAACAGTAGATGGAACTATCAACAAACTGGAAAAGCCACCTACTGAATGGAAGAATATATTTGCAAATGATATATCCAGTGAGAGGTTAATGTTCAAAATTTACAAAGATCTCACACAACTCAACAACAAAAATAAACCTGGTAAAAAAACGGGCAGAGGATAGGAATGGACATTTTGCCAAAGAAGAAATACAGATGCCCGACAGTCACATGCAAAGATGCTCAACATCACTAATTATCAGAGAAAGTATTAGTTGTTCAGTCGTATTCAGCTCTTTGTGACCCCATGGACTGTAACCCACCAGACTCCTCTGTCCATGGCAAGAATCGTACCAAATGGGTTGCCATTTCCTTTTTCAGGGGATCTTCCCAACCCAGGGATGGACCTAGGTCCCCTACATTGCAGCCAGATTCTTTACCTCTGAGCCACCAGGGAAGTCTAATTATCAGGTAACTGCAAATCAAAACTGCACTGAGGTATCATCTCACACCTATAAAAGTGGCTATTATCAAAAAGACAACATATAACAAGTGTTGGTGAGAATGTGGGGAAGAAAAGGGAATCTTCATGCACTGTTAGTAGGCATGTAAATTGGTGTAGCCACTGAGGAAAGCAGTATGCAGGTTTCTCCAAAAATGAAAAATAGAACCACCATGTGATCCAGCAGATCCAGCAATTCCACTTCTGGATATTTTTTCTGAAGAAACCAAAATAGTTAACTAGAAAGATACATGCACTTCTACGTTCATTATAGCATTATTTACAGTGTTCAGATATGGAAACATCCTAAATGCTTATTGATAGAGGAAGGGATAAAGAAGATATGGCTCATTTATACAATGGGGTATTGCTCAGTCTTAAAAAAAAAAAAAAAGACTGGAATTTTGCCATTTCTGACAACATGGATGGACCTACAAGGTATTATGCGACATGAAATAAGTCAGACAAGAGACACAAATATTGTATGATTTCACTTATATGTGGTGTCTAAATTACAGAAGAAATGAACAAACATAATGAAATAAAAACAGATTTATAGATACACAGAACATACAGGTGGTTGCCAGAGGGAAAGGACTGGGGACAAGAAAGAAATAGGTGAGGGAGATTAAAAAGTACAAACTAAAAGTTGTAAAATAATTAAGTCATGAATATAAAATGTACAGTGTGGAAAATATAGTCAATAATTTCATAATATATTTTTATGGTGACAAGTAACTAGACTTATTTTGGTGAACATTTTGAAATGTATAGAAATATCAAATCACTATGTTGCATACTAGGAAATGATATAATATTGTAAGTCAATTATACTTTACACACACAAGAAGACCCACTCAGAAAAAGAGAACAGATCTGGGATTACCAGAGGTGTCAGGGGAAGGAGAAGGAGTTGGATAAAAACAATCAAAAAGACAAACTCCCAGTTACAAGATAAATACTGGGAATGTATTCAGTAATGTATACAACATGATAAGCAACTGCTGAATTTTACATATAAAAGTTGTCAAAAGGGTAAATCTTAAACAGTTCTCAATACAAAGAAATTATTATTTCTGTTTTTTAAATTTTGTGTGTATATGAAATGACGGAATTCACTAAACTTACTATGATAATCATTTCATGATTGTGTCAGTCAAATCATTGTGCTATACACCTTAAACTTATACAGTGCTGTATATCAGTTATATCTCAGTATAATTGGAAGGGACAAGAGTCAAATTGTGGGTAAAAATGTCTGTGGAATAGAAAGTGAAAGTGTTAGTCATTCAATCATGCCTGACTCTTTGTGACCACATGGACTGTAGCCCACCAGGCTCCTGTGTCCAAGGAACTCTCCAAGCAAGAATACTGGAGTGGATTGCCATTTCCTACTCCAGGGGATCTTTCCAACACAGGTATTGGACCAGAGTCTCCTGCTTTGGCAGGCAGGTTCCTTACAACTGAGCCACTATGAGAGCCCAATAAAAAGGATATTTTAATAAAAAGTATTCAAATCTTTGAATGTATTTTTCTGTATATTTTTTCTAATAAGTGAGTTCAAATATTTCATTAGAATCTATTAATATATTTTTAAACTAGGGTGTGGGAGGACTTCCCTGGTAAACCAGTGGTTAAGACTCCATGCTTTCACTGCAAGAACACCCATTTGAACCTTGGTTGGTGAATGAAGACTCCACGTGCTGCAGGATGCGGCCAAAAAAAGAAAATTAAAAATTTGGGTGTGGGGAGTATGACCAGGATAAATTATTATAGAAACTAAGTCCACAAAGCAACACTGAAAAAAATGTTATTTTGTTCTTATTTTGGGGCTGGTGATTGGAAGAATGTCCATCTACTCTAGCTCATGAAAGACTACCCAACAGAGATGGAATCTAAGGAGTACTACTGAACCGGCGACATTAAAGTTGCTGAGAAAATAACGTGTACACAGGCTCCAACATGGAAAACTTTGTTTGGTTTGTCAACCTAAAAACTACAGCTGTTGCTTAATATGAAAAAAGGACGGTGGTGTGCAATAAAACTGTCATGCCAGGCTAGAACCATATCACGGAATGCCTTATAACCATAGTAAGGAGTTGGGGTTTTATTGTTACTATAATGATAAATCACTGAAGTATTTATATTAAAAAAAAAGTAAAGAACGAGTATCCACATTAAAGAGACAGTAGAAAGAGAAAGTAGATTATAGAGGCACAAAAATAGAAGAAGTTGATTTGTTAGAAGGCCACTACAATGATGTGTGTAAGAGATGGTGATGTAAGATTAATGAGAAACACATATCTTAGAAAGAAAGGCATATGGATAAACCCTTTTCTTTTTTATCTGTATTTTCATGATAAATATTTTTGTAACTATATCTGAGCAATTGTAAAATACAATCCTAAAATTAAAACATTTATCATGATTTTTCTACTTTACCATTCAGCATTGAATTCCTAAATAGTTCTTAAGAAGAGAGGCTAATTCATTTTTATAACTTTGGAAGGTGTAGGGGAATGAAGTAAGCCATGGATTTTCCACTAGGGCATCTTTCAACATCTTGTCAGTCTGTATATGATCCCATGCAAAAGGCCTTCAAGATTTGAGCCCACTATTCAGTCTCTCAACAAAGATCCATATAGTCAAAGCTATGGTTTTTCCAGTAGTCATGTATGGATGTGAGACCTGGACCATAAAGAAAGCTGAGTGCTGAAGAGCTGATGCTTTGGAACTGTGATGTTGGAGAAGACTCTTGAGGATCCCTTGGATTGCAAGGAGATCAAACCAGTCTGTCCTAAAGGAAATCAGTCCTGAATATTCATTGGAAGGACAGATGATGAAGCTGAAGCCCCAATACTTTGGCCACCTGATGTGAAAGCTGAATCATTAGAAAAGACCCTGATGCTGGCAATGATTGAAAGCTGGAGGAGAAGGGGATGACAGAGCATGAGATGATTGGATGACATCACTGATCCAGTGGACCACCATCTCTGGGAGATGGTGAAGGACAGGGAAGCCTGGTGTGCAGCAGTCCATGGGGTCACAGAGAGTCAGACATGACTGAGTGTCTGAACAACAACAACAAATTCAGTCTCTCAAATCTGTGTACAAAATACAAATAACTTAAAAATAGTCTAAATCCTAAGGGGCTTAGATATTGTGGGAATAACTTTCAACTATGTTAGGGAGATCTATTAGTTGGCTTAGTAGTTTGTTTGTTTTAGTATACAGCCTTGTCAGTTTAGTTTTCCATTCAGAAGACATTTAGCCTGAGATTCCTGCTACAGGAACAGCAGTAGCTGAAATGCTAAATAACAGTCCTTTACAGGGGCAAGTGTATAGTGTAGGCTGATCTCATCTTGTGTACCTGAGAACTATAAAAAGAGAGTGTACTGTGAAATAGCCTAATATGTATATTTATATATGTCGAATTGAATGACCCTCTCTTAGGTTGCACTGTAATTTCTAAGAGAGATGTACAGGATAAAACATCTAACTCAATGCCCAATAAAACAGAAAGTGAAATCATAACTGCTTAGTGGCGGCATGGTGAGCCAGCAAGAGATGTGAAGCCCTGTGGTTTGACTCCTGCCTTTTCTGCTTTCTAGCTCTGTGACCAAGGACAATCAAAACAAACTATCTGAGGCAAAAATTTCTCATGCATGCAACACCAGCAGAAAAGAAAAACGATAAAAGTGCCCTAACTCCCAAAGCTATTGGAATAATCAAATAAGGCAATGTATATAAAATAATCTGAAAACTCAATCACTGCTGTTAACTTTTACTACCAGGAGGATTCAGCCTTTGCCTATAGGAAATCTCTCTGAATTTAACTTTTCCCCATAAGTCATAGATTCAAATATTCAAATATTTGTAAATTCAATATACTTAAATATTTATAAATCCAATGTATTCAAATATTTGTAAATTCAACCCATTAAGTCTTCTGTGATTTCTAAAAGTACACATTTTCAAATAATATTGTAGTTATGTAGCACTTCATCTGGATCTGTTACTAAGTCCATGAATTTTATTATTAAAAAAACAACTTCATCATTATTCTGGGAAGTAAGTGAAATTTTCAGTCTCGAAGATCTTATGGAGTTACTTTTTAAATTATTTCATAAATAATGGAACACCCAGACAGGAACGGTTTCTTTTTAGACTCCTTTCTCTGAAGTGTACACTTCTCTATTCTTCCAAGGATAGAGAGATGAATGTGACAGATACACATTTCAGGTGCTGTATTTCACAATACCCAAAGACGTGCTTTTACCTTGGAACTTCAGAAAGCTGATGACATGATTATTTGAGGTTAGAGAGCAGCACTGTCTCTCATTCCTCCTCTTTCACTAGAGGGCTCAGGGTCCACTTTACTCCAG
Source organism: Bos mutus (assembly GCF_027580195.1). Classification (NCBI taxonomy): domain Eukaryota; kingdom Metazoa; phylum Chordata; class Mammalia; order Artiodactyla; family Bovidae; genus Bos; species Bos mutus. Next base: position 27,494,168 of record NC_091622.1, on the reverse strand, counting down.
GAATGAGCAATAAGAAAATGAACATGTGTAGCTTCTCTCTCCAGTCCTTACATACTCTTCAACATTGTAGTAAGGTTATTTTTGTTAGTCCAAGTACTATGTTAGTACCTAAGCTCTTAAAACAGGCACCTGTCCCATCCCACTTTCACATGTAGGTAAGAAGACAGTAATGCCTAAAGTTTTATAAACGTTAAGTCATATAATTTTCCAAATAGCCCTGTATAATATTTATTTAGTCATCTCCACTTTATAGAGAAGGAAACTGAAGCATAGAGATGTAAAGTGATTTCCACACTTTAAAGCAGAAACTGTACCTCGGGGACTTCCTGGTGGTCCAGTGGTTAAGACTCCGTGTACCACTGTAAGGGGCATAGGTTCCATCCTGGTTGGGGAACAGAGAGGCAGCTGCATGTCACGTGATGCAGCCAAAATGATCAAAATACAATTTTAAAAACACTAGACCTGGGTCAGGGACTCAATGTTTCTCTCTTGAGTTTGATGACAGCTTCTTAGGTCACCAGTCAGTTCCCAAAGTCTCCAGGGGATAAGATTTTTCCAATTATCCCTTGATATCTGCAGGGGATCAGTTCCAAAACTTCTACCACCTCCCCCATCCTGTGAATACCAAACTCCATGGATGCCCGGAGCCCTTGTAGATAATGGCATAGTACAGATGTCTCTCTGTATCTGTCAGATCAGTATCTGTGTCTGTAGATAGGGAGGACTGACTACTCTTATTTTGAGGAGCCACTTTTGACAACGATGAGATTCCAGTAGGAAAGATCAAGATAGAATCTAGTCCTAAGCAATATTTGGTCTTTTTATAATAACTTCAGAATGATTAAAAATGTTGAAAAGTTTTAGCTGATACTCGATATATTTATGGCTGCAGGGGGCACATCTTCCCTGAACTGTGACTATTATACTATTTCACATAGGCAACCAGGCACACATTACATAATCATAGCTTTCAGCTGCTTCTGATTTTGACTGAATTGGAACAAGTGACCTAGAAGCAAACAGTGTCATATTCCATTATTAAATGTCTTAGCTAGCCAGTTGCCCTCAGTTTTTTTCCCGTTCAACCTTAATCATATTTATTAGCGTCATTCCCATTTTTGCCACCAGACAATTTGAAAGCTCTCAAGAATGTGCCCTGACACAAATTATAGTATTGTTTACACTACCTTCTTATAAAGGCAGACTGTCCCCAGGTGTGAGATTCACCTTGAATTATGCCAGCTGCCTTCCTATTTTAGTATTTGTTTTCTTTTATTCTCTGTTATAGTCTATAAATGATATTAAATGTGGTTGGAATGACAAGTGCCTTCTCAGATTCATAAGCAAAGATGAATTCAAAAAGGAACCAACAGACACCTGTCCATCATAACCACGGCAAGCTGGTCCCAGGTGTAGAGCTAGGTAAATTGATCCAAAAATGCACTATCTGCTTTCATTTGATTTTTTTTTATTTCACCTTACAGACTCTAAGAACTCTAGAGGGTACAATGTGAAAAATCACCCTTGCTTCATCATATTTTATCAACAAAATAATGCAAAACTACAAGAACAGGTACTAGTTCTATTTTCCCCCTTTGGCTCTATATACTTTTCTCTATACTTGAATTTCTTGGAATGCTTGACATGTCTACAATGATCTGTGAAATAGAATGCCCAGGTAGAAAGGGAAAGTAGATCAATATTGCTTTAACAGAGAGAGTGCTTCATGAAGACACACGGGTACATAATTAAACATAACAAACATTTCCCAAGGACAGATCTCTCAGCTCAACAAAATCAAACTCACATTCCCTTGTGCTTTACTCTGATGAGAACTTCATATCTTTGGAGTGCTATAAAGGGATCCAGAGGACAATTTCGATGGCTATTTATAGAAAATGATAGGCACCCAGCTTAGAGATACACCTGAACTGAAACAAGTATAAACACTATAGAATGATGTACTGAAGCAAACAGTTTGCACTTAATCTGTATTTGAGATTTCAATTTTTAAAGAATTCCTTTCGTTGACATTCATTGTAATTTCGTTACAAAGTTAAGAACAAGACTTTTTCTCACAATAAAGCAAACCCATGAAGATGAAGCTATAAAAATGATATTTTGTTTTAGGGATAATTTGTATCAGCACATCACATTTCTTACAATTGAAGTAATCAGGGACTGTGACACATAAGTACAGTCACTCCACAATGTACGTTTCTTAGCTGCATGCCTGCTAAGTCACGTCAGTTGTGTCCCACTCTTTGTGACCCCATGGACAACAGCCCTCCAAGATTCTCTGTCCATGGGATTCTCCAGGCAAGAATACTTAAGTGGGTTTCCATTCTCTTCTCTAGGAATCTTCTGGAGGCAGGGATCAAACCTGTGTCTCTTATGTCTCCTGCATTGGCAGGTGGGTTCTTTACCACTAACGCCACCTATTTCTTTGTTTGACTCCTTCAAAAGCAAATACGAAAGCAAATATATCTGGATAGTGAAAGAATGAACAAATAAGAAACAAAAAGGAGGGCAAGCATTAAGGTTTCATTAATGAGTGGATTACTGCTATTGGGAACTGGAACTCAGTCCTGCTCTGGACCATAAAAGAGATTTTGTAGAATTATTGCAATCCAGGGAGGAAAGCAAGAAGCTACATACTCACGGCTGTTCACTGGTTGATAGACACTCATGGTGGAATAACTTCCTGCCAAACACAGTCCCAGTGCCAAAGACTGACCTCAGGAAAAGGGGAACAGAAAGCTATAGGTATGAGTAAAGTCAGTTCACCAAAACAGAATCTGACTTCAGAGGTAGGCTAAGGAATATAAGAGGACCATGCACTATGTCAGCCATAATACATATGGAAAACCCTAAGGCAAGGAAGAACCCCACAGAGGAGACAACTATTCAGATGGATCATAGTCTTAAAAATTGAGAGAGCACTTCAGCAGTAGCTACAAAAGGTTACAAGCTCTCATTTTCCCAGTGTCATTTTCTCTATCTACTTAAAGTTTTGATGGATAACTGCTGCTAAGTTGCTTCAGTCATCTCCGACTGTGTGTGACCCCAGAGACGGCAGCCCACCAGGCTCTCCTGTCCCTGGGATTCTCCAGGCAAGAACACTGGAGTGGGTTGCCATTTCCTTCTCCAGTGCATGAAAGTGAAAAGTGAAAGTGAAGTCGCGCAGTCGTGTCCGACTCCTAGCGACCCCATGGACTGCAGCCTACCAGGCTCCTCCGTCCATGGGATTTTCCAGGCAAGAGACTGGAGTGGGGTGCCATTATTCCCCCCCAAAAGAGAAAATTCTCTTTAACACTTTCTTCTTTCCTTCATATATGAGAGGTATGTTTGTTGCTCACTAAATGCCATTGTCTAGCTTTCAGCTCTGTTTCCAAAGACAGTTAATTTTGTAAAGATACATGGATTCATGTATTCAGGCTCAGGGGAGTTTGAAGTGATTCAAACCAGCACATCCATGTAAGTACAGGTTTCCAAGCTTCCATTCCCCTACTTTGGAATTTAAGAGGATCCCAAGACACTGAAGCCTTCCCAGGTGGCGAGTGGTAAAGAATCTGCCTGCCATGCATGAGACACAGAGCTGTGACTTTGATCCCTGGGTCAGTAAGATCCCCTGTAGTAGTAAATGGCAACCCACTCAAGTATTCTTGCCTGGAAAATTCCATGGACAGAAGAGGAGCCTGGCAGGCTATAGAGTTGGACAAAGAGTCGAACACAATTGAACACAGCACAGCAGCAGCAAGATATTGAATAGATAGGGCCATTTGTTCTGGAAGGGTAGTTCATATATGGTTGAGCAAATTTTCAGGGTTCAGGAAGATGTCAGTGCTACTGTGTGAACAGTAAGAGATGTTCTGACTGCTGTAAAATATAAGTCTTTTTTGAATAATATTGAATAATATCATCCTTAGCACTCGTGATATGGTATAGATGCTCCTGGAATGGTCTGGGAAACTGGCTTGTCTCCCACATGTCTCCCTGGGGGCCTGTGATGAGTGGTTATGACCTTGGTGGAGCACAGACACTCACTCACTGCAGACTCAGTCATCTCCATGGCATTGTTAATTTTCTCTCTCCAGCACAAGCCCACATAGCTCTATACCTTGTATAGTGTTCCCTCATTTATTCCTGGGTTCTTGGAATTTTTGCTTCTTGTGGGCATGAGGCAAGTAGGAGTCTGACACTACTGCTCTTCTTCTCACTCTATTTTTGTGATATGATTGTCATCATAGAGATTCTAGGGCTTAGATATTTGAGCCTTACCTAGTACAGCTCTCTTAAAACTTTAACTTCAGAGCTTCCATTTGGAAATTTAAAATACTAAGAACTATTCTCCTTGGGCTCAGATTCTGCTTTTGCACCCATTACCTGAGACTGGTTATTAGAGGTAGCGCAGCTAGCTGATATTCACATAGGGCCACTGGACATCAAAAAGAAAAATTGCAAATAATATTTCAGAGTTTCCTTTGCCATAAATATCACCTATAACCTGGGATCATGAGCAATCTGTATATGCATTCAGTTTAGTTCAGTTCAGTCACTCAGTTGTGTCTGACTCTTTGCGACCCCATGAATTGCAGCATGCCAGGCCTCCCTGTCCATCACCAACTCCCGGAGTTCACTCAGACTCATGTCCATCGAGTCAGTGATGCCATCCAGCCATCTCATCCTCTGTCGTCCCCTTCTCCTCCTGCCCCCAATCCCTCCCAGCATCAGAGTCTTTTCCAATGAGTCAACTCTTCACATGAGGTGGCCAAAATACTGGAGTTTCAGCTTTAGCATCATTCCTTCCAAAGAATACCCAGGACTGATTGCCTTTAGAATGGACTGGTTGGATCTCTTTGCAGCCCAAGGGACTCTCAAGAATCTTCTTCAAACACCACAGTTCAAAAGCATCAACTCTTCGGTGCTCAGCTTTCTTCACAGTCCAACTTTCACATCCATACATGACTACTGGAAAAACCATAGCCTTGACTAGATGGCCCTTTGTTGGCAAAGTAACGTCTCTGCTTTTCAATATGCTATTTAGGTTGGTCATAACTTTCCCTCCAAGGAGTAAGCGTCTTTTAATTTCATGGCTGCAATCACCATCTACAGTGATTTTGGAACCCAAAAAAAATAAAGTCTGACACTGTTTCCATTGTTTCCTCACCTCTTTCCCATGAAGTGATGGGACCAGATGCCATGATCTTAGTTTTCTGAATGTTGAGCCAACTTTTTCACTCTCCTCTTTCACTTGCATCAAGAGGCTCTTAGTTCCTCTTCACTTTTTCCCATAAGGGTGGTGTCATCTGCATATCTGAGGTTATTGATATTTCTCTCAGCAATCTTGATTCCAGCTTGTGCTTCTTCCAACCCAGTGTTTCTCATGATGTACTCTGCATAGAAGTTAAATAAGCAGGGTGACAATATACAGCCTTGATGAACTCCTTTTCCTATTTGGAACCAGTCTGTTGTTCCATGTCCAGTTCTAACTGTTGCTTCCTGACCTGCATATAGGTTTCTTAGAGGCAGATCAGGTGGTCTGGTATTCCCAATTCTTTCAGAATTTTCCACAGTTTATTATGATCCACACAGTCAAAGGCTTTGAATAGTCAATAAAGCAGAAATAGACATTTTTCTGGAACTCTCTTGCTTTTTTGATGATCCAGTAGATGTTGGCAATTTGATCTCTGGTTCCTCTGCCTTTTCTAAAACCAGCTTGAACATCTGAAAGTTCACAGTTCACATACTGCTGAAGCCTGGCTTGGAGAATTTTGAGCATTACTTTACTAGTGTGTGAGCATTAGAGACCCTATATAGTAAAAGTGTATAAATAGGCATATATTGAAATGGTTATGATTGAAAGTTTTACTTACTATGTGATTTAGCTGCTACTATGATTTAGACTTCATTTTTTTAATGAAGCAATAATAGTACTTTTGAAAATGTACTTGAAATAAAAGCCCACACATAACTTTGATAAAAAGCAATGATCCATATTTCACAAATATATTTCTTTTCTTGAGTTAAACATAACATATAGGTTTACAAATTTGTTTTCACCACACCAAGTTATGTTATATAGCTTCTTAATTTTTCTATTAAATTATCTTCTCTTTCTCACATACTCTATGGTAGTCTTCTAATTTCATGACTGTGGTCACCATCTGCAGTGATTTTGGAGCCCAAGGAAATAAAGTCTGTCACTGCTTTCATTTTTTTCCCCTTGTATTTACCATGAAGTAATGGAACTGAATGGCATGATTTTAATTTTTTTGAATGTTGAGTTTCAGGGCAGCTTTTCACGCTTCTCTTTTATCTTCATCAGAAGGCTCTTGCGTTCTTCGTTTTCTGCCATTAGAGGGGATCACCTGCATATCTGACTTTGTTGATATTTCTCCCATCAATCTTGATTCCAGCTTGTCATTCACCCAGCCTGGCATTTTGCACAATATACTCTGCATTTATCTTAAATAAGCAAGCTTACAATATACAGCTTTGGTGTATTCTTTTCCCAATTTTTTGACTTGCTCTCCATTTCTAAGAAAAACTAAAAATGGACTTTATGGCAGCATTTGCATTGATAGTTGACATTTTCAGAGGTTTTAACACTGGCAATAGGTGCCCAACATGCAGATATTTGGGCTTCCTAGGTGGCCCACCATGAAAATATTATAGAATGACTGTGGGCATTGTCATTTACATAGGGCATCAGCAGTGCTGGTAGAGCTTTGGATAGCTAGTATCCACATCACAGCTGCACCGTTAGGGACCATCGTCAGTATAGTTGCTGCTTTCACTATCAATGGCAACAGAGTATGTCCACAAGCCAGTTAGAAGAAGAAGAGAGGAAACTGAGAAGTTATGTGGAAGACTGGAGGACTGAAGGGGTCCAAAATTTTTTTAGATAATGTAAGAGAAAGAGCTACAAAGAAATTTTATGCTTATCAGTTCAGTTCAGTTCAGTTGCCCAGTCGTGTCCAACTCTTTGCAACCCGATGAGCCACAGCACGCCAGGCCTCCCTGTCCATCACCAACACCTGGAGTCCACCTAAACCCATGTCCATTGAGTCGGTGATGCCACCCAACCATCTCATCCTCTGTTAGCCCCTTCTCGTCCTGTCTTCAATCTTTCCCAGAATCAGGGTCTTTTTCAATAAGTCAGTTTTTCACATCAGGTGGCCAAAGTATTGCAGCTTAAGCTTCTGCATCAGTCCTTCCAATGAATATTCAGGACTGATTTCCTTTAGGATGGACTGGTTGGATCTCTTTGCAGTCCAAGGGACTCTCAAGAGTCTTCTCCAACACCACAGTTCAAAAGCATCAATTCTCTGCACTCAGCTTTCTTTATAGTCCAACTCTCACATCCATACATGACTACTGGAAAAACCATAGCCTTGACTAGACAGAACTTTGTTGGCAAAATAATGTCTCTGCTTTTTAATATGCTGTCTAGGTTGGTCATAACTTTCCTTCCAAGGAGTAAGCGTCTTTTTTTTTTTTTTTTTCTAATTTTATTTTATTTTTAAACTTTACATAATTGTATTAGTTTTGCCAAATATCAAAATGAATCCGCCACAGGTATACATGTGTTCCCCATCCCGAACCCTCCTCCCTCCTCCCTCCCCATATCACCATCTGTAGTGATTTTGGAGCCCAGAAAAATAAAGTCAGCCACTGTTTCCCCATCTATTCGCCATTAAGTGATGGGACCAGATGACATGATCTTAGTTTTCTAAATGTTGATCTTATAACTATGATCAAATTTATTTTAGAAATAAAGAATTAAATGATCTAGGAATCCAAGTGAGTGTGTATGTGTGTATAAATGTGAGTGTTCATCTATGCTTCAATGACATAATTGTCACAGTAAATTCAAGGTTTTGGTCCTATTTTTACTCCTATAAGTCCTGAGAGTTTACATAATTATTTTCAAATACTGTATTTTCTCATTTTAGTTGAGCATATCAATGCCTGTCCTGCTTGCCTCACTTTTTTGTTGTATGGATAAAACAGAAGAATGCTTATGAAAGTGATTGATAAATTATAAAATGCTTTACAAATGCAACCATTATTGTTTTCCAAATTAATTTGATGAATAATATATTGAACAGTTTTGTAACAAGGAACAAAGATCTAATAATACTAGCTTCAAAAAAATGGAATGGCATTTTCTGAATACAGCAAGATCATTGATTTCAAAGTCCAGGTGATAATCAGAATTTGGGTCTTATGGGAATAGGAACTAGAATGAAAACTAAGCATTAAAGATCTTCTGTCACATGTCTTGGGTCATAGGGTTTCTCTTAGTGCTCTGCTTTCTGTTGGCCTATCCTAGTTATCTCTCTGTGAATTGTTTACCTGCCTCATAATCTTTTGTGCACAATGCCTCATATTTGCAGTTTTAACTCTATTTTTTCTCTTTTTTAGCTAAAGCAGATACTTACCACTGTGAATCTCTTCTATCTACCAGTTGCTTCAAATTTCTGAGATAGGGATTTGGTTGAACTTGTTCTTCATGATGAAGAATGTCATATAAATCAGCTATCAGTCTGTCCATTAGCTCCCTTTAAATCATACAAAGAATGCTCAAATTACCACACAATTGCACTCATCTCACACACTAGTAAAGTAATGCTCAAAATTCTCCAAGCCAGGCTTCAGCAATATGTGAATCGTGAACTTCCTGATGTTCAAGCTGGTTTTAGAAAAGGCAGAGGAACCAGAGATCAAATTGCCAACATCCACTGGATCATGGAAAAAGCAAGAGAGTTCCAGAAAAACATCTATTTCTGCTTTATTGACTATGCCAAAGCCTTTGACTGTGTGGATCACAATAAACTGTGGAAAATTCTGAAAGAGATGGGAATACCAGACCACCTGATCTGCCTCTAAGAAACCTATATGTAGGTCAGGAAGCAACAGTTAGAACTGGACATGGAACAACAGACTGGTTCCAAATAGGAAAAGGAGTTCGTCAAGGCTGTATATTGTCACCCTGCTTATTTAACTTCTATGCAGAGTACATCATGAGAAATGCTGGACTGGAAGAAACACAAGCTGGAATCAAGATTGCCGGGAGAAACAATAACCTCAGATATGCAGATGACACCACCCTTATGGCAGAAAGTGAAGAGGAACTCAAAAGCCTCTTGATGAAAGTGAAAGTGGAGAGTGAAAAAGTTGGCTTAAAGCTCAACATTCAGAAAATGAAGATCATGGCATCCGGTCCCATCACTTCATAGGAAATAGATGGGGAAACAGTGGAAACAGTGTCAGACTTTATTTTTCTGGGCTCCAAAATCACTGCAGATGGTGACTGCAGCCATGAAATTAAAAGACGCTTACTCCTTGGAGGGAAAGTTATGACCAACCTAGATAGCATATTCAAAAGCAGAGACATTACTTTGCCAACAAAGGGCCGTCTAGTCAAGGCTATGGTTTTTCCTGTGGTCATGTATGGATGTGAGAGTTGGATTGTAAAGAAGGCTGAGCACCGAAGAATTGATGCTTTTGAACTGTGGTGTTGGGGAAGACTCTTGAGAGTCCCTTGGACTGCAAGCGGATCCAACCAGTCCATTCTGAAGGAGATCAGCCCTGGGATTTCTTTGGAGGAAATGATGCTAAAGCTGAAACTCCAGTACTTTGGCCACCTCATGCGAAGAGTTGACTCATTGGAAAAGACTCTGATGCTGGGAGGGATTGGGGGCAAAAGGAGAAGGGGACGACAGAGGATGAGATGGCTGGATGGCATCACTGACTCGATGGACGTGAGTCTGAGTGAACTCCCGGAGTTGGTGATGGACAGGGAGGCCTGGCGTGCTGCGATTCATGGGGTCGCAAAGAGTCAGACACGACTGAGTGACTGATCTGATCTGATCTGATCCTCAGTGGTCTTATTATCTGTAACTGGAGCAATGTGGTCAAGAAGTCCCCTGCCTACTATAGTGGCAACACAGACAGGCAAGTTCTTTGAGAAAAAGTATAGTAGAAAGAGCAGTGTTTACACTGAGAAAATCTTTGCTAGAGTACCTTGTGCAATCTAGAGATTACGTTTGGGGTGCTATTACAATTGTTTCGGGTGGCTTAAACAAGATATTTATTTTTCTTAGCTCTGGGGCTGAGAAGTTCAAGATCAAAGTACTAGTGGATTTAGAATCTGGTGAAGTCCAACTTCCTGATTCATAGGTAACTGCCTGGGATCTCTTTTTTTAAGGGCACCAATCTCATCCATAGGGGTTCCACCCTCATGACCTAATCTCCTCTCCCCAGTATCATCACATTATGGGATTTTGACACATGAATTTTGGGACAACACAAACATTCAGTCCATAACAAGAGAGCATCAGTTAAATAACATGAAGGCACTGGATCCTGGGCACAGTGGAGTCATGGAAGAAAGCACAGGCAGAAAAAGTTTAGAAAAAAGAAAAAACAATTTTACCAACTTTAGAATTCTGACTAAATCTGCCTCTGAGTGCTATCATTTCTACTGAATGTTTTATTAGTTTTCTGACATGATGAATGTGTTTGTTGATACAGAAAAATGAAGCATAATGTGTTAAAGAGCCTCTTGAGGAAAGTGAAAGAAGAGAGTAAAAAAGCTGGCCTAAAACTCAGCATTCAAAAAACTAAGATCATGGCATCTGGTCCCATCAATTCATGGGAAATAGATGGGGAAACAATAGAAACAGTGTTGGACTTTATGCTCTTGGGCTCCAAAATCCCTGCAGATGGTGACTGCAGCCATGAGAGTAAAAGACACTTGCTCCTTGGAAGGAAAGTTATGACCAACCTAGACAGCATATCAAAAAGCAGAGACATTACGCTGCCAACAAAGGTCCATCTAGTCAAAGCTATGGTTTTTACAGTTGTCATGTATGGATGTGAGAGTTGGACCATAAGGAAAGCTGAGCACTGAAGAACTGATGCTTTTGAAGTGTGGTGTTGAAGAAGACTCTTAAGAGTCCCTTGGACTTTAAGGAGATCCAGCCAGTCCATCCTAAAGGAAATCAGTTCTGAATATTCATTGGAAGGACTGATGCAGAAGCTTAAGCTGCAATACTTTGGCCACCTGATGTGAAGAACTGACTCATTGGAAAAGACCCTGATTCTGGGAAAGATTGAAGATAGGAGGAGAAATGGATAACAGAGGATGAGATGGTTGGATGGCATCACTGACTTGATGGACCTGAGTTTGAGGAGGCTCTGGGAGTTGATGATGGACTGGGAAGTCTGGTGTGCAGCAGTCCATGGGGTTGCAGAGTTGGACATGACTGAGTGACTGAACTGAACTGAAAAACTTTATATTTTAGTTTATAAAGTATAATAGCACTTTGATGTTGCAGCAGATTTGCCTAATTATATTCTATTAAAGTTCATCTACATTCCTTGAGTACACACATTAATAACCTTAAAGAACCCACAGTTTTTCTTGGTGAATAGAGCAAACATTCACAGACAAATGACTAGCATTTACAATGCCGCTAATGTGACATTTGATGAAAGATGCCTAAAAAACTTATACATATTTTCTGACAATCATTTAACATTAGGATTTTTTCTTATTTTTGCTTATTTTCTGCAGTACGCTTACCTTTCTTGTCCCTGAGACACTTTGATTGAAGAGGATTTGCCTTGTTGCTTTGCACATCTAAGTCGAGATGGGTCCCATTGATTACTTTGGGTTGACAAATGACACAAATGTTAGTTATCCTTTCTGTCTCTGTGTGTGAAGTCCAGATACATTATGTCATTGTACAAAACTGCATATGAAATCAATAAACTCAGGGAAAATGGCTATAAAACGACAATTCTTTAAGTCAAGGGAAAGTAAATTGCTTGTGCTGCCCAGATAGTTTGGTATTTGTTGCCTGTTTCCATAAGAGAGATTTTCTTTCCAATAACTTCAGGCTCAGGAATTATAGTTAGTCACCATAAGCCTATAAGTCTGATGCATTAATCTTTATATATGTTCCTTCCCATTGCATCTTGCTTTATTTATGGAAATCATTTTGCTAGAGTAATACCATAAGCTATACAACTTGTTTTCATGAGGAACTGAAGTTTTAAAAAATAGATCAAAATAAAACTAGTGATGAAATACCATTTGAAAAGTACCCTGAAGAAATTACTATTTATTGGTTTTGATAAATGTTTCCCAGATTTTCTTTGATGTTGAAAGCTTGGCTGTGTTTATAAATCATCACTTAACACTCTAGTGATTTTTTTGAAGTATAACATTTTGGACCATAACTTTTTTGTTCTAATCCTGGACTCATCTAATGTTTTTTATCTTGTACCATTGATTCTTTTTAAAGAAAAAGCTATGAGAGCTTATCATAAAACAGAGCATGTGAATGTGATAGGAAAGGTTTTCAAATTTATATTCATCGCACATTTGTCCCTGATGGTTCAGACAGGAAAGAATCTGCCTGCAATGCAGGAGACCTGGATTCATTTCCTGGGTTGGGAAGATCCCCTGGAGAAGGGAATGGCTACCTACTCCAGTATCCTTGCCTGGAAAATTTCATGGACAGAGGAGCCTGGCAGGCTACAGTCCATGGGGTTGCAAAGAGTCAGACACCAGACACAACTGAGTGACTTTCGCTTTCATTTTCAAAATCTTCAGGAGAAAAATGTAATATCTGATTGAAGTTGTGATTGTAAAAATGTTGTCCATACAAATGTGTTTATTTTACTAAAATTTCAAATGAAAAAACTCTCATTGCAATAAATGCTTTGATCAATTTCTTGGTAATATTACCATTACGTCTCCAGCTTCCATAAATATCTTCTTAGTAAGATGTTGCTCCAGCCATCTCAGCTTTTGGAATTCGCCATAAGAATTTTAATTAAAACATGCTGAGTAACACTTATGAGTGAAGAATCTAATCCATTTTGGTCTAGGACCTAAGTTGTGGCAGGTCAATGTGCCTAATATACATCTTATTATTAATAATTATAATATTATTATCAACGTTATTAACTTAATACTAGATTAAAATAAATTTTATTTGTTTAATTGCTCTTAAGTGTATTATTGTCAATCATTTATTTAGTTTTAAAGATGAGCTCACAGTTTTTCTTTTTCTTTTTTTTTTCTAATTTTATTTTATTTTTAAACTTTACATAATTGTATTAGTTTTGCCAAATATCAAAATGAATCCGCCACAGGTATACATGTGTTCCCCATCCTGAACCCTCCTCCCTCCTCCCTCCCCATACCATCCCTCTGGGCTGTCCCAGTGCACCAGCCCCAAGCATCTAGCATCGTGCATCGAACCTGGACTGGCAACTCGTTTCCTACATGATATTTTACATGTTTCATTGCCATTCTCTCAAATCTTCCCACCCTCTCCCTCTCCCACAGAGTCCATAAGACTGTTCTATACATCAGTGTCTCTTTTGCTGTCTCGTACACCGGGTTATTGTTACCATCTTTCTAAATTCCATATATATGCGTTAGTATACTGTATTGGTGTTTTTCCTTCTGGCTTACTTCACTCTGTATAATAGGCTCCAGTTTCATCCACCTCATTAGAACTGATTCAAATGTATTCTTTTTAATGGCTGAGTAATACTCCATTGTGTATATGTACCACTGCTTTCTTATCCATTCATCTGCTGATGGGCATCTAGGTTGCTTCCATGTCTTGGCTATTATAAACAGTGCTGCGATGAACATTGGGGTACATGTGTCTCTTTCCCTTCTGGTTTCCTCAGTGTGTATGCCCAGCAGTGGGGTTGCTGGATCATAAGGCAGTTCTATTTCCAGTTTTTTAAGGAATCTCCACACTGTTCCCCATAGTGGCTGTACTAGTTTGCATTCCCACCAACAGTGTAAGAGGGTTCCCTTTTCTCCACACCCTCTCCAGCATTTATTATTTGTAGACTTTTGGATCGCAGCCATTCTGACTGGCGTGAAATGGTACCTCATAGTGGTTTTGATTTGCATTTCTCTGATAATGAGTGATGTTGAGCATCTTTTCATGTGTTTGTTAGCCATCTATATGTCTTCTTTGGAGAAATGTCTATTTAGTTCTTTGGCCCATTTTTTGATTGGGTCGTTTATTTTTCTGGAGTTGAGCTGTAGGAGTTGCTTGTATATTTTTGAGATTAGTTGTTTGTCGGTTGCTTCATTTGCTATTATTTTCTCCCATTCTGTTCAACCACTTGTAAAAGAATGAAACTGGACCACTTTCTAACACCATACACAAAAATAAACTCAAAATGGATTAAAGATCTAAACGTTAAGACCAGAAACTATAAAACTCCTAGAGGAGAACATAGGCAAAACACTCTCCGACATACATCACAGCAGGATCCTCTATGACCCACCTCCCAGAATATTGGAAATAAAAGCAAAAATAAACAAATGGGACCTAATTAACCTTAAAAGCTTCTGCACATCAAAGGAAACTATTAGCAAGGTGAAAAGACAGCCTTCAGAATGGGAGAAAATAAGAGCTCACAGTTTTTGAAAGAAAATTATTAGTGCATGCAGGAGTCCAGAGACCCACGTATTCAGGAATATTCTCAGTCATTAAGTAAGAAAAAAAGTAGCAATAATCAAGGTTACTAACTCTAACAGCCTTTCAGCTAAAAACAATGCATTAAATTTATTCAGAGCTTACTAAATTCTAAGCATGTTACAATTTTTTTTACAAGCATCTTTTGGTTTAATCTTTATAGTAATTCTATACAGCAGGCATAGATATCTCCATTTTATAGAGGTAAAGAAAAAAAGAAAAAAAATAAGTTTATCATACAAGGATTTGAAGTGGCAATACCAGGATTTAAAGCAAATTTTTTCTGATATTCAGAGTGTAGGCTTATTCCTCTCATCTTTCTCTAGATAAGGAAAGGCAAGTCTAGCAAAGGTATTAATGAGAATGAAGTTGCTCAGTCGTGTCCAACTCTTTGCAAACCATGTAGCCTACCAGGCTCCTCCATCCATGGAATTTTCCAAGCAAGAGTACTGGAGTGGGTTGCCATTTCCTTCTCCAGGGGATCTTTACTACCCTGGGGTCAAACCCAGGTCTCCTATATTGCAGGCAGACGCTTTACCCTCTGAGCCACCAGGGAAGCAAAAGTATTAATATGATACATTTATTGTGTATATACGGTGAAGCTAAATTCCCTTCCAACACTTCATATTTGGTATACAGAGAGGACGTTTTGTTCTGTAGCAGCACTTGAGCACACTTGATCTGCTTAGTAGGAGAAAAAAAGCCTCAATTCAATCTAGAACATTGTATTAAATGCTATTCTACCCCAGCTGTGATGGATATTCTGTGTTTTCCCATACCCATTCTATCATTCACTGCCCTGTTCTATGCCCCAAGAGTCCAGAGCAGTCTTGCCCTCTGGCTTCTGTTGGCTTTGGGAAATGAAAGGAATCAACTGAAGATGAGAAGTGTGAAGGAAATAATATCTAGGATACTATTCAAATCCATTCCTTCTTTGAAGGACTAGTGTTTTGGCAGTGGTTCACTTTCTATGACTATGGCTCTAGTCCAGCTGTGTAAGGCACAACCTAAACTCACTACTTCCGGGACAGGGATGGCTTTATCTTATCTCCAGCTCTGAAAAGCATCCTTCTGTTAAATTCCCTTCAATTATCTCTTCGAGGGTACAACCTGTTTCTTCCTAGGATCCTAATTAACATATAATCCTTTAGAATAAATTAAGAAGCTTCTTCCCAAGAAGTGGCTATTTATTTTAGCTTGTATAGTCATGCTGCAAAGAAAGAACAAATATAGATTTTGTTGGCACAGTGCAAAACTGCAAATTCTAAACTCTTACATGATTGAATCTGATTCTGGTCAGCATCCCTAATGAAGGGGTGTGTTTCATATAGTCTTAGACCTGGCTTAGTGGTGGGTTATCTAGAGATGAGACTTGTATTAGAATAAAGAATATCCATGTTTTTAGATCAACATTCTATCCGAGATAATCTGAGAAATACTAAAAAAGACTAAGTTATATGTCTCTGCTAAATATACATAATGATGTGGGGCTCTATTCACCACAGGCACAATGGACATAGGACAATACCTTTGTATCATGTCTGGCAATATGCTCCATAGGAGCAAATTATTCTTGATAGAGAGAGACAGGGCAGGGGTAGGCAAGGACTCTTGTCAGGACTGCAGCTCTGTCTTCTGCATGGAGAGAACCAAGAAGTATTCCTCTGCAATTAACCTTATACTCAATGAGATTTCACATTTAAACAATGAACATGATGACAGAATGCCAATGACACTGAACTAAGGAGTCTGAACAGCACATCTAAGAAAGGACAGCAGTGTCCCAAATGACCCTAGAAACAACATTCTACAACAATATAATGAAATTCATTAAGTAGAGTTCAGGACAATATACTTAACCAGAGGGAAATCAAGCTGAACAAATTCAATATGAAAAAAAGCTTTGTTGTGAATAAGAAAATCAGAAAAAGAATTAATGATGAGAATCATCCAAAAAATGATTTTAAAATGGTATCATATATGTGTGTATATACAAACACACACATATATATATATACATTATGATGTATATATATATACGTCAGTATGATACTTTACCAACAAAGGTCTGTATAGTCAAGCTATGATTTTTCCAGTAGTCATATATGGATGTGAGAATTGGACCATAAGGAAAGCTGAGAGCCACAGAATTGATGCTTTTAAACTGTGGTGTTGGAGAAGACTCTTGAGAGTCCCTTGGACTGCAAGATCAAACCAGTCAATCCTAAAGGAAATCAGTCCTGAATATTCATTGGAAGGACTGATGCTGAAGCTGAAACTCCAATACTTTGGCCACCTGATGCAAAGAACTGACTTATTGGAAAAGACCCGAATGCTGGGAAAGATTGAAGGCAGGAGGAGAAGGGGACGACAGAGGATAAGATGGTTGGATGGCATCACCGACTTGATGGACTTGAGTTTGAGTAGGGTCTGGGAGTTGGTGATGGAAAGGGAAGCCTGGTGTGCTGCATTCCATGGGGTGGGAAAGAATAGGACACAACTGAGCTTCTGAACTGAACGAAGTGTGTGTGTGCTTTGTCTCTTCAGTTGTGTCCAACTCTTTGCAGCCCTATGGATCCTAACAGCCCACCAGGCTCCTCTGTCCATAGGGTTCTCCAGGCAAGAATACTTGAGTAGGTTGCCATGCTCTCCTCCCGGGGATCTTCCTGACCCAGGGGTCAGATCCACATCTCTTAACATCTCCTGAATTGGCAAGCAGTGTTTTGTTTGTTTGTTTGTTTACCACAAGCACCAATATCTTTAATGAATTCTAAATTAGAACATTATAAATATACAGTTTATAAATTATGTAAAAATCAGTATGCATAATGTCATTTCTTTGGGTGATTGTAAGATATTCCATATATTATACCTTTGGTAAAATGCTGTTGTCTCACTAATCTATTTTTACAAAACAAAGCATCAAAAGCATAATGGCTTAAAAGAACACCTCTATTTGTCCATGATTCTGTGATTTGGCAATTGGATTGGGTTCAGCTGGTGGTAGTTCTGCTAATCTCACCTAAGTCATGTATTCATCTGCAGTCAACTGGTGGCTCCAGAAGGACAGATGGTCCAAAATATTAATAGCCCTACACATTTTGGGCTTCTGATGTTTTGTTGGTTGGGTCTCTCTTTCCAGTTGTATCTCACCCTCAAGGAGCTTATCTCAGGCTTGTTTACCAGGTTTCAGTATGTTCTAAGATCGTTCCAACAGAATCTACAATTACTCTTGAAGTCTGGATCCAGAAATCAATTTCACCACTTTCCCCAGCATTTCAACAGCATCAATTTCACCACTTTCTCTTGGTCAAAGAATGTCCTCAGGGCCAACTCAAATTCAAAAAGAGTGGAAATAGACTTTACCACTTGATGAAAAAAAGTGCTAGTAGACACATTACAAAGAAATATGTGTATAGATGTAAAAATGATCTGTGGCCATCTCTTGCAATGGATTACAGATATTTATGAATCATTTATTATCATTTCTATGCTTTCTATACTTGAATATAATGTTTAATTCAATAAATTATCAATCCTGAAGAATACCTAGTCTTATAGGACTGAAAATTTAGGTTATCTGTGCATGTGTTCCCAAAGATGGGGAATATTTTTGTCTTTTCTCTTCCCATGTATGCAAAGTTAAAACAAATCTCAAGGCTGTTGTTCATTATTTTACCTGTAAAAACCTGCATATTCTTTCTAGTGAAATGGAAAAAAAAAATTCCAATGAAGGCTTTAAATTAAATAAAACTACAAGTTCAGGTTAAATTACATCAATTAATTAAGGGTATCACATTTTCTTTAATTTCTAAAATATTTGAAGTAATTCCATGATGAGAAATGATGTTTATAAAAGGTGAGCTGTAGTTGAAACACATATAAATGAAGAGATTATGAGTATCACTTATAGGCACTTATAATTTAATGACGTCCAACTAGTTATCATATTCTGTGCCGCCAGCAAACAGCTTATCTTGCTCTCCAAATTGTTTCTTCCTCCCTGTTCTTTGGACGGTAGTCACTGGAGCCACAGGCTAACAGGGGAAGAATGTTTTAAGAACAACATCTGCTCGCATTGTAAAATTAGCCCTGTGTTAGTGGCTTTTTGCTTTTATTTAAACTTTAATTGTGAAGAAATGAGATGCATGTATAGCATTTGTTGAAGGAAATATTTTCTTAAAAGAGTAAAAATGGTTAGAATGTTTATATACATTAGGTTAAATAAAATCAGAGAACCACTGAAACATTTCTTTCCATGAATGTTATACACTGAAAAGAATTAAATCAAATTTATATTTTTTTCTATGAAGATAACCTATATGAAGAAAATATGAATTATAAATATTTCTGATATTGTTATAGTTATTACAGAAGCCTGAAAATCAACATATCTTGCATGTTCTTGAAACCTAGCACTTTCCCTGGCATTTTCTATTCTACCTTTACTGTAGAAGAGGCTACTTCTATGGAGACTTTTGATGAAAGAAGAATGGGCTTCTCTGCAATCTTATATTCCAGTGGAAAAAGGTGGTGATTTTGTGGTGTATGTTATAGTGCCACTAAGACAAAGAAAAACACTGCTCTGCATGACTAATACCCTTAAGTGCTACAGAAAGGGACCTAAGAAGAACAGAGACTAGGCTGCACACCTGGGTGTCTCTTATCTGGTTATTATCTTTGGGATGTCCCTGAGGTTGATAGATGTTTTAGGTAGATATAGTGTCTATTTTATACATAATAAAGTCTATTAATTCACTATCTGGATAGTCCTTCTGTCTCCTACATTGGAAGGCAGATTCTTTACCACTTGCTGCTGCTACTGCTAAGTCACTTCAGTCGTGTCCGACTCTATGCAACCCCATAGATGGCAGCCAACCAGGCTCCTCTGTCCCTGGGATTCTCCAGGCAAGAACACTGGAGTGGGTTGCCATTTCCTTCTCCAATGCATGCATGCATGCTAAGTCGCTTCAGTCATGTCCGACTCTTTGTGACCCTATGGACAGCAGCCCACCAGGCTCCTCTGTCCACGGGGATTCTCTAGGCAAGAATACTGGAGTGGGTTGCCATTTCCTTACCACTTAGCCACCTGAAAAACAAATTTCTCATATTTAACTTTTTACTTAATATATAAAATAAAATGGTTGTGTACAAATTTGCTTTTCCAATAGTAACTATATGTTATTGTTTGTTCATTCTCTCAGAAGGAAGTATCTTTAGGAAAAACAAAATTCCTCACCCAAATGAGAAAATATGCTAGATTTATCTCTCTGTTTTACTAAATTAATCTTGGAAAGCTGTGCACCCAGATCTAATCCCAACCCAAATTTTAGTATAGCTTGAACCACTATTCAAAACTAATGTTCTATGTTTATAATTATGTTTATTGAAATATAAACACAAAGTTTTTGTTAAGTATTGTGTTAGTTTTAGGTGTAGAGCAGAGTAACTCAGATTCTTTTCCATTATAGGTTATTGCAAGATATTGAATATAGTTCCTGTGATAGAAAACTTGATAGTGTGTCCTTGTTGTTTATTTTATATTTAATAGTTTGTATCTATTAACCCCAAGCTCCTAATTTATCCCTCCCTCCACCTTTTGGTCGGAGAAGGCAATGGCACCCCACTCCAGTACTCTTGCCTGGAAAATCCCATGGATAGAGGAGCCTGGTAGGCTGCAGTCCATGGGGTCGCTAAGAGTCAGACACGACTGAGCGATTTCACTTTTACTTTTCACTTTCCTGCATTGGAGAAGGAAATGGCAACCCACTCCAGTGTTCTTGCCTGGAGAATCCCAGGAACGGGGGGAGCCTGGTGGGCTGCCGTCTATGGGGTTGCACAGAGTCGGACACGACTGAAGTGACTTAGCAGCTTAGCAGCTACCTTTTGGTAACTATGTTTGTTTTCTATATTTGTAATTTAAAAGTAGAAAGACTTTTCTTGGTAAAATTCACTTTTACATATTATTTGAGTTTTAACTATAGCTACATGTCAACTCATTTAGGTTTCTGAATTTATTGATGTCTTTCTTTCTATTAGTGTAAAATGCTTACAGGAGAAAAATAAATTATAAATAATAATTGGGGGAAATCAAACCGATTACTCATTTGACTTCTAGATAAAAATGTCAAGTTAATGGAATAGGAAATAGGCAAGCTTCAGAAACAAACCAAAACTAAACAAAAAAGATGTTGTGGTCAATATAATTTGGGGTAACAGTGTACATTTTATATGCCATTAGAAATCCAAGCATAAGCTACCACATAAGAGGTTCTGAAAAGTCTCCCAAAAAAGAAACCTATCTTATTTAATGTTTTTTTTTTTAGTAATTTCCAAATATTCTATCATCACAGAACACCTTTTTCACATAACTTCCTAAGGC
The DNA here is from genome assembly GCF_027580195.1 of Bos mutus. NCBI lineage: Eukaryota > Metazoa > Chordata > Mammalia > Artiodactyla > Bovidae > Bos > Bos mutus. The sequence continues at coordinate 27,473,255 of NC_091622.1, read as the reverse complement.
ACAAATATTTCTCTGGACATGTGGGAAATGCTCAGACAACAAAAATGTCTTATTTTGAATACTTAAAAGCTGTTCTTCTACAATAATATTTTGTAGAGTCTGATTATTTAGAAGCAAATTCATTTTACAGTTGTCAACATTTCATTCCTGGAATGTAAAAGTATTGACTGAACTTATTATTCATGCAGAACAACCCAAGAGAATAATTTTAACAAGTTCAATTAAGTCAGATGCATAAATTAATTTCAAACAACAAGCTATTTTTGGAAAAGGAAGATTTGAAAAAAATTTTTCAAGGATATCATGGTGGCTTAATTAACAATTGTCCTAAATTGATTCTGGGGAAAATAATATACGTAGAAGAAAATTTAGACTATCTACTTTCAATTATCAAAATATGTGTATGGTTCAGCTTTCCCAAAGTATCCATGGCTTTTCCTCAGACACTCTGAAGGTGCTATAGCTAGAATTAAGAATTATAGGTGCACCAAGATAACATTGAATTTCACATCCATTTCAGTAACGTTTAATTCAAATCAGTTAACATTTATTGAGTGAATTTATTGAATGTCTACTACTTGACATTCCTTATGTAGGCTTTGTATTGTTTTTTCCTCTATGCTTGACTTTATATCACCTTATTTTATTTTAATGTCAGCACTTGGAAAAAGTTATTCAGTACAGACGGAAAAGCTAAAGTTCATAGAAATTAATTGTGTTGTAAAAAATTTCATAATTAGCAAACTGTGGGGTCAAAATGTAGAGCCAGGTATTCTTACACCACCTCCATGAATCTGACCGCATGACTGCAGTATTCTGCTAATAGATTGTATCATGTGAGAGATTTTGGAGTATTCCTATTAAGAATGCACATATTTAAAACTAATTGGGTGCAGACTATGTTGCTGCCATATCATTATGTGTGTCCAACTTCTTTAAATATACCGTCTTCTTTATTAAATGGTAATAACCATTAAGAGGATTGAGTTAATCAATGTGAAATACTTAGAACAGTACCTAGCACACAGTAAATGTTCTCTTAATGCCAGCCAAAACAATGTTAATAACTTTGGAATGTGTTTGGAATCAACTAGTTATTCTTTTTTTTTTATACTGAGTTTTCAATATGTGTGGATTTTGTTTATAGATTTCAAAATTTAAAGATTTAAGATTTTATTTAAAGATTTCAAAGTTTCTACATTTGTATTTTCTTATTATATCTTAAGATTATTCAACTTTTTGAATTTATTCTTTCAGCATTTTCTCCTACATTTCTAAACACCATGCAAATCATTGGTATTTCTCTTAACACTGTAAGAACAGTCATTGGATACCCACAATGGAAGTATTAGTATTTAGCTTTCTGTCATATACCTGCCTCCACATCACATACTCATGCTTCTAATTTCCCACCCTCCAAATGTAAACATAGCAATTTTTGTCATTTCTGTATTCAACTTTATATGTATATTGCTGAGCCATATACACAGTAATATCTGAATAACACTTCCTTTACTGAACAACATTTATTTTTGCTGGAGGTAGTAATTACTTCTATTTTTCTGCTTTATTTTCTATACACTGAACACGAATTTATCCTCCTTTTTTCAGCTGCATAATTTTTTCTTTAAATGTATTGAATACTTTCAGTACAGTATTCTATGAAATTTCATCTTGAAAAGCTCTTTCATAGCCTCTTTTTTGAGGGTAGGAGTGAGTAGGAGAGCAATACCCTTAAACATCCCAGGGTTTTTCCTTTGCTTCTCTGTGCCAAAATGCATGACTTCTTTGTTTACTCTCTTGGTTTTATGAAGTATATCCTGCCATGGCTTTCTAAAACAAATGTATTAGAGTAAATGTTTGAGATATTGCCTGTGTAAAAATGTCTGTATTTTGCTTTCACGTTTGACTGATAGTTTAGTTTGTTTATGGGCTTTCCTGGTGGCTAGACAGTAAAGAATCTGTCTACAATGTGGGAGACCTGGGTTCGATTCCTGGGTTGGGAAGATCCCCTGGAGAAAGGAATGACTACCCACTGCAGTATTCTTGCCTGGAGAATCCCATGGACAGAGGCCACAGTCCATGAGGTCACAAAGAGTCGAACAGGACTGAGCTACTAACACTTTCACTTTTACACTGACTTGGTTTGTTTATATTCCAGTTGAAAGTGTTTTTATGCTAAACATTTTCTATTGTTTTTTAGCTTCCAGTGCTGCTGCTCAAAAGACCAAAAGAATAAAATGTTTTTATATCTTTGAATTTCTTAGTAAGACATCTTTTCTCTCTCTGAAAATCTTTTCTTTGCCTTTGATGTTCTGAAATTTCACAGGAATATGTCTTTTTAAAATGTATTTTCAGGTTCGATGCACGATACTGGATGCTTGGGGCTAGTGCACTGGGACGACCCAGAGGGATGGTATGGGGAGGGAGGAGGGAGGAGGGTTCAGGATGGGGAACACATGTATACCTGTGGCGGATTCATTTTGATATTTGGCAAAACTAATACAATTATGTAAAGTTTAAAAATAAAATAAAATTAGAAAAAAAAATAAAATAAAATGTATTTTCATACAATGCAGTACCACTGGATATCAATAAATATCAATTACACCATACTGGGATTCTCTGGTAGCTCCGTTGGTAAAGAATCTGCCTGCAGTGCAGGAGACCCCAGTTCAGTTCTTGAGTTGGGAAGATTCACTGGAGAAGGGATAGGCTACCCACTCCAGTATTCTTGGGCTTTCCTCATGGCTCAGCTGGTAAAGAATCCACCTGCAATCCAGCAGACCTGGGTTTGATCCCTGGGTTGGGAAGATCCCCTGGAGAAAGGAACAGCTACCTACTCTAGTATTCTGGCCAAGAGAATTCCATGGACTGTATAATGCATGGGGTGCAAAGTGTCAGACACGACCGAGCAACTTTCACTTTCATGCCATACTTATTGGACAAGTAAAGGTATTCTCTACATCTTTTAATTAGGACATTTCCTTAAAACATTTTGTTTTTAATTTGATAGCTTCTTATTCTTTTTTCTCGCTTGGATGCTAGATCTTTTGAAGTCCTCCTCTAATTTTTTTAAAAAATTTTTCTCTCCTATTTTTTTCTTTAATTTTCTACCATCTGAGAGATTCCTACCATCTGAGAGATTTCATCAACTTTTATATGCAGTTTTTCTACTCTCATCATTTTAATTTTCTAGGGATATCTTTTTGTTCCATAAATAATATTTTATAGTATTATGCTCTTATTCATAGGTCAATATATTTTCATACATCTCTGAGGTTATAATTATCAGTTTTTTTTTTTTTATTTTGTAGATTTACAATAGTTGCAAAAATAGTACAGTGTGTTCTCATATACCTACAGTCATTTTCCCTTAAGGCTAATATCTTTCATAACCATTACACAATGATCAAAACTAAGAAATTAACATTAATAAAATACTATAAATTAAACTATAGACTTCATTCAGATTTTACCAGAGTTTTTTTTCCCTCTAATGTGTTTTATCTCTTCCAGAATTCCCCACAACACCTAACCATCATGCCTCCTTAGTCTCCTTCGATCTGTGACAGTTCCTCAGTCATTCCTTGTCTTTCTTGATCTTTCTTTTAAAGAATATTGATCTGTTGTTTTGTAACATACCATTCAGTATGTTTTTATGTAGTGTTTTCACATGATTAGACTGAGGTTGTGAGTTCTGGAGAAAACAAAGTAATGTACACCTCTCAGTATTTCATCTGAAAGATACCTGATATATATATATATATATGTCTTATTACTGATGACAGTTGCCTTGATTATCTGGGTAAGGTGGTTTCTGCCTGTTTTATTCACTGTAAAAGTACTTTTTTCTTTTTTATTAAATTTTGCAGTTAATTAATATTTTAAGAGAGATTCTTGAGACTGCAATATTCTATTTCATCTCACACATTGGCACCTTAGTTTTAGCTTCCATGGCCAGGGGTATATATTACTCACAATAATTATTCTCTTTTTGTATAATTGTGATTTTTATTTTTCTCATGCCTTCTTCATCTAATAATTGAAATTCTCTTTTTTAATTGGAGTAGAGTTATTTTCCACTGCTTTGTCAGTTTCTCCTATACAGCAATGTGTTGAATTCTTTTATAAGGAAGAGTTCTGTCTTCTCTTCCACTTCTTATTTATATACGTATAGAGTCATGGATATTTATTTTATTCTCTGAGTTTAATACTGCTATGATTTATTTTCTCGCTTTGATTGTTCTAGCTTTGATCCTTGACCATTGTGCCATTCTGGTTTCAGTGACCTTTTAACATACATTCACCTATTTTTGAGCACTTTTTTATTTAAAAATTATGCAATATATAGAAAAAGCACAGCAAGATGTTCCAGGCTCATCATTTCTTTATATTGTCCCAGCCCTGGAATCAACATCTTTTCTAAGGAGCCCTGGTTAGACTTAACTGAATAATGGTATTTAGAAACTAAATCTTGGCCCTAAGTCTAGGACTGTATATAGGACCTTTGAGTGAACAGACCTTGAAAATATATGTACACATGTTAAGTCACATATACACACGCATATCTATATGCCCACATCTGTCCTTTTGCCTCCCCGTTCCCTTCGAGTGTGCATCGTACCTGTGCACCTGTGTTACTGAGACCTCTCCAATGGCAGAATTACCTCCTTACCTGCAAAGATCAATTTTTCTCTTTCTGGCATTAGTTATGTAACTCCTTAAAATATAGCGTTCATTTCTCAATCCTATAAGGGGTCACAATGACCTACCACTTGTACGTGCAGACGTCTTTGGTACACTTTATATGTATAATATCAATATATTATTTCCCTTAAAGACAGTGGTTGGTACAGAACAGACAGGTCAGATGGGGAGATACTGAGCTGTACCTAATGGAAATTCTTAGTTAAAGTACTTACTTATGACTTTATTAATGTTACTAGCTATATTTACTTATATTCTATTTTACAAGAATATTGTTTCTTGAATTACCAAGTGTGTGACTGAAACTCAGATAAAATTAATGATTAGGAAATTTGAAAAGATTGACCAAATATATAGGTCTATAAGGTCAATGATCCTGATAGTATAACTCTAGATATGGGAAGAAGCGATAAGAGGGAACCATTTCCCAGGCCATGACAAAGTAGTAAGACAGGCAGTCCAGACAATTTCTGTTTACCATTAACAGGGCCTCGTCCAGTAGAAGCATGAAATCCTCACCTGACCTGGGTATGAGCATTCCTATTTCCTTGGGACAAATTGGTCACAAAATGCCTCCCAGAGCTTGATTACAATTAAGACCAAAAGGAAAGAGATTGTAAAATAATGTTGTCCACCATCCCGTTCTAAAATAATCAAGTTGTTAACCAGTGCAGTCATTAACCTACAAAGGAATTCAGACTGAAGATCAGGATGAGGCAATTTATACTCTGGGAAAACAGACAGAACAGGCCTTCAGATAGGTATTTTCATAAGAAAAATTTTTATGAACCTGAACTCTTGCATCTTCCCATACTTGGAAAAGCTCTGAAAGCACTCACCAAGGTGTCCATTCCATGTGAGTGGCTGTTTTTCAGTCACTAAGCTGGGTCCAACTCTCTGCAACCCCATGGACTGTAGCACATCAGGCTTTCCTGTGCTTCACTAACTCCCGAGGTTTGCTCAAATTCATGTCCATTGAGTTAGTGATGCTATCTGACTATCTCATCCTCTGTTGCCCCCTTCTCCTCCTGCCCTCAATCTTCTCCAGCATCTTTTTCCAATGAGTTGGTTCTTCACATCAGGTGGCCAAAGGATTGGAGCTTCAGCTTCAGCATCAGTCCTTCCAATGAATATTCAGGGTTGATTTCCTTTAGGATTGACTGGTTTGATCTCGTTGCTGTCCAAGGGACTCTCAAGAGCCTTCTCCAGCACCATAATTCGAAAGCGTTGATTATTTAGCTCTCAGCTTTCTGTATGGTCCAGCTCTCACATCCACAATGACTACTGGAAAAACCATAGCTTTGGCTATTTAGACCTATGTTAGCAGAGTGATGTCTCTGCTTTTTAATATACTGTCTAGGTTTGTCATAGCTTTTCTTTCAAGGAGCAGGCATCTTTTAATTTTGTGGCTACAGTCACTGTCTGCAGTGAAATTGGAGCCCAAGGAAAGAAAGTTTGCCACTGCTTCCACTTTTTCCCCATCTATTTACCATGAAGTGATGAGACTGCATGCCATGTTAATGTTGAGTTTTAGGCCAGCTTTTTCACTCTCCTCTTTCACCTTCATCAAGAGACACTTTAGTTCCTTATCACTTTCTACCATTAGGGTGGTGTCATCTGCAAATCTGATGTTGTTGATATTTCTCCTGTGAATCTGGATTCCAGCTTGTGATTCATCCAGCATGACATTTCTCATAATGTACTCTGCATATAAGTTAAATAAGAAAGAAAGAAAGATATTGAAGTCGCTCAGTCATGTCCAACACTTTGCGACCCCATGGACTGTAGCCTACCAGGATCCTCTGTCCATGGAATTTTCCAGGCAAGAGTACTGGAGTGGGTTGCCATTTCCTTCTCCAGGGGATCTTCCCGACCCAGGGATCGAACCCATGTCTCCGGCATTGCAGGTAGACGCTTTACCATCTGAGCCACCAGGGAAGCTCTAAGTTAAATAAGTTAAATTAGCAGGCTGACAATATACAGCTTTCATGTATTCCTTTCCTAATTTTGAAACAGTCTGCTGTTCCATGTAGCAGTGACTTGCTCAAATAAAAAGTTGTTTCTTTCTTAGATCAATTATTGATAAACTTTTGGTCAACCATTTAAAATCACTTTATATCGATAGCTGCAATTCTAATCCAACACCACAGAGTCCATCTCGATTTTGTCTTTACATATCTGTATTGTCTTTTTCCAAAACAGGAAAATCACTCTCACTTTGCATGCAGCTCAGTTGCTAAGTCATGTCCGACTCTTTGTGACCACATGGACTGTAGCACACCAGGCTTCCCTGTCCTTCACTATCTCCTAGAGTTTTTTTCAAATGCATGTCTATTGAGTCAGTGACACCATCCAACCATCTTATCCTCTGCTTCTCCAGCCTTCTCCTCCAGCCTTCAATCTTTCCCAGGATCAGGGTCTTTTCCAATGAGTTAGTTCTTCACATCAGGTAGCCAAAGTATTGCAGCTTCAGCTTCAGGATCAGTCCTCCCAACAAATATTCAAGACTGATTTCCTTTAGGATAGACTGGTTGGATCTCCTTGCAGTCCAAGGGACTCTTAAGTGTCTTCTCAAACACCACAGTTCAAAAGCATCAATTCTTCTGTGCTCAGCTTTCTTTATAGTCTAACTCTCAGATCCATACATGACTACTAGAAAAACCATAGCTTTGACTAGAAGGACTGTTATTAGCAAAAGTATTGCACTATCAGCTATATATTTATTTGTTTGCTCACCCCTATGGTATAAGTAAAGTAGTTCTGAAATTCTAAACTATATTCCTATGAGAATCAAATCTGGTAACTAGATTATAGTATTTGTAAACTGCTCTTTTGTTATTAGCCTTATGGAATCTAGTCAAAATGCTGCTTTCCAAAGTAATTTACTGCATTATTTTCCTAGGGCTGCCATAACAAAGTGTCAAAGCTGAATAGCTTAAAACAACAGAAATATATTGTCTCACAGTTTAGGGGCTATATACCTGAAGTCAAGGTAACTAAGGGGCCATATTCTCTCTGATGGCTTTAGAGAGATAATCCTTGCCTGCCTATTTTAGCTTATAGTGTTTGCCAGCAATTTTCCTCTTCTTTTACTAGTGGATACATCATTTTGTTCAGTATGCTCCTCTTCTGTCTGTGTGGCTTCAAATTGTCTTCCCTCTGTATGAGTCTGTCTCTATGTCCAAATTTCCCTTTTGAGGGCACCAATCATTGGGTTAGGCTCCACTCTGGTGCCCTCGTTTTGCTCATTGGATCTGTAAAACTCCTATTTCCTAATAATGATCACATTCACAGGTACTGAGATTAGCACTTCAACATATCTTTTAGAGGCCACAATTCAACTTCTTAGTATGGCAATATTCAGATCAAATCAGATCAGTCCCTCAGTCGTGTCCAACGATCTTCACGACCCAGATAATCACGATGGTGTGATCACTGACCTAGAGCCAGACATCCTAGAATGTGAAGTCAAGTGGGCCTTAGAAAGCATCACTATGAACAAAGCTAGTGGAGGTGATGGAATTCCAGTTGAGCTATTCCAAATCCTGAAAGATGATGCTGTGAAAGTGCTGCACTCAATATGCCAGCAAATTTGGAAAACTCAGCAGTGGCCACAGGACTGGAAAAGGTCAGTTTTCATTCCAATCCCAAAGAAAGGCAATGCCAAAGAATGCTCAAATTAATGCACAATTGTACTCATCTCACACGTTAGTAAAGTAATGCTCAAAATTCTCCAAGCCAGGCTTTAGCAATATGAGAACCGTGAACTTCCTGATGTTCAAGCTGGTTTTAGAAAAGGCAGAGGAACCAGAGATCAAATTGTCAACATCCGCTGGATCATGGAAAAAGCAAAAGAGTTCCAGAAAAACATCTATTTCTGCTTTATTGACTATGCCAAAGCCTTTGACTGTGTGGATCACAAGAAACTGTGGAAAATTCTGAGAGATGGGAATACCAGAACACCTGATCTGCCTCTTGAGAAATTTGTTTGCAGGTCAGGAAGCAACAGTTAGAACTGGACATGGAACAACAGACTGGTTCCAAATAGGAAAAGGAGTATGTCAAGGCTGTATATTGTCACCCTGTTTATTTAACTTATATACAGAGTACATCATGAGAAACGCTGGACTGGAAGAAACACAAGCTGGAATCGAAATTGCCGGGAGAAATATCAATAACCTCAGATATGCAGATGACACCACCCTTATGGCAGAAAGTGAAGAGAAACTAAAAAGCCTCTTGATGAAAGTGAAAGTGGAGAGTGAAAAAGTTGGCTTAAAGCTCACCATTCAGAAAACGAAGATCATGGCATCATCCCATCACTTCATAGGAAATAGATGGAGAAGCAGTGGAAACAGTGTCAGACTTTATTTTTTGGGGCTCGAAAATCACTGCAGATGGTGACTGCAGCCATGAAATTAAAAGAGACTTACTCCTTGGAAGGAAAGTTATGACCAACCTAGATAGCATATTCAAAATCAGAGACATTACTTTGCCAACAAAGGTTCGTCTAGTCAAGGCTATGGATTTTCCTGTGGTCATGTATGGATGTGAGAGTTGGACTGTGAAGAAGGCTGAGCACCGAAGAATTGATGCTTTTGAACTGTGGTGTTGTAGAAGATTCTTGAGAGTCCCTTGGACTGCAAGGAGATCCAACCAGTCCATTCTAAAGGAGATCAGCCCTGGGATTTCTTTGGAAGGAATGATGCTAAAGCTGAAACTCCAGTACTTTGGCCACCTCATGTGAAGAGTTGACTCATTGGAAAAGACTCTGATGCTGGGAGGGATTGGGGGCAGGAGGAGAAGGGGACCACAGAGGATGAGATGGCTGGATGGCATCACTGACTCGATGGACGTGAGTCTCAGTGAACTCCGGGAGTTGTTGATGGACAGGGAGGACTGGCGTGCTGCTATTCATGGGGTGGCAATATTATTCATGTATTATACAGTTAGATTCATTTGTTACAGTTTACATTCTATTTTGGATTCTGTGAAAAATTGTTAGTTGCTCAGTCGCGTCCAACTCTTTGTGACCCCATGGACTGTAGCTCACCAGACTCTTTTGTCCATGGGATTCCCCAGGCAAGAATACTGGAATCTGTCGCCATTCCCTTCTCCTAGGAATCTTCCAGACACAAGATTTGAATTGGGTCTCCTGCATTACAGGCTGATTCTTTACCATCTGAGCCACCAGGGGATACCAGGGAAACCCTTTTTTTTTATTCTACTTATATCCAAGTGATATTTTAAATTTTCATGTATTAACACAATAGACATTCTTATTTATGATGTTCATTTGTGTGCATTATGACAAATGCGTAAAGGCATACATCCACTCCCACAGTGCAGGCAGATTCTTTACTGACTGAGTTATGAGGGAAGCCCGTTTTCCAGAGAAAGCACTTATGAATTCATGCTAAAAAAGGCCTGATTCTGTCTGTACCCACGTAGTTCCTGGAGTCTTGCAGAGATGAATGTGTAAGGGTCACAGACACAATATATAGCACTTACTTTATTTCCAATTTTTCAGAATTATAATCCCACTCTCAACAGTACCAGGTATGCTCCCATAGCAGAGACTTTCAGCATAATTCTCTGTAGACAGTGAACATTGTTATAAGTTAACTCATCCCCCCTCAAAGTCCAGATGTTGAAGTCCTAACACCCAATACCTCCAAGTGTGACCTTATTTGGAGACAGGATCTTTAGAGTAGTCAAGTTTAAATGAAGTCATTAGGTTGTGCCCTAATTCACTGTGACTGACCTTATAAAGGCAGGATATTTGGATACAGAGATGTTCACACAGAAAGACAATGTGAAGACACAGGGAGAATACCCATGCAGATAAAGGCAGAGATTGGGAAGATATATCTACACAAGAAGGGACACTGATGACTATCAGTAAACCACCTGAAGTTAGGAGAGATCCTTCCTCAACAGCCTTCAGAAAGAACAGACCCTGTACACCCCGATTTTGAACTTCTAACCTCCAGAAGTATGAGACTGTATTTCAATTGTTAAAGCCACTTTAAGTATGATATTTTTCATGACAAAACAAATGCAGCATCTGAAAGTGACTAGCATTATAGTGGTTATTCATCATACTAGTGCTTCAGCAACACTCTCAAGTGAACCCCAAAATTAGATAAACATATGTAGTATTTTCATGTAAACAGAGGAACACAGTAGTATATTAAGTGTCATAGTGAAAGTTTCATAGCAATTTTGAGGAGCAGAATTCCAAAATGGGTTCTAGTTTCCCAGAGAATAGTAATCTTAGACCAAGGGAACTGGGATATGTGGAAGGGACCTTAGCACAGGATTCATAATACACGAATTCAGCTGTTCATCCAGTTGACAAGAAGGACCCTTGGCCATGAAGAATGAATAATTTTTGGTATTGGAATTAAGGTCAACTAAGTCATTCATCATTTATTGAGTATCCATCATTTGTTTGAGCATTTTGCTAGGTTCAGAGGGCACACAAATAAACGACTCCTGGTTTTCCTATTCAAGACCTAACAGTATATTTGGAAGGAAGTCATAAAAATGTCATAAAAATATCTGTCATCTGATTATGAAGTAAAAACAATTGGAAATAAGATAATTACAGATACAGTGAGAATTGAGATGCAGCAGGAAACCATATGTGGGCCCTCTTTCTATTGTCAACATGAATTTGTGCTGAGTATTTGAATACTTTCTGGAGGTCTTTATATCTTTTTTTGGATAGAGCACCTTTGCTGTTTGGGCTAAATTATTGTCATTAGAATGGAATAAAGTCTGAAATGAGTAGTTCATTACAATATCCCTTCTCCAAATTTGCTATGTGCCTGACACCTAAGGCACACGTGTTGTTGGTGGGTGATTTATTTGTTCCTGTTCTCTAGCAGCATTTTTATTGTAAATGCAAGCATTATTTATGCAGGTCAAGTTGAAATTATAATAACATTGCTTGATTAGCGTCCTTTCTTAAGAATTCTACAAAAATTGATACATTCCACAGCTGAACTTAAAAAGAAAACTCTTCCTATGGCAGTCACCAGTAAGTACAGATTGGCTGCATTTAACTCATAAGTATATAGCAGTATTTGTCATGTTATATTATGGCTGGTTGTTTCTCATTATTTTTAAATGTACTACAAGGTGAAAATAACGGTGTTAGTTGCTTAGTAATGTCTGACTCTTTGCAGCCCATGAACTGTGACAGGCTCCTCTGTCCATGGAATTCTCCAGGCAAGAATACTGGAATGGGTAGTCATTCCCTTCTCTAAGGGATCTTCCCCATCAAGGGAATGAATATGGGTCTCCCATGTTGCAGGCAGATTTTTACCATCTGAGTCACCAGGGAAGCTCCAGTACGTGATAAGGGGAAGCAAATTACTTTTACACTTATAAATATGGTGTTTCTTTGAGAGCCCAATCAATATATTGCTTTGCATAGAGGACCCACATGATGAAGTGCATCCTTCTGTTGTTGGGCAAACTAATATAACCATCCAGTGTTTCCTGAGGAATGGTTGCAGCTTAGAGGGGACAGAGTCAATGAAAAGATCTTTTAACTGTTTCTTAAACTTCCCCCAAACTCACTAGATTATAGACTCATCTTGACACTTTTCAAAAGTACCTGATGCCGTGTATGCTTTCCCTTTGGGGGATTCAGCATGTATTTTGCTTCTCAGAATCTTCCTGACATGGGGTTCAATTATCTTGCTTCTATTTAATAAGTTATCATTTTCCAACTTCCAGATGTATTCTGAAATTTCTATTTAGCTTTTGAATTTATGACCAGCAGATAAAAAATCATGCTTTCTATTATTTTCGTGGGGTTTGAGGAGGAAGTGAAAGCTGATGCATGAGTTCAAGCTACCATGTTTAACTAGAAGGCTACCTTTTCTCCCCTCTAAACAGATGGTTGAAGCTTTTTCAAATTCTTTATCATAGGAAGGAAAAATTACAGTGGAAAGAACTTACGAATCAGAGATAAATATGGGCCTAAGTTATGACTTCATGTGATTCCAGCTTTAAAGTGGATGACAAATATGAAAAGAGGAAGCCAAATGCAGGGAAACAATTTCAGAATTGAAAATTTTCAGTTATTGCAGTAACTCATGTAAGACAAATTGAGGACTCTGGTAAGTGTTGTAAGAGTGAGTTCAAGAGAAATAAAAAAGAAAATTCAGAAATACATAGGAGGTAAAATATTTGTAGAAGAGTTATTGATGGGGGATATAGGGAGTCAAGTGTGGCTTCATTGTTTCTGCTTTAGGAAATTGGGAGGATGGTAATGTCATCCTCTGGGAGAGGAAACAAAAAGAAGAGATATTTTAGGGAAGCTTCTGAGTTCAGTTGAGTCTGTTTTCTTCCTGTATTGAATACTAAGTTATCCGTATTTGCAGATGTCTATGTACTTGAATAGGGAAAACTGGAGAGAGTGATATTCTAAAGATAAGTATTTGAGAGCTTTTAGTATGGAGATCAACATTTGAAGCCATGAGTGTAGATTTATTACCCAGAAAGATAAGAAGTTGAGAAGAAAGGTAAGGAGAGAATTTCAGGGTCTACTGTCATTCAAAGTACAGAGTTGTACTCAAAGTACAGAGCTGTCTCTCTTCTTTGTGTCCGGCTTCCATACTGAGCAACTTGGATTAGCCTGTGAAGAATAACTGATTTGTCCATAAGCATCACTGAGGAGATCACAGTTTTCACTTTTAGCAAGGATCCTGCATAGAATAATGCTCAAATTTCTTCAGTTCAGTTCAGTTCAGTCGCTCAGTCATGTCCAACTCCTTGTGACCCCATTAATCGCAGCACACCAGGCCTCCCTGTCCATCATCAACTCCCAGAGTTGACTCAGACTCACGTCCATCGAGTCAGTGATGCCATCCAGCCATCTCATCCTCTGTCATCCCCTTCTCCTCCTGCCCTCAATCCCTCCCAGCATCAGAGTCTTTTCCAATGAGTCAACACTTCGCATGAGGTGACCAAAGTACTGAAGTTTCAGCTTTAGCATCATTCCTTCCAAAGAAATCCCAGGGCTGATCTCCCTCAGAATGCACAGGTTGGATCTCCCTGAAGTCCAAGGGACTCTCAAGAGTCTTCTCCAACATCACAGTTCAAAAGCATCAATTCTTCAGTGCTCAGCCTTCTTCACAGTCCAACTCTCACATCCATACATGACCAGTGGAAAAACCATAACCTTGACTAGATAGACCTTTGTTGGCAAAGCAATGTCTCTGCTTTTCTTTTTTTTTTTTTTTTTTTTTTTTTAAAAATTTTATTTTATTTTTAAACTTTACATAATTGTATTAGTTTTGCCAAATATCAAAATGAATCCGCCACAGGTATATATGTGTTCCCCATCCTGAACCCTCCTCCCTCCTCCCTCCCCATACCATCCCTCTGGGTCGTCCCAGTGCACTAGCCCCAAGCATCCAGTATCGTGCATAGAACCTGGACTGGCATCTCGTTCCATACATGATATTTTACTGTTTCAATTCCATTCTCCCAAATCTTCCCACCCTCTCCCTCTCCCACAGAGTCCATAAGACTGTTCTATACATCAGTGTCTCTTGTGCTGTCTCGTACACAGGGTTATTGTTACCATCTTTCTAAATTCCATATATATGCGTTAGTATACTGTATTGGTGTTTTTCCTTCTGGCTTACTTCACTCTGTATAATAGGCTTCAATGTCATCCACCTCATTAGAACTGATTCAAATGTATTCTTTTTAATGGCTGGGTAATACTCCATTGTGTATATGTACCACAGCTTTCTTATCCATTCATCTGCTGATGGACATCTAGGTTGCTTTTCAATATACTATCTAGGTTGGTCATAACCTTTCTTCCAAGGAGTAAGCGTCTTTTAATTTCATGGCTGCAATCACCATCTGCAGTGATTTTGGAGCCCAAAAAAATAAAGTCTGACACTGTTTCCACTGTTTCCCCATCTATTTCCCATAAAGTGATGGGACCAGATGCCATGATCTTCGTTTTCTGAATGTTGAGCTTTAAGCCAACTTTTTCACTCTCCACTTTCACTTTCATCAAGAGGCTCTTTAGTTCCTCTTCACTTTCTGCCATAAGGGTGGTATCATCTGCCTATTTGAGGTTATTGATAGTTCTCCCAGCAATCTTGATTCCAGCGTGTGCTTCTTCCAGCCCAGCATTTCTCATGATGTTCTCTGCATATAAGTTAAATTAGCAGGGTGACAATATATAGCATTGACGTACTCCTTTTCCTATTTGGAACCAGTCTATTGTTCCATGTTCAGTTCTAACTGTTGCTTCCCGACCTGCATATAGGTTTCTCAAGAGGCAAGTCAGGTGGTCTGGTATTCCCATCTCTTTCAGAATTTTCCACAGTTTATTGTGATCCACACAGTCAAAGGCTTTGGCATAGTCAAGAAAGCAGAAATAGGTGTTTTTCTGAAACTCTCTTGCTTTTTCGATGATCCAGTGGATGTTGACAATTTGATCTCTGGTTCCTCTGCCTTTTCTAAAACCAGCTTGAACATATGAGAGTTCACAGTTCACGTATTGCTGAAGCCTGGCTTGGAGAATTTTGAGCATTACTTTACTAGCGTTTGAGATGAGTACAATTGTGCAGTAGTTCAAGCATTCTTTGGCATTGCCTTTCTTTGGGATTGGAATGAAAACTGACCTTTTCCAGTCCTGTAGCCACTGCTGAGTTTTCCAAACTTGCTGGCATATTGAGTGCAGCACTTTCACAGCATCATCTTTCAGGATTTGAAATAGCTCAACTGGAATTCTATCACCTCCACTAGCTTTGTTTGTAGTGATGCTTCCTAAGACCCACTTGACTTCACATTCCAGGATGTCTGGCTCTAGGTGAGTGGTCACACCATCGTGATTATCTGGGTTGTGAAGATCTTTTTTATACAGTTCTTCTGTGTATTCCTGCCACCTCTTCTTAATATCTTCTGCTTCTGTTAGGTCCATACCATTTTTGTCCTTTATTGAACGCATCTTTGTGTGAGATGTTCCCTTGGTATCTCTAATATTCTTGAAGAGATTCCAGTCTTTCCCATTCTGTTGTTTTCCTCTATTTCTTTGCATTTATCGCTGAGGAAGGCTTTCTTATCTCTTTTTGGTATTCTTTGGAACTCTGCATTCAGATGCTTATATATTTCCCTTTCTCCTTTGCTTTTCGCTTCCCTTTTTTCACAGCTATTTGTAAGGCCTCCCCAGACAGCCATTTTGCTTTTTTTGCATTTCTTTTCTGTGGGGATGGTCTTGATCCCTGTTCCCTGTACAATGTCACAAACCTCCATCCATAGTTCATCAGGCACTCTGTCTATCAGATCTAGTCCCTTAAATCTATTTCTCACTTCCACTGTATAATCATAAGGGATTTGATTTAGATCATGGCTGAATAGTGTAGTGGTTTTCCCTACTTTCTTCAATTTCAGTCTGAATTTGGCAATAAGGAGTTCATAATCTGAGCCACAGTCAGTTCCTGGTCTTGTTTTTGTTGACTGTGTAGAGGTTCTCCATCTTTGGCTGCAAAGAATATAATCAATCTGATTTTGATGTTGATCATCTGGTGATGTCCATGTGTAGAGTCTTGTGTTGTTGGAAGAGGGGGTTTGCTATGACCAGTGCATTTTCTTGGGAAAACTCTATTAGCCTTTGCCCTGCTTCATTCTGTATTCCAAGGGCAAATTTGCCTGTTACTCCAGGTGTTTCTTGACTTCCTACTTTTGCATTCCAGTCCCCTATAATGAAAAGGACATCTTTTTGGGGTGTTAGTTCTAAAAGGTCTTGTAGGTCTTCATAGAACCATTCAACTTCAGTTTCTTCAGCATTACTGGTTGGGACATAGACTTGGATTACTGTGATATTGAATGGTTTGCCTTGGATACAAACAGAGATCATTCTGTCGTTTTTGAGACTGCATCCAAGTACTGCATTTCAGACTCTTTTGTTGACCATCATGGCTACTCCATTTCTTCTAAGGGATTCCTGTCCGCAGTAGTAGATATAATGGTCATCTGAGTTAAATTCACCCATTCCAGTCCATTTTAGTTCGCTGATTCCTAGAATGTCGGCATTCATTCTTGCCATCTCTTGTTTGACCACTTCCAATTTGCCTTGATTCATGGACCTGACATTCCATGTTCCTATACAATATTGCACTTTACGGCATCGGACCTTGCTCCTGTCACCAGTCACATCTACAACTGGGTATTGTTTTTGCTTCAAATTTCTTACTTCAGATTAAAAAAAACCAAAGTAGCAACATTTAACATGTTAAAGTTCCCACTAACCTATTTTCACATTTTCTCAACATTTAACTGTTGCAAGAAAAATGTTCATTGCAAAAAAATTAGAGAAAAGCAAAAAAATTGTAAGAAAATAAACTATAATTTATAATCCCATAACCTAGAGTGAAAGCTTTTAATCTTTTGCTGTATTTCCTTTGGGCTTTCATATCTTAGATTGATACACTAAATAAAATTGTGTTATATTCTATAGGCAGTATTATACCCTTACTTTATCACTTAACATTACATATTGTAGATTTTCTCAGAATTATCTTTATTACTTTTTTAGAAGAAAATATGCAATGGATTTAATAACTATTCTGATGTAACTGGGGAAAAAAGCACTTTTGGATTGAAGCCCTAGTTTTCCATAATTTGTCACATTCTTGAAATTTCAGCTACTTGGATAACACTTACACATTTACAACATTTTCTCTTGGCCAATGTTTATCTCACCTCATGTTTTCACTTTTAAAAGTAAGAAGATTCCCATTTGTCTGCATTGTTTATAAGGCACCCACTGAATGCTAACAAATATACTGACTAAATGTTATAGTCATGAATAATAGAGCTATGGACTAATAGCTGCTTTTGACTAACATTCTTATAATTCTTTATAAGCTCTGGTACTGATCCTTGCACACATTTGAGAGTTCATTGCTCACCTTTGAGAGGTACATTAACTCTTTCAAGTCCCAGGGGCACCATTTAGTAAATGACTTCTTTAGTGCTCTAAATGTACCTTAGTGCTCTAAGAAAGAGACACATTAATCTTGAGAACATCCCTTGAGTACATAGGTCAGGAAATGGAATTTTCTTGATTTTCTCAGCTCAAAACATTATAAAGTTTACATAATTCCACCAACAATTCTCACTGGATTCTATTTACCTAAATTTGTAAATATCACCTAAATTGAAGGCCTAAAAAGAATTATTTACACAAAATACTTTTTGTGTTTAATTCCTAGAATAACTAGAAAAAGAATCCCTAATTCATAAATCTAATTGCATTACCAGAATCATTCCAAGTGACTTACTACAGAAACAACTTCCTTAAGTAATTCAAGGAAATGATGATATAAAATGATATGAAAACTTGAAGGCAACCATCAGCTTTATACAGTTGGAATTTGTTGATTACTGGACAAAAGAATGTTCAATGACATAACCCAAAATGAAAAATAAAATTGCTTAGTTTCACGAGTTCAGTTTATATGATATAAGGCAATTTCATATGCCAAAGTGAAACTTAAGGAAATTTCATAAGGTAAAGTAAAGTATAATTAGTATGAGAAATTTACAGTCTGCTATATTTAAAACTGTGAGTTGTTTTCCTTTAAATTTTCCTGTTACCGAATTTGTCACAGTGCAAAGATATTATATCTCTTAGATTTAGGTTACTACTTTTTAATTCTTATTTTGACTTTGAACATGTACATAATAGGAAAAAAATTCAAGAAGTCTTATGCTTTTTCTTATCAATATTGTTTACTTTTAAAGTTAGTCACATTCTGTTTGAGGGAGTTTAACATTCCCAAATATTGCAGTTCTAGGAGGAATGAAAATACAGGTCTTTAACAAATGCCTTCTTTGGAATGAGAAAGTATATACAAAATTTTAGCCTAATTACAGGTGTATAATTAAGGCTCAGGAGAATCTCAGGGACCGGTGGGTTGCTGTCTATGGGGTCACACAGAGTCGGACACGACTGAAGCGACTTAGCAGCAGCAGCAATGTTAGCTAAAGTTTTTGAAAGTTAAAAAAAAATGGAATGTATTTCAGTTGTTTGACTCTAAAGATTTCTGAAAATATTTATAGTTATGCATAAGTTTAATTTTTTTCTGAATTTAAGAGAGCTCATGAAGCGCATTAAGCTCTCTCAGTAGCATGCCTTAAGAGAGAGAAAATGCAAACAAGAGTAGTGCTAAGCCCTGAAAATCCAACCTTGCTGTGAGGATTGCTCCTGAAGAAGGGATGGGGAAGTGGTCTTCAGGTTCAATTGCAATGTGCAAAGAAGCAGATAAAATTCAAGCCAACCCAGGGTTAGTGCTCAGAGTCTGATGGGAGAGAAATCGCATAGACATTGAAGAAGTCTCCGTATAATTCCAAGGATTTACAAAGATGAGGCAGCAGGGAGGTTATAGACTATCTGACCATTCTGAAGAACCACTGCTCTCGATAAGAATTTAGAGGATCAGATCCAGCACCTGGTAACCAGGAATAGTTAGTAGTTAGCATCTCAAGAAAAAAAAAAAAAAATTAGGCTGGAGAGTTCTTCATATCTTTTGCCGAAAACTTAGAATGCAATGAAGATATTGATGCCCATTCAGAGAAACCAGTAAAGTGTATTATATGAAGTAAGATTTCACTCAGTGGGCACGGAAATTCCAGAAGATGAAGATTATAAAACTAGTTCCAGTGCCAATGGGTATGCGATTAGTATGGCTCTTGCTCATCTGCAGATAGCAGTGCCTTAGTTACATGAATTGAGACTTCAAAAAATCAGCCTAGGGAGTATTTTACTTAGATGATTGTGTCCAAAACTCTCTTCTTTGATATAGTATTCTTAATACTACCTTGTAACAATAAATGTACTATGTGGTAGCTTTTCTAAATATATTATTTTAATTCTTATGATAACCACACCATACTATGATTATCCCCATTACCCAGGGAAAAATCTGAGTTTCAGAAATATGTAGACTTCAGTATCTCATTGAATAGGGATAACTCATCAGTGTGTCTAGCTTCAAAGTGTTTCTACCACACTATTTTTTTATAGCAGGGTTTTGTAATAATTAGGAAGTTGATGTTGTGCAAACTGTAAAGGAATTTTATTAGCTTATTTGCTTGAAATAACCAGAGATAAGGCAGACCTGGCTCATTATAGGATTGATCGCTTCTGTTCTGTGGATCAGCCCCTTGCTTCAACAAACCCCCTCCGCTGCAGTAGGGCCACATGTCACATCTGAGTACCACACCATCAGGGGGAAAAAGCCCCCAACCAGAGAGTAACTGTTGTGCACTTCATTCTGGTTGAACCTACTTAGCGCAAGTTCCCTGGACAGTCAATGAGGTGGGGATGTGTGATTTACACTGAATGGTAGAGTTTCTTTTCTGCTGTCAGTGATGTGATCAACTCACTGGAACTAAATGACTGCTTCCTGGTGGCAAAGAAAAGGAATGGATGCTTTGCAGAGATAGAAGGGGAACTAGTAATTTCCACTACCATTTTTAGTAAGCATGGAGTGAATATATAGAAAAAAAGTTATATTTTTAAACCTTTCTGTCAGGTAAGTATTTTTATTCTAGTAAGTGCTTTTTACACTTAAGTAGCTAATTATATCCCTATTATTTATGAAGCATTCATGTGCCATAAATAAATGAACAAATGCATAAATTAGCATAATGGCAATGGCTAAAAGATTGCAGTTTTATTTCATAAAATTTGAGAGAGGCAAACATTCTAAATTACTATACTGAAAAAATAACAAATGTTGAAAACACTATAGATATAGGAAGAGTGGTGATGTATACCTGAAAAAGCAGTTTGAAGATAACTGGATAAGCTAAAAATAAATGAACATTGTTTTCATGAGTTAGTGGAATGAGCTTTGTGGTTAGTGTGCTGGTTACTGATCTTACAAAAGGATGATCACCTTAATATAGTCATCCCTGAGGATGCAATATCAGGATAGAGCCGCTCACAGCAGGCAGCACTAATAAATAAGCAATAAAATAAATTTGAAGGCATAAGAAGAAAGAACAAAATGTTATTATGGATGCTTTCTCCATTTTCAAAATACAGGTAACATTCCTAGGGAAGTACAAGGAAACCATGAAGCAGTCACATGTGAACAGCAAATAGAGTAATATGACAGTGAAATACTGTTCAATACAAGAAGAGAATGGGCTGAAATAAACGATTTTCCTTGGCCTAATGCTACCTGACAGAACAGAAGCGCAAGCTCCCTGAAGAGCCACCTTTTCTCCTTGTCTTGTAAAACTTGCTATATCTTAATACAGTTCCAGGCACAAATAGGCTGATCTCAATAAATATGTGTGGGACTCATAAAGAGTGTAGTGATAAGCACTAGTGAGAGCAATATTAAAAACAGCCACCATCTTCAGAGATTCCTTAGTGATTAGGATATTTATCCTTAAGGTGCACATTGCATTCAAATATTCTCTCTCCTCATCCTAAAGGAGTTCTCCGTGCCTCGCCATCAGCATATCTTTTGTTTCTTCATAAATAAGATAGCGCTGCCATTGGGGAAAGTGCCGAGCCACTTCCTCTTCCGGTTCCCATCTACACATAACAATACTCACGTTCCCTGCTCCTGAGGGTCACACTGCCACCTGTACACTTTGCCCTATCTTGGGTTGCCTCATCAATGTTCTCTAGCCTTTTCCAGATATTTTGGCTGCATTTCTCTTTTGCCCCTCATTTATAGAAATATACTCAGTTTGTTTCCTTCCATATTTTTTTTTTTTTAATGAGCAGCTGTACTTTTTCTGAACATTCACATCCTTCAAGTTGAGACTCTGTCTCCTTCCTTCTCTTAGTGACCATAATAATCACTTTTAATTATTTAAAAGGTACTGCCCTCACTTGCTTTCCTAATTTCCCCAGTTCCCCACCACCTAAGTCAATTGCAATTTGACTTCCATTTCCACAATTTTAATAAAATTAGTCTCACAGACATTACAAGAGATCCTTATTTCCAAATCCCACTGGACTATTTCCAAACTCTTTGATATATCTAAAGCTCTTCTTTGTATTGTCAACCACCAAATCATTTTCTTTAATGTTCTTTTATTCTCTTGCTTTTCCTTTTCCTTTAGATTTGTGTGCACACAGAGAGATTAAGGCTTCTCTTCATTTATGATGTTTCATAGTAAGACCAGCTTACTTTCAGCAGTTGTGCTAGCCAAGCTGTGTGTGTGTGTGTGTGTGTGAAAGTTGCTCAGCCATGTCCAACTCTGCAACCCCATGAACTGTAGCCTGCCAGGCTCCTCTGTCCATGGAATTCTCCAGGCAAGAATACTGGAGTGCGTAGTATTTCCCTATTCCAGTTGATCTTCCCAACCCAGGGATTGAACCCAGGTTTCCCACCTTAAGGCATATTCTTTACCTTCTGAGGCACCAGAGAAGCCCCAGAATACTGGAGTGGGTACCCTATCCCTGGTCCAGGGGATCTTCCTGACCCAGGAATCTAACTGGGGTCTCCTGCTTTGCAGGCGAATTCTTTACCAGCTGAGCAACCTGGAGGCTGTACTCACTGTCAACAGCCTGAAACTCTTGATAAACTGCCCTTGGTAATAACTTCTTTTCTGATGGATATTTCATTTTCTAAAAATTCCTTCAATATAAATTTTACAAAAATTCTTCTCATATAGTGCTACATGCCTTAATTTCATCTATTTGCTAATGTAGCTCATTCTTTCACATGGATTGACATTCTTTTCTTTATCTTCCTAAAAAATGCTAATCCCTCCTCATTACTCACCATTTCTTTCTCTCTCTCTTTCTTCTTGCTGCTGCTGCTGCTGCTAAGTTGCTTCAGTCCTGTCTGACTCTGTGCAACCCCATAGACCGCAGCCCACCAGGCTCCGCCATCCCTGGGATTCTCCAGGCAAGAACACTGAAGTGGGTTGCCATTTCCTTCTCCAATGCTTGAAAGTGAGAAGTGAAAGTGAAGTGACTCAGTCATGTCCCACCAGGCTCCTCCGCCCATGGGATTTTCCAGGCAAGAGTACTGGAGTGGGGTGCCATTGCCTTCTCCTCTCTTTCTTCTTAATTGAAGACTTTTTCAGGCCTCATGGATCATTGCAATGAGTGTTTGTTTTTTTTTTTTAGTATATATTTATTTGGCTGAGTTGGGTTTTAGTTGCATCATGCAGGATTTTTCTTTGTCACACGTGGACTCTCTAAGTTGTGGCACACAGGCTTCAGTAGTTGCAGCACTCAGACTTTTAGCTGCTCTGTGGCATGTGAGATCTTAGTTGCCTGTTCAGTTAGTTCAGTCCAGTCACTTGTTCGTGTCCAACTCTTTGCAACCCCATGAATCGCACCACACCAGGCCTCCCTGTCCATCACCAACTCCCGGAGTTTACACAAATCCATGTCCATCGAGTCAGTGATGCCATCCAACCATCTCTTCCTTTGTCGTCCCCTTCTCCTCCTGCCCTCAATCTTTCCCAGCATCAGGGTCTTTTCAAATGAGTCAGCTCTTCGCATGAGGTGGCCAAAGTACTAGAGTTTCAGCTTCAACATCAGTCCTTCCAATGAACACTCAGGACTGATCTTTAGGATAGATTGGTTGGATCTCCTTGCAGTCCAAGGGACTCTCAAAAGTCTTCTCCAACAGCACAGTTCAAAAGCATTAATTCTTCAGTGCTCAGCTTTCTTTATAGTTCAACTCTCACACCCATACATGACTACTGGAAAAACGATAGCTTTGACTAGACAGACTTTTCTTGGTAAAGTCATGTCTCAGCTTTTTAATATGCTGTCTAGGTTGAACAAGGAGCAAGCATCTTTTAATTTCATGGCTACAGTCACTATCTGTAGTGATTTTGGAGCCCAAGAAAATAGTCTGTCAGTGTTTCCACTGTTTCCCCATCTTTTTGCCATGAAGTGATGGGACCTGATGCCATGATCTTAGTTTTCTGAATGTTGAGTTTTAAGCCAGCTCTTTCACTCTCCTCTTTCACTTTAATCAAGAGGCTCTTTAGTTTTCTGCTTTCAGCCATAAGGGTTGTGTCATCGGCATACCTGAGGTTATTGACATTTCTCCCAGAAATCTTGATTCCAGCTTGTGCTTCCTCCAGCCCAGCATTTCTCATGATGTACTCTGCATAGAAGTTAAATAAGCAGGGTGACAATATACAGCCTTGACATACTCCTTTTCCTATTTAGAACCAGTCTGTTGTTCCATGTCCCATTCTAAATGTTACTTCCTGACCTGCATACAGATTTCTCAAGATGCAGGTCAGGTGGTCACATATTCCCATCTCTTTCAAAATTTTTCACAATTTGTTGTGGTCCACATATTCAAATTGGAGAAGGAAATGGCAACCCACTCCAGTATGCTTGCCTGGAGAATCCCAGGGACAGGACGTGGTGGGCCACCGTCTCTGGGGTTGCACAGAGTCAAACCCAACTGACATGACTTAGCAGCAACATGGTCAAAGGCTTTGGTATAGTCAATAAAGCAGAAGAAGATATTTTTCTGGAACTCTCTTGCTTTTTTGATGATCCAGCAGATGTTGCCAATTTGATCTCTGGCTCCTCTGCCTTTTCTAAAACCAACATGAACATCTGGAAGTTCACAGTTCATGTATTACTGAAGCCTGGCTTGGAGATTTTGAGTATTACTTTACTAGCGTGTGAGATGAGTGCAATTGTGCATTGGTTTGAGCATTCTTTGGCTTTGCCTTTCTTTGGGATTGGAATGAAAACTGACCTTTTCCAGTCCTGTAGCCACTGCTGAGTTCTCCAAATGTGCTGGCATATTGAGGGCAGCACTTGCATAGCATCATCTTTTAGGATTTGAAATAGCTCAACTGGAATTCTATCACCTCCACTAGCTTTGTTTGTAGTGATGCTTCTTGAGGCCCACTTGACTTCACATTCTAGGATGTCTGGCTCTGGATGAGTGATCACACCATTGTGATTATCTGGGTCGTGAAGATCTTTTTTATACCGTTCTTCTGTGTATTCTTGCCACCTCTTCTTAATATCTTCTGCTTCTGTTCAGTCTATACCAATTCTGTCCTTTATTAAGCCCATCTTTGTATGAAATGTTCCCTTGGTATCTCTAATTTTCTTGAAAAGACCTCTAGTCTTTCCCATTCTGTTGTTTTCTTTGCACTGATCACTGAGGAAAGCTTTCTTATCTCTCCTTGCTATTCTTTGGAACTCTGCATTCAAATGAGTATATCTTGCCTTTTCTCCTTTGCTTTTCACTTTCCTTCTTTTCACAGCTATTTGTAAGGCCTCCTCAGACAGCCATTTTGTTTTTTTGCATTTCTTTTTCTTGGGGATGGTCTTGTTCCCTGTCTCCTATACAATGTCACCAACCTCTGTCCATAGTTCATCAGGCACTCTGTCTATTAGATCTAGTCCCTTAAATCTGTTTCTCACTTCCCCTGTATAATCATAAGGGATTTGATTTAGATCATGGCTGAATAGTCTAGTGGTTTTCCCTACTTTCTTCAATTTACATCTGAATTTGGCAATAAGGAGTTCATGATCTGTGGCACAGTCAGCTCCCAGTCTTGTTTTTGCTGAGTGTACAGAGCTTCTCCCTCTTTGGCTGCAAAGAATATAATCAGTCTGATTTCCGTGTTGGCCATCTGGTGATATCCATGTGTAGAGTCTTCTCTTGTGTTGTTGGAAGAGGGTGTTTGCTATCACCAGTGCATTCTCTTGGCAAAGCTCTTAGCCTTTGCCCTGTTTCATTCTGTATTCCAAGGCCAAATGTGCCTGTTACTCCAGGTGTTTCTTGACTTCCTACTTTCACATGCCAGTCCCCTATAATGAAAAGGACATCTTTTTTGGGTGTTCTAAAAGGTCTTGACCAGGTATCAAAACCGTGTCTCTTGCATTGCAAGGTGGATTCTTCCTTGGGTCACCAAGTCCCTGCAATGACTTCTTATCTTCCTGGCACCCAGTCCTCCAGTATATCTTCTGCATTATTGTTTGGTTGTATGCCAAAAAATAACTCCAATATTACAGACTTTTTATTTGACCTCTACTGCATAGAGTAATGGTCTCCACATGGAGGTGTCCCTAAAGTGGACACAAAACAATGTACATGGCTTTAGGATCAGAACATCAGATGTGTTCTTCCATGAATAGAGCTACCCTGAGACATTTGTCTGTTAAATGGAAGAATGTAAGAATTCTCCTCTCAAAACATGTAGTCCAAATGTACAGTACTCATAATGCATTCTTATTTTATATATTCTCCAAGTTTTTACTGCAAATATATGTTTCAAAAAGTACAGCATTTAAATTGCAATCTGTTGTGTACTTTCTGCTATACTGCTCTGAATAAATATCTGAAACGCCTTGAGTGCTGAATGCCAGAGATGATTGAAATCCCTCTGAGCCATAAATTTAAAATGTGTTCTCTGTGATGGTGAAGATTTCGCATTATGCAAAAGATATAATTGGATACTCTATCCTGAAAGAAAGACAGGATAAATATTACAGAATTCCCTATACCTAGTCCTTCTCCTTTTAAAAGTAGAAATAAACTGCATCAGAGTATATTAAAGTAGAAAATAAAATATAAAATGATACAAGTCAACATCTATTTTGTTTTCTTTCTGATTCAAGTAGCCCCTAATTTAAACATACAGACTAGCAGATGAATTTTTGTTGTTGTTATTGTTAAATCCAGTCTAGCATCTCACTAAATGAATAAGAATTTCAGTCTGTTCAGTGAGGAATTATGTCCTTTTAAAATTTCAGAGTCTGCCAAACCTCAGGGACTCTGACCTTCTGCTACCTCTACCAAATTGAGGCAGAGTCATTTGTTGGTAGAGTTTTCCAAGCAGAGTATGCCAGAGGTGAGTAGACATTGCAATGCTCCTTAAAACCTCTAATTTTAGGGGCATGGAGTAAGCAAACAATTTCTCAAACATTTCCCAAGCAAACTAGAGATATACAAATATTTTAAGAATTTAACTTAGTCTTTAAAGATTTTTAATGGGGAGGAGGAAGCATATTTTATAAAGATAAGTCATTTTTAACCTAGGAATTATAACTTAATAGGTAGTCTAATCATCAAGAATTGATTAGATCTGATTTAATTACTACAGGTAATCACCTATAAGTAAAGTCCTAAAAAACATGTCTTGCCTAAGAGGAAATAAATCAGATGCAAGCATCAGCTCATCCTAGTCACTGGTAGGCAGCCAGCAAGAGTTAATAAATGCTAGGATGAGAATGTAAGTATAAACTGGTAATGGGGAGGCAGGCAAATGAAAGAGCAAGGGCCGCAACCTGAAGACTTTTTTTTAACCTCATAACTTTGCCTAGAATCAGCTCAATTGCCAGGTAAATAAAACTAAAGCTCTCTGGTGGTGCTGGTGGTGGTGGTGGTGGGTTGTTTTGTTTTGTTTTGTTTTCTGGGTCAGAAATAATGTTTAAAATCATCCATTTCTAGAAATACTGCCAGTCAAATGGAAAAATGACTGACATGTTTGTTCCATGGGCAGATGGTTTGGATGTTGATTTTTGTTAGTGTATGAGCTGTTTGGCTTGGGTGTCTACATACTGCTTTTTGTAGGTAACTAAAAATCTCTGCACCTGCCTAATCTCATATTTAACATTCAACAGTTGGTGGTGCTGGCAGGGATATCATTTTGAGATAAAAATCTCTATACTCATGTCATTTTGGGTGGACTATTATCAAAAAGCACGCAAATGGCAACCTGGATTAATTCAAACTTAAATTAAGGGTTCTGACTTTGGTTTTTGAGCCTGCTAAGACACTTAATCTGATACTCAGTACTTAGCTTCATAAAGACATCATAGTAACATGAATATATCATCAGATTAAGCACATAAGAAGCAACTGGCATTTACCATATTTTGATTATTATAATAACCTGCAAATGCAGAACCACTGTCCCTAAAATTTTGGGAGCTTTTCTCTCATCATATTAATCTTTCTAACTCAATAAGCTTGTGTTAGAAAGATAAAACTGTATATTTTAGTTTCTAAATCGGATCATAATCGGGCTATAAATTTTGTTAAGATCATATATTTAGAGGTCTGATTTCAAAGAAGCAAGCAAAAATGCCTTGTAAAAATATTATATTGGTTATAGCATTCTCCATGGATATGATAGAGTATTGATTAAAATGTGATAACCAATTTTTTAATTAAAGAAGGAATAAAAAGTCATCAATTAAAGGTCAATATGATTTTAATACAAACTTACACTGTATACTTTTAAATGTGTAATACTTACTCAGAAACTATAACATCTCTTTATGCTTTTTATTTTTTTGTCTTACCAGAGAATATTATTTATTTTAATTACAGCACATATTTCAGCTTTTAATAACTGCTGTGTTCTGGGTACTGTTCTGAAGGCTAGAGATGTAGCAGTCAAAAAGAAAATGTTCTGTTTTGGTAAAGTTTAGTCTAAACATGAAGTTTAAAAAACATCTATAGTTTCTGAATTAAGATTTTCTCAAGGGATATGCCCAGCAGTGGGATTGCTGGAGCATATGGTAGTTCTCTTTGTAGTTTTTTTAAAGGAACCTCAGTACTGTTCTCCATGGTGGCTCTAATAATTTAGAGACTCACTGGTAGAGAATAGACACATGGGCACAGGGCAGGATGGCCAGGCGGAGGCTGGCTGGGGGTGGGGGAGATGTCCTGGGAGACAGGGACTGACGGATGTGCACTGCCATGTGTGAAGCAGCTAGTGGGAACCAGCTGTGTAGTGCAAGGAGCTCAGCTCGGGGCCATGTGGTGACCTGGAGAGGATGGGTTGGTGGGGTGGTCCAAGAGAGAGGGGATAAATGTATACATATGGCTGATCCACTTCAGTCTACAGCAGAAACTAATACAACATTGTAAAGCAACCATACCCCAATTAAAACAAGCAAAGCCTATATGCTGTAGGACAGAGGCCACACTTTACCACAGCTGATTCTATAACATTAGCTCTATTGCCACACTAAACGTACTGAACTCCATTTTTTTTAAGAATTTTATTTTTAAAATATATTTTTAAATTATTGGCTATGAATGAAATTTATGATTCTAAAATTCCACATTGATCCACTACTTAATTACTGTCAAAGTAGAGGTGTTAATTAGCCCCACTAAAAACAACCTTATTATTTTTGTTAGGTAAAAAGGCAACACTTATTTGACTTTAGACTCAAATTTTAGACTAATTTTGACTCATCTATTTACCTCTATATATGATTTGCCATCAATTTATTTTTCAGGACATGCTCTGAAATTACAAAGCTCAAGGTTAAATGGTCTGTAGAGGCTGAGCTGCATTTCATAATTGCTCTGAGTATTTAAATACACAAAGTATACATTTTTTTCAGGCTGAAATTATTGTGGTCAGATTCAAAGGGCCTTTTTATCTATAAGTTAAAGCAGACTCCAAAGTGCCTCCTGAGGAAATTTGGGACCAACCCTTCCCAACAGGCATTTTCTGAGTAGAAATGGGGTATCATTATCCCAGCTCCTTCAAAGGCCCCTCCTCTTTCCTTAGAAATGCTGGTCTACTCCCAGGCCACAGAACAATAAAGTGTGCAACCCTGATCTTCATCAATAACACAAAGCACTTGCATTCCAAGCATTTGTTAGGGAATCCAACTACAAATTACTGCTGCTCAGTAGCCATCAAAACTTTAGTTAAGAGAATAATATCTGGAAAAATTTCTGAAGTGTAACTGAATCCACATAAAGGAATCATTAAAATCAACCCATGGGTTAGGGCTGAAAAACAGAGAAATGCACACCCAGACAACCAAACATTGTCCCCCACAGAAATATTTCTAGTCAATTATGCTTTCCCCTTGGCATTGTACCCTGGGCCTGCGCTGCAGGACTCGGTAATAAACAGTTCCATAAAACTACTTTGATGTAGTTACTGCAACAATTTCTTGAGGATACTGTTCACTGTGTCACAGTGTCCCTTTTTATGAGGACTCAAAGGAGAAGTTTGTCTCTGGATTCAGTGCCAGGAATCACTGCTGCTTCTAGGCAACAGGTGAGCTTCTTTTTTATTGGCACTGGGCAACATGTTTCCTCTAATGCCCTCTTTCCTTTGACTGCTTCAGAACTCAAGAGTCAGGTGTGTGGCTGGCTGCAAGCAAGTTAGATGCCTTTATGGCATTCTTGAATTGATCTCATATTTTTTTCTTTTGCTTTCCTTCTCCCCCACTGCCATTTGCTTTTTACTTCAATTTATCTAAATATATGAAAGCTGCCATACATCCTTTTCTGGAAAAGATGTGATAAATAAGGAAGATGAATAACACGAGATAATAAATAGCATGTATTTTTCATTTTCTCATGTGAGTCCCCTACTTGATTCATCGACTGAGAGACTCTGATCTTTGGCACCAGGGCAGTTGTCATAAATAGACTGGAAAAACAAACAAACAAAAAACCCTCATTCACAGCTTCTAATTGTGAAAGGATTCATCAGATAAAATAATAATAATTGAGGCTGTGAAATGAACATAGAGAATTTTTTTTTCTAGTTATCACATAAAGAATTCTCAGAGTTGAAAGAGGCAAAAGAGAAAAGGAAAAAAAAAAAAAAAACTAGAGTAAGAGGTAGTGTAGGGGCCAGCTTGCACATCTCCTGATATGTCTGAAGAGCCAGTAGTCAGTAGCCTCACAAAAGTGAGGAAGAGGGCTTTATAGAGAAATAAGAGTAACCACTGACCCTTGAGTACTTGCAGCCCTCAGAAAGGTGTAGATAATAGCCAGTTCTTCAGCAACCAGGCCCAGAAATACATGGTTGGTGATTCAGAGGCTGCACACTGAGGGACAATGTTGTGGCTGGGATTATTGTGACAGAACCAGCAGAGCAAAGGGCAGAGGTGTCAACATCAAGAACTACACCGGGCATTTTCTATCAGGAGGAGAAGACCAGTGTGGCCCTCAGGTGAGAGTGAGGCAGGATTGCTCCTAACTGCTAGGGCCCCTGGAGCTTAGTAATAGAAGCAGGATGAGAAACAAGAAGAGGACCCTGAAAATGGTGAACTAAAATGAGACTGGGCTAAACTGAAAATGAATGAATTTTGTACTGGCAAAGGATGACTTATATAGAACCTAGGTTAATTTGTCCTTTAAAAGGTTGGTACCTCAAGTATAAAGAAATTATAAAGGGTAATATTTGAAAGATACATTTTTGCATGTCATGACCAAAATATGAGTCTATTAAGTAAATAAATAATACTTATATATGGTATATATGTAACATTGTAATCTAGAATCTCTTCATACTTCTCTTTGAAAATTTGTTCTTTCTGAAGTCAATAATCATACAGTGAAATATGGATATATCTAGATTATCATTCCCATTTCTGTTCTTAGTCTCCAAGGAGCAGTTGCTAAACACCAAACTACTTTTAGTTTATATGAGAACAACCCTCTCATTGTTCCCTCCTATTAGTTTGAATATTTTTCGCTGCATTTTTACTGCCAAAATTTGAATGTATGCTATTCAACTTTGAATGTATATTCTATATGGATTTTCTCTTTCCCCTCCTTTACTTCCTACAATGGGAATTTCATTGTTCTAAGTTATCTTTCAAATAAAATCAGATACAGATCTTTATCCCCAACCATATCTCTTTAAAATTCATATTGTGAACACCAAACTGCTACCTGGAATACAGGTATTCCTAATATTACTAGTCATATTTCTCATTATAGCCTCAAACACAACATATTAAAACTGAAATTATTAACTTTCCCTTAAGCCAGATACCATTGCCAGGTTAACTCTCCACTCTCTTGAACCCCTGCACAAAATATATATTAATTATGTGATTTTTTTTTGTCTAACCATATAAAATGAGTCAAAGACTTTCTTTTTTATGTGTTTATTCTTAATTGGAGGATAATTAACAGTATTGTGGTGATTTTTGCCGTACATCAAAATAAATCGTCATTACCCTTTCAGTTCAGTTCAGTTCAGTCGCTCAGTCGTGTCCGACTCTTTGTGACCCCATGAACCGCAGCACGCCAGGCCTCCCTGTCCATCACCAACTCCCGGAGTTCACTCAGACTCACATCCATCGAGTCAGTGATGCCATCCAGCCATCTCATCCTCTGTCGTCCCCTTCTCCTCCTGCCCCCAATCCCTCCCAGCATCAGAGTCTTTTCCAATGAGTCAACTCTTCACATGAGGTGGCCAAAGTACTGGAGTTTCAGCTTTAGCATCATTCCCTCCAAAGAAATCCCAGGGTTGATCTCCTTCAGAATGGACTGGTTGGATCTCCTTGCAGTCCAAGGGACTCTCAAGGATCTTCTCCAGCACCATAGTTCAAAAGCATCAATTCTTCGGCACTCAGCTTTCTTCACAGTCCAACTCTCATATCCATACATGACCACAGGAAAAACCATAGCCTTGACTAGACGGACCTTTGTTGGCAAAGTAATATCTCTGCTTTTCAATATGCTATCTAGGTTGGTCATAACTTTCCTTCCAAGGAGTAAGCGTCTTTTAATTTCATGGCTGCAGTCACCATCTGCAGTGATTTTGGAGCCCAGAAAAATAAAGTCTGACACTGTTTCCACTGTTTCCCCATCTATTTCCCATGAAGTGATGGGACCAGATGCCATGATCTTCATTTTCTGAATGTTGATCTTTAAGCCAACTTTTTCACTCTCCTCTTTCACCTTCATCAAGAGGCTTTTTAGTTCCCCTTCATTTTCTGCCATAAGGGTAGTGTCATCTGCATATATGAGGTTATTGATATTTCTCCCGGCAGTCTTGATTCTAGCTTGTGCCTCTTCCAGCCCAGCGTTTCTCATGATGTACTCTGCATATAAGTTAAATAAGCAGGGTGACAATATACAGCCTTGACCTACTCCTTTCCCTATTTGGAACCAGTCTGTTGTTCCATGTCCAGTTCTAACTGTTGCTTCCTGACCTGCATACAGGTTTCTCAAGAGGCAGGTCAGGTGGTCTGGTATTCCCTTTAGCCCACCGCATTCCCACTGTTATTTCTTCAGCATAGATTCAGCTTTGGATCCTCCATTATTATGACTAGCTGTGGAACAAAGAACAAAAGATTTTGGTATTCAGATGAAACTAGATTGTACTACCTTCTGTGGCTTTCAGCAAATCACTTAAAATTTACAGTTCCTTCATCTGTAAAATAGAAATTAAAAATAGCTGCCTTACAGGTTTGGTGTGAGTATTCTGCTGCTGCTGCTAAGTCGCTTCAGTTGTGTCCGACTCTGTGCGACCACATTCAGCAGCCCACCAGGCTACCCTGTCCCTGGGATTCTCTAGGCTAGAACACTGGAGTGGGTTGCCATTTCCTTCTCCAATCATGAAAGTGAAAAGTGAAAGTGAAGTCACTCAGTCTTGTCCGACTCTTTGTGATACCATGGACTGCAGCCTTCCAGGCTCCTCCGTCCATTGGATTTTCCAGGCAAGAGTATTGGAGTGGGGTGCCATTGCCTTCTCCTATCCTCTAGCTAACTGCCAGTAAAAACCAAGCCCTTCCATTTCTTTCTGGAGACTGAGCAGTTCCATTCAGCACAATACAAGAAAACAGAGAAAAAGTCCTACCAGAATCTTAAGACAAGGTGGAATATTTATCATCACACTCATCCTGAATGTGTCTAAGCCTCCTAAATTTTTAGCAAGTGCTCAGACTCCGTCAAACACAAGACTGACAGTCTCTAAAACAAAGGCATGACTCACAAAGTTAAGAGCTGATGCCTGCAGTTTGACGGATCCTAGTTTATGCTGAACTCCTGAAAACACTCTAGGGGGATTTAAGGAGATTGAAAGACTTAGAAGTACCAAGGAACATTTTGTAATATACAAACTCTACCAGGGCTCAAGGGCAATTATCTTTCAAACATGTAAGAGGGCCTCCAAGGATGCCAAGGTTCTCAGGGGTTCAGACTCTTCTCCCCACTCGGCCTGGCAGCCCGCATGGGGCTCGGGCAGTCCTGGCTCAGCTCAGCTGCCTGGAGGACAGAAGCAGCAAGTGGGCCCAGTGAAACCCACACTCAAAATGCTGCCTATTCGAGATGCGAAATGACTGACAAATGTTCACAGTCCTTCAAAGGTTGTCAAAGCCAATACAAAGTGGCTGTAAATGTCGTCAACAGTTAAGATGCATTTTAGGAAAGAGGTAAAATTTGTGGATTCAGAAATTTATCCTAAAAATGCTAAGTTTTAGCAAAACAGAAAGTAACTCAGGATTAAAGAAAACATTCCCATATAAAAATGTTTCATTATAGTCAAATATTTTGTGAAGAAAAAAAAATCTTTCATTTGATCCTTAACTTTTAACAGATTGAAATATTCTTAAAATGCTAATATATTCATATTTGATGAATACTTTTTCAAGAATAATGCTCTGTAAAACATGTTTTTGGTAAACACACACACCCACTGATTAAGAACTGGAATCTTGACAGAGCTCCAAGGAAATTCTCACATGAAGCCAGACTGGAAATCAGTTCTCATCACACCAGGTATGGTGGGCAGCTGGTCTGGGACAGATCAGAGCAGGGCTTGACTTACCTCCATCCATGTGCTTCAGCGCCTTCTCAGCCTCATCTGGATTCTCAAACTCCACATAGGCGTAGCCTTTAGACAAATGGGGGTGCATCCTTTCTACAGGCATGTCAATCATTTTAATTTTCCCATAGGTGGAGAATATAGCCTGAGCTAATTTATCTGAAGTCCTAGCACCAGTCTAGTACCTGCTTAGGAAAATCTATTATCTCAATTATTCCCATGGACTGTAGCCCACCAGGCTCCTCCATGCATAGGATTCTCCAGGCGAGAATACTGGAGTGGGTTGCCATTTCCTTCTCCAGGAGATCTTCCCAACCCAGGGATTGAACCAGGGTTTCCTGCATTGAAGGTGGATTCTTTACCAGCTGAGCCACCAGGAAAGCCAATTATTATTTCCATAGTTGCTCCTTTCTTCCATCTCAGACTGCTGAGAATTACTGAAGAAAATCATGTGCATGCGTGCTCAGTCACTAAGTCGTGTCAGACTCTGAGACCCTGTGGACTGTAGCCCGCCAGGCTTCTCTGTCCATTGGATTTCTCAGGTAAGAGTGACTGGAGTGGGTTGCCATTTCCTTCTTGAGGAGATCTTCCCTGCCCGGGAGTTGAACCCTAGTCTCCTGCATTGGCAAGCAAGTTCTTTACCACTGAGCCACCAGGAAAGCTGGAAGAAAATCATACAACTTTGTAAATTCAGGGTCATGAAGGGTAGCTAGGCTTGCAATAATAATTCATTTTTTTTTAATCACCTTCTTCTTCCCCTTTTACTTTCAGAACAGTTCTGAACCTTTACCATTCCCCCTAAGTCATTTTATCTGTTTCATTCCATTTAATCTCAGGTATGATTTTTGTTTTCAACCTTACGTACATAGTTGAGGTTGTCAGGTATATTTCTTTCATCTTTCTGCCTTCACACCAATAAGTTTATCTCACTATGCCCCCTCTCATATTATTCCTTTGCTCCCAGTTTTAGGAAGAGAGTTGTCCTTCCCTTTTTTCAGTGTCAACACTTCACCTGTTCTTTTGATCACTCATTTCTCATATTATCTTATTCAGAAATTTGTTCTATTAGCAATGCCCCTTTTCTACTACATCTTAAATATCCATTTCTATTACTCTTTGACTTAATCTTTGAACAAAGTATGTATTTCTTATTTATTAATCAAATACTCAAAATGCATAGAGTTCAAAAATCTTTTGAATATTTTATCTTAAGTGGAAGTATCATTGATATGGGCAAATTATCTTAATACACCCACTAATTTATAGATAGATTTTTTAAGAACTTAGATTTTATTTTTTTAGGCTATTAAAACTTTCTTATGAAAGGGTATCTTAAAGAAAATTATGATATTTTCTTCAGTAAAACTAAGTACACAGTTTGAATCTAAAGCAATTGAGATTACTCTTTCCGATCAGTCCTTGGAAGAAGTCAAAGCAACAATTATATTTATTTCTTTTACTCTAGGCATATTTTAGAATTTCATGATGATATTAACAAAGAACAATATCTATTAAGTGGCTAGCATTATCAACTATTATTACTGATGGTTTACAGATATTAGCTCATTTAGTGGCCCCAACTCTATGAAGTAAGTGATAATATTATTCCTGTTTCTTAAAGGAATAAATCAAGACTCTGAAAGATAATGTAACTTGCCCAAACACAAGTTATTAGTATTTATAAGTATGTCTATTTTGAACTATAAGCCTTATCCCTTTTTGTATAATGAGATCCTTATATTTTCCATTAATTTTTTCAATGAAAGTTATTTAACTTTTATAATATACTTTTATACATTTCTTTGAAATCATAAGCAACTTATCTTCATAATGGTTAAGCAATCACATAGAATTTTGAAATATTATTAAGAAAGTGTTAACTCCCAAATAGTTAAGATTATTTAGTAATGTAAATCTTTCTGCTTCCCTCAGATCCACAATTTCAATGTCATTTGTCAGAAATATTCAGCATCTAAGGTCTTTGTCCTACGTGCTTGTAAAGAGACTGCTGAGATAAAGGGAGAATTTTCATTGCTAAGAGGGCTGAACAAGTGTCAAGCTGGTCATTTTTCAGCTTACAGGCCGATTAGTTACAACAGTTCAACTAGAAAGTCATTGCCCAGGGCAGTGTTTAAAGTGGTGGATTCTGTGATATGAACTGGCAGAGGAACATTAAAGCAAGTGGGAGAAGAGGGTCCTTTTGGGGAGGAATGTGGCAGAAAACATGAAAAACAAAATGCTCTTTGATACTCTCTGGGACTTGATGGGAAGGCCACCCGCACAAGTCACCTCCTATTGTAACTGCGCAAAAGAGAG
Organism: Bos mutus; assembly: GCF_027580195.1. Taxonomy (NCBI): domain Eukaryota; kingdom Metazoa; phylum Chordata; class Mammalia; order Artiodactyla; family Bovidae; genus Bos; species Bos mutus. The sequence continues at coordinate 27,436,658 of NC_091622.1, read as the reverse complement.
CACCCTCCTTGTACGTTTGCCTCTATTTCATGTTCCTTTTTTGTGAAGTAATGTGATTTAGCACTGGTGTCTGCTGGATAAAAAGAGTCTGATTAATGTGCGGCACTTCCTGTTATAGCATATACACCCCTGTAAGTGATGGAAGACTCTCACATAATTGGATCTGAAATGGAATAAAATGATGAAAAATTTAGCATAGCCTTTGTCTTTATATGCTGCAGTGGGGACAGTCAAGAGGTCAGGATACTCGGAAATGATGAGGGGCCTTTTATAGTCTCTGCTGGTAAAAATTTGTTTAACACAATCCCATGATTAAAAGGAGCGTGCATCCCGCTGTGGCACCAAGGTACAAGAGAGGGAATAATAAATTGGTGCCATTGACAAGATGTCATTTGTTATCTGCTTTAAAATGTCAGGTCATGTCATTGTGGTGAAATATTTTCCCTCTTGATGTATGTCTTACAAAACAGGTTCAATGTTTGGCACTATTCTATTTCAATAAAAGAAAACAGCTTTTAATCTGGAAAGCACTGTCACCAGGAGGAAAATAAGGTCATTCGAGACTCTTATTTGGCCATTTCTCCACAACCCTCCATTAGCACTATATTTCAATAACCGAGTTGGTCCAAATTTTTTCTTTAATTTGTCTTTTGAGGAGTGTAATTATCCATCTGCTCTCTTGGCCAAAGGCAGGGAGAAAAAGGGATTTTAGATATTGCAAGGTTATGAAAAGTCTAAATCCTGGTAACGGCATGGTCTTATGTACTTTAACTATGTGATTATTAGATTCTTCATAACTCCTTGTTTCTAAAAGTCTCAGGATACAAACATAGAGAAAAAAAAGTTCTCCCAGAATATATCAATTAAAAAATAACTGAAGAGAATTTTAAAAGCCAAAAAAGGAGAAAAAATTCAAAAGTCACATATTTGTGGGCTATGATACTGTTACACTGATAGATAATTTAAATTACTATGAATGTAAATGATATAGAATACAGGATATTAAAGACTCAGTTAAATTGTTTTCCATGTTTCACGTGTCCACATTTTCAGTTTAAATTCACTGAAGTGACTTTGGACCAAATATGTTTGTCTTGTGCTAGACCAAATTTACGTCTTGAATTATAGAATCATGTTTCCATTGAACTGGAAAAGAAAAATCTGTTTTAGGTGATAGTGGTGCAGAAGGTACTATCTGTTCCTGACACACATAAGCTCCTGGGCCGGGTCACTAAGTGAGGATTCTTGGCTTTGTACAGGAAATTCAAGAGTGAGAGGAAGTAGAGTGAAAACAGGTTGAAGATATACATTCCATAGACAGAATGACTTTCAGGCACATACAGCAATCAGTGGTAGCTTGCAGTAAGCAGTGGCAGTGAGCAGTAGCTGGAAGCAAGATATTAGTTCCTCGACCAGTAATTGAACCCTGGTCACTTGGATAAAAACCCGGAGTCCTAACTGCTAGACCACAAAGGCTAGTGGCTAGGGCTTAAATCCCCAGTCCTTGCATGCCTTGACAAAAAAAAAAAAAATTTTTTTCTTGATGAGACAGAAGAGAAAGAGAAAAGTAAAGAGTACTTTTGAAAAGCAGAGTATATGCAAAAAGATGCAAGGGCAAACGCAGTAGAAAGTCATTTGGGGACGTTTAAATCATTTTTAAGAGTGTATCCCAGGTCTTTGTCTTCCTTCTGGCCAATCATCTTGCTTTGCCACCATGGCTAATTTGCCTCAGGGTCATCCCCTGTGTGCTCGCACCCCCCTGAGCCAAGATAGATTTCAACGAAAGAGTTGTGCGGGGGGAAGGGAGAGAATGGCAGACTTATTATGGCTGGTGTCCCCTGTCTTTTGACTCCTGAGGAGACTTTTGTGCATGTATAGTGTCTCCCTTGCCCCACGGAGGGGACATTTGTGACCTCTTAATCTTTCACTTGAGATTCCTAAGTGGCTCAGTGGTAGAGAATCTGCCTGCCAATGCAGGAGACACGGGTTCAATCCCTGGGTCAGGGAGATCCCCCAGAGGAACAAATGGAAACTCATTCCAGTATTCTTGCCTGGAAAATCCCATGGACAGAAGAGCCAGGTGGGCAGGCTACAGTCCATATGACTGCAGAATGGGAAATGACTGAACACACACACACAATCTTTTACTCAAATAGAGCTTAGCTCCCCTTTGTTTCTGCCAAATTGTTATATTAAAGTGTCCCTAGGAGACAAAGCCTGGCTATTTACTCTGTTAATGTTGTTATTTCTATTTGAAGTACAAACTGGAGGCTGATTGTAAATGCCTAACCTGGAGTCCACCAATCTCCTATCTCAGGAAATAAAAACAGGAGGTTAGTTATAAGTGTCAGGCCTGAAGCCTACCTTTTTTCTGCTCTAAGAAATGTGAATAGGAGGCTGGTTATAAATGTCTAACCTGGAGCCCACCTAGCTCCAGCCTCAAAAAGACGAGGATGGCCTGGGGTATGTGGTTGTTAGTTTTTTTTATTTTTTTTTATTTTTAAACTCCACAATATTGTACTAGCTTTGCCAAACATTGAGATGAATCCGCCACAGGCACACCTGCGCTCCCCATCCTGAATCCCCTCCCTCCCCCTCCCCATACCCTCCCTCTGGGTCGTCCCAGTGCACCAGCCCCAAGCATCCAGTATCGTGCATTGAACCTGGACTGGCGACTCATTTCATACATGATATTATACCTGTTTCACTGCTATTCTCCCAAATCTCCCCACCCTCTCCCTCTCCCACAGAGTCCACAAGACTGATCTATACATCAGTGTCTCTTTTGCTGTCTCATACACAGGGTTATTGTTACCATCTTTCTAAATTCCATATATATGCGTTAGTATACTGTATTGGTGTTTTTCTTTCTGGCTTACTTCACTCTGTATAATAGGTTCCAGTTTCATCCATCTCATTAGAACTGATTCAAATGTATTCTTTTTAATGGCTGAGTAATACTCCATTGTGTATATGTACCACAGCTTTCTTATCCATTCATCTGCTGGTTGTTAGTTTTTAATGGGCTGGGTACTTTCATAGGCTAACAAGTGGGAGGAATATTCTTGCTGTTCCAGGCGAGAGGGTGAGAGTTTCTAGGAGTTGGGACACTACCTACTTCTTGTCCTTTCATGGTCAGCTCTGGAAATGTCTTGGCAGGAGGAGATTTTTTTTTCCAGTATTCTCATGAAGGTATAATGAGCTAAAGATCAGTGGCCAGACCAGGCTCACTGTCATTTTGGTTTTCGCTGGTTCCAGCTAGTTTTTGTCATATCCTGTTTTTCTCAATGGTTTGCTCACCTCTTCCTTCTTTTAACAATTGTGCCCTGCTCCCTTCCTTCCTGTCTTAGTAGGACATAAATTACCCAACAAAAGGGAAGGTATCTTATTTCTTGTCAATATTTTACACACAAGTCAGAATTTCAAGTAGCCAACTACAAAGCAAGATAAAGTGAGAAAGAACAAAAATAGCTCTGACCAATGTCATGAAAGAAAATCACTAGAGATGTTTTAAGAATAGTATTTTGCATACAACTGAGCATAAAAATTTGCCTTGAAAGTACCATTGAAATAAGAGGGAAGGGGGCAGAGCACAAATTTTAAAAGAATGATAAAGCCCCAGGTCACAACACAAACTGATTAGAACTAGATAAATGCAAGATGGTGAGTAAGTCAACTTCCACTAGACTTTGAGCCCTAGTATACTGTTGTTTAGTCACTAAATCATGTCCAATTCTTTTGCAACCCCATGGACTGTAGCCTACCAGGCTCCTCTGTCCATGGGATTTCCCTGGCAAGAATATGGGAGACAGTTGCTATTTCCTTCTCCAGGGGATCTTCCTGACCCAGAAATCCAACCTGTTTCTCCTGCTTGGCAGGCAAATTCTCTACCACTGAGCCTCAGTATAAGCTCATCTTAACACATTGCCAAGCTAAATGATACTCCCATCAGTGCCATGACAGTTCTGAGGACAACCATCAAAGAAAAAAAGTGGGCAGTGGTCCAGTTCCTGGAAATCCCACCCCTTCCCTGAAATGGTTAGATTAATCCTCCCATTCATACCCAGCCCATAAAAAACTAACCCAAAATATCTTGAGGCCAGCTCTCACCTTCTGAGATGGACCTTACTCTGTCTGTGAAGTGTATCTCTACCTAAATAAACCCACTTCTTACCTATACTTTGCCTCTCACTGAATTCTTTCTGCCATGAGACATTAAGAACCTGAGCTTCATTAAGTCCTGAAACCAGGAGTGTGATCTCAGTCAAAAGACCATGGATTTTGGCCAGGTTTGAGTCCAGGCTTCATGGGTTCAAGTCCCAGTTTGAGGCTCACAGTTTCAACATGGCGGATAGCTCAGAGGTTTAGTGAAGACTATTATGAAGAGATCACAAGGTGAGCTCACTGACACCCAAACCTCACTTCGGACTGAGTGACAACTCTTTCTTACTGTTGCTTTCATTTTTTTTTTTTTTTTAAGCATTGGTCTGCTATTAAAAGTAGTTTGGAAATTAAAATCTCATTACCGGAAATAAACAATGTAAATCAATGTTGCAAATTCAAAGTTCACCGTAGCCAGGCCAGTCCTTCTCTGAACCAATCAATGAGAGTGTTCAGTTTGAATAAAGCTTCTCTGTTGTAGTTCAATTTTTCCAAATACCATTTTTCAACAGTAGAATAATAGTATAAATTTCAGATTTTATACATGTGAAATATTCTGGGTCTTTAAAATATGTTTAAAAAAATATCATGCAGACCAAACTAAAACTGCCTGTGAATAATGTGTGACCACCTTCCAGTTGCTATAATTAATGATTTTTCAAATGACTGAGACATGTTTGTTCAGAAATTTGTAGCAAGTAAATTATATAGAATGGATTTGCATTATTATTTGCATCATAATTTGCATTAATATTATCTTATTATAAACCTGCAAAAATTGAAGAGGATATTACAAGTAAACAGAAATTTCATTGAAGTTTTACAACCTCTAGTGTTATTCAGGAGCCCAAAGAAAAAAAAAGGCAAATTATTCACCTCAGAAATACCATCTTCCTTCAGCTCAGCCATTGGTGGAAAGGCCAGCATAATCAAATAAACTAAAGGATAAGAACGTTCGTGAAAAATGATTGATCTTTAAAGACTTCTGTACACACAAGGAAACTCTTCCGTATGATAATCTAACTCCCTCAGAGATTGCATTTAAATGAATTTCCTTTGGTGTTGGCAGCTGCTCCTTCCGTTATAGTTAAAAATATCATCTCTATGGTCCTTTTATTTAAAATGTCTACATAGCTAACTTATTTAGGTAAAGATAAAACTATGCTGTATCCATGCATTAATTCTTTAAACTTGTTAGTGCTTTTAGTGCATAGATCAGATCAGATTAGTCACTCAGTCGTGTCTGGCTCTTTGCGACCCCATGAATCACAGCACCCAGGCCTCCCTGTCCATCACCAACTCCCGGAGTTCACTCACACTCACGTCCATCGAGTCAGTGATGCCATCCAGCCATCTCATCCTCTGTCGTCCCCTTCTCCTCCTGCCCCCAATCCCTCCCAGCATCAGAGTCTTTTCCAATGAGTCAACTCTTCACATGAGGTGGCCAAAGTACTGGAGTTTCAGCTTTAGCATCATTCCTTCCAAAGAAATCCCAGAGTTGATCTCCTTCAGAATGGACTGATGGGATCTCCTTGCAGTCCAAGGGACTCTCAAGAGTCTTCTCCAACACCACAGTTCAAAAGCATCAATTCTTCGGCACTCAGCCTTCTTCAAAGTCCAACTCTCACATCCATACATGACCACAGGAAAAACCATAGCCTTGACTAGACGAACCTTTGTTGGCAAAGTAATATCTCTGCTTTTGAATATGCTATCTAGGTTGGTCCTAACTTTCCTTCCAAGGAGTAAGCGTCTTTTAATTTCATGGCTGCAGTCATCATCTGCAGGGATTTTGGGGCCCAGAAAGATAAAGTCTGACACTGTTTCCACTGTTTCCCCATCTATTTCCCATGAAGTGATGGGACCGGATGCCATGATCTTCGTTTTCTGAATGTTGAGCTTTAAGCCAACTTTTTCACTCTCCACTTTCACTTTCATCAAGAGGCTTTTTAGTTCCTCTTCACTAACTAAGCATATCTATTTTGAAGAGAAGAAAAAATTTAGGAGAAATTTCACACAGCAAAACATTTTACTATATATATGTAAGCCTAAAGGTAGAATGGTCTAATGTAGCTTTAAGATAGTTTAATATAAATAAAAAATTATCTCCAAATTCCACAGACAAACAAAAAGCCAACAATATAACCTATAAAGAAAGGATATGAAATTTGCACAAAAGGTGTTTAATGTGGCAGAATGATTTACTGAAACATTAACTCGGATTTTTCTTGGATTGCTATAAACGCTTTCTCCTCCTGATTCCAAGAAGATGGTCAGTATTGTGTCTTCTGCACTCAGGGGCTGCAAAACAGTCAGGTGCAAAGGAGATATCCCTAGGCACAAGAAACTAAGTGATCTAGGTTTTGTTTGTAAGAGTTAAAATTCTATACATTTATCTCAGAAGGGAAAGAAGGAAAAAAGCAAACGTTACTAAATGAAAAACTGTGGGCAGAAACTTCATCCAAAACTGTAAAAAGAACAAAGATTTTTTTAGTGCCATAGCATCCTGGAAATGGCAAGGTCTCAGTGGAGAATGTCTGTGTAGTGCACTTAGACAGACTAGACACTTGAAACCCAGCATCACCACCTTGCAAGTCAATAATGGTTTATCTTGGTATCTGCATTAATAAGACTAAGTGGCTTAGACACGCATCAACTATGACCAATGTAGACTGAACCAGAGGACGGTTCCCCCATGTGTTTCACAACTCATCAGAACCTAGGGAACTTTGTTCACTCATCTATATTTCATCTTTATATTCTCCTCCTCTAGACAGTCATTATGACTGCTTTATCCAGGGTGGCCAACAAATTGCCTATTACTAAATCAGAAAATGCTTATTAAGAAATCGAATTGCTACTTTTGACATTGTCTGTAGTTCCTTTCTTCTTGAAATGCTCTCTCTCATTGTACTCTGTGATTGCTTTCTGTATGCATGTATATGTGTGGAGGGGGTTGTATATGTGTCTTATCTGTGGATAATCCTTTATCATTTCTGTTTATACTTTCCTTCTTCTTTCTACCCATTGCATTGTTGTTGTTCAGTCGCTCAGTTGTGTCTGACTCTTTGTGACCCCATGGCCTGCAGAACACCAGGTTTCCCTGTCCTTCGCCATCTCCCGGAACTTCCTCAAACTCATGTCCATTGAGTTGGTGATCCCATCCAACCATCTCATCCTCTGTCGTCCCCTTCTCCTGCCTTCAATCTTTCCCAGCATCAGGATCTTTTCTAATGAATTGTCTCTTTGAATCAGGTAGCCAAAGTATTGGAGCTTCAGCATCAATCCTTCTAATGAATATTCAGGATTGATTTCCTTTAGGATTGACTGCTTTGATCTCCTTACAGTCCAGGGGTCTCTCAAGAGTCTTCTCCAATTATCCATTTCATAAAAGCCCTTATTCCTTCCTTATGCTAACTCTCCTCCTCACTGTTTCCTTTTCACTCTACACATTCTCCTGGGTGATCCTAGAATCTCAAAATCATGTATTTTTTTACTCACTAATCATCTCATTGTAATACTTTCTCCAACAAATTATTTTTTTTCACTTTCTAAGTTTAGATTATTTGTTCTTCTGTGCTACCTTTGACAACTTAACCTTATTATATCATGTGTCAGATATGTCTCTGGACTATAACCATCTCAGTGCAAAAGCTAATCTTGTTCACTGTTGCATTCAAGGAATTGCATAGTATCAGACATTCTATAGTCACTCAATAATCACTGATATTTTTTAATTGGTTAGAATAGTTGGACATCTTCAGTATCTCTTTACCCTCATTTCATGGGTCATAGAGAAGTAATATCTTCTATTTTTTTTTAATTCCTCTTAGGTCCCAGAAAATTCAAAATCCTTGCATTCTTTTTCTTCCTTAACTGAAGTCATTTAATTCAGTCATTCCTCCACTGTCTAAGATCAACTCAGCTCAAACAGGAAATGGACTTGTAAAGTGATTATAGAAAAGCAGGAATGGGAGAACAAAAGAATATAACTTGTATTAATACTAATTTTGCTCCCTTTTTTGGTATCAAATGCTTCTCACAGCTGTATTAACTTTGCACTTTTGATTCAGTTTTTAAAAACTTGGCTTCTGCCTGATCCATTTCTGAATCTTTGTCTTAGCAATGACTTAGGAGCCCAGTCTCTGGGATTGTCCCTGTCTTATTTTTGACAGCCTTTTCCCCATTGGCTGAACTCTGCTTACATTTCACCTCCTCAGAGAAATCTTCCATAGTTATGTTAAGTTATATTTTCTTTCCATATGGTCTCATAGCACAGTATGGCACTTATTTAAGACATTCTTACACCAGTAATACTTATATAGTCATATATATAAATTTAATACTCATTTATCTCCCTCACTAAACTGTTTGCTCTGTGAAGGCCAACATCATATCTTGTTCAGTTACTAAGACACATCTGACTCTTTATGACCCCATGGACTGCAGCACACCAGGCTTTGTGATCCTTCACTATCTCCCGGAGTTTGCTCAAACTCATGTCCATTGAGTTGATAATGCTGTCCAGCCACCTCACCCTCTGTTGCCCCCTTCTCCTCCTGCCCTCAATCTTTCCTAGCATTGGGGTCTTTTCCAGTGAGTCAGCTCTTCGCATCAGGTGGCCACAGTACTGGAGCTTCACCTTCAGCATCAGTCCTTCCAATGAATATCCAGGGTTGATTTCCTGTAGGATTGACTGGTTGGATCTCCTTGCAGTCTATGGGACTCTCAAGAGTCTTCTCCAGCACCACAATTTGAAAACATGAATTCTTCAGCACTTAGCCTTCTTTATGGTCCAACTCTTACATCCATACATGACTACTGGAAAAACTATAGCTTTGACTACACAGACCTTTGTTGGCAAAGTGATGTGTTTGCTTTTTAATATGCTGTCAAGGTTTGTTATAGCTTTTCTTTCAAGGAGCAAGCATCTATTAATTTCATTGCTGCAGTCACAATCTACAGTGATTTTGGAGCACAAGAAAATAAAATTTGTCACTGTTTCCACTTATTCTCCATCTATTTGCCATGAAGCAGGCTTCCCTGGTATCTCAGATAGTAAATAATCTGCCTGCAATGCGGGAGACCTGGGTTCAATCCCTGGGTTGGGAAGATCACCTGGAGAAGGGAAGAGCTACCCACTCCAGTATTTCTGCCTGGAGAATTCCATGGACAGAGGAGCCTGGCAGTCTACAGTCCATGGGATCACAAAGAGTCGGTTATGACTGAGTGACTTTTCACTTCCACTTTTGCTGTGAATTGATGGGACTGGATGCCATGATTTTAGTTTTCTGAATGTTTATTTTAAATTCAGTTTTTCACTCTCCTCTTTCACATTTATCAAGAGGTCCTTTAGTTCCTCTTTACTTTCTACCATTAGAGTGCTTTCATCTGCATATCTGAGGTTGTTGATATTTGTCCCAGCAATCTAGATTCCAGTTAGTGCTTCATCTAGCCCCTCATTTCACATGATGTACTCTACATAGAAGTTAAATAAGCAAGATGACAATATATAGCCTTGACCTATTCCTTTCCCAAGTTTTAATCAGTCCATTGTTACATGTCTGGTTCTAACTATTGTTTCTTGACTTGCATACACATTTCTCAGGAGGCAGATAAGATGCCCTGGTATTCCCATTTCTTTATGAATTTTTTACAGTTTGCTGTGATCCACACAGTCAAAGGCTTTGACATAGTCAATGAAGCAGAAGTAGACGCTATTCTGGAATTCTCTTACTTTTTCTTTGATACAACTGCTGCTAAGCTAAGTCATTTCAGTCGTGTCTGACTCTGTGTGATCCCATAGATGGCAGCCCACCAGGCTCCCCCGTCCATGGGATTTTCCAGGCAAGAGTACTGGAGTGGGGTGCCATTGCCTTCTCTGTTTGATACAACAGATGTTGGCAATTTAGTCTCTGGTTCATCTGCCTTTTCTAAATCCAGCTTGTACATCTGGAGTTTCTCAGTTCACGTATTGCTGAAGCCTAGCTTGAAGGATTTTGAGCATTATTTTGCTAGTACCTGTTCAAAACTCTTATTTTGAGCCACTAGCATAAGGTCTGGCACATAACAGATATTCAATATTATATAAGCAGTGAAAAAATGAAGCCACCTGTTTCCCCTCAGCACATCTCCTGAAGGTCAGCTGCCTCTCTTCCTCTAGATCCTTGCCTTTGAATGCTCCACCTTCCTCCTGCTACTTTGGACTGATCCAATACTGGCACTGCTGGCTTGGAATATAGCCTTTTGATGCCATACCTCTTTGTGTGGTTCTTCTCTCAGCACCCAAAGTTTAATCTTTTTCTTTACAACAATCATCTAATCTCAGATCCCCTCAGACTGCCTTATTCGGTCACAGTTGCCTAAATCCCATGTAAGTTTCCTTAAATTGAGACAAATTGCTTTTGTAGCCCAAGAGATACTGAATATAGTTTGACAAAAAATGCTGCTACTCTCAGTCATATTTTACATTCCTGCACATTAAGAAATGTCATGAGCTGACTGTACTTTAAGCAAGAATTCCAAGTAGAAAATCAGTTTAAAATGTCCCCTTCCATCAGCACATTAAAATAATAAACATGCTAATGTCTGCAGAGAGGAGAAATTGACAGAGAAAACATGGATGTGGAGATTCCAGAAGGAAAGAGGAGTTCTGCATTCTGTATACTACAAGTGAATTTAGCATTCAGAAATCTGTTGTTAAAGACAGATATTTAAGGGTGGTAAAAGCATGAGTGAAGATAAAGTCAATAGTCTACACAGTTCATTTTTGGCTTATAGTCTTGTTTTGGCAACTAAGATTGACATTGCTGCTGCTAAGTCGCTTTAGTTGTGTCCGACTCTGTGCAACCCCATAGATGGCAGCCCACCAGGCTCCTCTGTCCATGGGATTCTCCAGGCAAGAACACTGGAGTGGGTTGCCATTTCCTTCTCCAATGCATGAAAGTGAAAAGTCAAAGTGAAGTCACTCAGTCGTGTCCGACTCTTAGTGACCCCATGGACTGCAGCCTACCAGGCTCCTCCATCCATGGGATTTTCCAGGCAAGAGTACTGGAGTGGGGTGCCATTGCCTTCTCCAAGATTGACATTAACTGAGACCTATTCCTTTTTATTAAGAAGTTATAAACTTACCTCTTCTTCCATCATTTGTGTCACTGCATCAAGGCTATACTGTTTCTAATCTCTAGTAGAAATTTACCTATTAGTATATGGAATATAAAGACATGCAATTATCAAGTGCAAATTTATGTTTCTTTGAACTATGGATTACCTAAAATGTTGCTGTTTATTTTGTCAGCTTAGGCCTAATACATTTACTAGGTTTTCTAGAATTTAAAACTGCTTGTCTGGGTAGTAAGATAAAGATTCATCATTGAATCTTCTCTTGACAAAAGGGATCTTCATTTCTTAAGAGAGGATTGCTTCTGTAGTCTTTTGAAATAAAGCCCTCAAAAAGATTTTTGACATTTAAAATAGCTTAAATAAATATAAGTGAAGTAATCACATAAATTTTTATCATTATCTCAGAAAGACATGTCAAGTCAGCTTCTTTCTTAAGTACCTAAACAGTTCATTATTTATTTTACCTCCTTTGAGGAATGTTGACATTAGCGTTCTAATGTTTCCAGAGGTTTCTGATCACACACACAAAGATAAAAATTACCTTTTCCTAAGTATATCATTGAGACTTGCCTCAACACACCTCATTTCATCTATATATGGGTAAGTTGGTATACCAAGTGTTTCCAACCAAATCAAAAGTGATATATAAATGAGATTTCTGTGATCACAACAAAAGTATATATGTCATAATGAGCTCACTGCTCAAGGGGATCTTATGCTGTGAATGTGTTAAGAAAAGAATGGCTGGACAAATGACAACTTTGTTAATAACTGCAGGACATATTATTTTTCTGGAAGAGGAATCATCTTCCAATAGATATAATAAAAATAATAACAAGTATATATCTACATATTCATTCATTGTTTACCAAAGTTAAATCAGATCATTTATTTATGTATTTGCTAAAAGTACCTGCTGCATTTTTGGTAGAATCCTTGTGGAGATTTTAATGATGATGTGATATGTGGTCATCATTAAGTAGCTTAAGTTACAATAGGACAAATAACTATCTCTTATCAAACTCAGGTTCGACTGGTCTCTGCTTGAAAACCAATACTTAAAGAGACAAGTGTTGTTTGGAAAGGAAAGGTTGCTTTATTCAGTAGGCCAGCAACCTGGGGAGAAGAATGATTCGTTCTAAGAACCAACTCTGAAGATTTTGCTTGACCCTGAAAGTTTTTAAAAGGATAAAGGGGAAGTTAATTGCAGTTAATTATTAGGGGATGAGAGTAAGAGTCTTCATTGTCTTCCACTGTGTGCCCTGGTAGTTCAGACAGTAAAGAATTTGCCTGCAATGCAGAAGACCTGGGTTCAATCCCTGAGTCAGGAAGATCCCCTGGAGATGGGAATGGCAACCCACTACATTTCTTGCCTGTGAAATCCCCTGGACAGAGGAACATGATGGGCTTCAGTCCATGAGGTAACAAAGAGTCAGACACGATTGAGTAACTAACGCTTTCTTTTCACTCTGTGCAGACTTTCTTCTGATTGGTTGCTGGTAAGGTAACAGGGTGGTGCTCCAGGACTCTTACGCTCAGCCTGAAGTCACTGTCCACCTGAGTAGGGGTCTTAGTTCCTGCAGAAGAACTCAAAGATACATTGTTATGTATATTCATTGAAGAGAAACCAGGACCCTGGTTTATGGATGCACTATTGTTTCTTGACTGGCTCCTCTTTTGTTTTTGCATTCTTTCCCTTCCCTTCTTAGCAACTTGTTGAGTCTGCCCTTTGGAACTCAGAGAAAGTCTTAGGGGGCTGAATGAAGCCTATTTCTTACAAATAAGAAAGGGAGATGGAAAGTATTTGTACCTGGGAAGGCCTCAACAGAGTCCTGTTCAGCTTTATATTAATATAATACTATATAATATAATTTAGTCATTTTAAATAAGGGTAAAAATTGGAAGCAGATTACAGAAGAGATTAATTTCAATTGGAGAATACATCATAGAAAACAGCCTTGAAAGATATTATGAAGGGGCGGACATTTTACAATAATAGATCATATAGGCTTCAGCAATATGTGAACTGTGAACTTCCTGATGTTCAAGATAGTTTTAGAAAAGGCAGAGGAACCAGAGATCAAATTGCAAACATCCTCTGGATCATTGAAAAAGCAAGAGAGTTCCGAAGAAACATCTATTCCTGCTTTGTTGACTATGCCAAAGACTTTGCCTGTGTGGATCACAATAAACTGTGGAAAATTCTGAGAGATGGGAATACCAGACTACCTGACCTGCCACCTAAGAAACCTGTATGCAGGTCAGGAAGCAACAGTTAGAACTGGACATGGAACAACAGACTGGTTCCAATTAGGAAAAGGAGTACGTCAGGGCTGTATATCATCACCCTGCTTACTTAACTTCTATGCAGAGTACATTGTGAGAAACCCTGGGCTGGAAGAAGCACAAGCTGGAATCAAGATTGTTGGGAGAAATATCAATAACCTCAGATATGCAGATGACACCACCCTTATGGCAGAAAGTGAAGAGGAACTCAAAAGCCTCTTGATGAAATTGAAAGTGGAGAGTGAAAAAGTTGGCTTAAAGCTCAACATTAAGAAAATGAAGATCATGGCATCTGGTCCCATCACTTCATAGGAAATAGATAGGGAAACAGTGGAAACAGGGGCTGACTTTATTTTGGGGGGCTCCAAAATCACTGCAGACGATGATTGCAGCCATGAAATTAAAAGACGCTTACTTCTTGGAAGGAAAGTTATGACCAACCTAGATAGCATATTAAAAATCAGAGACATTACTTTGCCAACAAAGGTCTGTCTAGTCAAGGTTATGGTTTTTCCAGTGGTCATGTATAGATTTGGAAGTTGGACTATAAAGAAAGCTGAGCACTGAAGAATTGATGCTTTTGAACTATGGTGTTGGAGAAGACTCTTGAGAGTCCCTTGGACTGCAAAAAGATCCACCCAGTCCATCCTAAAGGAGATAAGTCCTGGGTGTTCATTGGAAGGACTGATGTTGAAGCTGAAACTCCAATACTCTGGCCAGCTGATGCAAACAGCGGACTCATTTGAAAAGACCCTGAAAGATTGAGGGCAGGAAAAGAAGGGGACAACAGAGAATGAGATCGTTGGATGACATCACCAACCTAATGGACTTGAGTTTGCATAGGCTCTGGGAGTTGGTGATGGACAGGGAGTCCTGGCATGCTGCAGCTCATGGGGTTGCAAAGAGTCGGACACGGCTGAGCGACTGCAGTGAACTGAATAGTATCATGTGTGTTTCTGGCAAAAATTCTACAAATTAAATATTGCTTTTCTCTTATTACAGATAAAAAGTCTTGTCTTAAAGAGTTAGGGTCCTTGATAAAGCCCAAATAATCTTGCTGCCAACAAGGTCAGAGCCAAAGTTTGAACCAAAGTGTACCTGATTCCAAAGCCTGAGTGTTAAATTACTCCATTGTTTTTGACCCTTTGAGGAGAAATGATAACTACAAAGTAACTGTGTGTTTAGGTGTAGTGAATACCTGAGAAAATAAGTGGGTGCGTAGGGCAATAGTGATTCAGATGCATATGCTCTTACGTGTCTGTGTAGACACTTTAAAGAAAAAAAGAACAACGCAGTATGAAGTCTGAGTCTTTCAGATGCATTCGTTTTCAAAATTGTTTTAACTATGTTATTTATTTTGCCTTTTCATTCAAGGTAAGCTAGCATATAATCCAAAAATAAATATATGTTTATATGTATTCAAATATATATGTATTATAATTTTGAAAAAGAATACAACTAAAAGGTTCCCACTGCCCAATTTTTAAACTTACTATATGTTGTTATTTGCAGTGTGTCACTGGGCTTCCCTGGTGGCTCAGCTGGTAAAGAATCCACCTGCAATGTAGGAGACCTGGGTTCGATCCCTGGGTTGGGAAGATTTCCCTGGAGAAGGGAAGAACTACCCACTCCAGTGTTCTGGCCTGGAGAATTCTATGGACTGTATAGTCCCTGGGGTCGCAAAGAGCCGGACATGACTGAGTGACCTTCACTTTCACTGGCAGAGAGATAGATATACAGATCCATGGAACAGAATAGACAGTCCATTAATAGATCCACACAAATATGGTTCATTGATTTTGACACCCAGGTACTGGCAATTAAATGGAGAAAGTGTAGCTTTCAATAAAAGGAAAAATTAGATATCTAAATGCAAAAAAAAAAAAAAAATGGATACCAACCTCACATCTTATATAAACAATTCAAAATTGATCATAGGTCCAAATGTAAAATTTTAACATGTTTAGGGAAAAAAAAGAAATAGAAAATCTTTTGTGGCCTAAGGTTATTTATGACAAAGGATTTGTAACTGCCAAATGACACCTGTGTCATTTCAAAGCAGGACTTTTCTAGACGGTGGTTTTCAGCTTGGGCAAATTTGCCACCATAGAAGACCTTTGGCTATCTCTGGAGCCATTTTCATTTTCTATAATCCAAAAGTGTGTGTGTTGTGTGTGTGTGTGTGTGTGTGTGTGTGTGTGTGTGTGTGTGTGGTGGTGGGGTGGTAGTGCTCCTGCCATCTACTGGGGATATTGGCAATCATCCTATAGTACACAGGACAGGCTCCCCCACAACTATTATCTGGTCCAGAATGTCAGTAGGGCTGAGACTGAGAAACCTTGTTCTGGTGGGTTTTGTTTTTTACCTATGTCAGACTGTTTAAAATAATTTTCCATTTATCTAATTAATCAGAAGGGGGAAAATATCTTTATTGATATTGTTGGATATAGACAACTTAACAAAAATAGTTTTTATACTAAAAGGCATTTTCAGCACATATTCTGAAAGGAAAATCATAGATTACCAAAATTTAAAAAAAAAAAAAAAACTTGCTTTACTGTCAGATATTTTCTAACAAAAACATTCATTTCACTGGTTGCAGGGAAACAAATAATGGCTTTCAGGCACCACTGCAGCACTTAAAACAGTTCATAATTTTTACAGACCCTTGTCATTGGAGAAAGCAATAGGCCTGTCAAGAGATGACAGAAACTCACAGAAATCAGGCATCCCTGGTTTTCCTACTGAACATAGGTCTCTGGGGCTTTCTTTTCAATGGCTCTGGAGCTCAGACTTGATCTCGAGGGGAAAATCCAAGCGTGGGCGGGAAGTCACTCTGTCTGCACAGCCCACTGTACCTCCTGAGAAGCCCTCCTGCCTATAGCATTCCCTGTTTGACCAGAGATCTCCCAGCAGGAGAGGTTCTTACACACAGAGTGGCCGTAAATCCACATGTCCAGGGTTGCGTTCATTTGTTTTCTTTGGAAAGTCTCTTGAGGGCTTCAGACAGTTAAAGGGCTGTGCTTTGCCTATAGGGTGTTCAGTTAGTTTCTTCATGGCAAAGTTACTGTTAAACACTTTTTTTCCTTTTCAGGCTCTAGATCTGTTCTCCACCTGGGACAAAGGTGAAAAGCTTTACTCTCTGAGGGCAACATGCTTGTTTGGGAAAGAGCTTGAAGTAGTCACACAGGTATAGTGGCACTCAGAACACTAGTGTACACTCTACGGCAGTGACTTTCAACCATGGGCAATTGTGCCCCACTATGGGACATTTTGAAGAAGGCAATGGCATCCCACTCCAGTGTTCTTGCCTGGAGAATCCCAGGGACGGTGGAGCCTGATGGGCTGCCGTCTATGGGGTCGCATAGAGTCAGATACCACTGAAACGACTTAGCAGCAGCAGCAGCATGGGACATTTGTCAATATCTAGAAATACTTTTAGTTGTTATATTTTGTGGCTATATATATATCTCATGCAGAGTTGACTCATTGGAAAAGACTCTGATGCTGGGAGGGATTGGGGGCAAGAGGAGAAGGGGACGACAGAGGATGAGATGGCTGGATGGCATCATTGACTCGATGGACGTGAGTTTGAGTGAACTCCGGGAGTTGGTGATGGACAGGGAGGCCTGGCGTGCTGCGATTCATGGGGTCGCAAAGAGTCTGACATGACTGAGCGACTTTTCTGATCTGATCTGATATAGATTTGGTGATTCTAGCATTTAGTGGAGAGAGACGACAAGGAAGGCATGCTACTACTAAATATCCTACAATGCGTAAGACAGACTTTCCAAAACAAAGAATTATCTGGCCCCAAATATCAAAGCTGCCTGTGTTTTTGCAAAGCAACAGCTCTGTGGGTTCATTCATCTTCACAGGTATTGAATATATATATATATTTTCTAATTTATGTATCTTCTAATAGTAAGTTATGTGAGGCAAACCTTAGATGAAAAATTTTTAGGGATGATATCTTTAAGGATGCATTTGTTTTGCAATATTTGTCAAAATACAAAGCCTTTAGAAGTATTTATATTACTTTCTTATCTGAACAGGCTTAATGGGAACCTTTTGCAGTCTGGTTGAATTTTCCAAGTACAACGATCTTTGTTAAGATGTATCTTCTCTCTTCCAGTTTCAGCCCACATATGTTTAAAATAAAATACATGCCTCATGGTTGCTTGTGATAAAAATGCTTGAAACTGAAACATTAAGTGTTTTGGGGGGAAATACTATACTAGTTTTCTGCTTCATTCTTTACTTGCACATATCTAAAAAGGTCTCATGCCATTATATTCCATTTACCCCTACATAATCAATGTCAAAGGAAAAAAAAATCAATATTTGGATTGTGTAGAAAGATAAAATTAATCATTGAACTGATATGATTTTAACAAATTCAATCAAGATCCCAGAGTCAAATTGTCCCTTGAAATACACAGAACACTATCTTATCTGATTTTGTCAAGCATTTATGAGACTTATGAAGCTATTCAGTGGTTTATAGCCATTAAGTGCAGCTCAACTTGCTTTGTCCCTGGGACATTGCTTTTAATAAAAGACTAGCTGGAAAACTGACATTTAACAAACAAAATTTAAAGAACAGTGTAAATATTTAAGTATAATGCAGCAATGTCTTAAACTGTAATTAAGTGCATTGTGAGATTAAAAATGAGCATGATCTGTAACCAATATGGAAATACCAATAATGCACCAAGGTTCTTCTGCTTCAGCCTGCAAACAGGGAATCAATACTAAAGTGTATTCAAGCTTAGAAAAATGGAGACTTGAATAAATGTCCAGTTAATTTAATAAATGTAGACAGTGGACCTAGATAAATCAGATTGTAAAGAACTATTTTACCTCATTAGCATTTTTGGCCTGAATTATCCAGATAATTATTCCCATTTTCCACATCACTTTGGCCATATTGACAGAATGTCTTTCAATTTTTCATGTAAATGCATTTCTTCTGTACTGCTCAAAGCCCAGCAAGGTGTGTGTTCTTTATGATGCAAATCTAGCATTTTCTCATTTTGTTGATACTTTTCAAAATGCTATCTTTTCTGTTTGTATAACCTTCAACTCACTATTGATAATTTGACCATGATGGTGCCAGGAGACCTATTTATGCATTATACAATTCTGAATAGAAAACATTTCTTAGCTATTCTGCTGGGTTTTTTTTTCCTTCATTTATATGTGGTTTATTCAAATTTCTGCAGAACATGCCTTTTTATCCAGCTTTGCTCCTCGTATATTTCTAATTAGTGGGTAAAATTAGTCCATTTGTTCACCTGATTTATACCAAGTTAGGTAGCAATGTTGTATTCAATATGTTTCAAGCTTCTCTTTCACACTGCTTAAACTAGTATGATTCAGCTTTTCTATTTCTAATCAAAAAATTCTTATCTTGAATGACTTGAGATTTATTTGGTTATTTGAATGAGATGACAGAATGTATTGATATTATGGAAAATAGATATTATTTTAAGTACAACCATCATTTATATGACTGTTAGGGTGGGAGGAGAAGGATATAAATATGGAAGATTTAATTATTTTTATTTATTTATTTTTCATAGCCTCATCCATCCATTGTTTATTATATATATAATAATTCATGTCTCTGCTACAGATTTTTAAATTGTTTTGCATAATAAAATAATAAAACTGAGAAACTATAGAATCCTGAACCATATTTGGTAGGCATCACTCACCACTTGACTAGTCAATCCAACTCATGTGTATTAGTATTCTCTATAGTATTTTGCTTCTAATTTTAGTAGTAGCATGCATCCACATGACTTTTTTCTTCTTCCAAATTTATAGATGCTCCACTATTGTGATTTTTCAAGTGCAGTTACACTTAAGCCAGTATATTAGTTAACTATTGTCGTTAACACACATTTCCCAGATTTAGTGAATAAAAAAACAGCCATTTATTATAAGTCTAGAGGTCAGCTGGGCTGTTCTGTGGCTAACCTGGGTTACTTGAATTGTTTTACATATGGTGTCTATCGTCAGGTTGGCTAGGGGTGGGCTGGTGTTTGATTGCCTCATTCACAAGTCTGGAGGTCAGCTGTCAGTGGTGAAAATTGGATAAAATAAACTACATGACTGTCACCGTCTAGTATATCAGTGGTGTGGTTCACATAGCAGTTTCAGGGTTCCATGAGAGAGAGAGCAGAAACAAACAATTAGAATTCACACAATATGATTTCTGTTGTACTCTGCAAGCCACCATGAATTAAAAGGACAGAACAGATTCAAGGGCTAAGAAATAAATTTTACTGCTTAATGTATGATTTTACAGTGTCATATTGCAAACAGAGAATAACTATAAAGAAAAGATTAATTGTAACTACTTTTCTAAATGATATTGCACAGTCTACATCCTGACCACAATTGTTTACATCTATTCTATTTCAAGAATCTCAAAATTTTGATCCACTTAGAGTGTTATGCTCAAAGTACAGTATCTCATGACTTACATCAGATTTTGCTGTGTCTCTTACAATATAATTTGTATAAAAAGACAAATTATCTAACCTTTCCAAAGGAGGAATAGAGACATTATCTGTAAACTCAGTGGCCCTCAAGAGGGGAAAGAATGAGAGGTGCATTGTAGTCATTGGTCCATAGCTATTCTGAAATCCTGAGGTAATGTTGTCATGATATCTAAGTTTGGAGAAGGAGTTTATGTGTATAAATTTTAGGGAATGGGTTTGTGTGTGGGGGGTGGGTAATTGTTTGATTTTTTTTTAATTTATTTTTTTATTGAATGATAATTGCTTTACCGAATTTTGTTGTTTTCTGTCAAACCTCAACATGAATCAGCCATAGTGATAGTGATAGTGAAGTCGCTCAGTCGTGTCGACTCTTTGCGACCCCATGGACAGTAGCCAACCAATCTCCTCCGTCCATGGGATTTTCCAGGCAAGAATACTGGAGTGGGTTGCCATTTCCTTCTCCAGGGGATCTTCCCAACCCAGGGATCTAACCTGGGTCTCCGGCATTGTAGGCAGATGCTTTACCGTCTGAGCACATATATCCCTTGATTGTTTCACAGCAGTATAACTGAGATGAAACTATATTCTATTATTGTCAGTAATTTAACACTAAACTCAAGGGTTTAGGAAGTATGGCTGAACAAAAACTGCATATAAAATCACCATGTTTATTTCCTCCTTCAGAAGTAACCACAGATAACATTGTATATGTTTTTAAATCTTTTAAAATTGCATTCAATTTTTATTAAAATTTTCAAAATACCAAAGTATACTTCAGTATATGTAAAATATAATATATAGACAATTTATATAATTTTATGTAAAAATATTTCCTATTTTAATATAGTGGATTGCTCTCATAAGATTATATTGTTAGGAATGATAATATTTATCTAAATGATGCTGCTGCTGCTAAGTCACTTCAGTCGTGTCTGATTCTGTGCAACCCCATAGATGGCAGCCCACCAGGCTCCCTGGTCCCTGGGATTCTCCAGGCAAGAACACTGGAGTAGGTTGCCATTTCCTTCTCCAATGCATGAAAGTGCAAAGTGAAAGTGAAGTCACTCAGTCGTGTCCGACTCTTTGTGACCCCATGGATTTCAGCCCACCAGGCTCCTCCGCCCATGGGACTTTCCAGGCAAGAGTACTGGAGTGGCTTGCTCTAAATAGAGTTAAATAATCGGACATGAATGAGTGACTAACACTTCACTTGATATTTTGATATTTTGCATCTATGTATAGTCATTGATCTCTGTCAACTAAAACTTTTTTACACTGAGAGGATTGGTAGTTTTTTACATTTTCTTTTGTAATTTATTTAAAGATGATGGCATAAAGTTTAGATTTTATTTTTATATATGGATTAACAATGGGGAGCGTTGAAGGAGATATGCATGACCACAGTTACAAGTATAAGTAGAAACATATATGATGAGGGAGGTGCAAAGTCAGCAGGGCAAAGAAACCAGAGACAAGCTAGAAGGAAACTTAAATAGTCCGTTGGTGAAATGATGATATCTTAAATAAGGTTGTCATTCTGTAGCTTATGAGAAAAATATTGGGCTCTAATTATATTTTTGATTTAGAGTTAATAAGATTTACTGATAAATCAGATGGGAAGTAGGAGAGAAAATGTGGATAGGGATGATTGTAAGGCATGTGCCCTAAATTAGTACATAAGTACCAGTTTTTAAGAAATTTAAAGTCACTGTGTCGTGTCTTACTCTTTGTGACCCCATGGACTGTATCCTGCCAGGCTCCTCTGTCCAAGGAATTCTGCAGGCCTGAATACTGGACTGGCTAGCTATTCCTTTCTCCAGGAGAGCTTCCCAACCTGGGGATCGAATCCAGGTCTCCTGCACTGCAGGCAGATTCTTTACCATCTGAGCCACAAAGGAAGCCCAATTTTTAAGAAGGGAGTCTTAATAATTAGAAGGATTGGTTGTCATTAGTATTGGTGGTATCAGTAATATTGTTTTAAATACTCTTGTGGTTTCTTAGAATATGCCTTTTTCCTCCATAGTCAATTCCAATGTTTATCTGTTGTGGTTTTTATATTTCAAGGTTTTGATTGTTATAGGTTGATTTTTTTCAGATAGCTGTTGTGATTTCCCTTCACTCCTTCATATGTAAATTTCTCTCACTCTTACTTAGGTAAATCAGCTTTCAGTCAAGTCTCTCTCATAAAGGAATGTTGACCAGTAGTTCTGTGTCATTGCCTTGGCTTGACAATTAGTAGACTTTGCTTAAGAAGTGAGTGGTCTGAGAAACCATGAATGGATATGACTTTAATCTGGAAAGCCAGAACACTGAATCAATCTTTTTGTTGTTGTTGTTGCTCTTGTTCTTATTTATTATTGATTTCAGTTTTTCTACAGTTCAATGATTGCTCGGTTGGGTTTTACCTAGGGTTAAAAGCCAAGTGCTGGAGAAGAGAAAGGCTACCCACTCCAGTATTCTTGCCTGGGAAATCCCATAGACAGAGGAGCCTGGAGGGCTGCAGTTCATGGGGTTGCAGAGGCAGACATGACTTAGCAACTAAAACAACAGCAAAAGTCAAGTGCATGAGGATGGGATAAAGTAGTACAAAGTAGGTGAGAAGATGCCAGTTTGTACAGATATTCATCTAAGACAATTTCAACTGCTTTTCTTAAACCATAGTTCTCATGACTTTCCTCTGTACCTTCTAATACCAAGCTAAAACATATTTTTGTTCCTGAAAAATTGGTTGTTGCTTGAATTGAATCTTAGTTTGCAAAAAATTTTTTTTGTATACCTTTGCTTATTTAACCTAACTTCAAATTTGGCATTAAATTTCTCATGATATTATTTCATTATCCTTTAAACATCCTCAATGCTGTGAAATATTTTCCACTCAAAAAATTATATTTTTATTTGTACCTATGTTTTCTCTTAATCACCCTTGCTAATTTATCAATTTTATTCATAAAACCCCACACATTAAAAATTAATTATATTTTTAATTCATTCTATTGCATGCATGTTTTATGTTTTAATGGCATCTGGTCTGTATTTTCTTCTTTCCACTTGCTTTACATTTATTCTGTTGCTCTATTCTCCTATATTAAGTAGTCTGCTTACTTAAATAATTTTTAGGGTTTTTTCCTAAATAAGCATTTAAAACTATCCCAGAATTCCCTCTAAGCAGAGCATAGATTGCATTCCACAAGTTTTTATTTTGTTATAAATGATTTCCTATTTTATTATAATTTATTCCTTAACTATAAATTATTTAAATATTTTCTTCCTTTAAAAAATATATTTATTAAAATGTAACATCCCCTCAAAAATGCACATGTGCATACAGTCCAGTGAACATTCACAAGTTGAATACAGCAGGGTCACTAGCATCCAGTTCATGAAAAAGAACCTTACAGGAGCCTAGAAGACCCCGTTTTCAGACACTAATATATCCAATGGTTGCTGCTGCTGCTAAGTTGCTTCAGTCGTGTCTGTCTCTGTGCAACTCCATAGACGGCAGCCCACCAGGCTCCCCCATCCCTGGGATTCTCCTGGCAAGAACACTAGAGTGGGTTGCCATTTCCTTCTCCAATGCATGAAAGTGAAAAGAGAAAGTAAAGTTGCTCAGTCGTATCAGACTCTTAGCGACCCCATGGACTGCAGCCCACCAGGCTCCCCCGTCCCTGGGATTCTCCAGGCAAGAACACTGGAGTGGGTTGCCATTTCCTTCTCCAGTACATGAAAGTGAAAAGTGAAAGTGAAGTTGCTCAGTCATTGTCTGCCTCTATGCAACACCATGGACTGCAGCCTTCCAGGCTCCTCCGTCCATGGGATTTTCCAGGAGAGAGTACTGGAGTGGATTGCCGTTGCCTTCTCCAACCCAACAGCTAGTAACTTCCTACTTCTAGTATTATAGATTAGTTTTACCTATAGTAAAACCTTATTGTATAAGGATTGCCACCACACCCTACTCTGCTTTTTTACTTGCTTTTCCCTCTCAATTTTGTGTTTTTTAAATTTATCCATGTTATTGTGTATAGGTGTAGTTGATGCATTTTTATCATTCTGCATATTTTACTGTATGATATAATTATCCAGTGCAACATTCATGAACATTATGGTAGTTTTCAGTGCTTAATTACTACAAATAATATTTTTCTGAACATTCAGGTATATGCCTTTTGGTGAACATATGCACAGATTTATTTTTGAATGCACACCTGAGAATAGAAATGCTAAATTATATGGTATATATGCATATATTCAAACTTTGCAGGTATTGACAAATAGCTTTCCCAAGTGATGGCACCAATTAGCAGTGTAACTGTTTATGTATTAGAGTTATGTACAGAGTAATGAAACAGATCTGTACACAACACACTGATTTTTGATAGATGTTAATCAGAAATGAAAAGTAGAAAGGATGATCTTTTCTATAAATACTGCTGGGTCAATTGGACATTCATGAGGAAAACTTGTATATAGTATCTCTTCCCCACCCTCAGTCTTACATCTTTCCTAAAAATCAATTCCATGTGGATCACAAATCCAAATGTCAATGGTAGAAATAATAAGAATTTTAGGGAAACATCATAGGAAAACATACTATGACATTAGAGTAAGGAAAAGTTTCTTACACAGGGCATAAAATGATAAATTAGATAATAATGGAATTAAGAACTTGTTCATCAAGAATACATTAAAGTATGAAGAACAAAGTAAAGAGATTGAGAAGTTATTTGCTATATATATTTTAGTTCTATATCTAGCTATCAGTCTATCCACCTATAAGGGGAAGAGGCACATGTGCCAAAACTGTCAGATGATATCTCACAGTTTCATAAAAAAGGAAGTACATGCTAATTGTATCTCTTAACAAACGTTAACTAGTATTTCACCAAAAATGGTATAAAATAGAAAATCATGAAAACTTGCTCAACATCTTTAGTCATTAGGAAAATGGTCATTGTAACTACAATATGATACTTCTGCATGAGATAAGAGTTAAAATGAAAAGTACAGAAAAATACCATGTTCCCCAATAGTTGAAAAGACTGGAAGCATATTCCTAAATCCAAAGAAATTTCAACTTGCTTTGTCTGTTCATTGACAGTTCATAACACTACATTTCTTTTTCAACCACAATCTAGTAATCTGATTTCAAGTGCCAGTTGATATGTTACATGTCGATTTAGTATGTCATTCTTGCTATAGATATTGTCTCAGTTTCTATTAACTATAACAATTTAGATCAACAGCAAGAGCTTAAAATTCTTTTATTAGTGACTGTAAACTTCCCTTACTCTCTAAGCAAAAAATACTTTTATCTAGGATCAGAGTTTAAACAAACTCATATGCCCTGGTTATTTCTTAAATTTTGAAGTTCTCTCATCATTTATTAGTAGGCTTCCCTGGTGGCCCAGATGGTGAAGAATCTGCCAGCATTGCAAGAGACTTGGGTTTGATTCCTGGGATGGGAAGATAACCTGGAGAAGGAAATGACAACCCACTCCAGTGTTCTTGCCTGGAGAATTCCATGGACAGAGGAGCCTGGCAGGCCACAGTCCATAGGGTCACAAAAAGTTGGACACAAGTGAGCATCTAACACTTTTTCATCATTCATTAATTTTTTACTCATTTTTTGTCTGTTTATTTCACTCAGCCAAGAATATATTAATACTTTCTATGGATATACACTATGAAATATTATAAGGGTAGAGAGCAAAATATAGCTCCTATGCTCAAGTAGTCCAGAATATATTTAGGAGAAATAGAGATACTACCACGCTTTGTTATACATTTTACATTTTCATAAATTTTGATGAATGATTAGGATATTATATCTTATTTTTACATGTATTTGACTCAGTCTTATAATGTGAAAAGTACATCATTCACTTCATGAGTGAATGAGTTCTTAAGTCTCACTTGAAATTTATTTATAAAAGAGTCCCAGTAGTCTGAAAAAAACGATGATATGCTGTGTGACTGTGAACACTTTAATTAAGTCTCCAAGATTGATTGCCTTCATATCTTTTGATCTTTTTTAAAATGTAAATCACTTATCTATTCATTTAGTAACATATTCAATCAAAACATATGCTTTCAAAGGTAAGATCAGATATTATGACTAAAAATAAACAGGCCTGGTCTTGAAACACTGTAAGATTATTTAGGAATGTAAAGATGTGCACACACAACCACAAGGCAAAATAGAAAGCAGTAGGTGGGAAGAGATCTACAAGTGATTTAAGCTAAGTGCTAGATGATGATAGGGGGATGAAGGAGAAAAAGAGGAATCCACTGTGGTTGGTAGGATGGAGAACTGGGTTGATGGGGAATCAGAGAAATTTGATTTTGACCTAGCTATTATAAAAATGACAAGCATTAAGTAAGGAAGGATAATGAAAATAACCACAAGAAAGAGAATACATGATATAGGTTTGAGGAGCAGATTTGCTGTGAGGTTGAGTAGCTATAGCAGGGTAATATGTGATGATTCTAGAAAGGTTCTTTCCTACAAGATAACAAGAGTTATGACCGTCACACTGAGGAGTAAAGATACCAAGTGGTTAAGAATACAAATTCTGAAGCCAGACCACATGTTTGTAATTCAGTTAGGTCATTAACTCTTTGTAACCTTGCATAAGAGACTTGTTCCTCAGTTTCTCCATAATAGTAAGTATTATCTCACTGCTGCTGCTGCTAAGTCGCTTCAGTCGTGTCCGACTCTGTGCGACCCCATAGACGGCAGCCCACCAGGCTCCCCCGTCCCTGGGATTCTCCAGGCAAGAACACTGGAGTAGGTTGCCATCTTCTTCTCCAATGCACAGGGTGGTGCTAAAAATTAAATGGCATACTATGTGCCAACTTCTTAGAACAGTGACTGGAATGTATTAATAATAGGTGCTTAAGCTCTATAGATGTTATTGTTATTTTATTATGCAGGTAATATATACCTTGAAATCTGTAAGCTAGTAAATGATATGTATATTTTTGTGAAATTGAAAAGAATAGGTAGAATATTTTTCTTAACATAAAAGTTTCTTTATTTCCCAGTCCTGTTGAGACAGGAAGGGGGCAGGCACAACCTTTAAAAGAATGACACAGCCATTGAGGATACAACATAAACTGGTTAAAACCAACTAGGTCCAAGACAGTGTATGATTGACTTTCAGTATACGTGGAACCTCATATAAGTTCACTGTAGTACATGAGCACACTAAATGACACACCCTCAGCTGCCATGACAGTTCTGGGGCCAACTATAAAAGGCCAGAAAGTGAGTGGTGACCCAATTCCCAGAAATATCTGCCCCTTCCTCAAAATAGTTGAAATAATCCTACTTCTCATTAGCCTATGAAATGACCCAGACTATAAAAACTAACCACCACATATTTCAGGGCCTCTTGCCTTCCACTCTGTCTGTGGAGTGTGTTTCTCCCTGAAAAAACCTTCTTTTACTTTAGTGTGGCTAACTCTTGAATTCTTACCTGCACAAGGCCAAGAATCCACACTTAGTAACTGTCCCAAGGATTTGCCTGAAATCTATGCTGTGAGCATCTTCTCTGGCTCCACTTTCTTTTTTTTGTAATACAGAAGAAAACTGAGTGCTGAAGAATTGATGCTTTTGAACTGTGGTGTTGGAGAAGACTCTTGAGAGTCCCTTGGACTGCAAGGAGATCCAACCAATCCATTCTAAAGGAGATCAGCCCTGGGATTTCTTTGGAAGGAATGATGCTAAAGCTGAAACTCCAGGACTTTGGCCACCTCATGCGAGGAGTTGACTCATTGGAAAAGACTCTGATGCTGGGAGGGATTGGGGGCAGGAGGAGAAGGGGACGACAGAGGATGAGATGGCTGAATGGCATCACCGACTCAATGGATGTGAGTTTGAGTGAACTCTGGGAGATGGTGATGGACAGGGAGGCCTGGCGTGCTGCAATTCATGGGGTGACAAAGAGTCAGACACGATTGAGCAACTTAAGTGAACTGAACTGACCTGATACAACCTAAAGAGATTCAAATTTATTTATACCTTTTGTGAAATTTAGACATAATTTATATTATTAATAAAATATCATGAGATATTACATGATTTTAAACTACAAATTTTCAAAAGAAATAGTAATGAAATTTTTCTGGATTTGGTGTAGAAAAATACATATTTTTCTGTGTCTACTTTCTGTTTTCTTGAAGAAAGGCAGAATTCATAGCATTCACAAAGTATAAATTTGAAGTGAATTCTTTCTAGAAACCAATAGGAAGGTTTAAAAAATATAATAAAAACAATATCTCTCTTTTTAAGAAAAAGAACCAAAATTACTTTTTTGTTGTTGTTTTAGTGCTATTAAAATGTTATGCTATATTGAAATTGCATATTCTATTGACCTATTATACCATGGTTTAATATTTCAATAGATTATTTGAAATTGGATAGATAATTTAGAGCATCTAAGCTCTTGGCACATATCTCCAATGAAGTTAGGTTATATATCCAATTTAAACTTTAAAACATGAAATCATAATGTGATCAATATAAAATATATTTGTATAAAATATAAAATTTTATACAAGTCAAAAGAATTATCAATGTTCAATCTCATTTTATTTCTTTTTTTATTTCTCCTCCAAATTTGTCTATTATTTCTGAGATTTTGTCTTGAAGGAAAATCTTCTTTTACCCCTTACTGTTCATAGTTTTTTCCTCAACTGCCCAAGAATCTAATAATTTACTTTATTTATACACATGTGCACACATATACACACACAAATCATTTATCTTTCTTATGTTTTCATACTGTTAACAATGAGATAGAGAAGTATTGCCTTTTATATATGGCAAGAATTTTATAAGTAAATACAGTGATTAACACAAGGTAAGAGTCTGGTAACCATACTATACTTCTTGCTTCAACTTTCTGCGTTACAGCCTTTGGTGAATCCTATTTGCAACAAGGACTTCCCTGCTGGCTCAGTGGTACAGGATCCACCTGCCAATGCAGGAGACATGAAAGACGTGGGTCTGATCCCTGGGTTGGGAAGATCCCCGGGAGTAGGAAATGGCACCCCACTCTAGTATTCTTGCCAGGAGAATCCCATACCAAAGGAGCCTGGTGGGCTACAGTCCATGGGGTCACAAAGAGTCAGACATGACTGAGTGTCAGCACTGTCCAGTAAACCCAGTTTCTTTTTAATATTGTTCTCCTGAATAGAGAAGATCTTCTTGGTCTTCCCTGTATTCTCCAATGTGGTATAAATTACATTAGGTTTTTCATTCAGTATTACCTTTAAAAGTCTATCCTCAGTGTTATGTGCGTTAGTGGTCCATTGCTTCTAATTGCTGTTGCTGTGTGTTCTTCATGCTCCAAGGTGTGTATGTGTATGGTAGGGACATGCATAGTCTCAGAGCTCCAAGTTTGGGGATCTAACGTACAGCACAGTGATTATAGATGATAATACGGTTTCATATTCTTATTGCTAAGAGAGTAGATCTCAAATGGTCTCATCATAAGAAGAAAAAATGGTAATTGTGTGATGGGGTAGAGATGGTAGTTAATACTATAAAAGTGAAAGGTGAAAGTTGCTCAGTCATGTCCAACTCTTTGCAACCCCATGATCTGTCCATGGAATCCTCCAGGCAAGAGTACTGGAGTGGATTCCCATTCCTGTTTCCAGGGGATCTTCCTGACCCAGAATTGAACTGAGGTCTCCTACATTACAGGCATGTTCTATCTGTCTGACCTACCAGGGAAGCGTTGGAGACCTCGGTTTGATCCCTGGGTCGGGAAGATCCCCCAGGTGAGGACATGGCTAATATTATGGTAGTAATCATTTTGTAATTCATAAATATATCAAATCAACACATCATATACCTTAAATTTACAATATTATGTGTTGATTATACCTCAATAAAGCTGGGAAAAGTGGTCAATTATCTATTCTAAACACAACCAAGGAGACATAGAATGAGAGTGTATGGAAGGTGGAGCCATTAGGGGATAGAATCAAAGAAAAAAATAACAGTACTCTACCAGATAAAAGTCATTCCTTTCTCACTTGGAGATGAATTAGCATTAAAAATTATAGGACAGTTTCACTATGTACTTTTAAGTTAAGATTAAGCTCTGTCTAAGGATTGTATGAAGAGTACATCATGAGAAACGCTGGGCTGGAAGAAGCATAAGCTGGAATCAAGATTGCAAGGAGAAATATCAATAACCTCAGATATGCAGATGACACCACCCTTATGGCAGAAAGTGAAGAGGAACTAAAAAGCCTCTTGATGAAAATGAAAGAGGAGAGTGAAAAAGTTGGCTTAAAGGCAACATTCAGAAAACGAAGATCATGGCATCTGATCCCATCACTTGATGGGAAATAGATGGGAAAACAGTGGAAACAGTGTCAGACTTTATTTTTCTGGGCTCCAAAATCACAGCAGATGGTGATTGCAGCCATGAAATTAAAAGACACTTACTCCTTGGAAGGAAAGTTATGACAAACCTAGATAGCATATTGAAAAGCAGAGACATTACTTTGCCAACAAAGGTCCATCTAGTCAAGGCTATGGTTTTTCCTGTGGTCATGTATGGATGTGAGAGTTGGACTGTGAAGAAAGCTGAGTGCCGAAGAATTGATGCTTTTGAACTGTGGTGTTGGAGAAGACTCTTGAGAGTCCCTTGGACTACAAGGAGATCCAACCAGTCCATTTTAAAGGAGATTGGTCCTGGGTGTTCTTTGGAAGAAATGATGCTAAAGCTGAAACTCCAGTACTTTGGCCACCTCATGCGAAGAGTTGACTCATTGGAAAAGACTCTGATGCTGGGAGGGATTGGGGGCAGGAGGAAAAGGGGACGACAGAGGATTAGATGGCTGGATGGCATCACCGACTCAATGGACGTGTGTCTGAGTGAACTCCAGGAGTTGGTGATGGACAGGGAGGCCTGGCGTGCTGCAACTCATGGGGTCACAAAGAGTCAGACACGACTGAGCAACTGAACTGAACTGAACTGAACTGAAGGATTATTATCTATCCTCAGGATATGTTTTAATCAAAATGGACTAGATTATGTCCTAGTAACAAATAATCCCAAAAGATGAGTGCCTCAACTATGCCCAAAAAGTATTTCTTGGTTATATTCAGTACTTTGTACATCTAAGTAGATCTTCAGATCCATTTTTCTCCTTTTCTTGGCTCAGTATTCCAGGCTGGTTTGAATTAAGAGCATTTTCACATCAATTTGGGCTATGATCATTGGTGCTGGAAAATATATTGCTGGAGACGTGAGTTCTGGCAATTACATGTTTCTACCTATGAACAACATGCTAAATCTGCTCTTACTTTATTGCCTAAAACAAGTCATCTGGTCATGTCTACTTTCAAGAGGAATGAGAAAGTATAGTCTTACTGTGTGCCCCAAAGTAAAGGGTAGGAAAAGAGAGGTACAATGTTTGTGTACGAACTTAGAGAAAGAGAAAGAGAGAGAATGAAGCCCAGTATATGTTATAAACATACAGAAACATAGGAGTTACATCTGACATTTACCCAAGCCATTTGAGGATCTATTTGAAGTACTAGAGGCCTCCTTGCCTATAGTCGTCTATGTGTCTATGTGTATCTCCCCTGCTATCATGGGAGACTTTTAGTACTGGGGAACTTGTTTTTCTTTGTTTCCTAGCCTAACTCAATCTTGAGACTTTTTTCTTTTATTTCCAAAGTCACTGAGGCTCGCACTGCTTAAAATTTAAAATCAGTATTAAAGAAAGAACATTGGAAGATGATTCTTAAAATCACATTCTTGGCCTGGATAAGACTTTTCACTCTTTTAAACAAATTTTGGTCTTTTATACAATAAGAAGTAAGAGGTCTTTTACAGATTATAGCTTTATGATATTATAGTCTTAGTACATGAATTCCTTAGTATTTAAACTTGCACTTGGCTCACTGCAGATCACAGGAAATGGGATGATTTTATCTACTTGGTTATACAAAACTATTTCTGGTGATATTTCTGGGAAACCTGCTGGTCACATTCAGAAGTCAAACAGACATACAAAATTAAAGTGGTGAGATTCTGTTTCTCATAATTAAAAGACATTTTTTACTGAAAGTTGTTTTTTGTACCCTTTATGTCATATAAACTCTAATGTGGAACTCTACACTTCTGTTTAGTCATGACACACGTAGAAATAGTAAGAGGCACAATAAGGTAAATGAGCAATTCTACTTAGGTCTAGTAGGAACAACCTTGAGTACCAGGCAGAGCTAAGAGGGTCTTTATGTTGATATACCAATTCAGGTTAAGAAGTTCTATCTTAAAGGATTAAGACTTGAAAAAGCTAAGGACTGGTGTGTCTGCCTGTTTTAAACTTTAGTTAATGGTCAAAAAATATTCACTGAGTACCCTCTGTGTATCCAGCACTATGACTGACAACTGTTGCATACATACAGTGGAGATTAACCATATAGGTGTATTTCATATTTCAGATACTTAATTCTTAATCTATGAAGGGTCTCACATCCCATGGTGGGGTTTTTTTGTTGTTGTTGTTAAGCCATAAAACAAGTGCCTAATATTTTTATTTTTGGATGATAATGGGAAAATATGCAAAGTAAGTTGGAAAGATGCAATTCTATCTCTATCAGTTAATAATTTAGTTATATTGTAATAAAAATCTTAGAATGATCAACCTTCCAAAAAAACCCCTTTTTTAGAAGATAAAAGGTTATTCTGATCTATAGCCATTGTACATAATTGGAATAAATCTACAGCTTATAAAAGCAATATGTATAGTGAAACATTCTCAACATTACTGTATATAACCATCACTTCAGGAATTTGTAAAAAATACAGATATTCAGCCTTTATTCCAGAGATTCTGTCTCAGTAGGTCAGCTTTGAAATCCTCAAAACAATATTTTTAATAAATCTTCCAGGTAATTATTATAGAAGAGATCCTGGGACCCAAACTTGTAGAACACTGATGTTATGGAAAGAGAATTGGTTTAACTGTCAGATAGACCTGAGTTTGAATTCTGCTTCTTTCTCAAATGCTATGCATTAGTTATATATTGCTATATAACAAATGACTATAACTTGCTAACTTAAAAAAATACACATTTATTACTTCACGGATTCTGTAGGTTAGGAGCTGGGGGTTTCTTATCTGGATCTTCTACTTATGGTTTCACAAGTGTAGAATCAAGGTATTGACCAGGACAGGGTTCTCATCCAGAAGTTCAAATAATTAACAATCTATTTTCATGCTCCCTCAAATTGTTGAAAGAAATAACTTACTTGTGGTTGTAGGCTGAGAACTTCAGTTTTCTGCTGACAGCCAAGAGATCCCTTTAGAGTTTTCCCACAGTTCCTGGAGGCCACCCACAGCTCCTTGACACCTGCACTTCTCCAACATAGTTCTTACTTCAGCAAGAAGTAAGTCTTGGCAAGGTGAGTCTCTAACAGAAATGCACTGCCAAGGTCCACATAATGTAACAAAACTGAAGTGAAAGTCACTCAGCCGTGTCCAACTCTTTTAGACGCCATGGACTGTACAGCCCATGGAATTCTCTAGGCCAGAATACTACAGTGGGCAGCCTTTCCCTTCTCCAGGGCATCTTACCAACCCAGGGATCAAACCCAGGTGTCCCACATTGCAGACATTCTTTACCAGCTGAACTACAAGGGAAGCCCAAGAATACTGGAGTGGGTATCCTATCCCTTCTCCAGGGGATCTTCCTGACCCAGGAATTAAACCAAGGTCCCCTGCATTGCAGGCGGATTCTTTACCAACTGAGCTATGAATCATAAGCTTGTGACATTTCACCACTTGTGCTATATTTGATTGGATAAAATCAGACTCTGCTCACTCTTAAGGGGAAGACAGTATATAAGGGTGTGAACACCATGAGGCACTGATCATTAAAAGCTACCTGAGAATATGTCAGCCACAGTGTGATTTAGACAAATTGTTTATCACTATGAATTCTTAAGGGTATAGCACAGTGGTAAAGAATCTGCCTGCTAATGGAGGAGACACAAGGGACATGGGTTCAACCCCTGGGTCAGGAAAGTCCCCTGTAGTAGGAAATGGTAACTCACCCACTCCAATATTCTTGCCTGAAAAATTCCATGGATTAGGAGCCTGGCTAGCTACAGTCCATGAGATGGCAAAGTTGAACATGATTGGGTGACTAAACACCATAATAATATGTCTTAAATAAAGCTGAAAACTATTATTTGAAGGTTAATATAAAAAACATAAGCAAGTGGGGAAACTGAAGAAAAATTGCTACAAACAATACCCTTTCTTCTGTTGTATGTTTATCCTGTTTCCTTAATTATTCTATCAATATTTTTTTCAGTTAGTCTTTTTTAAAGAAAATTTGGTAGGTAGAGATATGAGAAATAGAATGTTTAAATGTAGTAGTAAATATTATAGAAGAAAAAATAAAATATTCTTCTATTCTTAGCCTATTAATGTATATAGGTCACAATATAATAGCTCTTCAAATAAACACAAGAGAAAGAATAATAAGAGATTTACTTTTCAAGCAGATAAACCCATAAGCTCTTTAAAAATGTGGGTTTTTTTTTTTCCCTTAATGTGCCATCATTTCTTAACGTAATCTGCTCAGTCTCTGACCAATCCTTTTTCTTGGCTCCATGATAAGCTCATCATATTTATAAACAGTTGTTTTACCCAGTAAACATCAACTTGTGTTTAAATAACTGTCTCAATCTGGCACATTTTTTTCATCATACAGTGTTTTACAGTTTGGGGAATATTTTTGCTAACAGCCACTCCAGTACTTTTGCCTGGAAAATCCCATGGACAGAGGAGCCTGGTAGGCTGCAGTCTATGGGGTCGCTAGAGTCCGACACGACTGAGTGACTTCACTTTTACTTTTCACTTTCATACATTGGAGAGGGAAATGGCAACCCACTCCAGTGTTCTTGCCTGGAGAATCCCAGGGAAGGGGAAGCCTGGTGGGCTGCCGTCTATGGGGTTGCACAGAGTCGGACATGACTGAAGCGACTTAGCAGCAGCAGCAAGAGTTTCTTTTAACCATACATTTCCAAATTACCCAGGACTTCAGTAGATATTGAAAATTGGCTTCCCTGGTGACTCAGATGGTAAAGCGTCTGCCTGCAATGCGGGAGACCCAGGTTCGATTTCTGGGTCGGGAAGATTCCCTGGAGAAAAAATGGCAATCCACTCCAGCACTCCTGCTTGGAGAATCCCATGGACGGAGGAGCCTGATAGGCTACAGTCCATGGGGTCGCAAAGAGTCGGATACGACTGAGCGACTTCACTTACTGCTAAGTAAAGATAAAGTAAATTTATTTAATAAGTGTTTTTGAAAATGGATATAAGGTAAGTTTGTAGATAGGTAGGCAGATGATATGTTATGAAAAAAAAACTGCAAAATGGAGTAACAAAACGTTAAATCTGAACTGAATATGAAAGATCATTAGTTCAAGCTCTAAGGCGTTAAGTGCTTGTGTGAGAGCATAAATCTGGTTTGTGTAAAAGCTGAGAGTGTAATATCCAGCCCTGCTGCTCCTGGTCTAGTTCCATCTACAGAGCCATGCTGACTCCATATATGTTTGAAAAATGGAGCTCTGAGAAGTGGGTAATAAAAATTCATAACCTTTTCCCATATTATGCATATTCTCCTTTTTATGCTTAGCAATCAGGATTTTTCATGCTTTTCTAAATGTTCTTGTAAAGTCCTCAGCATAATCCAAGCAGCTGCCGGAAGGGTGGATCCTATGGCTACAAACATCTATGCACTCACGCCTCCCAATCTGGGGAAAATAACAAGGAAATGATTTTATAATAAATAGAAAGCTCTTGGGGATTAACTCTGATAATCTGTCTGAATTAATGAAAGAAATAACACTATTACTGCTGCCTAATTTCACATTTCTTTAAGTTACCCATATGAATGGCTTTGAAACAGTGCAGTTTTCTAAAGGTAAAAAATTTATATGGTTTTTGGAGTTTTTAATCTTGAGTCATAGGAAAGGCTGTTCATATTGTATATTCTCTCAATATATGCCCTAATGTGTGTGCTGCATGCATTTTCTGCAGCGTCTCAGTAGATCATTCTGCTTGAAGCTCTATGCTTTCACCTAATGAAAATGAAGCACCTTACATTCAAGTGCAGAACATAAAAGAAGAATCTTTCAGGAATCAGGACAATTATCAGTTTCACCCTCAAAGTAACCCATGAAGACTTATGGGTCAGATTTGGGGCCAATCATGTCCATGGGTGCACTCAGCTTAAAAGACTTGGCTTCCAGGGATCATTAGGAGACCATTCCAAGTTTTTGGTACATAAACTCCTAAAATTTAATTACAGGCATCAATTAGGCAGTGATAGTTTCAAACTTTATGGTATTTGTTTAGCTAGCCAACCCTGTGGTAATGTATTTTAATTCATTCATTTTCAGGATGAGATTAGTATAGTTAACTATGCATCTGATATATGGCTTCAAATATAAAGCCAGTTGGTTTAGACTTTAGTGGTTAGATCCTCAGTTGTGACTGCCATATATTGAAATAGATGCTGAGTGGGCTTGGGTTTAGGAAATTTCAAACTCCAGCTGTTTCAGGAAATGTTAACTATAAAAAGTCAGTGGTAGTGTCTGTTGGCAGAGATGAAGTGCTCTGTATCCCATTGTCTACTGTTCTGCAATGCTATGGGCTAACATATAATTGGTAGACTACATCCTTTGAGGAGCCTTCAAAATCTGGCTTTCCCTCTCCTGTTGCCCCTCCTATCATTGTAAATGAAAAGATAATTTGCAAAGTGATGACTTTTTTAAAAGGTAAATGTATGCAGCCTGCAGAATTAGCATCAGTAACACTAAGGTATCATTCAGTTCAGTTCAGTCACTCAGTCCTGTCCGACTGTTTGCAACCCCATGAATTGCAGCATGCCAGGCCTCCCTGTCCATCACCAACTCCTGGAGTTCACCCAAACTCACGTCCGTGGAGTCAGTGATGCCATCCAGCTATCTCATCCTCTGTCATCCGCTTCTCCTCCTGCCCCCAATCCCTCCCAGCATCAGAGTCTTTTCCAATGAGTCAGCTCTTTGCATGATGTGGCCAAAGTTTCAGCTTTAGCATCAGTCTTTCCAAAGAAAACCCAGGACTGATCTCCTTTAGAATGGACTGGATAAGTGATTTAACATCTTTTAATCTGATATTCTGTTTACAGTTAGAATTATTTTCTATACACAGAAGTCTTCCTTGCATTATGTATCACATGGGAGGCGCTAATGAGAAGTTAAAAATAATAAGAAATTATAAATGGGAAAAAATAACTGAGTACTGTAATTGTCCAATTCCTTTCATCAGAACAAAGTCAATCAAGTACTTATAATCTGAAAAAGTTCTAATAACATTTATATAATTATATAATTTATATATTTTATTATATATAATTATATATATATATATAAATTATTATATAATTATATAATTTATATAATTATATAATAGGAGATCCAACCAGTCCATTCTGAAGGAGATCAGCCTTGGGATTTCTTTGGAAGAAATGATGCTAAAGCTGAAACTCCAGTACTTTGGCCACCTCATGCAAAGTGTTGACTCATTGGAAAAGACTCTGATGCTGGGAGGGATTGGGGGGCAGGAGGAGAAGGGGATGACAGAGGATGGGACATGAGTTTGAGTAAACTCTGGGAGTTGGTGATGGACAGCAAGGCCTGGCGTGCTGTGATTCATGGGGTCGCAAGGAGTCAGACATGACTGAGTGACTGAACTGAACTGAACTGAATTTGCACAAACAAAAGAGTATGATATTATAAACATGCAGAGAAGCATTTTTCTGTTCATTAGGAACTGGAAAGAAGTAAATGAGTTTGTAGATTATGCATCATTTGTTGAATTTAAAGCACCTGAATTTATAGAAGAAAGCACGGGTTTTAAATAATAATAATTGTTTTTCATGTTCTTTGTCAGTAACA
Source organism: Bos mutus (assembly GCF_027580195.1). Classification (NCBI taxonomy): domain Eukaryota; kingdom Metazoa; phylum Chordata; class Mammalia; order Artiodactyla; family Bovidae; genus Bos; species Bos mutus. Next base: position 27,398,596 of record NC_091622.1, on the reverse strand, counting down.
TGTTAGTTTGGCATTAAGGAAGTATTAAAAAATAATTTGATTTACATAAATTTCTCCTCAGAATTGCTAATCCTTTAGCGTATGTAATCGATATAATATAGACTATGTGGCCTTGCAGTTTAATATGATAAATTTATAAGAGAGGCAATAGAATATAACATTTAGTAAAAAATTTTAGATCAGACAGACTTGTGTGTAAATCTTTAATCTGTGTAACCTTGGGCAAAACACTTAACTGCATTAAGCTTCAGTAATTTCAAGAATAAAAAGAATAATAAATGTACTTAAATTAAGGGGTAATTATGGAAATTCAAAAGAAATATTATTTGCATTGGTTAACTCGGCTAATGGTAGCTGATCATTACATTATTTGTAATAGTCTGGATAGTACTAATAGTAGTAAGAGCAGCAAGAGTAGTAGTAGTAGTAGTCTATAGTACTTCAGTCAAGAGGAATAGCTGCTCATTTCTCTGAGAGTTGAGGAAGATATCCTAGGGAAAATATGATTTAGATTGTTAAGGAGACGTTTGCTAGTTTACAGCATACTGTAAGAACATTACAGACAAAGTTGATCAAGTATGTATAATAGTGTAAAGTTACCTGTTTAGATAATAATAATAAGCGCAATATAGATATTGTGTAAGATGAAGATGCAAAACAGTAAGTTATTTCAATGATTTGAAACACTTTTCCTTCCTAAATTAAGATTCTGTAAGTTACTCTGAAAATAGCTGGAAACCGATAAATGTTTTTAAGCAGCAGTATGATAATCAAATTTATGTTCCTTCCAGCATTTTCTAAGGAGAATGGAGATTGATCACACACCTTTCTAGGATTCTGTGGATGGGGGGCAAGAATCAGATATTTTGTACTGATGGGCTCAGTTATTTCATGGAAATAGGAAGTTACATCATCTACTGAGAAATGGTGAGGATTGGAAATGTTTAAGGTGAAGGGTAAAAGTTTATTTTCCTGTTTTTGTTTTCTTTTTTTTTTTAATAAACATTGAAACTGGAAAGGGATAAGTAAAATTAACACTGCAAACTGACTTAGATTGGAGACCCTTGTGTGGTACTCTACTCTGCAGGGCTACCAGTGTATGGGAGAAGAGTGGATAGGTGACTAATCAGTTTGGGATGTGCCTGGGCCTGGGCAATGGCATGACAGTAAATAAGGGAACTGAAGGATCTGGGAGGAGAGTGATAAGGATGATCAAATTACAGTAAACAGTAAAGCAGAAGCTACAATATAGAGAAAAGGAAAGATACAGTACTGGCTGTTGCTAGAGTTCAATAAACAAGCTTAACAGGAATGAGAAAACGGAAGATGAAAGACCAAGTTTGAAGAGCAGGGTATTGAAATATGAGAGATCTGTCTCATAGGATGTACTAGGCAGAATGATGTCCCCCAAAGGTGTCCACATCACGACGCCCAGAACCTGTGGCTTTATAACATGGAAAAAGGGACTTCCTAATATTATCAAGTTAAGAATATTGAGAAGGGAAGATTATCCTGTATTACCCAACTGAAACAATGTAACCACAAGGGTTCTTATAAAAGGAAATAAAGGTCCGAGTTAGCAGTAGGAGATGTACCAAAGGAAGCAAGAGGTTACAGTGCTATGAAGAAGGGATTTATTCCTTCTCTTTTCCAGAAAAAGAGAAGGAATAAATCCTCAGGAGGCTTCAGAAGGAAGAAGCTCAGCCAACACCTCAGTTTTAGTCCTCTGACCCTTAAAACTGTAAAACCAAATAAATAAACTCATGTTACTTTAAACCACTGAGTGTGTGGCAATTTATTACAGTAACTATAGGAAACTAATATAGAGGATTGTAGGTGTCAAGATTTAAGGTACAGGTGACCAAAACTGGAGGCGATTTACAAGACTTGAAGCTGAGAGGTTTACTGAGTGATCTGCGGAAACAGAGAAGAATGTAATCCTGCTATTGGAAGTCTTATTCAAATGTCAATAAATCAGCAGAGATGCCACTTCTATTACAGACTCGTAAGCCTCCAGAAAAACTTGTTTTTTCTTTTTGTATCCCTAAAAATATTTGATTATAACTGTATGTATTAGTTAGATTGAAATGCCATTAAAAATGTACCACAGACCAGGCGGCTTAAACAATAGAAATTCATTTCTTCACAGTTCTAGAAGCTAGAAGCCCAAGAACAAGGTTTTGACACGTCGTTTTCCTCCTGCGGGTCTCCCTCCTGGGCTTGTAGATGGCTGTCTTCTTCCTATGCTTTTACATTCTCTTCCTTTTGTGTGTATCTGTGTTTAAAATTCCTCTTTTTATAAGAGCATCTGTATTTTGGACATCTGTTTATTGAATACTAAAGCCTGTCAACCAAATGACCTTATTTTACCTTATTTACATTTTTAAAGGCTAAATACTATCACATTCTGAGGTACCAAGGGTTAGGACTTCAATATATGAATTGGATGGACTGGGGATAGAGGGTGGAGAGGTACAAAATTTAGCCTATAACACTGTACTATAGCATTTATTACAGCAGTCTGGCTCTATTTTGCCTTTTTTTTTTTTTTCTCTAATGGGAACTTAACTGTCTTGGGATACATATACCCTCTAATTTAAATTGATATCCTCACAATGCCTATTGCTGTTTCTTACCTATGGTGAATGCTTTATACATAAGTAATTAAATTATCAGTTCCAGCTTTCAAATGTCTATATCTAATTTCTAACAAAGGTAATTATCCACTTAGTGCTAAATGCTAATTGTTTTCTACATTTTCACTCATCGTTAATATATTCTATCTGGGATCATTCTTCCTTTTTCCATGATAGTTTATAGAGATTAGATGGTAATGTAATATACTTTTCTGAGTAGAATACATATAGTTCTATCTCAATCAGAGAATATCAGTAAACAAGTTAATATCAAACATATAGCTGATCTTCATTTCCCTATAAATTGCATCATTCAATCCATTTGAATAAAAGGTCACTTTAATTCTACTATATATACAACACTATGTCAGCAATAAAATTTTACATAAATGAGACATGCAGTATGTAATATTACTATCTTGGAAAAATTTTATAACTCTACTTTGTAAGTACATGTGTGCATGCTAAGTCACTTCAGTTGTGTCCAACTCTATGCAACCCTATGAACTGCAGTATGCCAGGCTCCTCTGTCTATTGGATTTTCCAGGCAAGAATACTGGAGTGGGTTGCCATGCCCTCCTCCAGGGGATCTTCCCTACCTAGGGATTGGACCTACATCTCTTATATTTCCTGCACTGGCAGGCAGGTTCTTTACCACTAGCGCCACCGGGGAAGCCCACTTTGTAGATATTTAGCTATAAAATACTTAGGAAAATGACGGTGATGATAATCATTATTTAAAGTGAATTGCATCCATCCATTTATTCATTCCTTCATCAAATATATATACATATATATTATATATATGATTTATTATGTGCTACTATGAAACAAAGTAAACTGATGGAGTTTAAACAGAGCAGTAATAAAGAAAAACCTTTGTAAAATACTTGCCCAAATAATGTTTGGTTGCAACTGTAGTAAGTACGACAAAAGAGACATATGAGGTGCTACAGAGCCTTACTTTACCTTACTGTAGTGGACAGGGAAAACTTTATATAGGGAGTTTGCTTTTTCATAAAAGATCTCAAGCAAGAGGAGGAGTCACTAGATGGAGAGGAAGGAAAACCATTTCAGCAAGAGGATATTATGTGCTAAGTCCCAGTGGCTAGACAGAGCTTAAACAGTACTAGGAGCTGAAAGATAAGAACAGCAGGAACAGATAGAGCTAGGAAGAATTAAGGGATCCGGAATGGAAGGCGTAAGAAGATATGTTGAAAACTTTTATATTTTTCCCCAGAAAAATGGGAAGTCACAGCTGGGTTTCAAGGGAGAATGTGCCATGACTGGATTAGAGATTCAGAAGCACTATTTTATGAGTGCTGGAGGCTAACTTTGAGAGAAACCAGAATAGATACAGTAGGTCAGCTGCAAGGAGTAAAGAGTGATCACAGAGTAAAGATACCAACTGGAATTAAGTGGTACATAATTAGGAACATTTGTATGCTTATTCGGAGAAGGCAATGGCACCCACTCCAGTACTCTCACCTGGAAAATCCCATGGATGGGGGAGCCTGGTGGGCTGCAGTCCACGGGGTCACTAAGAGTCGGACACAACTGAGCGACTTCACTTTCATTTTTCACTCTCATGCATTGGAGAAGGAAATGGCAACCCACTCCAGTGTTCTTGCCTGGAAAATCCCAGGGATGGGGGAGCCTGGTGGGCTGCCGTCTATGGGGTCGCACACGACTGAAGCGACTTAGCAGCAGCAGCAGCAGCAGTATGCTTGTTTCTCAAGTCAAGTCTTCGTAAGGTAGAGAAAAGTAAATATACAAGCTTGATAGGAGAGTAGGTGGTTGAGATAAACAGAAAGTGACAAAAGGGAATTTTAGTTCCATGAGAGACCTTTTATCACTGTTAGTTTTGAATGTTTTCTCTTATTCATGTAAGTCTTAAATTCCATACCATAATACTGTTGTTTGTTTTATTATAATTTTTTTTTTCATTTTTCTCCCCCTAAATTTTCAGTGAAATCCTTCCTGTCGGAGGATGCACATTCTTTACTCTAAGAGTTCTGCACCTCCTAATTACTAATTTTCCTCCTAGGAATCCTTATTCTCCACTTTGAGAAGCCAAGTCATATCTTATGTCCTTTGACCCTCACAGCAATTCAGAGAAAGAGTCATTCCAGAGAGGTCCATTACTAGTTTAGAGACAAGAAATTTGAGGCCTAGAGTGAACATGAATGACACCCACAATGTTGATTGCTGGAAATGAGCAGAGCTACAATTGTATAACCATCATAATACACAGTACAAATTTTTGTTTGTCAGATCTTAACAGAAGGCTGTAACAGGTTAGAGGTTAGCTAATTTATGCCATCACAGTATTGGGAACATTAAAATGTAATAAAACTCAATTGGCTTCAAGTATTAAGTCCATAGAGATTCTAAAGTAGAAATAGGCATTGCCAAGAGAAAAGTGAAAAGGTCTATTTCAAAATGTAGTTATTATACAGAATCAATTGCAATTTTAATAGAAACCATACTTTATCATAGGCAGTGTAAGAATTGCATGCTGCCGTATCAAGGTAACATGGAAATAGCAGCATCATAACAAGTAAAACAAAAGAATACATCCTTGGAAATTATCAAGGACCTTGATAATTCTTGACACAATTTTTAAATTTATTAATTCCGTAAAAATCAAAAAAGCATAATAGGTTAGTAAGAAATTAAAACCTTCTGTATCAACTGGAAATAAAAAATAAATATGATTTTGGAAAATACACAGGCAAGAGATCACTATAGAAAAATGAATAGTAGGTAGCAGCAAACTCTAAAACCTATAGTTAAAAATGTGTTAACACCACCTTTGGCTACAAAGAAAAGTCCGTTTCCTGAGTTACAATTGTTTATACGCAGTACATATTTGCATAAAAATAACCAGCATTTTCACGATTGTGGATTTGCTGACTTCTCAAAGCATAGAATTTGATTATGAATAATTGCCAGTACTGTGTAGACATTTAATAGTTGATATTTAAAATGAAAAGTGAGGACCAATTCTCTTCCATTCTTTTTTTTTTTTCAGAGATACTCTTCAAATCCCATTGTTGCATATGACTTAGCAGGCTCTTTTCCCAGCCAGAGGAAAATAAGAAAAATTGAGGCTTTACTAACTTAAAAATGTGTGTCATTGAAAAATTAAAAGTCGTATTATAGTTAGTGAATGTATTTCCTTTAATTATATCCTGAAACAAAGAACTAAATAGAAACCATATTAAGTTTGGATAACAATGAAACAAAATGTGAAAACAAAACAAAAATAAAAAGAACAAGAGAAGAGATAGTTGCTGCATAAAAAGAAAACTATTTTTCCTTGTCCCAGAAGAACCTAAAACAGTGTCTAAAGTCTGAATCCAAGTTGTCTGAATGTCAAATTGACAATATTTGGTTTATAACCTATCACAAAAGAGGAGAAACCATGGGTGGAGATAATGACCAGCCTTAGGAAAATGATGGGATTTTATGCACTGAAGGAATTTATAATCTTGCCATTTGAGGAAAAAAATATTACATGGTCTTACTTGGAAATGGATAACTTTAAAAACAAAAAAATGTAGTACAGTAGCCTGTGGGGCTTCCCTGGTGGTTTAGCAGTAAAGAATCTGCCTGCAGTGCAGGAGACTTAGGTTCAATCCCTGGGATGAGAAGATCTACTGGAAGAGGAAATGGCAACCCACTCCAGTATTTGTGTCTAGGAAATTCCTTGGACAGAGGAGCCTGGCAGGCTACAGTCCATAGAGTTACAAGAGTTGGATATGACTTAGTTTACGTAGCCTATCACCAGGTAGGTAGATTGCCAGAAACAGAAACTCAAGCATCAGGGTGTTAGTGTTACTGGTTCAGTTCTGCCCAACACATTGGGACCCCAAGGACTGTAGCCCATTAGGCCCCTCTGTCCATGGAATTCTTCAGGCAAGAATACCGGAGTGCATTGCCATTCCCTTCTCCAGGGGATCTTCCTGACCCAAGGATCTAACCCAGGGATCAAATTGCAGGCAGATTTTTTTACCATCTGAGCCAGCTGGGAAGCCCATAGTTTTAGTATGAGTACATTCTTAACATCACTTGAAGTAAGAATTAGAGGCAGAGTAAAATGAGAACTTTGATGACAGGGTAGATAAGAGTGTGAGCTTTGGGGCTAAACTGACTTGACTCAAATTCATAGCCTTGTCTTTTAAAAGTTATATGATCTTCCACAATTACTTAATTTTTTAATTCATCTACAATGAGGTCAAGAATAGTACTACCTCTTTAACTATTGTAAGGAATAACTGAGCAAAAGGGAACTCTTAAGAAGTACAAAAGTGTTACTATTGTGACAAGGTAAGTTCAGTTCAGTTCAGTTGCTCAGTTGTGTCTTGACTCTTTGTGACCACATGGACTGCAGCACACCAGGCTTCCCTGTCCATCAACAACTCCCAGAGCTTACTCAAACTCATGTCCATTGAGCCGGTGATGCCATCCAACCATCTCATCCTCTGTTGTCCCCTTCTCCTCCTGCCTTCAATCTTTCCCAGCATTGTGACTCTTTTCCAATGAGTCAGATCTTCACATCAAGGTGGCCAAAATATTGGAGTTTCAGCTTCAGCATCAGTCCTTCCAATGAACACCCAGGACTGATCTCCTTTAGAATGGACTGGTTGGATCTCCTTGCAGTCCAAGGGACTATCAAGAGTCTTCTCCAACACCACAGTTCAAAGGCATCAATTCTTTAGCTCTCAGCTTTCTTTATAGTCCAGCTCTCACATCCATACATGACTACTGGAAAAACCATAGCTTTGACTAGATAGACATTTGTTGGTAAAGTCATGTCTCAGTTTTTTAATATGCTGTCTAGGTTTGTCATAGCTTTTCTTCCAAGGAACAAGTGTCTTTTAATTTCATGGCTGCAATCACTATCTGCAGTGATTTTGGAGCCCAGGAAAATAGTCTGTCACTGTTTCCACTGTTTCCACATCTATTTGCCATGAAGTGATGGAACCTAATGCCAAGATCTTAGTTTTCTGAATGTTGAGTTTTAAGCCAGCTCTTTCACTGTCCTCTTTCGCTTTCATCAAGAGGCTTTTTAGTTCCTCTTCGCTTAGGGTGGTGTCATCGGCATATCTGAGGTTATTGATATTTCTCCTGCAATCTTGATTCTAGCTTGTACTTTATCCAGCCCAGCATTTTGCATGATGTGCTCTGCATATAAGTTAAATAAGCAGGGTGACAATATATAGCCTTAACGTACTCCTTTCCTGAGTTGGAAACAGTCTGTTGTTCCATGTCCAGTTCTAATTGTTGCTTCTTGACCTGTATATAGATTTCTCAGGAGGGAGGTCAGGTGGTCTGGTATTCCCATCTCTGTAAGAATTTTTCACAATTTGTTGTGATCCACACAGGCAAAAATTTTGGCATAGTCAATATAGCAGAAGTTGATATTTTTCTGGAACTCTCTTGCTTTTTCTATGATCCAGTGGTTGTTGGCAATTTGATCTCTGGTTCCTCTACATTTTCTAAATCCAGCTTGAACATCTGGAAGTTCATGGTTCATGTACTGTTGAAACCCGGCTTGGAAAATTTTGAGCATTACTTTGATAGCATGTGAGATTTGGGATTGGAATGAAAACTGAGCTTTTCCAGTCCCATAGCCACTGCTGAGTTTCCCAAATTTGCTGGCATATTGAGTGCAACACTTTCACAGTATCATCTTTGAGGATTTGAAATAGTTCAGCTGGAATTCCATCACCTCCAATAGCTTTGTTCATAGTGATGCTTCCTAAGGCCCACCTGACTTCACATTCCAGGATGTCTGGCTCTAGGTGAGTGATCACTCCATCGTGGTTATCTGGGTCATGAAGATTTTTTTTTTTTTTTTTTTATAGTTCTGTGTATTCTTCCTACCTCTTAATATCTTCTGCTTCTATTAGATCCATACTTTTTCTGTCCTTTATTGTGCCCATCTTTGCATCAAAAGTTCCTTGGTATCTCTAATTTTCTTGAAGAGATCTCTAGTCTTTCCTGTTCTAATGCTTTCTTCTATTTCTTTGGACTGATCACTGAGGAAAGCTTTCTTATCTCTCCTTGCTATTCTTTGGGACTCTGCATTCAAATGGATATATCATTCCTTTTCTCCTTTGCCTTTAGCTTCTCTTCTTTTCTCAGCTATTTGTAAGGCCTCCTCAGACACCCATTTTTGCTTTTTGCCTTTCTTTTTCTTGGGAATGTTCTTGATCGCTGCCTCCCGTAGAATGTCATAAACCTCTGTCCATAGTTCTTCAGTGACAAAGTAAACAAACCAAAAAAAGTAAAAAAAAATTTTTTAAAACACCCACAATCATCAGTAAATGTACACAGACATTGTAATTATTTTGTGCCTAGTCCTGTGCTTGTGATTTCTAGCACATTAGTTTACTTACTGCTTAAAATACCTCTACAAAGTATGTATTGTTAATCAGTCACTTGCATGTTAATGATAAGAGAGGCATAGATGTCACTTTTTTCGTGGAGCCTTTCAGGATCTTCTGTGACCAGGTTTGTTGCCTTTCCTAGAATTGTCTATAATATGCTGTGCTGCTCTCCGTCATTTTTATTGCCATTTTGTACTGTAATTTCTTATTTTAATTTTCTGTTTTCCACACCATACTATAAATTCCTTGATGGCAGGGTGTTTTTTCAATTCATATATCTTGAATGTTTAGTATAGTATGCCATTAGTAGTAAATGAATAAATATACTTTTTTTTAACATTCTGTGAAATTCTCTGGAACAGATTCTGTAGTTTGAGTGGCCCCAAATCCCTTGTTAATCATTGTTTTCCTTTTCTCCTTTACCATTGATCCATAGTTAGAGTTCATGTAACTGTTCAAAAGCCTTGTCACTTGTTCAGCCTTCTTGTAGCTGGAAGTGACCATATGACACAGTCTGACTATTGAGCCAAATACATGAATCAACTACGTGAGGAAAGCATGGTGCTATGGGAAGCTTTTGTTTTCCTGTTAAAAAGGGAATAAAGATAACAGGCCTATTACTTTCTCTTTCTCTCTCTTTTCTATTTTTATAGTAAATATGAGAGTCATGGCATTCATCTTAAGATCACAAGGTGATAACCATAGTCATGTGGGCTGAAACAGTGCCCCTCCACCAAAATTTTTATGTTGATGCCCTAACCTCCAGTTCATAAGAATGACTATATATGGAGACAGAATTTTCACAGAGGTGGTTAAAGTCATTGGGATGGACCCCAATCCATTATGACTGGAGTCCTTATAAGAAGAGGAACTTGGAACATATACTCATGCACAGAGGAAAGACCACATGAAGACACATGGAGAAGGAGGACCATAAATAAACCAAGAGAAAGGCCTCAGAATGAAACTAACTCTGCCAACAACTTGATAATGAGAAAATCAATTTCTGTTTTAATCTGCCAAGTCTGTGGTCATCTGTTATGGCAACCCTAGAAAGGTAATAAACATGTGGACCCAAGCCAACATCTAAGAATGACCCAGCAGGGACGCTTAACGGGCTTGGGTAGGTAAACCAACAGCAGTAACTGCCTAATGTCAGACTTGAGTGAGATAAGTAACTCCTACCTGTTTGAGCCCTTTTAAGTCAGACTGTCTACTAGCTTCTGTTGCTATCTAGAACATTCTTCCTTTTTCTTTGATTTACAAGTGAGTTTGACCTGATTCAGAGTTTGGCATGAGAAGAATTCTGTTACCAAAACCTGGATCAATATATTTATCTGTCAGTCCAGATGAAGTAAAACAGCCAGATTTGGGTCAGAAAATTCAAATGGCAGCTGCAAAACCAACATAAGGGCAATGATAATTCAAAATAAAATTCTGTAAATTTTCTTTGGAATGAATCTGTTAACAACTGACATTCTCTCTGGAAATGTGATTAAAAGTGACTTATCTATAAATATAGCAACATTTCAATACTTTTTATAGTTTTTAATAAAGAGTATATGTCTGTTACTTAAAAACAAGAGCAACAATCTGATGAAGAATTTTCATAAGTGGCAAAGAAAAAGAAAAGAAATTCTTAGAGGGCAAAGTGTGATAATAGGTCAATGAAAAACTGAAGTTATAATAATGAGCCGAAAACCACAAAAATATCTAAATTCGATTATTTACTGCTAAAATGTTAAATACTGGTACTGTTAGTGCATCACTGGTAAAATGCACCCCAAGTGAAGGAGTCTTTATTGCTTTCAGACAAGTGGGAAATTCAACACCAAATTTCCTCCTGAAGGTTTTCTCTTTATGACCATCCTTGGTATGAGTTTTCTAAGACTAGATTCTTTAGCAAATATTTCCTAAGGCAAACCTTATGTGTAAACACTATATTGAGAGAGGCAGTACATTCAGAGGGAAACAAGAGTATTAAGGAAAGTGAGTCAGTGAAGAAAGGCAAGTGAGTTTAAAGTTGCATGTTACTGAACTCTCCCAGCTTCCCAGGAAATGCAGTCAGCTGCTTAGTTACATGGAATATCTGCAGAGAGTCTCTATGATACCACCATCTTAAAACTGATAGGAGAGGAAGGGAAAGCAATCTCTCAGTACACTACTCTTTGTCTTTATTTGATCAAAGATCATTTCATGTGTGATTTCCTCTCCCAGTCCTCTGAATTTGACTAACTGATCCCTTTGGATAGCTGCTGGGGAATCTGGCTGTTCCTTGAGTTCTTTTAGGCCATGCTGAAGAGCCAGAGCAGCAGCATCTCATACCATGAGGGCACAATAGAACTCTTGCTGAAGCTCCACTCTCATTCTTGGGATGATAGGATATTTTGAAAATGAGGCAAATGCAGTAGTGAATAAGGCTTGGCTTTGAGCCTTTAGGAAAAGTGAAAGCCATCACTGGAGATGCTCTGCATAGGAAGCTGGGAAAATGGCCAACACCCATGCCCAGGGTTAGAGCAGAGCTGAGAGAACTGGATGGCTCATAAACTGGCCTGAGTACAGTTCAATCTCCATTATTTACTTGTCTGTGAGTTTACACTCTTCTTTTGGACCAATTGTGAGGCATCATTAAACTAGCAGATTTATTTGCTTGAGGACAAACAGACTCAGTCTGTATATGCACTGTCGCCATTCTTGCTGTGTATATGTATGAAGTTAAACATGAGTTTTAATTCTTGCTTCAATTTCATCATAACGATATGCTTCAAAAACCACTTTTGAAAGATTTGTACTCATTGAATTCTCCAGTTCTCCTCATTTTGGTTGCATATTATAGGGTGGTAAATTTTGAACTATTGAGGTTAGAATGTAAGTAAAAGTGACAGATGTGACATCCAGGCAGAAGCAGAAATGCCCTTAACATGAGTAGCATATACTCTTCCCATGCCCCACTGGTCACAGAAGCAGAAGCCAAGCTGAAGCCTGTAATGTTCAGTGACTGGAAGGAACAGATCTCCCTACGTACACACATGGGATAGGTAGCCTAGGAAAGAAAAGAACTTTTTTTATGCTAAGCTGCAAAGATTCAGGGATATTCTACTCTTGAAACATAACGCAATCAATCAGAGTCCTAAAAGGAAGCCCCTTTAAACTAGATGATTGAAGCATTTACAAAGTTGTAGTCACTAGATGTTAGGTAAACTAACCAGGAATGATGTATCCTAGGCCTCGTGACATTGGATAGATGTTATGACAACTGTATCTGAAGGGGCAAGGAGAAGTGTTAATTTCTAGAACCTACATAGTACAGTTGTATGGAAAGGGCCTACAATAGATTGGCCTATTCTTCAATAGAAGAATTTGGTCAACCTGTAGTAACCTGAAGGGGAAAAATCCAGGAGAGTAAGTAACCTACTTTCCTTTTACCCTCCCAATCTCCTTCCATTGATTTGTATTGATTTCTCTGGGAATCTGGAAGATGAAAGAATCTATTGACACGGATAATAACATCAAGCCAACTGAATTCTGTGCATGTCACACCCCTCAATCCCTATCTCTTGTCTCCCCCCATAGCAAGTCTCAAAGTAGTGAAGAGAATTGTATAGGTGATCAGGTGATTGCTGTTGTTATTCAGTTGCTAAGTTGTGTCTGACTCTTTGTGACCCCTTGGACTGCAAAGGGGCAAATGAAAATATCCTATTCTGATTTATACAGAAATTGATAATGGATGTTTCTATGACATTAAGATTAAAACATGTGGAATTAATACAAAGACTAGGTAATAAGTAGGGAGATAACCAATACAAGGACCTGAAATGATGCTCCATGTTACGCAGGGTTAAAGCACTTAGTAACGTTTCCACTTTGCTTGGAAGGCAGCTCATTGACCACATGAACTTTTAGTGCTGGAATTGATCTAATAGTTAGAAAATAGAATAATAATGGTTTATAGTTGTTATTGACTGTATTTTCAAGGAATCAGATGAAAAAGAGGAGTTCAAGAAAACAGATTTAAAAGAAATAGAAATAATCCACAAATTCAAGGACTTGTTTGTTTAGAAGCAGAACTGCCTTTCAAATTCAAACTATAAAAACAATAAAATGGAGAAATTATTTGTAGTAAAAGGGCCAATTAAAATTCAAACTTGTGGTGAACATCAAATCAAGGGCTTGGCCATTAAACTCATTGTTAAAACCTCTGAACGGTATATGGCAACACAGGAAAAAAAAAAAAACCTTTCAATTAGTCAAAGTCTCTCCAGGAAAATAATTACGGATTTAGTGAAGTGAAAGTCACTCAGTAATGTCCGACTCTTTTCGATCCCAAGGAATTCCCCAGGCGAGAATACTGGAGTGGGTAGCCATTCCCTTCTCCACAGGATCTTCCCAACCCAAGGATCGAACCCCAGTCTCCCACATTGTAAGCAGATTCTTTACCAGCTAAGCCACCAGGGAAGCCCCTGTATATTTCCTACCCAAATCTGATAGGCTCATGGTACCTGCAGTTAAGTTGAGAAAAATTCATGGGGGTTTAGTTAATAACATGTGAGCAAATGAGACATGTCCATTCTGGGCAGACCTTTTAGAGACAGTGCATGGACTGCCAGGATCTTGTTCTTCTGCCATGGTAATCTAAGAAACAGGTGTCAGCATGAAGTCTCTGAAGGCCTTTGGTCCTGGTGACTATAGTGAGAAGAGCACCCTGCTGGTCTTTTAGATATGAAGCAAAAATAAGAACAACATTGGGTTCTATTAAGTCACTGAATTTTGTGGTTATTTATTATCATCTAACATATCTTGAACAATACAATCAGCTTTAGAATTGAAGATATGCAATATAGTAGTAACTTGGGAATGCAAACTAAAGAAGTGAAACAGTAACAGGCAAATGCTATACAAATAGGAAAATCATGAATAACTGCAGCCAATCATGAAATAACTGGTAAGACCTTTAGCTTCATTTATACCCTTTCAGAGCATAATGGTTGATTAGGGGGAAAAAAAAGAAAAAGAAAAGCACATAAAGGTCATGAAGAATTTTATATTTCAAGTTTGTAAAATCTATATAAATAAACTTTTTTGCCATTGAAAATTACTGATCAGCTCGTGCATTTCTAAATATTTTCAGACACTGTTTTAATCTATTCAGAAAATAATGAAGATCCAAGCATAGAAAACAAGATTTTATGAGGATGAGATGGATGTTCTGATTGGTCTACATGTAACCTCTGGAATTTCAGGGAGAAATTCTGTTGTATAGTATGAGATATATTTGACTCTGTTCCTGGTTCTTGGCATAGAGTTCCTAAAACCCTTGGCATTTCCTGAGTGATGGGTGTCTTTTGTTTTTCATAAGGAGCCTCTTTGCATCCTGCCTGACATTATGCTAATTAGTTGACTCAGTGTAAACCCCTCAATAGCTTCTGGAAGACTAGAACCAACCGTTGATTAGAGGGTAGTTCTCCCTGATCCCCCAGCCTCCTGGGAATGGAGCTGGAGATCAAGCTCAGTTGTCTGGGGTCTATGATCTAATCAGTCATGCCTGTTGTAATGAAACCTTGACTAAAACCTGAATGAAATGGTTTTGAGAGTCTTCTGGGTTGGTGAATACACTGAGATTCAGAGCTGCTAAAGAGGGCATGGAAGCCTCACCCTTTACCCGGAGTCCTGCATACTTTGTCAGATTCATCTCTTTCTATTCGACTGTTCCTGTGTGAAGCAGATCAAATTTCTACACATGGATAAAGCTGAACAAGAGTTATTAGAATTAGCAGAGGGAGTTTACTTCTTTTATTTTCATAATTTTGCCCTATGCTGCTGCTGCTGCTGCTGCTAAGTCGTTTCAGTCATGTCCGACTCTGTGCGACCCCACGGACAGCAGCCCACCAGGCTCCCCTGTCCCTGGGATTCTCCAGGCAAGAACACTGGAGTGGGTTGCCATTTCCTTCTCCAATTTTGCCCTATACTCATATTTAAATTTGCTTGAATCCTTTTATTCCTATAGATGTTCCATTAACCTTTGTAATGAAACATTTTTGTTTTGTGGCTCTTCCTTTTATTTTTATTTTTATTTTTTTAATTAATTTATTTATTTATTTTAATTTTATTTTATTTTTAAACTTTACATAATTGTATTAGTTTTGCCAAATATCAAAATGAATCCGCCACAGGCATACATGTGTTCCCCATCCTGAACCCTCCTCCTCCTCCCTCCCCACACCATCCCTCTGTGTCGTCCCGTGCACCAGCCCCAAGCATCCAGTATCGCGCATCGAACCTGGACTGGCAACTCGTTTCTTACATGATATTCTACATGTTTCAATGTCACTCTCCCAAATCTTCCCACCCTCTCCCTCTCCCACAGAGTCCATAAGACTGTTCTATACATCAGTGTCTCTTTTGCTGTCTCGTACACCAGGTTATTGTTACCATCTTTCTAAATTCCATATATATGCGTTAGTATACTGTATTTCTGTTTTTCCTCCTGGCTTACTTCACTCTGTATAATAGGCTCCAGTTTCATCCACCTCATTAGAACTGATTCAAATGTATTCTTTTTAATGGCTGAGTAATACTCCATTGTGTATATGTACCACAGCTTTCTTATCCATTCATCTGCTGATGGACATCTAGCTTGCTTCCATGTCCTGGCTATTATAAACAGTGCTGCGATGAACATTGGGGTACACGTGTCTCTTTCCTTTCTGGTTTCCTCAGTGTGTATGCCCAGCAGTGGGATTGCTGGATCATAAGGCAGTTCTATTTCCAGTTCCTTTTAGATTCAACTCTTTCCATGGTTATTTAACCCTTAGTTTCTTTATATGTGTATTTCAGGGTACTAGTTTTGCCCTCCTCTATAGCTTGCTCTAAGACCCTACCATCTTCAGTTGAGGATCTGTTTGTCCCTGTATTCATACACTTCAGTCTTACAATCTAGCCATGCCCAGAATTTCCTCAGTCAGTCTGTTAGTTGGGAGATAATCAGCATATGCTCCAAAGAAAAATAGTCTAGAATAATCGAAGTTCAGAAAACTTCAGGTACTTAGAGATACCAAAGCTTTCAGTATGTTGAGCAGCACATAACACTAGGAAATCACATAGAGACTATTGATTTGTAAATAAAATATCTGTCTACAATCAACAAACCGTGACTCTCTAGGGATTGGGGATTATAGGAAGCAAGATATAACCCTACAGAAGAATCAAAGGATAGACTGAATTAAGAGAGAACACACTTAAATCCTAATTGAGAATGTGGGTATCAATCAGGACATGATTAAGTACTGCTGGGAAGAATTCATAAGCCCCATCACACACTCTTTCTTACTTACAGCTAATCAGGTAATTCTTTTGGCTACCAAATTCCATAAAGAAAAATTTCATCCCATTTTCATTTCCAAGCTACAAAAAAAAAAAAAACTTTATTAAAAATGTCTAAAGGAAAAGAGGTAATTTATGGTCTTACATTTGCACTTCTCTGGTGGCTCAGATGATAAAGAATCCATTTGCAATGCAGGAGACCCAGGTTTGATCCCTGGGTCAGGAAGATCCCCTGGAGAAGGGAATGACAACCCACTCCAGTATTCTTGCCTGGAGAATCCCATGGTCAGAGGAGCCTGGTGGGCTATGGTCCATAGGGTCACAAAGAGTAGGACACAACTGAGGGACTAACACACACACACACACACCCACACACCCACACATTATCTTACACAACTAAAAAGTCCAGGAAAAGTTCTGGCCAATTGTAGCTTGATATGATGACCTAATGGGCTTCCCTGGTGGCTCAAATGGAAGAGAATCCACCTGAAATGCAGGAGACCTGGATTCCATCCCTGGGTTGGGAAGATGCCCTGGAGAATGGAGTGATTACCACTCCTTTTAATAGGGGCTTCAAAGGCAGTACTAGTAGTAAAGAACCCACCTAGCAATCCAGGAGACATGGGTTTCATCTCTGGGTCAGAAAAATCCCCAGGAAAGGCATTGCAACCACTCCAGTATTCTTGCCCAGAGAATCCCATGGACAGAGGAGCCTGGTGAGCTACAGTCCATAGGATCTCAGAGTCAGACAGGACTGAAGCAATGTAGCATAGCATATGAAGGGCTAATGGATGTTGCTATTTATGGTCTCTCCTTTTCCCTATTTTGTCTTAATTACAATCTCCTCTTAGGAGCCACATGGCTACCACAAGGGCTATGGTTTTTCTAGAAGAGTAGGATCTTCTATTTTAAAACTCTGACTAACATCTCAACATCTCTGTAGATTACATCACTTCTCTGAATCAATCAGTGTCTCCAAAGGAAAAATGATATCTTTAGATATTCTGTGACAGCTGATTGACAAAATAGTAGAGCTGCTGGCTGCATTTTATGACTATCACAATATCCTCTTATATTCTTGAGCATTCTTAAGCAGTGTTCCTTCCAGCACTGAATAGGATATATAGTATAGCTCATTAGCTTTCTGCAATGACATATGAAGGTAAAAAGCATTTTAATCTAAAAACATTTAGATGGGGACTGCACTATAGACCAACATTTGTGGATAATTAAGTTGAAAGAATAAATATCAGGACTTGGAAGCTCAACTACCCTCTTCAGGCCCAATATATATGCAAGAGTTCAGCATGCAGTCTTGCCTAGATTGATGCTGGAGAGCCCAGAGCCTGGGCCAAGCGCATCAAATCTATAATGCAATGCACCATGTGATGGGTAAGGGCTTATACACAGAACAGATATTGCTAAACAAACTTCTCATCTTCACTCTCAGTCTCCCAGAACTTTCACAGCTTGAGCCAGTATCTTCTTGACTTTATTGTTATAACATTAAAATAAAGTTCAGTTACCAAGATGTTTCTGTGAGTCAAGATAACAAGTTCTTGAACTAATTTTAGAGTCCATCCTTCCTGATACATATGACAGAGAGACATAACTAGAAAGATCAGACCCACTCGGAATGTTGATGAAAGGAGAAATAACTAATATCTATTAAGGCCTTACCATGTGTAAAACTTTTATTTTTATTATCTATTTTACATAACTTTTCTAATTCTTCCAACAGATTAAAAAGAACATTATTACTTCTTTTCTTTTTTTCCCCTTTTTTTCTTTTTAATTGGAGGATGATTGCTTTACAATATTGTGTAGATTTCTTCCATACATCAACATGAATCAGCCATAAGTATACATATGTCCCCCTTGAGCCTCCCATTTCTCCATTCCACCCATCTAGGTCATCACAAAGGACTGGTTTTGAGCTCCCTGCATCATACAGCAAATTCCTACTGGCTATTTTACACATGGTGATGCATATGTTTCAATGCTGCTCTCATTCCTGCCCATCCTCTCCTTCCCTGACAGTGTCCACATGTCTCTTCTTTATGTGTGCATCTCCTTTGTTGCCTGCAAATAGGCTCATCAGTACCAAATTTCTAAATTCCATATATATGTGTTAATATAAGATATTTGTTTTTCTCTTTCTGATTTACTTCTTTCAAGTGAGTTAAAACTAAGGCTTAGAGAGCTCCAGTAATTTGCCTAAAATTATACAACACAGAGAAATGTTTCAGCTTAATCTCAGAGCTTCGGTTTCTGAATATTATTCTTTTCCTTCCTATTTCAATCTCTCCTTCCCTCCCTTCCTTCTATTTCCTTTCTATCTTTATTTCTCATATATATTTATTTTAGCATTTTAAAAATTAAAGCCTAAAACATTTCAATGAGACTGGAAAAATTCCTCTGCCTTTTATTCTGTTCATGTCCTCAATGGATTGGATGATGCCACCCACAATGGGAAGAAAAATCTGTTTTGCTAAGTTTATTCCTTCAAATGTAATCTCATCTAGAAACACAGATACCCCCAGAAATAAGGTTTAATCTGGGCACCCCATGACCTTTTGAGTTGTCATGTAAAATTAACCATCTCTGCAACCTTATGAAACCCTTAGAAAGACTCGTTAACAAGGGAGATCACAGAAAGGAGGCAAAACTAAGGTGTGGCCACCTTAACAGGATGGGTGACACAGCTTGTCACTGACCCCATCAGAATGCCACTCTCCAAATGCCACTCAAATCTAGAAACAGCCAATTCAACAGCTGGAAATTCCTGATTGTTTCTTGCATCTTTGTATTATGATCACAGAAATCAAAATTCTGGATAAGAATACCTAAGTGTCTATACTTGGGCCTCAAGTCCACTTTATAGCAGTCTCTAGACTGGGAGAAAAAATATTTACTTCACTTTACTTTTATAGTGGAAGGTGGGATAATACCTCCTACCTATATTGAAATTTTCTCCAAATAAAAAGTATATACAGATGAAAAATGGCAAAGAAAAAAAAGTAAATCATCACTATAATCTAGTTGACATTTGTGTGTCCTCAGTTGAATACAGGTATTTTTCATATTGATGTCAACCCAAATACCATGTCAATTGAAGAAGACACGTGTGGGTTTACCACGTCTCAAGGATCGAATCCTGAGGAATATTTCTTCTATGACAGCCTAATGGTTAGTCTAGGCTTTGCAGTGAATGCAAATTGTGTTGTCTGTCCACGGTTGGCTTCAAAAAGAGGTGTGTTCAGCAAGTCAGTCCATGGCTCCAAAAACAGAGAGAAAGCAGCTTCTTTGTTGACAGACTTAAAGGTAGATAAGCAGCAAGCTGCAGAATAAATGTTATTTCTTCCTTTTTATCATCTTCTAATTTAATAGTAATCTGTAGAAATTTGTAAAATCAGAAATGTTTGAAGGAAAAAAGAAGAAATCCAGTGACATTCACTATGCTATTTTAGTATATCTCCCTATGTCTTTTTGCATTTACTTTTAAATAAGGTCATTTTATAGATATTTAATAATTTGTGTATATTTTAGCATAAAATATTCTTTTTTTTAAATTAATTTTATTTTATTTTTAAACTTTACATTTAACAGTTTTTCTTCATTCTATATATTCTCCTAAGAATCAGTTTGTGTGTGTGTGTGTGTGTGTGTGTTATTTGCTCAGTAGTGTCTGACTCTGCAACCCCATCGGCTGTAGCCCACCAGCCTCCTCTGTCCATGGAATTCTCCAGGCAAGAATACTGAAGTGGGTTGCCACACCCTTCTTCAGGGGATCTTCCCAACCCAGGGATCAACCCAGGTCTCCCACATTGCAGGCAGATTCTTTACTGTTTGAGCTACCCACAGTTGTTTAAAGTAAATATAAATTAGGACATCCGAGTTTCCTGCATTGCAAGCAGATTCTTTACCATCTGAACAGAATCACATGGAGATGCCAGGGATCAAACCCAGGGCCTCATACATACAAAGCATGCACTGTACCACTGAGCTGCTGCTCCTACTGCTAAGTCGCGTCAATCATGTCCAACTCTGTGCGACCCCATAGACGGCAGCCCAACAGGGTCCTCTGTCCCTGGGATTCTTCAGGCAAGAACACTGGAGTGGGTTGCCATTTCCTTCTCCAATGCATGAAAGTGAAAAGTGAAAGGGAAGTCCCTCAGTCGTGTCCGACTCTTAGCGACCCCATGGACTGTAGCCTACCAGGCTCCTCCATCCATGGGATTCTCCAGGCAAGAGTACTGGAGTGATGTACCACTGAGCTACATCCCCTGATTACTGTTTCATAGATGTATCTTATACTTTAACCTGGTGTTGAGCACTTAGAATCTTACCACCCTTTTGTTACGTTTAAGGGATGAGTTTTATCTGCCCAGAATACAATGATTTCTTTGTCTTCTGAGATTTCTCTCATTTCTATTTTATTTTGGTTGCAGTGCCCAGTCTTTGTCAAACAGTATATGTTCTCTCTCTGTATGTATATGTGTGTGTGTGTGTGTGTATATATATATATATATATATATATATATATACACATACACATATGAAGGCTTGCCTCATGGCTCAGCGGTAAAGAATCCACTTGCCAATGCAGGAGATGTGGGTTCAGTCTCTGGGTCAGGAAGATCCATTGGAGAAGGAAATGGCAACCCACTCAAGTATTCTTGTCTGGGAAATTCCATGGACAGAAAGAGCCTGGTGGGCTATAGTCCATGGGGTTGCAAAGAGTCAGACATGACTTAGTGACATACATATATACACCAGGCTGCACTCCAGTATTCTTCCCTGGGAAATCCTATGGATAGAGGAGCCTGGTGGGCTCATGGAGTCGCACAAAGTCGGACATGACTGAAGCGACTTAGCAGCAGCAGCAGCAGCACAGCTTGAAGGATCTCAGTTCCCCATCAGGGACTGAACTCAGGCCCAGACCACAAGGGAATTCCCTATGCTTAGTATTTTTGTACATTAATTCATAGGTAATTGGGTAGGGACCATGTAACCATGTTTTATTTCTTGGCCCTCTTGCCTCCCATACCTTATTGGACAGAGGTGGATACTTAATTCAATCTGAACCAAAGAAAATCCCTTCCCTAGAAGTTTGGAATTGAGGCCAAGTGAATATAATCTCCAACTTGGCTGCCTTCTTCTTTTTTTTTTTTAATAATTTTATTTCTTTATTTATGGCTATGGCCTTTGTTGCTGTGTCAGCTTTTATCTACTTGTGGCATGCATCTTTGTTACAATGCATGGACTTATTGCAATGCCTTTTCTTGTTGCTGAGCATGGGCTCTAGGATGCAAGGGCTGTAGTAACTGAAGCACATGGGCTTAGTAGTTGTGTCTCCCAGGCTCTGGAGCCCAGATTCAATAGTTGTGGTGTAAGGGCTTAGTTGCTCTGCAAAATGTGGGATCCTGCCAGATCAAGGATCGAACCCATGTCTCCTGCATTGGCAGGCTGATTCTTTACCACTGCATCACCAGGGAAGTACTTGACTGCCTGTTTGAACAAAGATATAAACATATGAGCTTTATGATGTACTATCTTCCACCTGGTAGGCTATATGAATTGCAGACAATCTGCAGAGAACCATGAAATAGAATTGCTAAATTAAAAAGGTAAGAAGAGATGGAGAAAGTACTAAAAATGAGTGTCCTGTTGCTTTTTAAAACAGTTATTATTATAAAAAAACTAACATGTGCTCTCACTGGCAATAGTTCTAAATTTTTAATGTGCTTCAGAAACACCAAGATGTCTGTCCAGATCCTTTTGTCCAACCCTGAAATATTTTGACCCAGCGTATTTTGAGTGGGCCAGGGATTTAAATATTTATTAAACATTCCTGTTCGTTGTAGTGCAGGTGGTATGAGAATAAGTTTGAAAAGTGCTGCACTTTATATGAGCTCCTTTCTTCCAGGCTTCTTTCCCAGCATCATTGTTATCTAACTGCTTCCCAAGAAACAAATCTCCTTTTTAAGCATTATATGTATTTACTGCTGCTACTGCTAAGTCACTTCAGTCGTGTCCGACTCTGTGTGACCCCATAGACGGCAGCCCACCAGGCTCCCCTGTCCCTGAGATTCTCCAGGCAAGAACACTGGAGTGGGTTGCCATTTCCTTCTCCAGTGCATGAAAGTGAAAAGAGGTAGTGAAGTCGCTCAGTCGTGTCCGACTCATAGTGACCCCATAGACTGCAGCCCACCAGGCTCCTCCGTCCATGGGATTTTCCAGGCAAGAGTACTGGAGTGGAGTGCCATTGCCTTCTCCAATATGTATTTACTACATATAATATTATGTGAAACAGCTAAAAAAAAAATACCTCTCTGCTTCTTCTCTGTCCCTTTACCTATCAAGCACATATCTGCTGCTGCTGCTGCTGCTAAGTCGCTTCAGTCGTGTCTGACTCTGTGCGACCCCATAGATGGCAGCCCACCAGGCTCCCCTGTCCCTGGGATTCTCCACGCAAGAACACTGGAGTGGGTTGCCATTTCCTTCTGCAATGCATGAAAGTGAAAAGTGAAAGTGAAGTCGCTTAGTCGTGTCCAACTCTATGCAACCCCATGGACTGCAGCCTACCAGGCTCCTCCATCCATGGGATTTTCCATGCAAGAGTACTGGAGTGGGGTGCCATCGCCTTCTCTGAACCACATATCTAAATCTCCCCAAAATAAAATAGTAATATAATGTATTTTATTTCAATTGGAATTGGAGCTACTCATCCAGTGAAGGGCTGTGAATTTAAAAAACTGTTATTCTCCAAAAGGAAAAAAGAAAATTGTTCTTATTAGATTTCTATCTTAAAGACAAAAGGAAACTTATAGTGAAATTACCTCTTAAGAATCACACATATAAACTCCTCACTGTAAAAGACAAATTCACAAAACAAGTACACACAAAGTCTTTGGCATGCAGTTTATAAAGTTTTATGACTTTGTCCTTATTCTTAGAAGGTAACTTTGATGCCTTTAGCAAATATTAGTGGTCTGGTCCCATTAGGATGTGATGGCAAGACAACAGAATTAAATTTCAATCTATAAAGCAGAATATTTTTATTTTATTAGCAGGTAAATTCTACTATTGGAATACATTCAGTCTTCTAAACATGGAAAGATATTTCATTTCATTTAAAAGATTGCAGTAAGAGTTAATGAGAAAGCATAATTATCTGATCTGTGTTTATATTCTCTTCCTTTTATCTTCATTGTTAGCTTCTCACATCTTATTCTTCAGGATAGATACTAATTTGCCTGACTTTTATTATAACCCAAATACACCATAAATAAACAGAGTATACAATAAGGAGAGCTATTTATTCCTTTCTCTAAGTCATTCAGTTTCCTTCTGTTACAGGCAGCAAAGTCAAGCCAAATAAGTCTTGGGATGTACTATGAATTCATCACACAAAGCACACATTAAGGCTTATAAGCTAGAACTGTATTAACATTTTAGTCACTAAACCTGCTTAATTAAATGCAATTGTATTTTCCTCACATTATAGCCATTGCGCACTAACCACATTGCCTTTCCTGTCCTAGAAAGGAAACCTTCATTCCAGTGTAAGTTTAGAATTTCAAACATTATCTTTGAGATGAATTAGATCATCTTCCTTTACCAAGGAAAGAAATAAGGAATATCAGTATGTTTATTTGGTAGTAGTGCCAGACTAAAATTTGATACAAGATATTGAGGGACTTTCTATAAATCACTTAATGAATAAATTACCATGTAAATACTACTGTCTGTCAGTTTTGTATTATTTTCCTGTAAAGTGAAAGATATACTCAGGAATAGTCAAGTCAAACTAGTCGTACAAGAAATATAGTTTTAATAATTAGACAATAAAAATGTGAATTTGCAAATTTAAGTACTTTAGATTTCACTAGGATCTAGGTCAGGCTATTACATATGTATTTAATATGCAGACATTGTACATTGGAGAAATACAAAGGTAATTCAGAAATGCAATTAAATGCAAAATAAGAACTGAAACATACATATAAATTGCATTTTATGGTATTAGAGGAAGGAAAGAACTATCTTCTTCCTGTAGATCTAAAAAGACATCATTGAAGGAGTAATACATTACCTACACTTTTGAGGATGGTTACAATTTGTGCAGGAAGAGAAAATGTTAGTTAAGATTTAAGGAACCCCATAAGCTGTGACACAGACATAAGAAGGAGAAAGGAGTCTGATTGAATTTAACAGAAGTACAAACTTCAAGATGGGAAGTACTAGAAACAAATTTTTTAAAAAGTAGTTGGAAGGAAATCATTAAATGTCAGACAGAGTCTAAATTCTTTTTGTAGAGGATAAGGAGCCATTAGAGGTTTTTGAATAGTGAACAGAAGGGATACTGAGCCTATATCTTTCATTTCACATGTTGTACATTTTAACCTCTTTTCAAATCTGTGCTGATCAATCATAATTTCTCATGATCATGGTCAAAACCACAATATGGGCTTGAACCAGCCTTTCAGTTAGCTCTCTTTAGCCTAGATAATACATTTAGGACAGGAATATGATTGAAGGGTAGACCTTGACAGCTGTGTCCTTAACCAGTATCTCCTGATCTATGCTGGCAAAAGTGAAGTGTTATATATGCATTCAAGACTAAAGGGTTCTATAGCTTATTTGACGGTGATGGAGCATGGCTACATGGTACAGTGTGCTTAAGGCAACTTTTAGCAATACAATTCTTGGCTTTAGTATGAGGAGCTATTTCTTCAGTGGACTATCAGTTGTCAGTCTTGTTTCCTTTAAAAAAATGGTAATTATATTATTGCTCTGAATAAGGCAGAAACACAGTTATATCAGTACTTATTATATTACTATTCAGGTTGTCTTTATATCCTGGAAATATGTCAACTGTGTGCAATACAAATTATGCTATTTCTCTGACAGGACAGGTCATAAATGAAACACACTGCTATTCACAGTGTGCACTGGTTGCTTACAGTTCCGTTTGTGGGAAAAAGTATGCCTCTCTCTGTGACAACTTCACAGATTTATTCAGGAAGCACTTTAGTTCAAGTGTGAAAAGTTGCAGGCACGCCCACCAGGATTTTAGGATCTCCTTTCATTGTACGTCAACCATTTCAGTGTAAGATATAACATGGCATAATGAGCCTTAGCCTGAGGGGGAGCAAACTTACCAAATATAGAGAAAGATAAATTTGGCTGTTCAGGTATTACCATAGTGAGATTAATATGATGTAAAATTTCTTTGCCTCATTTAGATGCTTTATTATCAGCTTCTAGCTTGCCTATGTATTTCAGAATGGACATAGCTCTAGGATTAATAAAGTATTTTAATGGAGACATGCTTCATACTTTCTTTGTTGTGACATTCCTAAGGAAAAATGTTGTAATGTTTCAGAAATGAATGAAATTCCAATGATTTTACAAGATTCCCAGAAATGTATTTAAAAGCAATTTCGCTTCAAGTAGTAGATATTAGAAATAGGTGGAAAATGAGATCTAAAATCAATGATCTAAAGTTACTGTAATCTGCTTTAGATCAAGATTTCTCAACTTCAGCACTATTACATTTGGGGGCAGAAACTTCTCTGTTGTTAGGGGACTCTCCTGTATTTACCAGCATCTTCAGCTTCTACCACCTAGATTCAAGTAGCACCCCTAAAGTCATGAAAACCAAAAGTATTTCCAGCCAGTGCCAAATGACTCATGTTTGAGAACCACAGTATATGCCAATTCATTAACTATCATGGCTTTGTATTACACATTAACCCTAAAATTAGCAATTTCTACAGCTCAAGAATTTAGATATGGCATAAATGGGTCCTCTCCTTAAGAATCTCTCCAAAAGCCATAATCAAGTTACTGGCAAGAGTGGGAGGTCTCATCTGAAGGTTCAACTAGAGAAGAATATGCTTCTGAATGTTTAGTTTTTGGCAACATTTAGTTCCCGTAGAATGGTTCCTGGAGAGATGAGGGCCTCAGTCCCCTGCTGGCTGTTGTCTGGAGGCCATCTCATGTTGACCTCTTCCACATGGCAACTTTCTTCATCAAATTGTGCAAGCTGAGAAAGCAATACTGAGAATCTCCCAACAATACAGAAGTCACAATCTTTGTAATATGATGTAGTATCCCTCAACGTTGCTATAGTCTATTAGTAAGAATCATTTCTAAAGGAGACAGGATTAATAAGGCTGTGAACACTAGGAAGTGGGAAGTATTGTGGGGCAGTCTTCAAGTCTGCTTACCAGTCAAGTTGGCAAAACATGACAACTCACAGACTACATCAGTATTATTCAGTCTTCTACTTTCTAGAACAATCACAACTGCTCTTTCCATTCCTACCACATCCTAAATATCCAGTAATGAATGCATTGTACAATTAGATATAAAGACGGTCTAAAAATTAACCACCATATAAAAGGAGTTTCAGATCTATGGGTTTGTGATTTGGACCTATGTTATTTGGAGTAACAGTAATCCTACAGGTGATGAAACATGTTGAAACAGGTTCAAATTCTTACTTTTATCTATAGTAAAATTAGGACAGAAAGAATTGCTCAAGTCAAAATTGATATTTTTATGAAGAATTAGCATTTTAAGACATCAAGTTCACCCTCCTTTTACCTTCATCTAACAGAGGAAGAAAATTAGCCAGAGTGGTTTGACTGGTATAAATAACAAGGAATTATGCAATTATTTCAGTTAGAGCTCTTTCATTGTATTTTCCAGATTAAAATATTTTTGACCACAATTTATGGTGAGCAGCTCATTTAACATCATGTCCCAGAACATACACAGATATATATATATATATATATATATATATATGTATACATATATATACAACCAAAGTAAGCATTTCACCAAATATTATTCTCCTCCTGATCCATTTGGATTCTATATTTTTTCTCCATTCCATCCTGTGTTATCCTATCCCATCCTGTCTTGTTCTATCATATTTTATGCAATTACATTTTCCAAAATGATGTACCAGGTCTACTAAGTCATTACAATTATTTTATGACTTACTAATTGGTACTATGGAAATCACTCACCTACTCTCAAGTTGCTGGTGAAATGTTGCTCAAGTTCTCATATTAGTCATATTTACAAGATCAAAGTCAGTCTAAAATGACATAATTAGAATTAAATCTCCCATTACATATTGTCACCATCACCATCTAAGCAACATAGTTTTAAAAGCAGAAGTCAGAATGGAAACAACCTGTTTATCAGTAAATGAATGGATAAAGAAAACATGATGAATATATATATATATATCACAACCATTTATAGCACAATTACATATATACATATGTATTTGAATACTATTGAACCATAAAAAAGAATGAAATCTTGCCATCATTGATAACACAGTTGGACACTGAAGGCATTATGCTAAGTGAAATTAGTCAGACAAGGAAAGACAATACCATAAGATTGTTATATATGGAATCTTTTTTAAAACCTCATTAATGCAGAGAACAGATTGGTGATTGCCAGAGGTGGGAGGATGAGGAGTAGAGAAATGGGTGAAGGGACTCAAAAGGTACAAACTTCTAGGTATAAAATAAATAAGTCCTGGGATGTAGTGTGCAACATGACAACTGTGTTAATAATAATGTATTATATATTCCACAAAGTTTTTTTGCATATTTGAAAGTTTTTAAGAAAGTATCTTAAAAGTGCTCACCACAAGAAAAAAATTCTATGTATAGTGATGGATGTTAACAAGACATTGTGGTGGGCATTTCACACTATATGCAAATATTGAATCATCCTTTTGTTCAGCTGAAACAAAAGTTACATATTAATTATACCTCAATAGAAATTAGCACATAAAAATAAAAACAAAAGTCAGAGAAAAGCTTTTTCTTCTATCAAGTTATCTTCATTTATTACTTCTCATATATCTGACATTGTTAAGTGTTATGGTACTAAAATAAACTTCTCCTTCTCTTTCTTTCCTTTATTCCACTGGAGATGCAAGCTTATTTTTGTCCATTTAGTTTCTGCTTCTTAGTGATTTATATAAATAATTAGCGTGCACTTCCCAAGTGTAAAATCCTTCTCTAATATACCTCATTCTTTTCATATAGAATTATCTCAAAATCTAAACTGTATTCTGACAACACTGACTTTTTAAAGAAGAAACCCAGTAAATAAAAAACTTTTACTTTCATTCAATGTTGGTTCCAAAGACAACAACATATATGGGGTGGCGGGGGCGGGGAGAGAGGATGGGGACAAGAGTCCATTGGTTAAACCTCATTGACATCTCTGAGAGTCAGCTTTTTAAAAAGAACTTTGTGCCCCTAGAAAATAACTAGAATTCTTTCTTTCTCATTGAATACCAATACACAGAAGAGGAGTGTATTTTCTTGATGTTTAAATATTTACTAATCAGCAGGCATAACAGCTTCTACCAATACTACCAAGTGAGTTTTGCAGTGACCCATCCATCCCCAGGGTATTTCCAGTGAACAATAGCATCTGTTAACATATCTAAATAACTTTACAGATCATCTATGGGCACGAGGGCAGTGATGCTAACTGGCACATTAAATAAATATACCTGAGACCATGGCTTTATTAGCACTTTGAACCTTATGACCCAGTAATCCCACTGCTGGGCATACACACCTTCGAAACCAGAATTGAAAGAGACATGTGTACCCCAATGTTCATCGCAGCACTGTTTATAATAGCCAGGACATGGAAGCAACCTAGATGTCCATCAGCAGATGAATGGATAAGAAAGCTGTGGTACATATACACAATGGAGTATTACTCAGCCATTAAAAAGAATACATTTGAATCAATTCTAATGAGGTGGATGAAACTGGAGCCGATTATACAGAGTGAAGTAAGCCAGAAAGAAAAACACCAATACAGTATACTAACGCATATATATGGAATTTATAAAGATGGTAAAGATAAACCTGTATGTGAGACAGCAAAAGAGACACGGATATATAGAACAGTCTTTTGGACTCTGTGGGAGAGGGAGAGGGTGGGATGATTTGGGAGAATGGCATTGAAACATGTATAATATCATATAAAAACTAATCACCAGTCCAGGTTCGATGCAGGATACAGGATGCTTGGGGCTGGTGCACTAGGATAACCCAAAGGGATGGTATGGGGAGGGAGGTGGGAGGGGGGTTCAGGATGGGGAACACGTGTACACCTGTGGCAGATTCATATTGATGTATGGCAAAATCAATACAATATTTAAAAAACAAAAAAAGGAAAGAAAGAAAGTGAAGCCAGTCAGCACTTTTTGTCTTTGGATTATGTCAAAGTTTAGAATTATTTCTTAATGTTAAAAAAAAAGTACACAACTGTTTAAATATAAAAGTGAAATTGCATATCTTTGCATTTCTGGAAGGCTGGTGGAAAGAAAGAAAAAAGATTAAATTATATAATATTTACATCATTTTAAAAATCTTAGAAAATGTAACAAATGAATTTGGCCTTTAGATTTCAAATTTTAGATATTTGTACATAGTCCCTTGTTTGCAGGCAGCATATTCCACTATAAACAATATAACTTTAAAAAAAATCGGTCTATGCCATTTTTTTGTTATTGCTTCAACCCTTTGTTCTATCCCCTCACCCATCTACACTGGAGGTCTGCAAACTGTCTCCCAGGGTATTTTTCCAGATGGAATCCCTTTGCGTGTGCCCCATAGGAGGCACTCCTGGCAGATAGGAGACAACCATTATCCCCTTTCTGTGTCTTCCTGTCTCTGTCTCCCTGTCGCTGCTCTTGCTCTCATACGCCCTCACACCCACTTTCACTGTAGCTCTTCTTATTGCGGCACTGCTTCTGGAGCATTGGCCACCGAAGGTGGGAGTCTTTCCTGTGTGCCAGGGTCTGGTACTAACATTTCTACCCTTGTATTCTGCACCCCTTCAGATAATAGTGGCTTCTCACGATCTCTAATTTCTGCATTAATACACATTTCAATTTTTGTTCTTTTCCATTTTCAAAACCTACATAACTAATTCCCTATGTTAAATTATTTTGTATTTGAAATACATAATATGGTTTGTTTTCCTGGTTATAGGCTGCCTGATACAGCTTAAGTTTAAATATTGCCTTTGACCACTAACTAGATAGATAATCCTGGATATGTTATTTAAATATTTGAAGCTTTATCTTTATCTCTGAATAAAAGATAGACAAAATAAAATCTACATTGCAGTGCTGTTGTGAAGTTAAATAAGATGGTATATTTAATGTACATGGCACATGGTAGGTATTAAAAAACTATTAGGAAGAATCCTTGATTAATAATGAGCTTCCCAGGTAGCTCAGATGATAAAGAATCCACCTGCAATTCAGGAGACTGAGGTTTGATCCCTGAGTCAGGAAGATTTCCTAGAGGAGGGCATGGCAACCCACTCCAGTATTCCTACCTGGAGAATCCTATGGACAGAGGAGTCTGGCAGATTACAATTCAGAGGGTTGTAGAGAGTCAGACACAACTAAATGACTGTCACTTTCACTTTATATTAATAATAGATATGTCTGTAGAACTTCTTTTTATATTTATTTGTTTTTTTTGTTTGTTTCTTTTTTTTAAATTTTATTTTCTTTTTAAACTTTACAATATTGTATTGGTTTTGCCAAATATCGAAATGAATCCGCCACAGGTATACATGTGTTCCCCATCCTGAACACTCCTCCCTCCTCCCTCCCCATACCATCCCTCTGGGTCGTTGCAGTGCACCAGCCCCAAGCATCCCGTATCATGCATCGAACCTGGACTGGCAACTCGTTTCATATATGATATTATACGTATTTCAATGCCATTCTCCCAAATCATTCCACCCTCTCCTTCACGCCAGTCAGAATGGCTGTGATCCAAAAGTCTATAAGCAATAAATGCTGGAGAGGGTGTGGAGAAAAGGGAACCCTCTTACACTGTTGGTGGGAATGCAAACTAGTACAGCCACTATGGAGAACAGTGTGGAGATTCCTTAAAAAACTGGAAATAGAACTGCCTTATGATCCAGCAATCCCACTGCTGGGCATACACACTGAGGAAACCAGAAGGGAAAGAGACATGTGTATCCCAATGTTCATCACAGCACTGTTTATAATAGCCAGGATATGGAATCAACCTAGATGTCCATCAGCAGATGAATGGATAAGAAAGCTGTGGTACATATACACAATGGAGTATTACTCAGCCATTAAAAAGAATACATTTGAATCAATTCTAATGAGGTGGATGAAACTGGAGCCTATTATACAGAGTGAAGTAAGGCAGAAAGAATATTTATTTGTTTATTTTATTTTTGGCTGTGCTGGGTCTTCATTGCTGCGTGTGGGCTTTCTCTGCTTACAGTGAACAGAGGCTACTCTCTACTTGTACACAGACTTCTCATTGCAGTAACTTTTCTTATTGCAGTGCATGGATTAATAGGGAGCAGAGGCTTCAGTAGTTGTGGAAATCATGCTTAGTAGTTGTGGCTCGTAGACTTTAGAGCACGGGCTCAGTAGTTGGGGTGCAGCTCGTGGAATCTTCCCAAACCAGAGATAGAACCTGTATCCCCTACATTGGCAGGCAGATTCTTAACCACTGGACCACCAGGGAAGTTCTGTAGAATTTTCTTTTGATCCAGCCTTTCACCTTTAAAGATCCAGTATTGGATCAGGACCAAGTTTGGATGTGAGCCAGATTGAGTGACCTGTCCTGAACAGGTCTTTGTGTACAGGATATGGAATGTATTTATTTTTCAAAGACAAATATATATATATATATATATATACACACACACACACACACACACACACGTGTGTATGTATATATATATATATATAAATACATTCACAGCTTGTCTTTTTTAACTGTCTTTTGGTAATAATTTTAGATTCACAGGATGTGGCAAAAATAGTAGAGAAACATCCCACGTATCCTCACCCTTTTCCCTAACAGTAACATTTTACATATCTGTAGCACAATATCAAAATCAGGAAATTGATTGGTATAATGTATGATATAGTTTTATGTCATTTTATCACATGCATGTGTTTGTATAACAGCCACCAAAATCAAGATAAAGAACAGTTTTATCACCAGAAAGAAGCTTTACCTTCTTTTAAATCCCTTTTCAATTTACAATAGCATTGTCTTAAATATTTCCTTTTCATAGAGAACCACATCAAAAAAAGGAATAAGTTTTACTTCAGCCAACAAGCACAATTTAGAAATTCATCAGGAGAAGGAAAATGTGTGGTATTTGTCCATATTTCTTTTTCTTTCTGTTGTTCTTTCTTTATGTTCTAAGGTTTGTTGTTTCTATTACTATCAATTTTAATTGTCCTCATTCTGCTTCAAGAGCTACTTTTACCCATCCTTTTAGGGAAGATGTGCTGATGACAGATTTTCATAGTTTTGATTCTCTTGAGAATATTTTGATTTACCCTGAAGGATATTTAATTGGACATAGAAGTCTAGAGCATTCTAACTGTTTTTCTAACATATGTAAGGTATTATTTTTCCTATGCTTTTTTCATTTTTTTTTTTTTTAGTTTTCAAAAATTAAGTTATAATTGGTTTTGACATGACACTCTTTAGGTTTATATAGTTTATGGTTCACTCAGCTTCTTGAATCCATAAGTTTGTTATTTTTGCTTAATTTGGAAATTTTTCAGCTATTATTTCTCTGAATGAATTTTCAGCCACACTCTTTTTCAATTCTGTTCCTGAGAATCCAGTAATGTGAATATCAGATCTTTTCTTATAGTCCCACATAATCTCAGAGCTTGTTTACTTTGTTTTTCAACTTATTTTTTCTCTCTTGTTTATATTAAATAATTTATATTGATCTATCTTCAAGTTCACTAACCTCAGATATGTGTATGATACCACTCTAATGGAAGAAAGTGAAGAGGAACTAAAGATCCTCTTGATGAAGGTGAAGGAGGAGAGTGAAAAAGCTGGCTTAAAACTAAATACTAAAATCAACTAAGATCATGGTATCTGGCCCCATTACTTCATGGCAAATAGAGGGGGGAAAGGTGGAAGTAGTGACAAATCTCTTCTAGGGCTCTAAAATCACTGAAGATGGTGACTACAGCCATGAAATCAGAAGACAATCACTTCTTGGCAGGAAAGCTATGACAAACCTAGACAGTGTGTTGAAAAGCAGAGGCATTACTCTGCCAGCAAAGGTCCATGTAGTCAAGGCTATGGTCTTCACACTGGACACATACGGTTGTGAGAGGGGGACCGTAAAGAAGGCGGAGCACCGAAGAATTGATGCCTTCGACCTGTAGTGCTAGAGAAGACTCCTTAGAGTCCCTTGGACAGAAAGGAGATCAAACTAGTCAATCTTAAGAGAAATAAACACTGAACACTCATTAGAAGGACTGATGCTTAAGCTGAAACTCCAGGATTTTTGTCAGCTATGCAAACAGATGACTTATTGGAAAAGTCCCTGATGCTGGGAGAGACTGAGGGCAGAAGGAGAAGAGGGCATCAGAGGATGAGATGGCTGGATGATATCACTGATGCAATGGATGTGAACTTGGGCAAATTTTGGGAGATAGGACAGGGAAGCCTGCAGTGTTTCAGTCCATGGGTTTGCAAAGAGTTGGACAACACTGCAACTGAACAACATCTTCAAATTCACGGATTCTTCTTCTGCCCTTTACATTACGTTATTGTGCACATTCACTGGGGCTTTTGTTGCTGTTATTATCTTATTTTTTGTTCTAAACTTTCTGTTTGTTTACTATTTACATTTTATATTTGTCTATGCTTTTTATTTTGTAATATGTTCTTACTAAGTACATATAGGCTTCTCCAGTGGCTCAGCAGTAAAGAATCTACCTACAATACAGAATATGAGGTTTCAATCCCTGAGTGGGGAAGATTCCCTGGGGGAGTGCAAGGCAACCCACTCAAGTGGTCTTGCCTGGAGAATCCCACTGACAGAGGAGCCTAGAGGTCTATGGTCCATTGGGTCACAAAGAGTCAGACACATCTGTAGTGAATGAGCAGGCACCAAGTACATAATTTCTCTTTAAAATCTTTGTCAGATAACTTGTGTTATCTCAGTGTTAGCATCTGTAATGGCCTTTTTCCATTCAAGCTGATAGTATCATTACTTTTAGTGTGAAACTGACTTTTGAATGTATCCTGGGCATTTTGGTGTTATATTGTAAGGCCCTGTGTCTTATTTAAATCTTGTTTATTCAGGTCTCCTCTGACATTATGTCAGAGAGGAAGAGGGTGTGCAGCCTGGCATGGGAGTCTAGGTTCTCCATGAGGCCTACACCAACACCATGAGGGTAGGAAGCTCAATACCACCAGGTAGGGATGAAAGGCCCAGCTTCCCACTCAGTCTTCCCTGATCCCCACCTGGTGGAGAAGTGGAGGGGGTAGGAGAGGAGTGTGAGCCGTAATGCTCATTACAGTGTTGGGGAACATCTGTATAACCTCACTCGGCTTTTACTAGCAGGGGTGAGTTGAGGCATGTCTTTTATTGGTGCTGTTTGGCTGGGATAGGAACGTTATTGACTAAAAGTTTTCTCTCTTCGTATTTTGACCTTTTCCTTGTCCTTTAACTACAGCATGACTGTTTATTGTTTTATTTGTTTTTTGGTATGCTCCCTTTGGTGTTTCCAAGTTTCTGGTCTTAGCTCCAAATCCTGGATATATGAGGCAAAAAGAAGACTCTGAGAATGTCACTGAGTTGTTTCATGGTCCCCAAGATCCCTACTTGTCTGCCCTCTTCTCTCCACCTTCCAGGGTTTTCTAATTTTTTTTTGTATATGTATAATCTCCAGAGTTTTTAACTGTACTCATGAGGAGCAATAAGGAGAATTGAATTTATCCCATTTTTAATCCAGAATCAAAAGTCCCTAGCCTGGCTGATTATAAAAGTATAATGTATTTTCCATAAATAGTGCTTATCAAAAATCTTAAAGATGTTTCAATGTAAAACAGTAGTCAGGGGTTATAATTTCAAAAGTAAATGTTGTTTAACAGTGATGCAATAATAAAGTTCAAGCATCGCAGCACTTGAGGCTTCTAATCCCTGCTCCAAGGTAATGGCCTTACTTCTGTTACCATCAGCAATATCAGGGCCAAGTATTTCTGATAGCTTTTTACCACTTTTGTCACCTTAATCGGCCATTGGTATGATGAAACAGCATCTGAACGTTTTCTTCTCAAGTTCCTAAAGTACAGAGTGAGATCTAGAATACCTGTGCGTTATAGCTGATAGTAAAAGCATAATGTGAATGTTGTTCAATCAAGTGAGTTACAAAAAAAAAAAAAAAAATTGTACATTTGAAAACCCACTATGTCGAAGATAAGAGTACAAACACCAACATATATATATACTTGTAATCCACATCTTCTTACACATATACATGCCAACTGATAGACATATTTTTAAAGGATTTTGTTCTGATTAATATATCTTTGCTGCATAGATTTTATTATTGTTCCTTATATTCATGATTCAAAGACAATTGACAATGCATAGTCAAGCAAATATGATGTGACATATAATATACAAAAGTTAAAGTAGATTCTTTTATTTATATTCATTTATTCAGGAAATATTTACTAAGCAGCAAGTGAATGTGAGACCTGGGGTATATTGCTAATAAAGCACTTTATCTGCCCTCTAAGCTTCAGGAGTTTGAAATTCATTTGGAGAGACAAAGAAAATATTTATGAAAACACGTCAAAGGGTATATCCAGGAGAATAAGTTACATGAATAGCAGTCCCAACAATCTATAACCTGAGTTTGACATTTCCTCAAGCCTTTTCCTAGAATCATTTATTCTTTTATTACCTCCAGCTTATTCTGTCTTTCAAGCTGCTATTCACATGCCAAATGTCAAGTCTAAAAGTAAATTTTCAGAGAAAATAAACTCTCAGGGAAGTAATTGGTTAAGAACTTTGCCATAGAACTCTGATTTTTTGGGGTTCATCATTCAAAAATAACCATTTAAAACTAACTTTGAAAAAGACTTAGAGTTTCCATTAAATAGCGAATTTCCAAGACTAATTGAAGATGTCAAACTTAGTTCATAATCTATTAGTAAATTAAATGCTATAATGCCCTGATATGGTAGATAATGGTCTTGTGAAAATGTCAGAGGTTTATTTGCATGTAAGACGTACTTAGTCACTGGTCATTCTTGTTGCCAGGAGTGTGATCCAATAGGGGGAAAAGGGGCTTTGAAATAAAAAACTGATCCAGAAACACCAGCTATATCATTTCATAGTTATGTGACTTTGGGCAAAGTATTTAACCTCCCAAAGGCTTTTCTCTGATCTCTCCAAATGGGGTCTGGTAATATTAAATATGTTAGAATATATAAAATTGTATGTTCTCCTCCTGCTACTGTTGCCATCTTCCCCCCCCCCCCGCCAGAATCCAAGTATAAATAGCAGAGAGAGGACATTCTCAGGAATTGTTGGGGGACAATAGCTAGAGGACAGGAATTTTTTTCATCCCAGATCATAAATGGTGATGAAGGTAGTAGAGAAAAGAATAGTACTTTAATAACTGTTGGAGTCCCATGATCCAGTATGTGTGACTAAGCAGGCACTGACATGGGATTTGAACCTAGGCAATAAACCAGACCAGCTTCCTGGAATGTTGTGGAAATGGAGTCGAATGAGGGAATTAACAGTAAAACCTTAAAAGAAAGACACTTACAGCTTCATTGGATAAATATAGACCATAGCTGGACTCAGGAATACTGCTATCCTAGCCTTTAACATTTATTTAAACCATAATCTCTGTCTCTGAAGTGAAGTCGCTCAGTGGTGTCCGACTCTTTGCGACCCCATGGACTGTAGCCTACCAGGCTCCTCTGTCCATGGGATTTTCCAGGCAGTAGTACTGGAGTGGATTGCCATATTCGTTATTTACTGTACTTTCTTTTCCCACTGCAAGACAAGGTATGTGAAACGGATACAACTCAAATATTTGTGAAGGCCTTATTTTACAATATCAATTGATGATTTAAAATAACCTTTGCTATTTTCTAACACAAATTCACTTTAGTCTAATTTATTCTAATTAGAACAAATATCTGCTTAAGTACCAATGACTTAGATAATTGTTTACTACTGTATTCTTACAAGCATTTACTTTAGGGTTAAAATTTATATCACAGAGGTATTCTAGATGAAATTGAGATAAAATTTGTTAAAAACTTTAAATTCATAACATATAGTAGATGCATGGCAATAAAAAAGAAAAAAAAATCACCAAATCTTTTTTACAATGTCTCAATTTATGGTAGTCATAAATTGAGGAAAAGGGTGGGTCAGAAATAGTTTTTTTAAATATCTCAAGTGGCATAGTTTTATGATACTTGATTTCTTTGGATTTGGACATCCAGTATGCATATCAACATTTGGAGATCCAAAACAAACACAAAGGTTAGAGCAGATGTAACAAACCCTAACACCTTTAAATGATAATAGGAGCAAGTGGATTAGAGATGTCATTATATTGGGATAAAATGTGTCAAGATTGGTTTAAATGACCAATCATATTGTGTTCAAAGGGTTAGAGGGATTTAAGTGATACTAATGAGGCAAATTCTGCATTAGTTTAAAAATCACTCACATGCATATCTCCTAACCACCTTCAATCTGTTCTTTTTCTGCTTTGTTGCTGTGGGATATTCTTTACATCATGAAGTCTTTTTCACTTTTCCCAAGGCTCAAATTTTACCGGGTACTTTTCAATAAGTTCACTGTGTTGCTTAAGAAAGCTAACTTTGACACGTAAAACTCACTCATTATTTATATACTTATACAAATAAAGTTATGAAAATGACTCACTTCATAATCTTGACATTTTCAACCAAACTTAGGAAGCTAAGGATGGACAAAACTGCAGTGTTGAAGAACAGTTAGCAGTTAGGACTCTTAACTGGAAGAAAATCACAGATATTCTGTTTCTCTAAAATGGTTCCCCTGTGAAGGGGAGGGGAAGAAACAAACAAAACCTGACAATGGCTAGTAAAAGTCACTAGAAGAAACACAGGATAATTGCAGATAGAAAAGATACTGTCAGAAAGAAAATAATGTGCTAACTGTAGTTAGCAGTAAGGAATTACAACATTTTGCGGAGTAAATCAAATTTTTATAATATTGGAATGTAGATTTTTCTCTTCAATATATTCCAGCTCCTTTAATATCTCTTATTGGTCATTGTGAATAAACAAGCCAACATTTGAGATATTGATGGTAAAGGCATTTTAAAACTTATTTGTATTATACATATCAAATATTACCATGTAATTTAGAAACTGTGTACTTCCTTGAACCTAATGAAGCTCATTAATTCTTTGTAACACAGTAAGTAGTTACCAGATAATACAACAGTAAAAGTTCCATTTCCAAGTGACTAGCTGTTGTAATACAGAATATATTTTATGAATTAAATCAAAGCAATCTCTTTAGGCTTTCACTAAGTGGGTACAGTAAAAAGCACTGCTGTCCTATGAGTCAGTTAGTCTTACTCTAGTTAAATATATACCCAGACAGGGGGAAAAAAAATGTAGAATCTCAGAATCTAGGCTTAAAAATCAATTTACGTTGAGAACCAAAATGTCTTCTTTATAAATATTTATAGGAAAGGATTTCAGATTACATGTTCGGCATTGAATGGTGCATATTATTCTTATTAATGTTTCATAAACATTTGTACAAAAAACAATATGCTTTACTTTGCTTCTACGTATTAAGTAGAATTATTACAGCATCTGCTTCCAATGGTTGAGTGCACAAGCTATTCATGCCTTGTCGTAAATTCCATGATGCATTAAGATGTCATTAAATGTACCTTCTGTGGTTGTCTCCTAATTTACATACCTTGTAAATCATCAGGTAAAAACTAAGTGAACTGGGGAATAGTCTCCTATGTTCTTCCCTTCTGCCACAAACTGAGTGCAATTCATATTCTTCTCCATTGCAGGCTCCAGGCACCTCACATGCCTCATCTCTGAGACTGTCTCAGAACATTTGAAAATGTAGTTAATGGACACAATTATTAATGGTTTTTAAATGATGCCTGCAATAGTATAGAAAAGGACTTGGGGAAATAGGCTAGTAGATTATAGATGAGGCTAGACATACCCATTAAATTTAGCATCTCTGTTGTAAAGAGAGGCTGCCTTTCCAGGGAACCAGCAAGTACAGAGAAATTGGAAGATAACTGGAGGATTAGCAGTGCCTCTTTCCTCCCAGTCCTGTTTTTAATGCCATCACCATATGGTTCTTAGAAGAGTGGAATCTCACCATTAGAAGGGACTTACAGTTCACCTGGTACAATCCCAACCTATTGTGGGATTCTCCTAGAAGAGTTGTTGTTGTCTCACAATAATGGGGAGCCCACAATTTTGTAAGAAAGTCCATCCATTTTTGTCTTTTGGATTGACTTGCTTTTCAATTCTAGAAGGAAAAACCTCATTTAACTTGGAACCCCTTGTTTCCTCCTACTTCACAGTTGTTACAATGGCAATTTTTCTTTAGTTTCTGTAGGCAGACTGGAGTCTCCTCAAGTCCAGTGCTACTGCTTTGTTAAGGGACTATGTCACTACAGTATTATTCCTCTGATTGTTTTTACCCAAGGCATTTAGTTCAGAAACTTCTATTAAAATCAACAGTTTCAGGCTACCTGATTAAATCACAATTATTAGGATGCTGGAAAATTGAGCTTCTGGAAAGAGCACATTTGTTGTTACTAAACTTGGCCTAGAACATTAATAATAATTTTTTATTGCAGAAAAAGATATGATATCCTAGGAGTTTTGGTGCTAACCCTTGTATTTTTACTGAAATTTGGATGAGATTAATATCCCACAGAAATCTAACAAAGTTTTTTTAAGAGCAGTGTCATTGAAAATGGATAAATATATAGGGATTTTATATCCAATGCTCAGAAAAGAGGAGAATGATGGATGTATTAGTCAGAATTCTCCAGAGAAACAGAAGCAATAGGATACATACGGGTATGTGTGAGAGGAGATTTGATATAGGAATGGCTCCTACAGTTGTGGGGGCTGAGAAATTCAACAATCTGCTGTCTGTGAGCTGGAGAACCAGGGAAGCCAGCTGTATAATTCAGCTCAAATTTGAAGGCTTGAGAAATGCAGATGGGGAGTAGCGGGGAGGAAACACTGGTACAAGTTCCAGAATCTGAAGACCTAAGAAAGACAGCAGGATAAGAAGCAAGTCCCAGCTCAAGGAAAGAGAGAGAGAGAGAATTCATCCTCCTTCTACTTTTTTGGTCTCTTTAAACCCTCAAGAAGTTGGATGATGTTTGCTCACTTTGGGGACTGGAGAGGGGTGATCTTCTTGACTGAGTGTCTCATTAGAATGTGAATCTCTTCCAGAAGCATCTTCACAGACACACCCAGAAATAATTCTTGCCTGCTATCTGGGCGTCCCTTAACCCAGTCAAGTTGGCACTTAAAATGAATCATGACAATGGAGAATAGAAAGTAAGCATGAAATCATCACTGAGCAATACATGAATCCAAGATGAACCATCATTTTTGCCAGATTATTTAATCTGTTTCTTTGGAATTTGTTTCTTCCAAACTAAAATTGTCTAACAAATAAAATATCCTTTTACTTCAGGGTCACATTTTCCCCTTATGTTATGTGATATTACAGGCTGTAACAATTCCAACCGCTAACACCACAGAGGTCACTTGTCATAGGCTTATACTTGAAGATGAAGCTCTGAAGTTTTGCCTTAGAGAAAGACAGCATTACCAAATGATGGGCAGAGAGATGCCAGCCTCTTGTTTTTCCTTGCTGCTTTTGCTTAAAATACATACTTCAGTCTTTGCAGCAGTGAGTCCTT
This sequence comes from Bos mutus, assembly GCF_027580195.1. Lineage (NCBI taxonomy): Eukaryota > Metazoa > Chordata > Mammalia > Artiodactyla > Bovidae > Bos > Bos mutus. The sequence continues at coordinate 27,357,374 of NC_091622.1, read as the reverse complement.
GAACTGCTATTTAAAGAAGGATTGTGAGAACTGGGAATTCCCTGCAGTATCTAAACCTGTTAAAGCACCAGGAGTTTCTTTTCGCTTTTGTCCTTCAGGAAACACTACAGTGTCCTGAAGGATCAAGAAAAGGGAGGAAGATGAATATAGGAATGGAGAGGTCAGCAATAGGAGAGCAGAGAAAGTTATTCCCTTTTTAAAAATGTATTAAAATATTATACAATTTTCTAACATGTTTTGCAACATGTTTTCCTTTAGAGGCACTAGAGGCAATGCCAAGAAGCAGGTATCAGGAGACAAGTGTAGGCAGCAGGAACAAATCCAAGTATATGAGCTTCTTTGACATTTTTCTCCTCTTCCATCTGTGAGGTTTCGATGGGCACACTGGGTCTGGGAAACTAATTTTAGATGTCACTTTCATCAGAACACAATCATATTTTCTATCAAATATATAGGCATATCCATTTTCAATAGTAACAGATACACAAGATTAAACCTGTGTTAAGGCAGCTTTTCAGATGGAATTAAGATCTTGTTAATGTTAAGGAAAACAAGCACACACTTCCCACACATTATGATTTAGAAACTAAAATTCCCAACTCTTAATCAGTGATAATTATTTGGAAGTCTCCAAAACAAGGTTTACACGTACAGTACAAGGCTGAAAAGCTAACATAAAAAAAGTTCACATAAAGAAAAATTGTCTTATTTTGAAGTCTCATAAGTTTTTTCACTCATTCTATACTGTTTTATTAGCTTCATTGCCATACATTGTATTCTTTTTACAAATTTGAAGCTGAAAAGTCACTGGTTATCATATGCTATGACAACATCAAGTGATTTCAAACATAATAAAGTTTCAAATACAAATACACCATATTCGAATTACAATTCAACAGCAATAAAACTTACAGAAAAGAAAATAGTACAGAGTTAGACCTCCAGCAGATTTCATAGTGTTAATGTCTTACCATGAGTGCTTGGCCATTCTGTCTATAATTATATAATATTAATATGAATTTAAATATTTTTCTGAAATAGTATATATGCACACACATCCCTAACTGTTCCTGAGAGTATTTCCTAAACTGAAGATCTAATTCAGGATAACAAATTAGATTTAGGTGTTATGTCTTTCTTTTTTTTTTTTCCCAATATGGCTATCTCATTAACTTTATTTATTTTTTTTTAGTTTTATATGCATGTATTATTTTATTTATTTATTTTTTTGAAATTTCAATTATCTTTTATTTTATTTTTACATTACAATATTGTATTGGTTTTGCCGTACATCAACATGAATCTGCCACAGGTGTACATGTGTTCCCCGTCCTGAACCCCCCTCCCACCTCCCTTCCCGTACCATCCCTCTGGGTCATCCCAGTGCACCAGCCCCAAGCATCCTGTATCATGCATTGAACCTGGACTGGTGATTCATTTCATATATGATATTATACATGTTTCAATGCCATTCTCCCAAATCATCCCACCCCCTCCCTCTCCCACAGAGTCCAAAAAACTGTTCCATACATCTGTGTCTCTTTTGCTGTCTCGCTTACGGGTTATCATTACCATCTTTCTAAATTCCATATATACGCATTAGTATACTGTATTGGTGTTTTTCTTTCTGGCTTACTTCACTCCGTATAATAGGCTCCAATTTCATCCACCTCATTAGAACTGATTCAAATGTATTCTTTTTAATGGCTGAGTAATACTCCATTGTGTATATGTACCATTGCTTTCTTATCCATTCATCTGCTGATGGACATCTAGGTTGCTTCCATGTCCTGGCTATTATAAACAGTGCTGCGATGAGCATTGGGGTACACGTGTCTGTTTCAATTCTGGTTTCCTTGGTGTGTATGCCCAGTAGTGGGATTGCTGGGTCATAAGGCAGTTCTAGTTCCAGTTTTTTAAGGAATCTCCACACTGTTCTCCATAGTGACTATACTAGTTTGCATTCCCACCAACAGTCTAAGAGGGTTCCCTTTTCTCCACATCCTCTCCAGCATTTATTGCTTGTAGACTTTTGGATCGCAGCCATTCTGACTGGCGTGAAATGGTACCTCACTGTGGTTTTGATTTGCATTTCTCTGATAATGAGTGATGTTGAGCATCTTTTCATGTGTTTGTTAGCCATCTGTATGTCTTCTTTGGAGAAATGTCTGATTAGTTCTTTGGCCCATTTTTTGATTGGGTCATTTATTTTTCTGGAATTGAGCTGTAGGAGTTGCTTGTATATTTTTGAGATTAGTTGTTTGTCTGTTGCTTCATTTGCTATTATTTTCTCCCATTCTGAAGGCTGTCTTTTCACCTTGCTTATAGATTATTTTGTTGTGCAGAAGCTTTTAATTTTAATTAGGTCACATTTGTTTATTTTTGCTTTTATTTCCAATATGCTGGGAGGTGGGTCATAGAGGATCCTGCTGTGATGTATGTCAGAGAGTGTTTTTGCCTATGTTCTCCTCTAATAGTTTTATAGTTTCTGGTCTTATGTTTAGATCTTTAATCCATTTTGAGTTTATTTTTGTGTATGGTATTAGAAAGTGTTCTAGTTTCACTCTTTTACAAGTGGTTGACCAGTTTTCCCAGCACGACTTATTAAAGAGATTGTCTTTTCTCCATTGTATATTCTTGCCTCCTTTGTCAAAGATAAGGTGTCCATAGGTGCATGGATTTATCTCTGGGCTTTCTATTTTGTTCCATTGATCTATATTTCTGTCTTTATGCCAGTACCATACTGTCTTGATGACTGTGGCTTTGTAGTAGAGCCTGAAGTCAGGCAGGTCGATTCCTCCAGTTCCATTCTTCTTTCTCAAGATTGCTTTGGCTATTCGAGGTTTTTTGTATTTCCATACAAATTGTGAAGTTATTTGTTCTAGCTCTGTGAAAAATACCATTGGTAGCTTGATAGGGATTACATTGAATCTATAGATTGCTTTGGGTAGTATGCTCATTTTCACTATATTGATCTTCCGATCCATGAACATGGTATATTTCTCCATCTATTAGTGTCCTCTTTGATTTCTTTCACCAGTGTTTTATAGTTTTCTATATATAGGTCTTTAGTTTCTTTAGGTAGATATATTCCTAAGTATTTTATTCTTTTCGTTGCAGTGGTGAATGGAATTGTTTCCTTAATTTCTCTATTTTCTCATTATTAGTGTATAGGAATGCAAGGGATTTCTGTGTGTTGATTTTATATCCTGCAACTTTACTATATTCATTGATTAGCTCTAGTAATTTTCTGGTGGAGTCTTTAGGGTTTTCTATGTAGAGGATCATGTCATCTGCAAACAGTGAGAGTTTTACTTCTTCTTTTCCAATTTGGATTCTTTTATTTCTTTTTCTGCTCTGATTGCTGTGGCCAAAACTTCCAAAACTATGTTGAATAGTAGTGGTAAGAGTGGGCACCCTTGTCTTGTTCCTGACTTTAGGGGAAATGCTTTCAATTTTTCACCACTGAGAATAATGTTTGCTGTGGGTTTGTCATATATAGCTTCACATAAATTTATGCATGGAGGGTTTCACTGGACAAATAAAGAAAGTGCTTGCAGATTATGCCAGGCCTTTGATTCAACCCCACATTTACATAAATTTAAAGACAGAATATATCTTTGAAATCACTCATCTTCTCCTTTATCCATCAATAAAGAAAAGTGAGGCTTCTTTATGTTAGCCTTACCAAAGGCTAATGGGACACTTGGTTAAAAAAAAAAAAAAAAAATGGAGCTAAGGGTCCCAGCTCCCAGATTCCATTCAGTGTTTTTCCATTTACACAATGTACTCAGCAGCTTTGCATTTTTATAACATTAACCATGTGAAATCTTGGGTATGGGAAATTACAATATTTCAATGTAATAATGATATATATCATGTTTTGCTTTTAATATACTATACACTATACCAGGCAATTTGTATCCATTTATTCTGAATTATTCAAGAAAAGTTTGATTGAATGCAACTTAAACCCTTCACAAAAGCTTAAAGAATGACTGATGAGTCTAAAATTTTGAAGGCAATCTTACAAAGCCTAACTTTAGGAAATATAGTAGTTAGAACATTCCAAAGTTGCAGTTCCATTTCTGCATTCTCTATTTCTGCTTCTCTTTTCATAAAAAATTTGTTTTATCTAATGGTGCCCATTTTTCTCTGTAAAATTTTTGGCTTCTACTTTCCATGAATTTGACAGGATAGAAAACTTTGAACAGTTGTAGATTTGTCAACCCACTGATAGCTTCAAAGATCAAAAACCAAATTCCTGAACTTTTCTGTCTCTGTTTCTGTCTCTCTCTCTCTCTCATTTTTTAAATTAATGTGTAAGAGAATTTGATTGTATTCTTTCACAAACTGCAATGAAGTTTTTATTAAACCCTACACAATTCAGTTGATACCTCTAAAAACAACAATGCACAGGACCATGCACACGCATAAGCTCAGACACACACACACACACACACATTGTTTGCCTAACAAAATAGTTCCTTAAGGTGCCATGTCTTATGTTCCTTTAATATCTTCTAAAATCCTGTCCACACTCTTGCTGATAAATAAATAATAATCTTATTGGTTGAACTGTCTGTGGTTGTCTTGAATTTTCATGCAGTCTAAGACTGTGTCCCTAAATTACTCCCTCAGTTATTAAACAAAGTTTTCTTCAGTTTTTGCAGTAATCCAAAAGTATGTGACAAATGCCACTCTCTTTGCAGTTTAACATATTCAGATGGGAAATGATTTGAAAATGAGTTTGAAATAATGTTAAGAATCATTCCCTTTGCTTCCAGACAGTGTTGTACAATGAAACAACAAACTAAAGACAGCAGTTCACTTCTCCTTCTAATATTAATAGCAACCGTGGGGAGATTATTGGAACTCTCTGTTCTCAATTTCCTCATGCAGCACCAAACTTGTAAAATGGTAGAAGGAGATGGAAGGAGGTGAAATAGGCAAGAAGCTTCCAACCATGTTCTGTGAATTCCAAGGCCATATGAAACTCAGAGATTTCTGGGAGAACCATAATGTCTACCTGGGGGTATGGGGAGGGGATTGAGTAGAGTGGGGTTTTTATTCCCTTCAGACTTTAACCAGAGAATTCCATTTTATATTGGCTGCTGTCAGGTTTAGATACTGGAATTCTGTGATATACTTTTCTTTGACAAATTATGCCACCATTTAAAAAAAGTAGAAGTAATGATATTTCAACTCAAATTGTATGATATTGCTGACAGATTGTTATTTATGGTCTCTCAGGGGTTAAAAGAACAGTCTGCTTCTCTTTACAGCTCACACTTTCCAGTTTCTGCATAGAGTCCTAACTGCCCTCATGGCACCCAGGAGAAAGTCCCCATCTTAGAGCCCTTGCAGTATGGAAAAGGCCTGATGTTCACCCTGATGAATGACTCACAATTTCCTGGTATCTCTCTCATCAAATGCAACTAGTGTCAGATTTGACCTATTCCAGTTTTATTTATTTCATGGGCTAAACACCCAAAAGCTGAAGAAAACATAAAGGGGCAGGCTTAAATATATACCAAAAGTCCAAATTACAAGGTTGAGAATTATTGCTTAAGGGGATAAATGTGACTTTGTAAATTTTTTTAAATGTGTTTTATTTATGATTGATTTTCTTTCTCTTGTCAAAGATGAAAGGTGGGGGGGGGGGGTGGCCTCTGTTTGCAGCCATAGCTCACTACTGTCTAAGTATGAATTATAGTCAATTAAAACCACTGGGTCATTCTTATTTTAAGAGAGTTCTCATAAAAACATAAAAAGAGATGTGTTTTTTTTTTCTTTTTTTCACTTTTTATTTTATACTGGAGTACAGTTGATTAACAATTTTTTGCTAGTTTGAGGTGTACAGCAAAATGATTCAATTATACATATACATGTATCTGTTCTTTTCCAAATTCTTTTTCCAGTTTGATTGTTACAGAATATTGAACAGAGTTTCCTTTGCTATACTGTTGGTCATCCATTTCAATATAGGCATGTATACAAGTCAATCCCAAACTCTCTAACTGTCCTCCCCCTACCCCAACCTTCCCCCTGGTAACCATAAGCTCATAACAAGAGACACTTTAAGCAATCTTAATGAAATACAGTTATCTGTGGCCTTCACTGTGCCAGCTAAATAATCTTGTCAAAATAGGAGAAAAAAACAGTAAAAGTAAAATATACATATTTTAAATTCTCAGTGAATAGAGACAATCATAACTACCAATCCTCTTTCCTAAGTGCTGACATGATTTTGTTTAATTTTATTGAGGTTGTTGCTAAGATCACTCGTCTGTATTTTAGAGATAAGCTTCCACAAAATAGAAAGAAAAGAAGAGAAAAGAAAAAAATAGAGAAAGCAAGAAAAGAATGAAAGAGGCAGGGGAAGAAGACAAAGAGAAAAGGGGAGAGAGAAAAAAAAAGAAAAGAAAAAAGGAAAGAATAAAAGCGTAGATAGCTCTCTTCTACTACTTTTGAAATTATCCATAATTCTTTAGTTATGCCTTTCAGGCTCCTCTGTCCATGGGATTTCCCAGGCAAGAATACTGGAGTGGGTTGCAATTTCCTTCTCCAGGGGATCTTCCTGACCCAGGGATTAAACCTGGGTCTCCTGCATTGCAGGCAGATTCTTTACCATTTGAGCTACAGGGAAGACCCTGTTATCACTGATAGTGGGTTGAAATTAAGATTCTTGTTTCTTGAGTATAATTTATTTGGGAAAGAAATTGAAAATTAAAATAAGCCTTCATATTCATGGATTCAACTTCGAATTTCTATATTTGGAATCCATGAGTGCTGAACTGGTAGACTTTGAGGAAACAGAATGGAAAACCAAAGGCACACTGTACTATGCAACTTGAACATCTGCAGATGTGGCTATTTGTAGGGGTCTGGAATCCATCCCTCACAGATATGGAGGGATGACTGTATTTAAATAATAAGTTAATGTTTAATAACTCACTTATGAAATTCAAATATTTTCTCAACCAAGTTTTATTTATCCTTTGATTTTGAAGATCATTTGTTTGTGAAGGTTGGGAGGAGTGATTCTTCTTTGGTCTTTTACCAGTTCATCCTGTATTACTTAAAGTACTTCACATTTTCCCAACTTCAAAGTTTAGCATATATGAATATCACCTAGTGAACTATTAAAAGAAATGTCAATTTGAACTTCAGCTCCAGATAATGACTTAGCCAAACTGGAGTATGATTCTAGAATTCACCTTTTTAGGAGACAGCCTACATCATTTTAATGAACACAGTAAATAGACCATAATTTGAAAAGTATTGCCAAATTTCTTTATCTTTTGAATTATTTTAAATTGTCTTATAAGAATTTACTTTATATATTACCTTACATTTCTCCTGATCTGACTCCTTTAAGAATATCCTATCTATTCCATAGTAAATATCCTGTCCTATCTAAGCCTATTCTATATTGAAGCTTTTGAGATCAGTTACCCTAAAGTCTAAATTGTTTATCTGACTATACATTCATTTCTATGTGTATTATAAATTCCAAGATGATTCCAAGATGGTGTGATCACTTTGCTTTTTTGCCTAGTATTATAGTCATTTCATTCTGTATAACATAGTGAGTTGCTTATAGAACTTTTGTAAAAAAATATATTATTATTAAAAAAAACTCAGGAAAATTAAAACAGATATTGCTTATAAAAGTGGTTTATAAACTATAAAATATATATTTGTGTTCAATCTTAGGTCATAATCAAATTACACCAAGTCTTAGTCTATCAGGCTGCTATAACAAAACACTATAGACTTGCTGCTGCTGCTGCTAAGTCGCTTCAGTCGTGTCCAACTCTGTGCGACCCCATAGATGGCAGCCCACCAGGCTCCCCCGTCCCTGGGATTCTCCAGGCAAGAATACCAAAATGGGCTGCCATTTCCCTCTCCAATGCATGAAAGTGAAAAGTGAAAGTGAAGTCGCTCAGTCGTGTCCGACTCTTCACTACCCCATGGACTGCAGCCCACCAGGCTCCTCCATCCATGGGATTTTCCAGGCAGGAGTACTGGAGTGGGGTGCCATTGGCACTCTTTAAAAAACAGAATTTTTTTTAAAATAACTCTGGAAGTTGAGAAGCCCAAGATCAAGGCTCCATCACATTCAGTGTCTGGTGAGGGCCCAGTTCCTGGTTCTTTGATGGATATCTTTTTGCTGTGTCTTCACTTAGTGGGAGAGGTCAGAGAGCTCTTTTGAAACACTTTTATAAGGTCACTGACCCCATTCATGAGGGCTCTATGACACAATTAGCTCTTAAAAAACCCCATAACTTCGTAATAATGGTAGTTAGAATTTCAATACATGAACTGGGTGGAGGAGCAAATATTTAACACGTAATACTTGGATATTTTAAATACTTTGTGTTAATCATTCAGTCATTTTCAGCTCAACAACATGGACTATAGTCCACCAGGCTCCTCTGTCCACGAGATTTGCCAGGCAAGAATACTGGAGTGGGTTGCCATTCCCTTCTCCAGGGGATCTTCCCAACACAGGGATCAAACCCAGGTCTCCTGCATTGCAGGAGGATTCTTTACCATCTGAGCCACCAGGGAGGCCCACATTGTAGCACCTTAAAGCTTAAACGCAGATGGTGACTACAGCCATGAAATTAAAAGACGCTTACTCCTTGGAAGACAAGTTATGACCAACCTAGATAGCATATTCAAAAACAGAGACATTACTTTGCCAACAAAGGTCCGTCTAGTCAAGGCTATGGTTTTTCCAGTGGTCGTGTATGGATGTGAGAGTTGGAATGTGAAGAAGGCTGAGCGCTGAAGAATTGATGCTTTTGAACTGTGGTGTTGGAGAAGACTCTTGAGAGTCCCTTGGACTTCAAGGAGATCCAACCAGTCCATTCTGAAGGAGAATCAGCCCTGGGATTTCTTTGGAAGGAAGGATGCTAAAGCTGAAATTCCAGTACTTTGGCTACCTCATGCGAAGAGTTGACTCATTGGAAAAGACTCTGATGCTGGGAGGGATTGGGGGCAGGAGGAGAAGGGGTCGTCAGAGGATGAGATGGCTGGATGGCATCACTGACTCAATGGACGTGAGTCTGAGTGAACTCTGGGAGTCAGTGATGGACAGGAAGGCCTGATGTGCTGCGATTCATGGGCCCACAAAGAGTCGGACACGACTGAGTGACTGAACTGAACTGACTGAACTGAGAGCTTAAATCACCTTAAATAATTTGCAGCAACTGTGTGGGGCCACCCAAGATGGGTGAGTCATGGTGGAAAGGTCTGACAGAATGTTGTTCACTGGAGAAGGGAATGGAAAACCACTTCAGTATTCTTGCCTTGAGAACCCCATGAATAGTATGAAAAGGCAAAATGATAGGATACTGAAAGAGGAACTCCCCAGGTCAGTAGGTGCCAATATGCTACAGGAGATCAGTGGAGAAATAACTCCAGAAAGAATGAAGGGACGGAGCCAAAGCAAAAAAAATACCCAGTTGTGGGTGTGATTGATGATAGAAACAAGGTCTGATGCTATAAGAGCAATATAGCATAGGAACCTGGAATGTTAGGTCCATGAATCAAGGCAAATTGGAAGTCAAACAGGAGATGGCAAGAGTGAACATTGACATTCTAGGAATCAGCGAACTAAAATGGACTGGAATGGGTGAATTTAACTCAGATGACCATTATATCTACTACTGTGGGCAGGAATACCTTAGAAGATTGGAGTAGCCATCATGGTCAACAAAAGAGTCTGAAATTCAGTACTTGGATGCAGTCTCAAAAATGACGGAATGATCTCTGTTTGTTTCCAAGGCAAACCATTCAATACTATGGTAATCCAAGTCTATGCCCCAACCAGTAATGTTGAAGAAGCTGCAGTTGAACAGTTCTATGAAGACCTACAAGACCTTTTAGAACTAACACCCAAAAAAGATGTCCTTTTCATTATAGGGGACTGGAATGCAAAAGTAGGAAGTCAAGAAACACCTGGAGTAACAGGCAAATTTGCCCTTGGAATACAGAATGAAGCAGGAAAAAGGCTAATAGAGTTTTGCCAAGAGAATGCACTGGTCATAGCAAACCCCCTCTTCCAACAACACAAGAGAAGACTCTACACATGGACATCACCAGATGGTCAACACTGAAATCAGATTGATTATATTCTTTGCAGCCAAAGATGGAGAAGCTCTATACAGTCAGCAACAAAAAAGACTGGGAGCTGATTGTGTCTCGGATCATGAATTCCTTATTTTCAAATTCAGACTGAAATTGAAGAAAGTAGGGAAAACCACTAGACCATTCAGGTATGACCTAAATCAAATTCCTTATGATTGTACAGTGGAAGTGAGAAATAGATTTAGGAGACTAGATCTGATAGACAGAGTACATGATGAACTATGGATGGAGGTTCATGACATTGTACAGGAGACAGGGATCAAGACCATTCCATGGAAAAGAAATGCAAACAAGCAAAATGGCTGTCTGGGAAGGCCTGAGAATAGCTGTGAAAAGAAGAAAAGTGAAAAGCAAAGGAGAAAAGGAAAGATATTTTCCTCTGAATACAGAGTTCCAAAGAATAGCAAGGAGAGATAAGACAGCCTTCCTCAGAGATCAGCGCAAAGAAATAGAGGAAAACAACAGAATGGGAAAGACTGGAGATCTTTTCAAGAATATTAGAGATATCAAGGGAACATCTCACACAAAGATGCGCTCAGTAAAGGACAGAAATGGTATGGACCTAACAGAAGCAGAAAATACTAAGAAGAGGTGGCAGGAATACACAGAAGAACTGTACAAAAAAGATCTTCATGACCCAGATGATCACGATGGTGTGACCACTCACCTAGAGCCAGACATCCTGGAACGTGAAGTCAAGTGAGCCTTAGAAAGCATCACTACGAACAAAGCTAGTAGAGGTGATGGAATTCCAGTTAAGCTCTTCAAATCCTGAAAGATGATGCTGTGAAAGTGCTGCACTCAATGTGCCAGCAAATTTGAAAAACTCAGCAGTGGCCACAGGACTGGAAAAGGTCAGTTTTCATTCCAATCCCAAAGGAAGGCAATGCCAAAGAATGTTCACACTACCACCCAATTGCACTCGTCTCACACACTAGTAAAGTAATGCTCAAAATTCTCCAAGCCAGACTTCAGCAATACATGAACCATGAACTTCCAGATGTTCAAGCTGATTTTAGAAAAGGCAGAGGAACCAGAGATCAAATTGCCAACATCCGCTGGATCATGGAAAAAGAAAGAGAGTTCCAGAAAAACATCTATTTCTGCTTTATTGACTATGCCAAAGCCTTTGACTGTGTGGATCACAATAAACTGTGGAAAATTCTGAAAGAGATGGGAATACCAGACCACCTGACCTGCGTCTTGAGAATTTGTATGCAGGTCAGGAAGCAACAGTTAGAACTGGACATGGAACAGACTGGTTCCAAATAGGAAAAGGAGTATGTCAAGGCTGTATATTGTCACCCTGCTTATTTAACTTATATGCAGAGTTCATCATAAGAAACGCTGCATGGAAGAAGCACAAGCTGGAATCAAGATTGCCAGGAGAAATATCAATCACCTCAGATATGCAGATGACACCACCCTTATGGCACAAAGTGAAGAGGAACTAAAGAGCCTCTTGATGAAGGTGAAAGAGGAGAGTGAAAAAGTTGGCTTAAAGCTCAACATTCAGAAAATGAAGATCATGGCATCTGGTCCCATCACTTCATAGGAAATAGATGGGAAAACAGTGGAAACAGTGTCAGACTTTATTTTGGGGTGCTCCAAAATCACTTCAGATGGTGATTACAGCCATAAAATTTAAAGACTCTTACTCTTTGGAAGGAAAGTTATGACCAACCTAGATAGCATATTCCAAAGTAGAGACATTACTTTGCCAACAAAGGTCCGTCTAGTCAAGGCTATGTTTTTTCCAGTGGCCATTATGGATGTGAGAGTTGGACTGTGAAGAAAGCTGAGCACTAAAGAATTGATGCTTTGAAAAAAAAAAAAAAAAAAGAATTGATGCTTTGAAGTATGGTGTTGGAGAAGACTCTTCAGAGTCCCTTGGACTGCAAGGAGATCCAACCAGTCCATTCTGAAGGAGATCAGCCCTGGGATTTCTTTGGAAGGACTGATGCTAAAGCTGAAACTCAATACTTTGGCCACATCATGTAAAGAGTTGACTCATTGGAAAAGACCCTGATGCTGGGAGGGATTCAAGGCAGGAAGAGAAGGGGACAACAGAGGATGAGATGGCTGGATGGCATCAGCGACTCGATGGACATGAGTTTGAGTGAACTCCAGGAGTTGGTGATGAACAGGGAGGCCTGGTGTGCTGCAGTCCATGTGGTCACAAAGAGTCAAGACACAACTGAGCAACTGAACTGAACTGAACTGAAAGGTTAAGTTCCAATTCTCCCAACTTGCAAATTAATTTAGTGATGATAAAATATAACATCACTACATTTCTCCTGTGTGCTGTCTCTGAGATGGTAATAAGAATAACTGCTATGTTATGAGCTGGGCATCCTTCTGAGAACTTTACCTGTACTGATATACTGAATTCCAATCATAGCTTTATTATGTGGGAGCTATCAATCTCTATTTTATAAATAAGGAAGCTGAGATTCAAAGAAATTAAACTAATGCATTGAGTCTCAGAGCCAATTTTATTTCACTGATTCCTAAAATGTCTGTGTTCACTCTTGCCATCTCCTGTTTGACTACTTTCAATCTACCTTGATTCATGGACCTAACATTCCAGGTTCCTATGCAATATTGTTCTTCACAGCATTGGGCTTTATTTCCACCTCCAAATATATCCACAACTGGGCATCATTTCCACTTTGGCTCAGCCTCTTCATTTCTTCTGGAGCTATTTCCTGCTTTTCTCCAGTAGCATATTGGACACCTACCAACCCGGGGGATTCATCTTTCAGTGTCATATCTTCTTGCCTTTTCATACTATTTATGAGGTTCTCAAGGCAATGTAAGCACAGTCAGATGGGCTGTAAAGCTCCTAACTACCATGCTGTATGGCTTGTCAATGATCATATATGGTTGTGTGGTCAAATGTAAGCTTCATATGAATTGTTTCTATTGAATTATTTTGATTTATCAAATTAAACAGATACAGTTCTGACTTTTATTTACCTAATGACTATTTAGGAATAGCATGAATGCTTACCTCATAGTTATCAAAGATCAAATAAGTTTATATGTAGAGAGGAGATAAGTATATACATATACATTTAGTATCAACTCAAAGAAAAACATTTTATGAAAAATAACAATATTTCAAAATAATTCTTCCATATCATCTCAGTTCAGTGTTCAGAAGAAATCATTTGATTGAACAAAGACACAATAAGATGTTAATGACAAAGAAACACACACCACTTGTCTCCTTTCTTTACAGGCATTGCATGTTCAAAGAAAAATTTGTTAGCCAAAGAAAAGGATGTCATTTTTCTAAAACTTGCATTTCATTTATAAAAATAGTCTTATAATCTCACAATACTTGTTTTTGACCTAAATAAAAAGCATTTTTACTTATTTGAAATTGCCTTAGCACACACATATAATATGGGTCAAATCTAAATCACTGTTAATTTTATAAAGATAGCTGTCATACAGAAAAAAATGACTGTTACAGGTGTTCATCTTCAGAACCAAATACAAATTACAGCTCTAATCTCTTTGGAGATTCACTTTTCATATACTTGAAGTGCTTCATTATGCAACATTATTTTGTTATAAACACCTCATTGTTCTGTCTTGCAACCATATGTGCTGAAGACAACTCTCTCATTCAAAGTAAATTATGTGAGAATGGAAAGAAAATCATTTTCTCTTAATAAAAGTTAGAACATAAAGCTGTATGTTGGCCTATATAAAAATAGCTGCCAGTGACTTGAGAATCTTTAAGATAAGTGTGTTTTCCTGAAATACCACTTTCTTTTTTAAGACAGAGAGAAGGATTCTAAATAAGAATGAATTCTCAGTTAGAATTTAGGAAATACACTGTCTAATTATATGTACACTAGACAGGATTCTATGATCCTAAAGGAAATTTTTTAATTTTTTTTACTTTATGAAGGTTCATTAAACCTGTGTTTATGAGGTAGTACAGAAACATTTGAGAAAATAATATAACAGTTTTATATTGTTGATGGGGACTTTCCTGGTGGTCTAGTGGTTGAGAATCCACCTTTCAGTGCAGGGGATGCAAGTTCGATCCCTGGTTGAGGAATTAATATCTCACATGCCAGGGAGCAAATAAGCCAGTATGCCACAACTACTGAGCCTGTGTAACACAACTAGAGAGTCCATGCACCACAACAAAAAGATGCCCCTGACACAGCAAATACCCCATGTGCTGCAACCAGGACCCACCACAGCCAGATAAGTCAATACGGAAATAAATATTGAAAAATACATTGGTGATGGAAAAATTAATCAATAGTCAAGTTATCTAAGAAAGAATTGGAAAATTTTATTTGAGCCAACCTGGGGATTATTGGAAAAGACCTTGATGCTGGTGTCACCTCAAATATGCAGATGATACCACCCTTGTGGCAGAAAGCAAAGAGAAACTAAAGAGCCTCTTGATGAAAGTGAAAGAGGAGAGTGAAAAAGCTGACTTAAAACTCAACATTCAAAAAACAAAGATCATGGCATCCGATCCCATCACTTCATGGCAAATAGATGGGGAAACAATGGAAATAGTGACAGACTTTATATTCCTGGGCTCCAAAATCACTGCAAATGGTGACTGTAGCCATGACATTAGAAGAAGCTTGCTCCTTGGAGGAAAAGCTATGACCAACCTAGACAGCACATTAGAAGGTAGAGACATTACTTTGCCAACAAAGGCCCATATAGTCAAATCTATAGTTTTTCCAATAGTCATGTATAGATGTGAGAGTTGGACCACAAAGAAAGCTGAGTGCTGAAGAACTGATACTTTTAAACTGTGGTATTGGAGAAGACTCTTGAGAGTCCCTTGGACTGCAAGGAAATCAAAACAGTCCATCCTCAAAAAATCAGTCCTCAATAGTCATTGGAAGGACTGATGCTGAAGCTGAAACTCCAATACTTTGGCCACCTGATGCAAAGAACCGATTCACTGGAAAAGACTCTAAAGCTGGGAAAGATTGAAGGCAGGAGGAGAAGGGGACAACAGAAGATGAGATGGTTGGATGGCATCACCAACTTTTGGACATGAGTTTGAGCAAGCTCTGGGAGTTGGTGAAGGACAGGGAAGCCTGGTGTGCTATAGTCCATGTGGTCACAAAGAGTCAAACCCGACTAAGCAACTGAACTGAACTGAGGTTTATAACCTGGAAGATATTCTTCCAAAAATATCTGAGAATTATTCTCCCCATTAGAGATAAAAAGCATGGTTGTAAAAGTTTTGAGACAAAAGATTATGTATCAGATGATGTATTAATAGTTTACACAATCCAGATCTGAACTTACAGAGCAAGTAGTGGGTCATGGGTCATTGTGACTTCTTACAAAATTAAGAAAGGAGGTTATCTCCTGAGGAGTTGTGACCCTGTATGAGATTAAGAGCAAATGTTATCTCCTAAGGAGGTCTAGTTAATGCACAGTAACCACTAAAGATGAGGGAGGAGACCCAAGTAGGTGAGGAAGAGTTTTGTTTAAATTTTTCTTTTCTTTCTATAAAATATGAATTTTATTCCACTGATTTTATAGAATGGGAAAATAGGTTAACGACATATGATTGATAATCATTCTGGTAAACCTTTTCTTATGAATTTGTTTGCTCTAAAATATATATAAAACTGTTACTACTGTATGGAAGCATCTGCTTTTAGTACACAGTTGTAACCACAACCGTACCAGGAGCTAGGGTTTAGGTCTGGGTCCTGGAACTTATTGAGGAGGAAGCTTATGAAGGGTTATGGTTACATGCCCAGGGACAGAGAACCAGGCAAGATCACTGGCTCAGAAAATTGTTCATATGGATGGATCATCAAGTTCTCCTACTTGAGGCTAAGTTACAAATATAAAAATGAGATAAAATTTGAGGTAAGAGGCATTAATGGTTAATGAAAGAGGTATAATAGCAACTGAGATGAAAATAAACATTCTAAGACTGACCCAAAGTTAGCTCATAGTGTCTCTTATTCAAAAGACGTTTGTGACACATTACAGTTTTTTGTTTGTTTTTTTTTTTAATATGAGGAAGCTCGAATGCACCATGATCAGACCCATTGTTTAGCAAGTCCTTACAAATATGAGTATACAAAACTATTAAAGCAAGATACCATCTTTTCATTACTGATTAGTTTATTGCTTTGTGGTCTTAGGAGCCTCCAAGATCCTCAGGATCCTCTTCATCTAAATCTTTTTGCAGGGTCCTGCATCCTCCAATGGAGAAGGCAATAGCACCCCACTCCAGTACTCTTGCCTGGAAAATCCCATGGGTGGAGGAGCCTGGAGGGCTGCAGTCCATGGGGTCGCTGAGGGTCGGATACCACTGAGCGACTTCACTTTCACTTTTCACTTTCATGCATTGGAGAAGGAAATGGCAACCCACTCCAGTGTTCTTGCCTGGAGAATCCCAGGGACAGGGGAGCCTAGTGGGCTGCCATCTATGGGGTCGCACAGAGTCAGACATGAATGAAGTGACTTAGCAGCAGCAGCAGCATCCTCCAAACTCCAAGAAGGTGTCCCCCAAAAGTACCAAGATAGATACATCTTTTTTTTGTTGTTTTTTTCATTTTAAATGTAAGACAATTTACAGTAGTAAAATGAATCTAAGAGTTGCTTCCCATAGCCAATCTTTGATGATTTGAAGTTCCTCCCTAGTAAGCTATATTTTTCAAATACTTAAGTATTCCCATATACCACACCTAAAGAGTATGATGTACAGCATGGATGATCATTGAGTGAATTTTGATTTATATTTAAATGGGGTAGATTGCTAGTGTGTGGTAATAAGACTGTGTCTATAGTGAACAACTTTATCAAGCCTTAATTTGATTTGATTTTCAGTATTTTAGTATTTTTATAAAAAGGAAAATATTTAGTAACACAAAAAAAACTTTTTCTTTTTAAAACCCAAAATTTTATTTTAGTACCATTATTGTTTGCCAGTGTCTATTCTAAATAATAGTTGCTTAAAATGTTATACTGGTGAGAATTGAAGACATTATTACACATAGGAAGTAGAATTCGATTAATTAAAATCTCCGTCAGTTTGACCCATAGTTAGAATACATCATATGAGTTGAAATACATAGATATAACACAAACATTTATTTATACCATTGGTTTGAAAAATTACTATGCTATACAAGAAATATATGTTATTAATTGTAGAATAAGAAAATAAACAATAAGATAAAAAGTAAAATCAACAGTAATTTTTTACAACACAGAAATAATCAGAAGTTAATATTGTATTTGATTCAAAATTATTTCCAGTTAGTTATATGTTCTGTAACCTAGATCTACAGATTTAGTTTCACTTTATTCTATTAAAATAGATTTCTACATTCTGAAAAGAGAGTTTGTTTTAATGAGAAGCAAAGAGCAGGAAAGATAATAAAAATAATACTTAAATATAAAACTAAGATTCTGAAAGCATAATTAAATGAGCCCATCCTATTATTTCTAAGTCCTACATGGTCCGTTATGCCTTACCCAAGAAAAAACAAGGTAAATCTAGTTCTAATTGTTCTAATTGTTTCACCAAAATGTCCAGTTAGTTTTGTATGTCATATAATTTCCTCTAAAGCAGTTAGCAGAATTTATATCAAACATTGAACTAAATACATCAAAGCAGTTTGTTTCCCTTGGGTTTTTGAGTCTTTTTAAAACTTTTTTGTCTTTCTTAAACTAATTCTATTTTACTTTAATTTTAAAAATATTTACTTAATATATTCTCACAAGATGGCAAGGAAACCTTGGTTAAATTTCTCTAGAATTTTAGGCCTATTTATTTACTAGCAAAGTAAGGCCAATATTATACAATTATCATATAAACAATGGTATGTAGAGAAAAAAATAATTATTAAGTAACCAAATTAGTTTAAAATGTACCATATATTAACTTGTGATTAAATGGATAATTATTCCAGTTCTCAATTAAGAAAGTAGTTACTTGTATGTACTGTAATTATAGATAGCTGAAAATGACTTGGTTACATCAATTCAAAAAATAAGTAAACTAAACATCTTGTATTTAAAATATAAAGTATTGTATCTGTTATATCTTCAGTTCGGTTCAGTGGCTCAGTCGTGTTCGACTCTTTGCCACCCCATGAATCGCAACATGCCAGGCCTCCCTGTACATCACCAACTCCCAGAGTTAACTCAGACTCATGTCCATCGAGTCAGTGATGCCATCCAGCCATCTCATTCTCTGTCGTCCCCTTCTCCTCCTGCCCCCAATCCCTCCCAGCATCAGAGTCTTTTCCAATGAGTCAACTCTTCGCATGAGAGGGCCAAAGTCCTGGAGTTTCAGCTTTAGCATCATTCCTTCCAAAGAACGCTCACGACTGATCTCCTTTAGAATGGATCTTGGTTGTATCTCAACAGTCAACTTTTGCTATACATAAATTTGCAAGGGAATGTCTATGTATTTGAAAAGAAGAAATTGTAATTCATTCGCCATCTGTTTTACAAATGGAGAGTAGTGTGGGCAAAATGGGTTGTGCTCAATCGCTTCAGTCATGTGTGACTCTTTGTGACCTATGGACTGTAGACTGTAGGCCTAGTGTCTGTCCATGGGATTCTCCAGGCAAGAATACTGGAGTGGGTTGCTGTGCCCTCCTCCAGGAGATTTTCCAAATCCATATTTCTGGCATCTCCTGCATTGCAGGCATCTTCTTTACCAATGAGCCAAATAAGATGAATCAATTGATGGAAAACAAGTTTGTAAAACTCTAAGCCAAGTCAGAGTGTGCAGCTATAATCAAGTTTAGATAATAATGTTACCAAGTTTTAAAATGACTGTGCTTAATTTTATTAATAATAATCCAACTCACTCCTAAATCATACAAATATGACTTCATTAGAACTTGAATATAGGTTTCAGGATAGAACATGATTCTTTCAGATTCCCAGATTCTTTTCAATTGTTGAGAAAAGCCAAAAGCCTAGTGACTAAGGATGATGGCTAACATTTACAAACAGATTTTTATGTGATAGGCCTTTGTAAATTATTTTCACATATAATGCATCATTTCATTTAATTCTCAAATAAAAGTTTGCTATTTTTATCCTTATTTTAGCATAATAAAATTAAGCTACACAAAAGTCACTTCTTCAAAGATAGTATGGAATTCCAAGTCAGGACTCTTCACTAGAGTCCCTTCCTAACCACTGTGCGATAGTTCTCTGAGGGAAAACCCAACGGGCTTCAGGTGGTGGTGGCGGTAGGGTTCATCTACAAGGTGGAACTGCAAAATGCTTCAAAAGCGTGATAGAAAAAAGAGAGTCAACCTCATTGTCAAAAGTCAGAGCCAGATCTGTTTCTTTATACGGCTTAATGATCATGCACTCTTTTGAAAGCAAGCCTATACCATACTTACACATTACCAGGCTAACACTTGATTAATAGTTATAGTTAGGTCACTGACTGTCAAAAGAAACAAAATGCATTTACAATTACATTTACAAGAAATGCTTAACATAGCAAAATTTGCACAGAATAATTGCTGTAATAAATTGAGCATTTATTTTGTGCCAAGTGCTACCCATTACTTAATTTAATATCCATAATATCCCTATGATGTAAGAATTATTATTCCTAGTTTTATTCCTAAATTCCTAATAAATAAATAGAGTTTAAGAGATATTTAGTGACTTTAATGACAATTTTCAAAGTAAGAAAATGAAATCAATATGATTTTCTGAATCTAATTCCAGATGCTTTTATTTCTACAGTAAACTGCAATGCAAAAATATTTCGCTACCACCTGATAACTGTTTATACTACCTGTACTATGTTTATTCATTTTTGTAATACTGTATATAAATGCCCATTTTATCTAGATTCACAGTATAATCTTTAGTACCCCCCCAATTTCAATCTAAATTATGTCAATTATCTTCTCTATGTCCCCAGACTTCTTGTTTTTGACCAAAAAGATACCATAACATCCATATGTTATTAAGATGACTGAAAAACTGAACTCACAATAAGTTTCTTTCTTCTGTATGGAACCAAGAATCTAGAGATTATAACATCTATATACTTGCATTTTCTCATGCAGATAATCTATGACATGAGAAAATGACCCTAATTATATATAGCACAGATCGTCATAGAATACTTAGTAGTATTACATTAATATTTACTGGTATTTTACTCTATTTTCATTGCTTCTCTTTGGCCTTCAATGGTGGCATCAATTATACTTTCTATCTCTTCTTTGAAATTTCAAAATGCTTTCTGTGGATTTTGTAAGCATTTATCTGTACAACATGCAGTTAAAATAGCAACAGAAGACCGTAACCTCATTATTCACTTGTACTGCATTCAGTATCCACCTTGCTTAACATTTTAAGAATCCTGAAGCAAGGATCCTATTTTCAGGAATATCAATGAATCACCCCTGAAATGCTTCTCCTTTCTCTTCCTAAAATTATAGTAAAATGCTAGTGCATAATGTTTGGTGAATGAAGTTAAGTGATGAGCTATATCTGTTACAGTAAAAGAGAAAAAAAAACTTTCAGAAATAAATTAAATGATATTTTGACTTGTTACACTAATGGAGAAAAGCTTATTACTCCTTGATCATACATCTTTCTCGAAGTGCATCTGAAGGTCCCTTTGCCATTGGCATCAACCAGCTGAAACATGAAGCTCATTTGGCTCCTTTAGTCGAAAGATCCAGTTTGACCTAAGTCAATGAAGGTAAAGAGCACATGATTTAGGGGCTCTAATGCAGTAGTTAATAGCTCTGCCAGGGTAGCACGTTTTATGTCCCCAGTGCGTGCTTCCTATTGCATTCACTTTAATTATTCAACATTTTAGGTAGAGTTCTTTCCATCCAACTTCCGTGTTGTTTTAGAGTTAATTACTGTTCATAATCATAGTATTTTATCACCGAGGAAGAAGAAAGAAATCATTCTCTGAAGTCATGTATTGTCTCTGCAATACTAGGATTATTCCCTTAAGGATATTTTGTGTACTTTTCCCTTTTTTGTTATAGCTGTATTTAGCTGTATCATTCTCCCTGAAAGATCATTTGATCTATTGTTAAATTCATGGATTTTGTGATTTTTTTTTGTTTAAACACAAAATGTACATTTCATTTTCTTAATTTTATCTAAGTTTCACTAGATAAAATAGTTTATAATGGCATAAGTAATTTATCTCCACTTTCTAACCACATCTATACAAAAAACAGCAATAAAAAATTATCAAAACATAATTTTATCTATACTACATAATGTTGAATTGATATTTTACTATTTGATTGTTAAAATGAAAATCTGAAAATATTTATTATCCAAAGTACCATATAAAGTAACAGCCAAGAGAAAAGTAAACTGTTTCCTTAAATAATTATAGTCTTCTAAAATTTTAGTTTTAATAGTTAATAATACATTCACTTGGTATAAAATTCAGAAGGTACTGGAAATTATACAATTAAAAGAACCCCTCACCCATGTTTTCCCCAATCAGCTCATTATCTCAAACAAATACACCATCAGTCTTCCAAAGATATTCTTTCTTACTTATTACTTACAAAAGCAAAACAAATGCATATATACATACATTACTATATAGAGTGAGAAATTATGGAACACAAGTGGTAACATAAAAATTATTTGTAACTTGATTATTCTACGTAATATATCAATATACATCTTTTCATAATTTTAATATTAGGTCTGCCTCATTTTTGCTACCAAACTTGTAGCAATAGAAGTAGTCACATTCAGAATTTATTTGAAAGAATTAACAGGATTTTCTGAGTGTCAAGTATGACTCCAAATTTTCTGGTTTGAAAAACTGAAAGGATGGAGTTGACTTAACACACATGAAGAAGATTGTAAATAAACCTAGATTTTTGTGAAATGATCAGGAGCCTGTGTTTTAACATGTTAACTTTGAGATACATATTATACATCATGTGTATATATGATCATATATTTTGTATAAATATATGTATACACAGACACACACATATATATGGAACTCTACATCTGTCTCTACTTTAATGAGAGTTTTCATCCATAATGGATGTCAAATTATATCAAAATTAGTTCTAAAACTAGGGCAAGATTCATATGTATTTTTGGTCACTTTAAATATTTGCAGATCTGGTTATCAGTTCTATATAATTAGCATGCTGATTGTCTAGTAATTAAATAGGATGTTTTAAAGTTATCTTTTTTCTAAAATTTACATATGGAGATTGATATACATTATATCAGAAATATATCAAATTATAGCAGAAATTTACTGTAAGTATTCAAGAAAATCTGTAAATGTTCAAGAAGTTTACCAAATGTTCAAGAAGTTCCAAAAGCATCATTCCCATTCTATTCTCTATGAATGGAGCCTCTTGGAGTAGAACTTAAGAGTTCCTGATTTTGTATTTGTCTTTTTATTTCTGTAAATCTATATGAGAGTTCAAAAGCAGCTCAGATACTGATAAATAACTTCATGATTTAAAAGTAGCCTATTGACTAATGTACGCCTTCCCAAACCATCTTTTGCCTACTCAGCATAAAATTCTAAGCAGACACATTCTTTTTGATAACTTCTAAATAAAATTGCTTAGGTCACTTTCCTGGCCCAAAGTTACTACTGATTCAGCATCTCATACAAACTAAACCTTTCCAAAGGGGTTTCTTTTTTTTTTTTCCATTCTTTCTTACCCTAGTACTCCTGGTTTCTACAAAGACCATCAAGGACCCCTCTTGGTATTTGCCTCCTCCTGCTGAAGATTTGCTCCCCTAAAACAAGCATGCAGCACAGTCAGATAAGACTTTGAGGTGAGGTAACTGTGTAACTAAACCGGAATCAACAGTCATGGGTTAGTTTGCTCAGCCTATCTTATCTATACAAGGTTATTTTGGGGGCAAATTTGAACTTTCTTTGATTCATAAAGTGAAAATGCCATTTTTTTTCCTTTGTAAATTTATTTTAAATAACTAATTCTGAATGCAGAATTTGTGGGCTGTTAAAATTTCAATTGGATTGGAAAGATGAGAGGTAAATCAAAACTTTTTTGAATTCCTATTAATATATATCTCACAAATATACCCATTTGAAACTGAAGAATGGAGAGGAGGAGTCAAGAACAAGGGGAAGGGGAAGAAAAAAAAAAAGGAAATGCTACAGAATGCTTGAAAGAATATTCTGTTATGCTTATAGAATGTACATTTTCTGTATTCACCAGTGTTAGGGTATTTGTGCACTTACACTTATTATCATTTGCATTAAACACAGTAGCCAATTCTTATTGACTATAGGTATCAAGTTAGGTTGTGTCTTAATGCTTCATTTCCCAAATTACCTTTAAGCCTATAATAAGGTTGGTTCTGTCTTCAGTTTTTTTAGTACATGCATAAAACAGTAATTATAAAGCATAAGTGATACAATGTATTTTTTAAATTATTGTTTCCAAGACCGTTATATTCAGTGATTCTCAGGCATTTGATAAAAATACATTTGATTTACTTCTTTAATTATGTTGTTCATCAAATTTTAAACGTAATGCCATAAATAATGGAACCTCCATAGCTAGAAGTTCTACTTAGAGAAAATTTCTAATTTCAAATGTATAATAAATAATTTGCTTACAGTGGCATCTCTTTGATAAAGGTATCTATTTCATAGTTTCCCAACCTTTTGTCAGACAGGGGAGTCATATTCAACTGGTCTGTGATTACCATTATATAGTTCAGTCACCGAACAAGCTATCCAAAACAAGTGAAGAGCCAATAAAACCTACGCCAATGCAGAAGAATAGAGCTGTTTTGCTCTGTCTGGGAATAGTAAAGTATCATTCACGACTTAAAAGTGGCTGCTGATTAGAAGCAGTAACAAAGTGAAATTTCAGCTTTTTACTCCAAGGTTGCCCTTCTGGTTGTTATTGTTCAGTCACTAAGTTGTGTCTGGCTCTTCATGACCCCATGGACTGCAGCATGCCTAGCTTCCCTGTCTTTCACTATCTCCTGGAGTTTGCTCATATTCATGTCCATTGAGTCGGTGATGCCATCCAACCATCTCATCCTCTGCCATCTCATCCTCTGTCACCCCTTTCTCCTGCTGTCAATCTTTCCCAGCATCAGGGTCTTTTCCAATGAGTCGACTCTTCGCATCAGGTGACCAAAGCATTGGAGCTTCAGCATCAGTCCTTCCAATGGATATTAAGGGCTGATTTCCATGGCTACATTAGGCTTATAGAAAATTATCTTCTCTAGTCTGTGACCTTCAGAAATCACAGTCTAGCATCTGCCAACATTTTAGACTGGAACCAAAGATAAATCTTCTTCCTTACGTAGTGGACCCTGTACTTAAATGTTTCATTTAGGATTCCAAGATTCATTTTAAGTTTTGTTTCTTTATGAAGCTTGTTTCTTTTTCCACCACCTGAGCACCAATTTGATTAGGGGCCTCACCAATGTCTCTCCTCATCACAGTGCCCATATCACTTTCTTTGCCAGTCCCTCCTTCGTGTTTAAATCGTGTCTCATTAAATGCTATGGTGCTTGGTGTTAAGGCCTGTTCCGGCACAGTGGAAGGCACATACTAGGAATCCAGTGTTAAATGAATGGTCACATCTATGAATGATCATTGGTCTGGACACAAGTACCATCCTATTGGTTGATCTCCCAGCAATATTTCCTCAGTGCCCCAGTACTTTCTTTCTTCACTGCAACTACTCAGAGTTCTTTTTTTCTCTTTATTTTTCCACAAATCCCCTTAATTTAAATCACAAATCCCTTTAATTAATAGATCCCTTAATTAATAGATTAAAATAAAAGATGATATGTATTAATAAGCAGGTGACTACAGAATTCTTTGCATCACTTTTGCATTAATGAGGACCTGAATGTTCAAAGGGATGCTGACAATGTAGAGTCAGTCAGTTCAGTCACTCATGTCTGACTTTTTGCTACCCCATGGACTTCAGCACTACTATGGAGAGTAGAAGCCAATTTCCAGGAGTAGCTAATTCAGCTGAGATAAATAATCAGTATACAACCAAAGTTTGCCACATGTGATGCAATTGATTATGCTTTTTACCAGTTTGAGCTTTAAATCCTGTATGTTTGCCAGTTTCTTTTTAACTGGCTCATGTATTGCCTTGTCTCAAGGAATTTTAAAAAATAAAACAGGCGATTTTTCTGTTCTGAAAAATAACAATGAAAACAAAGACCTTTCTTTAAAAATCACTTTCCTAGGACAATTATTATATGGCAGTATTGTATTCATTCTATAACATAATGTTGAATAAAATGTTGGAATAGAGAGACAAACCTATAATTACATTCATTAATCTTATTTTTCAACATTCAACAATGAACTATGAACAATTTTGTTAGGTGTTCAGACTTCATAAATACTTCAACTCCCTAAAGATTATTTAAATTTCACTCAAATAAAACTATTTTTCCTTTAAAAACTTTCTGATGCTTTGCAAGTTCCCATTCTTCCTTTGAGGGCATGAAGGAAAAAAGATGAAGAAGACTGCAGAACAAAAAGCAATTTGTTCTATTACCAATAATAATTACATAATCATGATCTGCCACTG